>NW_028098001.1:6995095-7595095 GCF_014824575.4 Sturnira hondurensis | reverse complement strand
GGGGTGATGACCTCAAGGTCAGCCTATGAAACAAGAGCACACTGTTGTCTTCTATGTAATTTTATCGAGACTTATACACAACATCCTGGAAATTGACATTTTCCTACAAACAAGACCCTATGAGTATGACATTTAATTAGCTAAGTACCTGATGTTTACTTCAAACAAGAGAAGAGCTGTAAATTGCAGATCACAGATATAGAGCATTGCCAGGCATACCAGACTATTCCAGTAGGAAACAGCAAAAATAAAATACACGCTTGTTTAGAATTTTCTAAAATTAAATGTACATATGGATTTAATAAGGATGCATGAAGAAGATATGAGAAGTTCTGGGAAGGGCTGGTTGGGTCTGAACATTTGTGCTTTTTCCCCCCTTTCATTTCACTCCGGTAAAGCTCAGTTTCTTTCTAAGCAGAAATTACACCTTGTGATTCGCCAGCTGTGGCACAACTGGACAGACCTAGAGAGTATTTATTATGCTCAGTCAAATAGTCAGACAGAGAAAGACAAAATGCCTTATTATTTCACTTATATATGAAATCCCCGCCCCCCAAAATGAACAAACAAAGCAGAAACAAACTCATAGATGCAAAGAACATTTTAATGATTGCCAAATGGAAGGAGGGTTTGCGGGGCTAGGTGAAAAGGGGGAAGGAATTAAGAAGTGCAAGTTGGTAGGTGCAGAATAGTAATGGGGAGGTAAAGGACAGCATAGGGAATATATTGTGATAACTTACATACATTGTCAGATGGTTACTAGATTTAGTGGAGTGATCACTTTGTAAGTTATATAAATGTCTAATCACTGTTATAAACCTAACTAATATAATATTGTGTGTCAACTATACTTTAACGCTAAAAAACTATTCTTTAAAAAATCCCTACACAGCTCCTCAGGCTGTGGCTAGGGCTGCTTTTACCCACACAAAGATTGTGATCTCCTAGGCTCAGGGCTGTTTCTGTAGGGACTGGCTTAGACACACACACTACCAGCAGCTGCCCCAAGGTAGAGATTAGAAGATTCTAAGAAAATTAGCTCTTATTTAAGGAAAAGAAACTGACTAAACAAAGCAAAATTGTTTTGTGATTTATAATCTGTAATAAATTGATTTCTTTCTGTTCTTACATCTTTTTCAGATATCCATTATCTTCTTCCAGTGGTTCCAGTGGTTCCTCCCAGTATCTACACTATCCATCCACCTTTTCCTGGTAACTGTTGATGTCATTATCATTCATGAAGTTCTATTATTTAAATCCCAAAGGATCAGTAGTATATTTTCAAAATAGCAGACTTATTTGGGAAATATGGAGCCGTCACAGTTTCAGGGGAAGGACTTATTTCAAGTCTTATGGAAAAATTCCTTTTCCTTCCCTCCCTAAGGCATTTCATCCTCCTTTATTTTCTTTTCTTCTCTCCATTTGCCCTTCTTTCAATCCTCATCTTCTGTTTGGATGATTAAGAGGAAATGTTTCTTGTGTGCTCTTCCTAAATCATCTTCATTTGGTTTATGATTTAGTAAAGGGCTTTATTTTTATTCCGTACATTTTTATATATGAATTAGAAGCGTTAGGGGATTCACATGAATATTGTGACTATTCACATGAATATTCATATGAATATTTTATAGCATTTTTAATGTCTATAGTGTTTTTGTATTTGGGGGGCAGGAGGATAATGGGGGAAAGAGAGGGAAGAGTCAGCCATGGATCATGAATAGAGGACTCATGGGCACAGACAAAGTGGGGGGATTGACTGTGGGCGTGGGTGGGAACAGGGAAAGGGAGAGCGATGGGGGAAAAGGCAGGACAACTATAACTGAACAACAATTAAAAACAAAAAATGAAAAGACATGATGTAACAAAATAAATAAATTATTATATAAAAGAACTGTTGAAACAGTCCCTTCCGAACATGAGCTCTCCCCGCCTCAGACCTCTGATTCCCTTCCTTCAGGAGTGAGTGTCCAGTTCCTCATGCCTGTTTTTGCACATATTTTATGTACACATAAGTAAATTATACATAACTCCCCGTCCCCACCCAAATTCTCCCTGAAATGATCAACAGAATACAAAATTGGAGGAAACTCTGCATTTGTGCTCAGGGTTTAGAGAAATTTCTTTCTGTTAATATAGTAAAAACTCGATCTATGCTCTCTAAAATGGCATATGATTATAACTGGGGAAATTATCTTTTAGTTGATTGGGGAAATATAATTTATAATTACAATGGGGGAAAGTATGGTAATCAAAAATGTTTTCAAGTTTCAGTGTTTTATGTAGCTTCTTTCATGTGTTTTTGACCATTTTATTCTATTCTTAATAGCTCTATTTTCCCCCATCTAGAATAACAGGAATCTAAGAGATAAACCACTCTTCATTCGTTTACAGTTACCTCTAGATGCTAAGATGTGGAGTGCCAGTAGTAAGAAGGGAGACTGGCTGAAGACACTGAGATGACATGGCAAATAGTCACCTTCACTAGGCCAAGTCTTAAAGGTACATTATGCTACAGAGGGCATGTCAGGAACATCTTTGCATAGCAGTATAACAAAGTGAAGTATATACGGGCTGTACCAACTGCATGAATTCTCTCTCACAAAGTTTTGTCATTTAAAACAGAACCACCTTTGTAAATGTTTCACATGCTTACTTGGTTTTATTAAACATAATTTGATCCTTCTAATTGCAAAGTGTGGTTATCACCAAACTGTGCTATAATCAAAATAACTGAGGTATATAAAAGTTTTGCCTTTTCAAGTAGTTTTTCTTTAGTAATTTCAATGATACATTACATAATTTTAAATTTTCAAGCAACACAAGAGTATACACCATGAAAAATAAGTCTTCCTCATACCCCCAAATTTTTACTCCCATTACTAAAGGTACTCATTTTTAACAATTTCTTAATGTTTCCAGAAATGTTCTATGTGTATACACACATTTTCTGTGGTTTCCCTGTGTGCAAATAGAAACAATACATACATTAGTGCCCTGTCTTCTTCTTTCTAATTCTAACAATGTTTATCTTGGTGCCTTTTTTATACCCAAATATGCAGATCTAATAACCAGAATTTTTAAATAGCATAAAGTATTGTAGATTATTAATTATTTAACCAGCCTCCATTAACGATCATTTGCATCATTTCCAGTTTTTTTTTACTATTTATTACAAAAATACTGTAATTATCATCCTTGTTCTGATTACATGTACAATTATAGTTCTATGATATATTTTTAAAAGTGCAACTACTGGATCAAAGGTGATTTTAAACTTATGTAGAGACTGCTCAAGTGCTCTTCTCCACTTTTCCTCAAAACTGATGCCGTGAAATAGATGAAAAATAGTATTTTATTTTCATTTTCATTTACATAATTTTGAGCATGGTTGAACATCATTTAATAATTTACAGATCACTTATGTGTTCTTTTTCTGTGAACTGCCTATTTAAAAAAATCTTTTTCTTCTTGTTATTTTTTTCCAATTTTTTTATTTAATTATTTTTCAAGTACAGTTTTCTGTCTATTACTCCCATCCCATCCCACCCCCCATCCTCCCCCCTCCCTCTCTTCTTGTTAATTTTATCTTTAATTTTAAGCTTGATTTTTTCTCTTTTATGATATTTTTACTACACAATAGATTTCATAGAGTCAAATATGTCTGTCTGTGACTTTTATACTTGGTGACTATGCAATATCAAGATACTAGAAAGAAGTACCTGTATTTTATTTTAGAATGCAATAGATTTCTTTGTTTTCAGTTTAGATCTTTGATTTGTGTGAAATTTACTCAGGAGTGAGGAGTGAGATAGAAATCCAGCTTCTTTTTTAATCTATAGGGCAAGCCAGTTGTTATAACACCAGGTAGAGAATAACAAATCCTTTTATCTTGACCAAGATAAAACACTGGAACACTACTGAATTCCCAAGTATTTGGGGGTCTAGTTTTGGATTCTCTATTATAATTCATATTAATAAAAATGATCAATAAATAATAATAAATGTTT
Source organism: Sturnira hondurensis (assembly GCF_014824575.4). Taxonomy (NCBI): domain Eukaryota; kingdom Metazoa; phylum Chordata; class Mammalia; order Chiroptera; family Phyllostomidae; genus Sturnira; species Sturnira hondurensis. Next base: position 7,591,088 of record NW_028098001.1, on the reverse strand, counting down.
TACCTTAGTTAAGAACAGTATTAGATTCAATTCTTCAGTGCTTATTTACCAAATACATCAACCAACATGCATTACCAAAGAAAACTTAGACATAAATCATATCCTTAAGTTACTAACAATCTGGATGCTATAAATTAGAAGCATTGGGATCTTTCCTCAACATTGTCTTTGACTTGTCATGACACTAAGACAGAGCTCTAATTCCTTAACCTCCACTCAATTCTTTAATTCTGTATAGATACGTTTCTTGAAGTACATCCCATATTTCAACTGAATCAGAATTACCAGGCTGTATGTTTAAAATGCAGATTTCCTGGGTCCTATCTGGCATCTACTGGATCAAAATCTCTGTCAGTCCAGCTGAGAAATTCACATTTTATTTGCCAAAGCTTGTGAGGCATGTCTGCACAGCTTTGTTTAGTAAGCCAGAAATGTAGTTAAGGGGCAATATGGTTTGTTTTCATCTTCTGCTGCCCCTGTAGCACAACTAAATTGAAAATGGTAAAGTCATTTGTTCAGCTATGTGAGCCTCCACTCTGCACAAACAGCTGAAACTCCCTTGGAATCTGTGATAAAGATAGCCCACAGCACCCAGCAGCTATCGGTGGGCACAGACACAAGAACAAGCAGTGGACTGTTTCTTGGTTGAGATAAGGTTTGTAATCAGCTGCGGCAGGTATAGTGGCTGACAGTTTGAAAGAACATCCTGAGACATGATGTCTAACACAAGTGGCAGCAACAAAATCTCCCCAGAATTGATGGACAAGAAGCAGGCCAACTTGACACATGCAAATCAGCCAAGGATATTCACTGCTATTTCAGTCAAAACAGTGTGGCCTAATCGATAATGCGAACATCTTGTTTCTCCGACTAACAACCTCTGTCACTGGAACCCTCGGAGAGGGAAGGAAACTACTGGCACAATTGTGCACAATCTTCCTCTAGTCTGAAATGTCAATAGACTAGACAAATAATGCTGGGGAGAAAGGGAGGAAAATCTCACCGTTAGAAGTGATTTGTTTAACATTTTCCCATTTCTTTTTGCTTTGCACATATCTCCTCCCACTTCCATTTCATAAAGCTTTCAGTAATGGGCTATCAATGAAAGCCTATGGGGAAGAAAAGGACTTTGTGCAAGAACCAAAAGAGAAGCAATTGTATTGATAGAGTGGTTCAGTTATATTTATATTGTAATATGGGAGGAGAGTGGGGACGAAACCCAAAAGACATTCCTACCCTAACTGTGCGGGGGAAGTCTTAGGAGACATTAGATATCACATGGGTTTGCCTAAAGCATCTCTATCCTAAAGGGCTTGACTATTTTGCCATGAGAGGTAAGGGTGTTACATTCAGAAAACTCTGTGCAGTCTCCCTCTTGTTTGTATGAAGGGCCATGTGTCACTTCAGAGACAGTGAAGAACTTGGAACAAGGGAATCAGAGCCACTTTAATGAAGTAAAGGAGCTTTCCTCTGGATGATGCCTTTGGTGTAAGTCGCAGGAACCCCAAAGTTTCCATAAGAAAGAAGAACCAGCAGTGCCAGTAATTCAGTCTAAAATCTTGGCTGCTATTCAATGGAAAATATGTTTAGGGGAAAGAGGGAGACGTTGTCAGAAACACTACACTGACACTCTCTCAACACATACCCAACTACACCTACTCCCCCAGCCCCCAAGCTCCAGCTGAACTAGAGGGTAGAAGGATTCTGTCTAATTTCAGCCTCTAAATGCTGCCTATTCCTCATTTGGGCTGATAAAGCCCAGTCATTTTCCTGACACTAGGATACTCTGCTGTTCACAAAGGTTCCTCCAAATTTCTACAGCATCTTTGAGGTAATGTGAGCCAGTCATTACCCACCAAGGGCTCTCCACACCAATGCATTTCCCACACTCATATCTCTAGGATAAATGTACTTTCTGTGATTTGTGGCAGGGAGCAAAAATAGAAATAAGGAGTAAAGGTTACCCCCACTTCATTTATCTCAATGTCTAACCAGAGTCCATGGGAGTTGCTTTAACTTGGGCCACTCTGTGAAACATTTAACCTGGGTTCCCGGGGTAAGGGCAGGGAAGAAGGAGAAGAAAGAAAAGAAAGAGAAAGAGTGGGATATAAAGAATTTATATATACCTGAAATTTGCCAAAGGAATAGAATGCCATAAAATATTGCATTAGAGTTCTTAATAAAGAGACAAAGAGAAGCCCATGTGGAAGATGACTCCTAAAATTCAGAGAATTGGATAACACAATTATTCTTTGAGTATGTGGCCCTCTCTCCTTATATTCTTTGAGATAGAGACCTTCTGAATTTAGTTTCAGAAACAAGGTTGAAAGCTCTGACCTCAAGTACAAAGTATACAAAACTCCCATCTAGCTCATAGTTTCACATAAAATCTGTATGGGACCTGACAGCTCCCTCGAGCTTCATGCCAATGTTTTAGTTCAGTCTGTTGCTGTATGCCCAATTACCCCAAACTTACCAGCTTAACACAACAGGCATTATTTCACATAGTTTCGGAGGGTCAGGAATCTGGAAACATCTTTGTTCAGTGGTTCTGAATCAAGATCTCTCATGAGATTGCAGCCAAGCTATCACCAGATGGTACTGCTGTCATCTTAAGGCTCAATTAAGACAGAGAAGCCACTTCTGGACTCTTCATGTGGTTACTGGCAAACCTCGGTTCTTCATTGGCTGTTGGGCAGAGACAGGCTGGTTACCACGTGGGCCTTTCTGTAGGACTGGGGGCTCCCCTGGAGAGAAAGAAAGCACCCAAAACAGCCATTTCTGGTGAGGATAGAGTAACTAGAACTCTCATACATTATCGATGGAAAAATAAATGCTGTTATTTGAATAAACAGCTTGGCAGTTTCTTATAACATTAAAATATATATATATCTACATATCGATATATATAGATATATATATCCAGAAATTTCTCTCCTAAGTATTTACCTAAGAGAAATTAAAACATACATTCATACAAAAGCCCATATATAATATTTTATACTAGCTTTAAGCATAATAGCCAAAAACTAAAATAGTTCAATTGTTCTTCAACTGGTGAATGTATATACTGTTAACAAGAAAACAATAGGCCCAAAATGTTGTCCATGCCACCAAACCTAGATTTAATACCTTACCTAATTGCTGTTTCAACCTACCCGCCCCCCCCCCCAAAATAATGTTTATCAACCAGTCTGGAATTTTCTGGTCAACCCAATGAGGTAATATGTCACATGGGTCCTCTCTAGCTCCCTGTCCCCAATAGAAAGAAGCAGCAATCTGTATGATAAAAAAAAAAACAAAACTTGCTCTTCCCTTCCCCGCCAAAGATGTCCTGGTCTAAAAAGAATCCTTTCATTTCTTTTGTTAATAGCTCCTTTGCCCCACCCTTTTTATAAACAATGGTCCATTTTGTACAACCCCTCAGTACTCCCTTCTAGTTATTAGACGTGTTATGGCATAGTTCATGAATCACTCAATAAAGCCAATTAAATCTTCAAATTTGCTCAGTTGAATTTTGTTCTTTAACAATGCAAAGTATAGCACATCCATACAAAGGAATGCTATTCGGCAATAAAAAGAAACAAACTACTGATTCATGCAACACATGAATGGATCTCAAAATCATTATGCTAAGTAAGGAAACCAGACACAAAATGCTGTACACAGTATGATTCCATTTGTGTGGCATTAAGGAAAAGGCAAAACTATCAGGACAGAGATCAGATTAGTGTTTTAGGGATGGGGCGACAGGATTGACTCAAAATCACACGAAAGAAATTTCTATAGCTTTCTATATATATGACTGTGCATTTTAATACTTAAACCATACATTTAGAAAGGATTAATTGTAGGTAGATTATACATCACTGAGCCTGACTTTAAAAAACCAATAATGTAAAGGTGGGAAGAGCATTCCAGAGATAAAAGCAAGAGAAAAGGTTCAGAAGTATGACAGTGTGGTGCATGCAAGAGAGATTATAACAGTTCAGTATTACAAGTAAATAACATTCAAAGCAAGCAGTGGCAAGAAACAGATTCCTGAGTTTTTCACTTGCATTTCCAGCTCCCACCTCAAACTTAATACATCTTAATACATCTAAAGGTGGCTGGTACTTTTCCTGTCTCCTGGAAAAGTACCACCTTATCTGTTGATTTGCACCCTTCAGTGATTTTCCTAGTCACCGAAACTGTAAAGCTGGAGTCATTCTTGACTGCTCCCCTTATCTGTCCTACCAAATCCATTGAACTCTCTTGCAAGATCATAGTTTTTGTGGTTTTGGAGGTAGCAGCAGTGGTACAATGATACTGACTGGTTTTCCATTTCTCTCACATACAATTCTTTCTTATCCCAATGCTCTCATATAGATCAGGCTTTTAATTCCCACCAGGATTGGCATGGCAGCCCTCTAACTGGTCTTAGTGCATCTGGTCACACTCTCCTTTCTCGCCACATGAGCCAGTCTTCTGAAAATACCAACCTTACCCCACCACTTCGTAATAAAAAATGAATTCAAGGTCCTAGTCGAGGAAAAGACCCTCTCCACCTGATCGTAATCTACTTTTTAAGTTTGTCACTTAATAAACTTAGGATAATAACCTACTTCAGAGCCAGCCAGCTTAAGTTGTTCATTCCCACCTGTGTGCATTTTCTTTAAGACAGATCTTACAGTTCTGTCTGAAGCATCCTCCGCTCTCCTTCCTCCATGACTCAGAACAAATCCTGTCTCCCCATTCTACCCTCTGGCTCTCAGGAAGATTCTTCAAGTCACACTTTCTCCCTTCTCTGAACTCTACAGCACTTACTGGGGTTTTAGTGGTTGTATTAATAATGGTAACTGGCAATTCTACAACCTTTAAAAATTTCAAAGAACTTTCCTATTTATTATCTAGCTTGCAGTCTTCTCAACAAACCTACGAGACTATTCCCATTTCAAAGAAAAAAAAAAGCTGAGACTCTGTAATACACAGTGATTTGCCTAAAGTCACACAGCTAGGTAGAAGATTTTGACATTCTAAATTTAAAAAAAAATTATCCTTACCTGAGAACATTTAGAGAAAGAGGAAGAAAGAGAGAGAAACATTGATTCAGGAGAGAAGCATTGATCAGCTGCCTGCCATACATACCCAGACTGGGGATTGTAGGCCCCAAGAATGGGGATCAAACCTGCAGCTTAAGTATGAGCCCTGCTAGTGAATTGAACCTTCAACCTTTCGGTTACTGAATGATGCTCCAACCAACTGAGCCAGGCCAGCCAGGGCTGATACTCTACATTTTTTTAAATAAACAAATAAAGACAGAGCCAGAATATTGCTTTGCTTTCAAGAGGAAGAAGTCAGACTATTTTTAATGGAGAAGAAACTACTTAAAGTCAGAAAAAGAATATGAAAGTCAGAATTGAATCATGATGACATTCATAAAGACCACACTGTCTGCTTAGCTTTTGAGAATCTGGTAAGATACTGTAAAGGGAAAAATTTAATCTAAGCAGTTGAACAGGTGAATTTTTTAAAAACTGGGCAACTGTACCTTTAGTAAGCCCTACTTCTTCTGCTTCTGTGACTGTTGGCACTGACTGTGTGGGAGAGTTAACTGCGACCCAAAATGTGGGATTAAAATTTAAAAGTTCTGATCTATATTTTTAGAATTAAAATTAAGTGTAACTTATATTCGAGTTAGTACAGTTGGCATTTAAATTGGCCTTAAGTAGCCAAATTTCTGTATGATTAAAGTAGTCATTTGAACTTGATTTTCCAAGTAAAGCATCTTAAATATGCTCCAGTTCTTAGAGAATCTACATCATCTTATATTTGTGTCCCGCTCTGGAATTGACTGATTCTGCAGCTTGTGTTAAGGAGCTCCTGGACTAATGCTTTAGAAAGGAGCTTATCAGAATGAAAGCAGAAAATGGATCTTATTTGACAATAAAATATACTAGGCCTTGAAAGAGCATTAGCTATTTTTAGTACAGAAAGGAATGTATGGAGAAACCTTTGTCCTCTTCATTGGGAAGTCTTAGAACTCTATCTTACATTCCATCTGTGTCACTGGGCGGGTGACTGCCTCTGAGGATGAGTCAGAGAATTCTTGAGATTGTACTCCTGACCTAAAACATTTTTTAAAGGACACATTTTCTTTTAAACTTCTTACACAACCATAGGAAGGTATTTGAAAAAGCATATCTAGCTCATTTCATCTTTTTCATTTAGAACTAAACGAAAACCATGACCAGCAAATAAAAATTCAAACAGTTTTTAACATTCCCCATGGCAGAGATTAGCTAAATATTCACCAAATACATTTCCTCTTTCTGCGCCCCCAGATATTTCCCAGCTGCCTTGAACAAAGAAATGAAATCATCCATGATCAGTTCTTGTGAATGAAATGTCAGAAGGGATGTCCCAACCCCCAGTCGAGGCAGTTAGGGATGTGCATTCCCCATGTGTTCTCTCTTTTTCCCTAAGTGCTTCCTTGATGATGCCACAGTACCTCTGAGGTGACATGTTGAAGGTGGCAAAGCCACAGCATGGAAGGAACCTGGTCGTTAAAGGATTGTGCACAGAACACCCTCCCACACTGACTGCTTGGATCTTCAAGGTGGGCAAGAAATAAATTGTTATTATAATAAGGCACTGGGTTGAGGGGGTTGTTTATTAGATTAGTGGATGTTAGGCAACCTGCTAACTATATACTCCACCCAAAATCACTTTTTGGGACTATAATCCAACATGCAATATCTAAACAAAGATTTTTTTTTCAAGGTGTCCTTTTGTTCTAGTTGCTTGTGCCTGAAGCCAGTGTATCTTAAACTTGTTTGGATCTAATAAAAAATCATAACCCTATTGCTAGGAAAAAAACAAATGCACATATGCTCACAATTTTGCCTAAAATTTCAAGATGTTTTCAGAACCCCAAGAGGCTCTTCAACAGACCCCTGGTTAAGATCTCTGCTATTAATAATTAATGTATTAAGAATGTGGAGGAGCCCTGCCCTGGCTGGGTGGGTCCATTGGTTGGAGCATTGTCCCATACACCAAAAGGTTGTGGGTTCGATCCCCTGGTCAGGGTACATACGTAGGTGGTGGATTCTATCCCCACTATGGGCACATCCTGGAGGTAACTAATCAATATGTCTGTCTTCCTCTCTCTCTCTCTCTCTCTCCACCCCCCTTCTTTTCTCTCTAAGGTCAATAAACATATTGACCTTAAAGAGTACTTTTTTAAAGTTTAAAGAAATAAGAATGTAGAGGAGCCCTAAGTATTAAGTGTATATTATTTCCAAGTTTCCCAATTTTAATCATCATCCATTCATATACAGTTGCTCCATTATATTTATGTTTTTGATCTCTGGATTTTAAAAATGCAGAAAAGTCTAGTTCTTCAACATTGATTTTTCTCTCCCAAAGCAAAGATGTCAGTGTAATAGTTGCAATGCTGAACATCAATTCTGTAACCATGTCTTTTGCTTTCTGTATTGATTGTAAGCAGTCCCTGCATCAGAACCACCATCGATATGATTGTCAACACTCTATGCTGGACACTGTGTAATTGCTTTTGGAAATAGAATCTTAACTCCCTAGCATGACCTTTGAGATGTTTTCAATTTTGCCCCTGTCCAGCTCCCTAACCTCATCACTACCCTATACAAACTTTTTGTTCTTGTAGCATCACACTGCTGATGGTGCAGTGAATCTGCTATGTTCTTTCATGCCTCCATGACTTTCCCTGGTATGTCCTTCCCCCTGTCCCAAAACTCCTACTATGCTGTAAGATTCAGCCCAAGCATTATCTTTTTAGTAATCATCCCCAGAAGCCTGCTCCTGAGTAAAGCATCCCAAAAGTGCTCCCATGATATTGCTGATGTCCTGCCATACTACTCATCACACAAAATGAGGATTTTCTGCTCTGCCTCCCATTAGACTGTTAGCTCTTTGTGGGTAAAGGCTGCCCTTTACTGCATATTCTTTTCATGGCATAGTACTTGACACTCTTTGAATCATGCCATGTTCTCAAGGAACTCATCTGCAAGGCAGGTAGTTAGGGATACCTGAAGAAAAGCAACCAAATGTAACATACCATATTTTAAAGACACCAGCAGAAGAATGTTCATAATACCATGGGAACACATAGGATGGAACAATTAATTCTGGAAGAGCGCGAGATGGTAGAGAAGAAGAAAGAGGGTAGAGGAGGCATCCAGGGAATGTTTCACTGGAGAAGGGACTTTGAGTTGAATCTTAAGAATTGAGTTAGAGCTTGCCAGGGAGAAAAGGCAGGGATTTGTCCAGGGATCCCTGAGGTGAAAAAGCTCTACCCCATTATTGTGTAACCTGCTGGCAGGTTTTAATCTTTACTAGGCTTTCCTCATTGAGAGACCTGCTCTCACTTCATTCCTTTGTCAGCTCCACTCTCCCTCCCCAGGGCCAAATCTTAAGTCTCTTCCTGCTTTACCTGAATCACTGACCACCATGGCCCAGGAGTGTGGCTCAGGAGATCTGTCTTTTCTATCAACTTGTCAGATGTAGGCAAATTTGATTTCCAAGACCTTGGCTTGGAATAACCAGAGTGAATAGTCTCACTTGTACAGAGAACTTAACTGAATTAGTTGTCAGTGGTAGAAAGCTGTCTCAGACCAGTATAGGCAAAAGGTGGAAATTTGGAGAGACTGCGGTGACTCATGAGGTAAAAGAATACCTGGGCCTCAGCCCTTCCATTTTCCATTTTTGTCTCTCTTCCAGGGGACTCCATTCTTCTTCCTTTTATTCCAGTTTCTTCCACATCTCAAGATATATGACTCTGAATGAAGTCTAAACATGGTATGTCAGAGCTTCCATCACTTTGGGGGATTTTTCTCATGTGCCAAGGCAAAAAAACCAAGGCTCTGGCCTGACTTCAGTCAGATTGTAGCCCTGGATAGATTGTGGCAGGCTGAAAAGGCCCCTCCCCAAAGATATCTGCATCCTGGTGGCCAGAAACTGTGCAGGTGTTAGCTTACACAGTAAAAGGTGCTTTGCTTGTGTGATTAAATTAAGGATCTTGAGCCCTGGCTGGTGTAGCTCAATGGATTGAGTGCAGGCCTGCAAAACAAAAGGTTGCAGGTTTGATTCCCAGTCAGGGCACATGCCTGGGTTGCAGGCTGGGTCCCCAGTTGGGGGGGCTCATAAGAAGCAACTACACATTGATGTTTCTCTCCCTCTCATTCTCCTTCCCTTCTCCACTCTTTAAAAAATAAATAAATAAAATGTTTTTTAAAAATTAAGGATCTTGAGATAAAGAGATTATCCTGTATTATGTGGGCTAGCACAATATAATCACAAGGGTTCTTATGATAGAGAAGGAAGAGGAACAGAAAAGGGATGGGGGGGAGAGAGAGAAAGAGAGAGAAATATAAGGATAGAAAGAGAGAGTTCAAAGAGGAGATAAAATGCTATGCTGCTGACTTTAAGATGGAGAAAAGGACCATAAACCAAAATAATGTATGCAGCCTCTAGAAGCTAGAAAAGGAAAGGACATACATTTTCCCCTACAGTCTCCAAAAGGAACACAAGTCTGACTTCACTGACTTTATTCCAGTGAAACTGATTTCAGACTTCAAACCTTCAGAACAATAAGATAATAAATGTGTGTTATTTTAAGCCAGTAAGTTTGTGGCACTATGTTACAGCAGCAATAGGAAGCTGATGCACTAATCATATATGACAATGGAACCAACAGAGATTTATCCCGCTTGAGTAAGATTCTGCCTTGGATTGATTTCCTATGACTGATACCACCCATAGACAGTGTCTATGTTCCAGGCTAATTAGAGGATCAATGGTTGTGGAGTTGTTGTTTTTTAAATTTGTTTAACCTATTAAACTCCCTTGAGTGTCCTCAAAATCTAAGATTTCCTTATCGTAATATGACCAGTTGGTAAATTTAAGGTAAGGATTCTAATATGTTGACATTATGGATAAGTTTCACATATATTCTAAAAACTAAATATTACAACATATCATATAGTAATATAATAAGATGTACCACATTTTGTTATGTACAACGTGCATCCATGGTTTCTATGCACATTATACACAGGATTATTATACCTGTTATTATACCCATGGTATAAACTTATTATACCCATGTACAATGCACATCCTTATTTTTCTCTCAAAAATTTGGGCCAAAAAAGTAGATGTGATACATGGCAAAATATGGTAATTTTCTATTGGATTACTTTCACTGAATGTCTCCCACGCACCAGACACTGTTCACTCATACACTGGTGATGGATAAACAAAAATTTATGTGTGAACAAAATATATATGCTCTTTGCCTTCACTGTGCTTATGGTTGAGTAGAACACATAAATAATAAACAAACCCAAATAAATATTTAATTATAAATTATAACAATGTCCTTATGGAAAAGAAGAAACAAAATACAAAACAAACTTTAGCTAGGAAACAGGTAGAGAGTTTTAGTTTTTATCTCCAATTTTCAAGGGGGAAAATTGATAAGAAACAAAGATGAGCTAGCCACACTTTTGTCTTTTATCCTTAGGTAATTTAACACTTACATTTTCCTAATAAAAGCCCAATCTAAATTTTGGATATATAGGTTCTCTTTATGTTCTTCTATCTTTTATTTATTTTCAATGGCCCATGAAGGATTGGTGGTGACTTCTTGTGGAGTCCTGTCTTAAGCTTTCCAGTGAGCCAGACTTAAAGATAAAAATGTATTTATGTAAAAGAAAAAATTCTCTCTAAATCTATTTAAGCACAGAATCTGAGTGTTCTGAAAAGTAGTAAATAAGATTAATCTAGAAAAAGCTTTGGTTATATGTCTACCTTAGATATAGTTACAGAAAATATCATGTTTATTTCTTCCTTGCTTTTTCACAAACTAAATATTTAGACAAGCATAACATAATCCACCCCCGGTTTTTCATTCTTTACATAGTTTACCCAGAATCCATTTATGCTTGGGATTAAATGGTAAAAATGAAGGTCCTGGAAAAGGTAAAGGCATCAGGAATCTTTTAGATTTTGTGGGTGGCTTCTTGCTATACAATGACTTCTAAAATTCAGCACAGGTGAGGGTACTCCTCGTACCTCCTATCAATGGACTGCTGATGACAAACAAGCTGTCCTCACTCAACAAACTGACAATGCTTCCTGGAAGCAGTTGGACAAAGATTGCAGGAGTCCAGAAAGACACAACTAATAATAAGACATCTGAAACAAATTAGAAGATTCTATTGGCTTCTTAATTCTCTCTTAAAAAAAAGGAGGAAAGAAATCTCTCTCTCTCACACACATACACACACACTCACACACATATCTTGGATTACAACAGTAACTCAGTTCATCTATCAGGTCAGATCTTACAATGAGGGCAGGTTCCGGAGCCGAGTTATTCAAGGTATAAACTTGCTTGATGAAACTATCATCATTATCATTACAGTTGTAGGTGATTTCTGAGGGCCAGAATGCAGACTAAGCTGTGGATATACATCATATTATCATAATTGTTTCTCATAACAATCCTGAAAGATAGGAACTTTTATCTCCATTTTACAAATGAGTGAAAAGATACTTAGTAAGCCAGGAACAGCAGAGCTGACATTTAAACCCAAACCCTAACTTTCCACATCCCAAGACGCTGTGTGTCAGTGTTTTTATCTGTTGTATATTGACTTTAAAAGTTCAACCTAAATATTTAGAATAAAAAATAATACAAGATTCTGGCTCTAGAATTGTTAGGTCATAAGTACTGTTGTGAATGTATGCTAATTTGTTTACCTAATTCATACATTTGTTTGAATGTATGCTAATTTATATGTATGTATTAACTCTATACATATAAACCTGTCAGATCTCAATCCTAACAATATCATTTTTTCAAAGGACAATTCTTTAACCTACAAATTACTGCATCTTCCCTCCAATAGGCATGCCAGTTCCATGTTTTTTAAAGTAATGCTGGCTTTCACAAACCAATAATGTTTGTCGTGAAAAACAGGGATTCCTTCAAGAAGGTCATTTCCCTATTAACATTACTAAACTCTCCTATTAGCTTGTGGAGAAATCTATTACAAAAATGTATTTAGTTGAGATATACTGTGTTAAACGATAGTAAGGTTAATCCTGAATTCTTGGTGGTTTAACATAATGAAGAGTTACTTCTTGCTCATATCACATGTCCCTCACAGCAAGGGTCTCTGGTCAACTCGGGAACCGAGGGTGACCAATTTGTGGATGCTCCATAGGGAACAGATAGCTTCCACGATTAAAAAAAAAAAAAAAAGCAAAAGAGACTAAAAGTTATGTGTAGGCTTTTTACTGAGTCAGTCTAGAGATTACTTTTACCTCCATATCATTGGCCAAAACGAGTCACATGGCTCACAAACTACAAAGCGGATAAAAAGCGTGGGAGGTTAACTGGAACAGGTCCCTCCACAGCCAGGTATTTCCGCTCCCGCTGCAGCCACTGGCGCCACCTCTGCCTCCGCTCGGCGGCGCCTGGGGCGTCTCAGCCGGACAGACAGCGGCGCTTCGAACCAGACCTGTCCCAGCGGGTGGCGAACCGGCTGGGCTTGGAGCTGGGCAAGGTGGTCACCAAGAAGTTCAACAACCGGAAGACTGGTATGGAGATCGGTGAAAGCGCAAGAGGAAAAGACGTCTACATCCACTAGTGTGACTGTGGCGACGTAACGACGGCCTCCTGCAGCTTCTCGTCAGATGCCTGCAATGACTGCAAGACTGCTTCATCATGAAGGTGACCGCAGTGACCCCGTGTTTTCCATATGCCCACCAAGATAAAAAGGACAAGAATCGTGCTCCGATTTCTGGGAGACTTGTGGCCAATATGCTCTCAGTCGCTGGGGCAGTTCACATCAATACCACGGACCTGCATGCCTCTCAGACGCAGGGATTCTTTGACATTCCCGTGGATAATTTGTACGCAGAGGCCTTGGTTCTGCAGTGGATTCGGGAGAACATCACGGATTGGAAGAACTGTGTCGTGGTTACCCCCGACGCGGGTGGAGCCCAAAGAGTCAACGTCCATTGCGGACAGGTTGAATGTGGACTTTGCCTTGATTCACAAAGAAAGGAAGAAGGTGAGTGAAGTGGACCGGATAGTCCTAGTGGGTGACGTGAAGGACCGTGTGGCCGTCGTTGTGGACTGCATGGCCGACAACAGTGGCAAAATCTGCGACGTGGCAGACAAGCCACTCACGGCCGGGGCCTCCAAAGTTTATGCTATCCTTACATCTGGGATCTTCTCTGGCAAAGCTGTTTCCAGAATAAACAATGCCTCCTTTGAGGCTGTTGTCACAAACAATTCCACAAGAGACAAAATGATTCATTGCTCTAAGATCCAGGTTATTGACATTTCAAGGATGTTGTCTGAGGCAACCCGCAGGACCCACAACAATGAATCCGTGTCTTATTCCCTGTTCAGCCACGACCTGCTGTAAGTCCAGGGTGGAAGCCTGGGGGAAGCCTGAATCATGTGTTTTTATCTGATGTTTTGGCTTTAGGACTTAGCATTTAGAATACAAAAGTATCAGATCTTTGTATCCCCCAAGATCTGTTGTTTCCCCCTCCTGCAGCTCTAGACCATATTTCCAGTTCTGTGGGAGGAATCTGTGAACTGTTGTAAATTGGAAATATTTTTGTCATCTTGACTTGTTCTGATAGGTGACTTTTTCCTTCATCCTGTTAGTATTTTGAGGTCATATCTTTCAAGAATATAATTCCATTGTGGAAGTTCATAATTTATATATTTCAGGATTGCTAAAGGCGGCTTAGGATAAAGACTTCTATATGATAATACCTGTGGACACTTGGGTAAAACCCTGTATAAAATGAGCCCTTCTATGAAAAACTTGGAAAATTTATAATACCGTGAATTTTTACTTTTTATTTTTAGTAGCTGAGTTTCAAACAAACCATTTTGGTTGTTCTGTTTGATTTGGACCACATTTTGTAGTTTAAGATGACCAGATACATTTTTTGGTAAACATTAGACATGTCAGAGGCCATGTAACTCAGTATTTTTTTTATTACCACTTCTGAAAAACATGTTATAAGTGTCACCTATGTGAAATGTCATGTCTGAAATTCCAAAACGTTGTTCAGTGATAGATCCAACTTAGAAACCATTTTGAGATAGTCTGTGCTCACTGTCACCATGCGCACTTGCCTCTGCACACCCCACACAGACAGTTCTTCGGACATCTCTTGTCCTCTTGTTTGAGGTCACAGTTTTGGTTCTAGCTTTTACTTTGCCTTTTTTCAATGATTTCATGTTATTGATCTCCACCAAAACTCCTAAGTGCCCTCAAATTGACTAATCTGGTCATAATTTCGCTTTTGACAAAAATAAAGAGTTAGATTTTGGTGAGTTACACCAAATGCATCTTTAAGCATCATTAGTTTTGATTTTTAATGATCGTTAGCTTTTTGTAATCAGAAGTCTAGGCAACTTATTATTTCAGCTAAAGTCACTACATGAAAAATGTGGTAAGAAAGACCTATGAAAACAGTGCAAATAAGTTACCATTAGTTCCTCCATTAAAATAATATTCAAATAGGGGCCTGAGAGTGATTGTGGAAGGAAAGATTGCTTTCTCCACAAGGTGGCCCATCCTCCTTCGTGAGGTTCCTCCCCAGCTCAGGCAGAAGGCATGTCTTGTCTCTTTGTGAATTTTATTATACACACATTGGTGTGCTACCAACCAAATTCTTAATACCCAAAAGAAGAGAATTTGCTTACATAGAGTAATAAACAACAGTATCTCCCTTCTGCTAAATCTTAAACCTTAAAGAGAATAAATTCTTTAAAGTCTGCAGGTAGAAATGTAAAATCTATTGTAGTTATTAACAAATAGAGCAATCATTAAGAATTCAAATTTCACTATAGCAGAGGTGGAATTGAAGTTAAAAATTTTTATTTTGGTCATTGCAGAAATGAGTATTTTGTATCTTAAAATGGTTTTTGAGGTAAAATGACATTATAGCCCAATAAAACCAGCTGTGCAATACAGATTTACTATATCTAGAGTTGACTCTAGATATAGTAAATCAAGTTGATTTATATCTACTACTTGATATCAACTTGATATTTACTACATTAAGTTGACTTGCAATATGTCATAAGTTTATTTAGATGCTGTGTAATTTTAATTTCTGATTAATGAGTGGTCCGTATATTTCTTGAAATTTCTATGCACAGACAAATGAAAATGTAGTTATGAACATGTGTAAGTAGACAGCTTGGCATACAAATGTAGACCTGTTCACATGACTAAAACCAGTTGATTTAAAGGTAATCATTTCATCTAACATTAAAGCAAAATAGGGAGTTAATTTTAAGATAATGACCCCAAAACAAAAAATGATAGAAAATCTATTGTAATTCTCTGAATTAGGAACTGAATGTTTCTTACATTATTTAGTATTACATGGGTGTTTCAGAGTACTTACATTACATTGATTAACTTATTAGACTAGACTTAGCCATCCACAGTGGCAGTATGAGCCTGAGAATTTTGGTTTCGGTTCAGCAAAGATAAGGAAGACGGCCTCCAAACGGCTTCATCCCAGAACTGGCACTTTTCTTACTGTGGGTGTGGAAACATTTCAGTGAAACCACTGAAGATGTTCAGCCTGTCTGGCTCTGCTGAATGGAGGCCAACTTGATGTACATCTAGCCACAAAGGGGAGCCAGAGAAATGTGAACATATAAAAATCACTCAGCCTCCAAATTAACTTATATTAATCAAGTTACAGATATTCATAGGATAACTGTCTTCTGTTAGATAAGATGTTAGCCAGATTCAAAAATACATAATTTGCAGTGCTTATATTGGTTTAGAATATAGCCTTTTAAGATCTTTCAACACTGTATTAAAACATTTCAGTAAAGTCATATGACTTTTTTTTAAAAAAATGAAACATTTGGTAAGCATTATTGTCTCTGCTACATATATCAAATTTTTCTTGTCTTTTATTCATATTTCTTGTCCTTTGAAACTAAAATGAGTTCTCAAGGTGCATGAACTCAAATAGAAATCTTTTTAAAACTTTGTTTTCTTTTGTTTTTATGTTTTTTTAAAATCTGTATATATTGAACTAGCATAAGCATTAGTCTAGGGGAAAAAAAGTGGTTTCTTGTATCAGCTAACAATTTCCATTGCAGCAGAATAGGACTCTGCAATGCAAACTTCCCCTCTTATGTTTTTACCACTGTGATTTGATACGACTTTTCCTTAATCTGAATGTGTGTCCCCCACTATAAAGAAAAGAAAGATAAACACTCTCTTACATAGCAATGGCATACCTCTCTTCAAACTTTCCACGATTGTCTTTAACAAAGAATCACTTTCCCCCCCCAAAAAGGCTAGAGACCAAATATTCTACATTGAGTCATTATTTTCTTTCACTATTACCCAATATTAAATTAGTTTATAATTTAAAACTCCATAAATCCATTTAATAATATTTTATAATCAGTTTAACTCAATATGTTCACCAGGAAATTGTATTTCTTTTAAGGTATATATCCTGTGGGTTGAAATAATTTCGTGGTCAAACAAAATGTTTAGTTATAGCTGTTCTAAAGTTTTTACACCAGAAAATAATTACGTACATGATTAGAGTGAAGAACTTTGACCTTTTGAAAAGGCATTTGCATTTTCAAGGTTACCAAATATTTCTTTTTGAGAAGAATCGTGCCCTGCCTAAGATACTGCCACAGCCATTTCTGTGCAGAGATGAGGCAGCTTCGTTATTGGCCCCCTAAATTGCTATCCCAGCCAGTTTACTGGTAAAAGCTAAGGCGCATGCCTGTACCTACTGAAAAATTGCTGCTTGCCAGACACACGTCAGGGAGTTTAACCTCACACCTACCCTTGGTCCATTCCTACCATAACTCCCAGAAAGAAAAACAGCACTTATGAATTAGTGCCCATGGAATGTGCAGACTGTCTCTTCTCTCACCACATCTGCATCACCTGAGAACTTAAAAGATTTGCAGAAACGGAGGCCCTAACTTAGACCCAGTAAACGAGAGTCATCATTTTAACAAGACTCATGTGTACAGCAGAGTTTAGGAAGCACTGCTCTAACCTACATTCCTAATCTTCAAAGATAAGAAAGCAGAAAACATACCATTGGAACAGCTAAAAGAAAAAAGAATTTTAAACAATGAGGAGAGTTTAAGAGACCTCTGGGCCAACATCTAGCATAACAACGTCCACGTCATAGTGGTTCCAGAAGGAGAAGCAGCTAAGCATGGAATTAGGAACCTATTTGAAAAATTAATGACTGAAAATTCCCCAAATCTACCTAGTAAGGAATAATGAACAAGTCTAGGAAACACAGAATTCCAAACGAGATGAACTCAAAGAGGCCTACACCAAGACACATCAAAATTTATTTTTTCTTTTTCTTTTCTTTTCTTTTAATTGTTGTTCAAGTACATTTTTCTACCTTTTACTCCCATCCCTGCCCACGCCCCCCCCCCAGCGCTCCTCACCTCCCTCCCGTTTCCACCCCCCTTGTTTTTGTCCATGTGTCCTTTATACTTGTTCCTGCAAACCCTTCCCCTTTTCCCCTGAAATTCCCTCCCCTCTCCCCCCTGGTCCCTGTCAGCCAAGACACATCATAGTTTAAATGCCATAGGTTAAAGATAAAGAGAGAATCTTAAAAGCAGCCAGAGAAAGACGTAATTACCTACAAGAGCACTCTCACAAGACTGTCAGCTGATATCTCAAAAGAAATTTTGCATGCCAGAAGGGACTGACACAAAATATTCAAAGTGATGAAAAGCAAGTACCTATGACCAAGATTACCAGTAAAGCTATCATTTAGATTTGAAGGACAGATAAAGAGCTTCCCAGAAAAAAAAAAACTGAAGGAGTTCATCACCAAAACAGTATTAAAAGAAATGTTAAAGGTCTTCTTTAAGAAGGAAAAAAAAGGTCAAAACTATGATAATAGAATGGCAATAAATACATATCTATCAATAATTACTTTAACTGTAAATGGAGTAAGTGCTCTAATCAAAAGCCATAGGGGGCCAAATGGATAAGAAAACAGGACCTTTACATATGCTATCTACAAGAGACTCACTTCAGATCCAAAGACACACAGACTGAAAGTAAAGAAATAGAAAAATATATTTTATGCAAATGGAAACAAATCAAAACAAAAAAACTGAGGAAGCAATACTTATATCAGACAAAATAGACTTTAAAGCAAAGGCTGTATAGTAAAAGACAAAGAAGGACTCAAAATTCCACTTCTGAGATTTTAGCCAAAGACACCTAAAATATTATGTTAAAAAGACATGTACATTTATATACTAATTTCAGCATTATTTACAATAGCCAAGATATGGGACCAACTTAAGCATAGATCAATAGATTAGGTTTTAAAAGATGTCCGGTCAAGATGGTGACATAGGCAGACATGGCTCACCTCTTTGTACAACCACATCAAAATTACAGCTCGAATATAGGACAGTCATCACTCAGAAACATCAGAAATCAAGTTGAATGGAAATCTGACAACTATGGAATTAAAGAAACCACATCCATCCAGACTGGTAAGAGGGGCATGGATGTGGGGCAAGCTGGCCCCACACCCATGTGGATAAAAATTCAGGAGGAATACGAGTCCCAGTCCCACACCAGGCCCTGCAGCCAGGAGTCCAGTGCCAAGAAGATAAGTCCCCACAACTTTTGGCTGCAAAAACCAGCGGGGATTGAGTCGGTGGAGGAGACTGCTGGAGCCCTAAGCAGTTTCTCTTGGGGAACCCACACACAGACTCACCTACTAACACTAGCTCCCTCTGAGCTCTAGCACTGGGGTAGCAACTTGAAGGGCACCAGTGGTATATAGGGAGAAACTGAAGTATCTGCCATTGGGGTGGGCAGAGGCCATTGTCCCTTTACTGAATCCTTCCCTCACAGAGCCAGTAGGCTGGTGCCATATCTGAGACTCCAACAACCTGGCTAAACTGTATGACCCACCTTGGAGATCCATTGAGGTTTTACCCAACTTACTGGCCCACCCAAACTGGTTTTCCATAAGAATGCTTATCCTGGCTCCTAAATCGTATCAAACAAGCAACAGCTGGCTTCAGTGAGTCCTAGACACAGACAGATTAGAATCATAGCTTGGCTTCACCTGGGAATCTCCAAGCCCAGCAAAACTAGCAGCCATCTCAGATTGCTTTACAGCTCAGGCAAGGTGGCCCAGGGCAAAATACAGGTGGGGACTGCCTTTAGCCGGCACCACCCAGAAAACCCCAGGACCAGTGCAACCAGTGGACAGCTACAGACCATGTCAGAGCACTACCACGCTGTCCCCGCACAGCTGATCCTCACAGAGGGAGGAGGTTGGTGGTCAGTGGTCACAGCTAGTCCTTACAGCTGACTGAGCTGAGTAAATCCCTCCCAATGATCTGCCAACAGCAGCAAAGGCTCAACTACAAGAGGTGGGTGTACTCAGCCCACAGGAAGGGTTCACCTCGAGTACCCAGCTTGGGTGACAGGTGGTTCCTATAGGACACCTACTACATTTGGCCACACTACCAAGACATGGAGTCAAAGTAGCTCTACCTAATACATAGAAACAAACACAGAGAGCCTGCTAAAATGAGGCGACAAAGAAAAACACCAGAAAAAGAGCTAAACAAAATGGAGATAGCAATCTATCAGCTGCAGAGTTCAAAATACTGTTTATAATGATGCTCAGGGAACTTAGTGAGGACCTCAGCAGCATAAAAAAAGAGTCAGAAGCGAAGGCTATGCTAATTGAAATAAATAAATAATACACTAATTGAAATAAATAAATGATTTACGGGGACACAACAATAGAATGTATGAAGTCGGGAATTAAATCAATGATTTAGAACATAGGGAAACAAAAAACAACCATACAGAAAAACAAGAAGAAAAAAGAATCCAAAAAAATGAGGATAGTGTAAATAGACAACTTTAAGAGGTCCAACATTCATCTCATAGGGGTGCCAGAAGGAGAAGAGAAAAAGCACGAAATTGGAAATCTATCTGAAAAAGTTTCTTCGCCCTAATTTGGTGAAGGAAATAGATGTGCAAGTTCAGGAAGCACAGAGATCCAATTATGATGGATGCAAAGAGGTCCACTCCAAGATACATCATTATTAAAAGGCCAAAGGGTAAGGATAAAGAGAGACTTAAAAACAAGAGAAAAAGAAGTTAGTTGATAGAAGGTTGCCACATGGTAGGGTGGCAGGGAAGAATGGGTGAAGAGGTGAGGGGATTAAAAAGTACGAATAGGTAGTTACAGAATAGCTGTGGGGATTTAGAGTTTAGTATAGGAAATGGAGTAGCCAAAGAATTTATATGCCTGACCCATGGACATGAACAATGGTGGGGAGATTGCCTGAGGAAGTATGGAGGGGGTGGTGCTGGGTAGAGGTGGGCAAAGGGGAAACAATCAGAGCAGCTATAATAGCATAATCAATAAAATATAATTTTTTAAAAATAAAAAATAAAGCCAACCAGTGTGGTTCAGCTGGCTGAGCATCATCCCACAAACCAAAATGCCACTGTTTCCATTCCTGGTCAGGACACATGCCTGGGTTGCAGGTTCGGTCCCCAGTCAGGGTACCTATGAAAGGCAAGAAGTCAACCTGTCCATGTATGAAGGCAACCAACCAATGTTCTTCTCTCACATTGACATTTCTCTCCCTTGCTTTTTTCCTCTCTTCCCTTTTCTCTCTTAAAAAAGAAGAAGAATAAAATATTGCCATCTGCAACTACATGGATGGACCTAGAGGATATTGTTCTGAGCAAAATAAATTAGGCAGAGAAAAACAAATGCCACAGGATTTCACTTATACCAGTATGTGTAAATTAAAAACAATAAATGAACAAGTAGAATAGAAACAGACTCGTAGGTAGAATATTTTGATGGTTGCCAGATGGGAGTGGGTTTGGAAGAATGGGTCAAGGGGGTGAAGGGATTAAGAAGTACAAATTAGAATTTACAGAATAGTCGTGAGGATGTAAAGTATAGCACAGAGAATATCATTAAAAATATTGTAATAACTATGTATGGTGCCAGGTTGGTATTGGATTTATCAAGGTGATAACTTCATAAGTTATATACATTTCTAATCACTGAGTTGTACACCTGAAACTAATATAATATTGTACATCAGCTATAATCGAAAAATAACCAATTATTTTAAAAAGTAAATCACATATAACATGAAATATTACATTCACAAAAATGAAGTGACATTAACAGTTTTATTCCCAACCCTTTCTGGATGTATTGAGATGTCTCTAAGTGAACAAGTAAGAGTAGCTAATGCTAACGTGATAATTCTTAGTAAAGTCTCCTTGGGAGATTTCTCCAAAATGAAGGCCTCTAATGACTAAGTAACAAACTCCATGCAAGTTAGATGGTTTCTAATTCTGTGCTTTCAACAAAATTGAAGAAGTACCTAACTGAGTTGTCAGTTGCAGTATATTTACCATATAACTTGAAAGAAGTTTTAAAAATTGAGTAATATTGCCACAATAAAACTTCTTCCCTTCCCATTACTTATAGGAACAAAGATTCCTCACAGCTTGCATCATTTAAAAAAAAGAAGAAGAATAGAATTGAGGCTGAAAATCTCCTCTTCTTCCAGTCATGAGTAATGGTAAGTAACATTTACCCAAAGATACATGTAAAGTGTGAGCTGTCGCCACATTACAGGATTGCCTTGAAAAGTGAACTAACACAAAAAAGACTTAGACAATGAGTGGCACAAATGGCAATAGACATAAACTATTATTATTATGTAAAAATTCATGATAGAGATCTTAACCTAGATAGAAATCAGGAAGGCCTAGAAGAGGAGCTCTCTGTTGGTACACCTGGCTTCTGTAGAAATAATACACAGCTTAAAAATAATCCTTTTTGCAGCCTGCTTCTACACCCAAATATTAAAGCCTTTCTGCTCTGTGCTTTAGTTTTTTATGTAAAGTGTGGATTTTTATTGTTCCCCCAGAACCCCACTGTGGGCCGGAGAGGATCCCTGATTCATCTGACCCTTTAGAGGCATTTTCATGGCCTTTGTTTTAACAGATGTAGCAGGTTCCAACATTAGGATTTTTTTTTATCTCTGTTCCTGCAGCTCACGATTTCTAAAATCTTGTTCTCCTAATCTGCCTTCAATATTCTGTCATTTTCTTCTTTTCTGTTGCCACTTCTCTCTTGCTCCTTAGTTTACCTCCAAATAATCACTCACCTATTTTGGAAATATAATGTTCATACTTCTAAAATGCAGACAGAAATAAAATTAGGTATACTAGAATTTCATATGAAGGAACGTAGGAAAGGATGGCTGGCCTTTTGAGACTTTAAATATAATTTCTAGTCACTACTTTCATGCAGGCAGCCCCAGATTCTGTATCTGCAGCACAGTCATGATAAATTTATCCCATAAATTTTTGTGCCTGTGTTGGTGAGGCTGATAATTCATGTTTTGGGCTTATGATTGGCTTAAATAACTCAAGCAGTTTTTCTCCTGCATATGCCCTCACACTTTGTTCAACCCTTTAACCAACTTGAATTTACTTTACTCATCCAGTTCCATCATCCTGAAGGTTCTTGACACCACACTTTCCATTCAAGAAGGCATTGCTGCAGAGCCTAGCATTTGTTGTGCTAAGTGATTCAAATCATAAACAGTAGACTGATTTTTTAGGTTTATAGTTGTGCAACTAGACATACCCATTAAGCAAAAAATCTTGGCAATAAGTAGAAGTACAGGATTTATTTCCACTTCTCATAAGACTTTCCACTTCTCATAAGAAGTACAGGACTTATTTCCACTTCCCATAAGACTCTCAGAGAAAGTTTGTGATCTGTACAAATTGTAAAAATATGGCCGTAACAGAGGAAAACATGAGACTTCCTAATACCTGAGATAATAACATTAAGGAATTCTCTGTCATTTGTGCATTTGTGCATAGTTCTGTTCTCTAAGTAATATTCTCATAAGTAACATTGGTATCTCTTTGCTACTGGCCCTTTTGACTAGACCCCACTTCAGCACTGACATGATGATTTATAAATGCTAAGAAACAGTAGTTTATGTTCATCATAATGCATTCCTGCAGACTAGAAGTCAATAACCACTAGACATTCTGAAAACATCCTCATGCTGACAAGTCCAGTGCTTAGTGTGATCAGGCTTCAAAACAAAACACTATAGATTCTGGGGCTTAAACAACAGAAATCTATTTTTCTCACAGTTCTGGAAGCTAGAAGTTCGAGCTCAGGGTGCCAGCATGGTCAGCTTCTGGTGAGGATCTTTCGGCCTTTCAGGCGGTTGCCCTCTGGCTGAGTCTTCACATGGTGGAGAGAAAGGGCAAGTTCTAGCATCTCTTCTTAAATGGCCACTAAAGCCACCATGAGGGCCCCATCCTGATGATGTCATCTCAACCCAATTACCTCTCAAGGGCCCTGCCTGTAAATACCGTGACATTGAGGGGGTAGGGATTAAACATATTAATTGGGAGGAGGTGGACACAATTTCATTCATAGCAGCTTTCTAATACCTGTCTTGAGTAAGCATGAAACAGCTGTGCAGAGACTGTGCTTCCTGGGAAAAGCACCTGGAGGGAGTGATGTAACAGTAGAGGAGCAGATGCAAGGATTTTAGCATGAATTACACACACAATGTCACAACATGACATTTGAAATCCCCACAAAACTGCAATGCTTGGTGTTTAACATAGGCGATACACTTTGCAGTTGGTTGATCCTATCTAGAAAATTTACATTGCAGGACAATTTTGTTTGGGGTTTTTTTGTTTGTTTTTTACAATTCCACCTAAGACCAGCCAGAGAAACAAAAATAAGGAGCAGTAGTTCGCCCCATGGCCTTTTGCCTGCTGAAGTGAAGTCACCTCATATCTCTATATCCACAACTGAGACTTCACAAAAAGGGGAAAAGGAGTTGTCATTTACTATTAGTTTTTTTTTTAAGATTATTTATTTATTTATTTATCTTTAGAGGGGAAGGAGAGAGGGAGAGAAACATCAATGTATGGTTGCCTTTCGTGCGTTCCCTGCTGGGAGTTGGCCTGCAGGGAACTGGCCTACAACCCAGGCATGCGCCCTGACTGGGAATTGAACCGCAATCCTCTGGTTCGTAGGCCTGTGCTCAATCCACTGAGCTACGCCAGCCAGGGCCTACTATTAGTTTTTAATTCTCTTCAGTTTCTATACATCCAGGCTTCAGTGATTGGGTTTTGCTTACAGGGGATTCCAGAACTAAAAAAATTATTCTTTTGAAGATCTATTCCTTCCTAGCCTGGTTTTGTGGTTTTGGTCTATTTATTTCTACCAATAACCAGTATGTCTCTACCTTCCACCCAAGACCTATCTCCTTTATGAATCTGATTTTTCTTTTCTCTGGCCATTAAAACATGCATTGTATGGGTTGTACAAAAACTTTCTTGAGTCCTCTAAGGTCATCATCACACACAGCAGTCAATTAATATTTGGATGATTAATTGATAAACTTTATAAATAGCTCTAATCCATTAATTATGTATCTGTTATGCACAGTTTTTAAAAAGAAAGAGAGTGAGCAAAAAAGAGAGCAAGTTATGTGCAACTTTTCCTGGAAGCCTCTTTATTGTTTATGCCATTCAAAGCGTATCATCAGATCCATATCACCACCTGGCAAAAAGTGGAACACCAGACATTCTTGGATGCCCAGTTTTACCTGGAGAGTCTGTCACCATCTTCCACCAACACTAGTCCCGACTTTTGTTTGGAGAGGTGCAGACCTCCTTTTGAGGGACCACTCACTAATACCTTACTCTTATTTTCTTTCCAATGTTCTCTTTCTCTTCCAGTGCAGGATGAGGCTTTTTGTTTTGGGTTTTGTTTTGTTTTTAAATTTGTTCTCAGGTAGGAACAAAGGGAAGTAGAGGTAAAGTGGGACTGACTTAAGTATTCCTTCTAAGTTTTCTGCCTTATACTTGGTTCTAAAGATTTGAATTTAAAAAGCAAGCAAACAAAGAAACTAAAACAGAAAGTTCCTGCCTTGGTTCTCTGGTTCTATTGTTCTTGGGACAATTGTGACCTAATAATATCCATAGCACTCCCGGGGAGTGGATAGGGGAACAAGAGAAAATGGAAGGGAACACATCCATTCATATTTTGAAACATCATCTAATTGCTAACTGTGGTAATTAGGTTCAACATCAAACGTAGTCTGATAATTGTTGGAGGAATTATTAAAATAATACTTTTAAGAAACAAGATTTAGTGATAAATTTAAATAATTATTTAAAAATAAATAATTAAATTAAATTTGTCTTAGATTCCTTCAGGTTTCCCCAATTCTTAATGCAGGCAACAATTTACCCTAATCAACAACTTTTTTCTATGAAAATTCATGAACAATTTTTATCTGTAAAATGAAACTTTGATCATTTGATTGCTGTGAAAAGCAGTGGTTTGCATTTAGTAAAGATGACATTTTGCCCCTAATCAAGTTAGAGAATAGCTGTGTGAAGAGCTGTTATCTTGGTCTTAGAAAAGAACAGGAGAATGTACATCCCTAATAAAGAATGTATTTGCAAGCCCTTGATCTGGGGGGGGGGGGAGTTAGAGAGGAAAAAGTTAATATTTTCTTGCCAAATCTTCTATCACCATAATTTTATGAATTAATCATAAGTAGTGCAAATGTTTGTATGAGTAAAAATCACTTATATACAAAGAGCTACAGGAAGATATATATTGCTGTGAAGACATGTAAGGCTTTGTATTAAGAAATAGTTAATATTACATTCTTCCCTTAATATTTTCTATATTCTTATTAACATCTAGCCAACTATGTTACAAAAGGAATTTATTACATTTATTGTGTTCCAATTAATTTTTAAAAAATTAAATATTATATTGCTTTTCATTTTATGATTTTACAGCTATTGTTTTTCCACTAAGCAATGGTTTTTACCATATGGCTGAAATCAATAGACATTTAACAGGCCATATATATAGGTTTATTATCAATCAAAACCCCAAGGACCTAACACAGCACTTACTAAAATTGAATTTGAATTCATCTTTGCTGTTATATTTTATGCAACCTCTTTTAGAGGTTCTCGTTTGTTTTACTAAGAAATAAAGCAATCCTCAATACTAATTGACAAAAGATTTAAGGAAACATAGTTTAAAAAAATTATTTACTGCACATAGCTAGAACATGAAAATATGGAACCCTTTTCTTTCCACACTTGCTCTGCCTCTGGCAATATAGGACAGCAGGATATTTGGAGACTAATTTGATTTTGTGTAATTTTTACATAGAAAACTGTCACTTAGAAAAGGGGCTGGACATAGAATGTTTGCTTCCCAGGAAGGCAAAGCCAAACTAATATCTTTAGGAAAAGCTACTTGAAACATGAAGTTGCCTTAGATTATGTGTTATACTACCTGTCCCCAAGGAAAGAAACTGAAATGAGACAAACTAAAAACTTAAAAGTCAAGTTATTAAAGTGATTGTAGCACCTAAAGTAAAATGATATGTATTAAAATAAGGGACTAAAAGGGAAAATAGACAATTAAAAATAAGGAGAGTTGAAAATACACCTATTGGTGAGCCCACAGTTTAAAAGAATCTAGCCAGTAATTAGAGGCGCTGGTAATAAAAACCATACTAGCCTTGGCTGGTGTGGCTCAGAGGATTGAGCGCGGGCCTGTGAAGCAAAGGATTGCGGTTTGATTCCCAGTCGGGGCGCATGCCTGGGTTGCAGGCCAGTTCCCAGTGGGGGACACATGAGAGACAGCCACACATTGATGTTTCTCTCCCTCTCTCCTTCCCTTCCCCTCTCTCTGAAAATAAATAAATAAAATATTTAAAAAAAATAAAAACCAGACTACTCCAGTTATAGAATATACAAAGATGATAGAAACGACCTACTATGCCAGGACCTCACACTTTTCATGCATCAGTTTCTTTGTCTAATCCCCCTTAGTAAGGGTACCTCTTCCTTTATTTTATCACAGCCCATCGTAGTCCAACCTGCACTACTTCTTTAGGTTCTGGAAGCCACCTACCTTCGTCTTTTTCCCACCTGCTAAGAGAAATTTTATGGCTGAGTGTTTACCAAAGAATAGTTCTCACTTATACTAACAGGGCACATCATCAACAGTGCTAGACTCACTCTCCCTAGACTTAGGAAACTTGCTGCAATTGTTTTTGCACATTACCCTCACTAAACTGAACTCAGTATTGTTTGAAATGGCAATGCTGCATGTACATGCATGTAAATAAGGTTGAAGAATAAATTTCTAAGGTAATGTTTCGATAGTAAAGGAAAAGAAAGGAAGGGAGTAAACACTGCACAGAATAAAGTTTAACAATTGGAAATAAATCTCTGCAAGAAATTGGGAATTTTATAATACCAGCCATAACATCTCTGTGTTCATAAACCCCTCTGTAGTCATTCTGACCTCTTCATAAAAGCTCTCAGAGAGCTATTCCCCCCCTTCTCTTGCCTTTTGGATTATAAATTAGAGTTAGAGGTATTTTATTGATAGAACCAATAAACCAAAAGGGAATAAGGCCCATTTAAAATTTGCAGTTTATGGAAAGCCAGAGCCTCTAGTCCAGACCAGAGACTTCTTGATTTCTCTATGGCTAGTATTATTTTTCAGAATATAATACAACTTGAGTATATAGCAATCTGTAAAATATTAGAAGCAAAATGAGGGTTGTTCCAAGCTTTAGTTAGTATTCCTTTAGAATAAGATGTTTTTTCAGAATATTAAATGCTTGCAACCAAAAACAGCTTTTATGAATAAGAATGAGGTAGATTCTTACCAGATCAATACCTTGTTTTCAAGGGGCCGGGTTCTCATTCTATATAACTATGGAAATTAGATTACACGGGAAGGCAATCTTCCCCAGAGGGAGCTGGTTACAAGTGAACTTTCTGATACTGCTGGTGAAATTGAATTCTAAATCCAGCTATGTTGATTGAATTTAACACAGTCTAATGGATACACACATCATTTTATTAAGTTTTATTTTGGTAAAGGAAAGCAAAGTACAAATAATATGATTGAAAGGCTTCCTTGGCTTCTAAACAATAGCTATTTGTTCAATGGCTATTGAACAAATGTAGAAAAATTCTCTGCATCAGGAATCTCTTGCCAATTTAATGTAGCATCATTTACCTCCAGTAGTAACATATTAGCAATGTATTTTGATAAATTATTATCTGAAGCAAATTACTGTTATTTTTTCAAATGTGTACTTTAAATGTCTATTTTTAAGTTTTAAGCTGTTCTTTCCAATTATACTAAAATTAACCAGTTTACAGACTATCTTCCTTTTTTTAATAACATTCTCATTTGTATTAGCTTCTTATGACTGCTGTCATAAATTATCACAAACTTAACAACAATACAAATTTGTTAACTTTCAGTCCTGAGGTCAGAAGTCTTAAGTGGGTCTTCCTAAAGTGCTAAAGTCAAGGTTTTGGCAGGGCTGGATTCCTTCTGGGGGCTGTAAGGGAAAGTCTGTTTTCTTGCATTTTCCAGTTTCTAGAGGCTGTTGCATTCCTTGGCTGTAGTCCCTTGTCATTGGCAAAGTCAGCAATGGCTAGTCAAGTCTTTCTCACAAGAGATCTTTCTGACCTCTTCTGCATCAACCTTCCACATTTAAAGGACCCTTGTCATTACATTGGGCCTGCACTGAGAGTGATCATCTTATTTTAAAGTCAGATTAGCAACTGTAATTCTATGTGCAACCTTAATTCTCTCTTGCCAAGTAACCTAACATACTCACAGATTCTAGTGACTAAGACAAAGATATCTATTGGGGGACAGGGGCATTATCATGACTACCACAGCACAATAGTATTCTTTGTGATTTCTCATACCCTCACAGACTCATATTTGTATTAAAATGTATTTGAACTTTAAAAGATCTTTGTAGGTTATCATCTGTCATGATTTGTCCCTCCAACAGGTATGCTGAAGTCCTAACCCTAATCCCTGTAAGTGTGACCTTACTTAAAAATAAGGTCTTTGCATATATATTTGAGTTAAGATGAAGTTATTAGGGTGGGCCCTAATCCAATGTAACTGGTATCCTTAAAAGAAGAGGCAAACACCATGTGATACATGGATAGATAGACAAAACATCATGTAGAGCCACAGGGAGAAGTGATAACAGAAGTAGAGATTGAAGTGATATAGCCGCTAACCAAAAAACATCAAGGAGTGACAATTACCACCACCAGAAGCTAGGAAGAGACAAGGAGGGATTCTCCTCCTACAGATCAGAGTAAACGTGGCCCTGCTCACATCTTGACTTCAGACCTCTAGCCTCCAGAACTGTGAGACAATGCATTTCTCCTGTTTTAGGCCATACCATTTGTGCTACTTTGTTACAGCAGCCCTAAGAAACTAATACATACTCCCTATTCTTCTTGTCACACTCATTGACCCTGTGTGGATACTTTCTACTCTATCAGTGTCTTTCTTCTAACCTGCATTACATAAAATAGAGTTTTACCAAAGGTGAGTTGAAATGACATCCTGCATTTCTTCAAAGTTCCCTTGTTTAGACATGTTCAAGGATTTCCTCCACTTTTTAGCAAAGACATTGATTGCATTTCTACTTCAATCAAGCCTATATCATTTTCTGCAGAAAAGTAAATTATAAATTTAACTGTACTTCTAATATTAATATTGTTTTTAGTAACTTCAAAATAAAACATTTCAGAACTTTCTATAAATACTTTTTAAAAGCACGGTTGCAAGAACAATGAGAAAATATAAAGATGAAAAAAGATGATAAAACATTAATTATGCTCTAATAATCTTATTTTCTGATACATTACACATCTTTGGAGCGTCTTACCCTGAATGGACTTTCTCTGAGAATCGCCGAGTGCCCATGGGGAGGGAGGGTCCCAGCAGCCAGGTTTGTCTGAGATGACTTGTCCTGCTGTATAACTGACTGAATTGGAATGGACACCAACCTGATTCTCTTCCCTAGAAATCTAGATTGTGGTACAGGGTCCTTTCAATGAATGGAAAGAACAAGGTGTAAATCTGAGAGGTATGGTGCTGCTTGGTAAAAGGATAAGTGGAGAGAGCCAACATGCAGAGGTACAAAATGAAGCCGATGTACAGAAAGAACTGCAGCCCACGTGTCCCCACAGGAGGGTGACTGAGGGAGTCCCTTCATGGTTCCTGACAGCTTTCTAGACCCTGGTTAGCCCATACACATGAGTTAAAAACTTACCTCCTTTTTAGTTAACGTACTGTGAAAGAGTATAGGTCAGTTGCAACTAACTGATTATTAACTAAAATGAGGAATTAAATAAGTAAGTCAAACTTGGAAGTAAGCAACATCTTAGATGAGCAAACTGTATCTAAAGAACAGTCTAGTATGTATGACTGCAAAAAAAGTAGTTTGTGAAGGTCAGTAGGTGGGATTCAGTGCTAGAAAGGTAGGTTAGAGCTGCACCATTTGTTGGGCATTATTGCACCATGGACAGTTAACTTATTGTCTTTCTTTTGTTAAATTGTATTTTCCCATTACCATTTAACCCCTTTATACCCTGCCGCACTACCATCACTACACCATTGTCCATGTCCCTGAGTCCTTTTTTCTTTTTGCTCAATCCCTCCACCCTCTAACCTCCCCCCACCCCCAAACTGTCATCCTGCTCTCCATCTGTGAGTCTACATTTTGCTTGTTAGTTCAGCTTGTTCACTAGATTCCACATGTAAGTGGGCTCATACGGTATTTCTTTCTCTGGCTGGCTTATTTCACTTAGCATAATGCTCTCCAGGCCTATCCAGGCTGTCACAAAAGGTAAAATTTTCTTCTTTTTTATAGTGAAGTTGTATTCCATTATGTAAATGTCCCATAGTTGTTTTATCCACTCATCTATTGATGGATACTTGGGCTGCTTCCAAATCTTGGCAATTGTAAATAATGCTGCAATGAATATATGTTCTTTCAAATTAGTGTTTTGGGGTTTTTTGGATATATTCTTAGAAGTGGGATCTCTTAGTCAAAAGGCAGACCCATTTTAATTTTTTGTAGTATGTCCGTACTGCTTTCCACAGTGGCTGCACCAATCTGCATTCCCACCAATGGTGCAAAAGGGTTCCCCCTTCTCCACATCCTCACCAGCACTTGTTTGTTAATTTATTGATGATAGCCATTCTGACAGGTGTGAGATGACTTTGAGCATCTTTTCATATGTCTATGGGCCATCCGTATGTCATCTTTGGAGAAGTGTCTGTTCAAGTCCTTTGCCCATTTTTTAATTGGGTTGTTTGTTCTATTGGTGTTGAATTTTGTTAGTTCTTTATATATTTTAGATATTAACCCCTTATCATAATGCATTCCACGTGTTCTTCCATTCTGTGCATTGTCCTTTTATTTTGTTGACGTTTTCCTTTGAAGTGCAAAACCTTTCTAATTTGATGTAGTCCATTTGTTTGTTTTTTCTTTTGGTTTCTTTGCCTGGGAAGATAGATCAAATAAAATATTGCTATGAGAAATTTCTGAGATTTTACTGCCTATATTTTCTTCTAGGATTTTTATGGTTTCAGGTTTAATATTTAAGTCTTTAATCCATTTTGAATTTTTCTTGTGTGTAATATAAAAAGATGGTCTAGTTTCATTTTTCTGCACAGATCTATCCAATTTTCCCAACACCATTTATTGAATAAACTATCTTTAGCCCATTGTATGTGCTTGCTATCATTATCAAATACTAATTGACTATAAAGGTGTGGATTTATTTCTGAGGTCTGTATTCTGTTCCATTGATCTATGTGAATATTTTTATGTCAGTACCAGGCTGTTTTGATTACTATGGCCTTGTGGTATAGTTTGATATTAGGTAGTGTGATTCTTCCAACTTTGATCTTCTGCCCTAGAATTGCTGTTGCTATGTGGGGCCTTTTGTGGTTCTGTATAAATTTCTGTATAAATTTTTGAAATATTCTGGTTCTGTGAAATACATCATTGGAAACTTGATAGGAATGGCATTGAATCTGTAGACTGCTTTGGGTGGTATGGACATTTTAACGATGTTAATTCTTCCTATCCATGAACATGGTATGTGCTTCCATTTATTTGTCTTTTCTTTAACTTCTACCTCTGATAGTTTTTAGCAATAAATTGACATGATGATAATAACTGCTAACATTTAATGAGTGCTAATTAAATGGCAAGGATACCCATTCTACATGGATATTTTTATTAAGTCACAATAGTTACAGTGCAAGAATTATTATTATCCACAATACAGATAAGGAAATAGAGGATGAAAATAAAATGGTTTTACCAATCCCCCACACTTAGCTCATTCCAGATTTGACAGTTTAACTCTTCTGGTTTGAGTTGCCTTAAAGCCAGCATTGTCCTTTAGAAGCACAGCTCCAGCTGGAAAGCCTTAGCACAAAATAGAATAAGAGGAAGAAGGTAAAAATACAAGTTAAGAAGCCTTTCCTTAAGAAAGATTTATGAGAGCCACCAGGGGACACCACTGGGAATGGAGAAGAGAAGTAACACAAAACTTCTTTGGTAAGTCTGCATGGCTGATAGAACCACATTTTATCACTGAAGATGAAGGAAGTTTTCCTTTCAACAAAGGGAAGGGAAAGCAAAGGGTCAAAATTGAACTCAAAGTTTGGAACCTAAAACTTGGAAGAACAGCAATGCCCTGTACGGAAATAGGAAAGCAAAAGAGAACAGCCTGGGTGAGGGCAAGGGTTGGAGGGGACCTAAATGAATCTCTTTGGGATGGAGGTGGTAGCCCAACACCTAGTGGGGCTGTCCAGCAGGCAAGTGGTATGCAAAGCTGAAACTTGAAAAAGTTCAGACTGGGGATTTGGATTTGGGATTCACATTCATGAAAATTAAAGCTAAAGCCACAAAAAATGGATGAATTTGCCAAAGTAGAGGATATAGTGAGAAAGTTGATGGCAGAAACTTAGAAAAACATTTAGTCGCCTAAAGGAGTTTCCGGTGAGATCAAAGATCCAATGTAATATAACCATGCTACATCACTGGAAGCAAAAACAAAGAAAATAATTAATCGTTGAATATCTTGAGTAACTATGACAGAAGTTCGAATCTGAAGAATCTTAGAAGATATGCCCCTAAATAGAAACTTGGCAGTGTAAAGATGTCACAAAGAAGTTCTCTTCCAAAATAATCATACAGAAAATGGCTTTATGAGATCAAACGTGAAAATGAGGAGCTTGGCTTTCGATTCATAAAGGTCTTCACTGCAGATTTCCTGGCCATCCTACACTGCACACTGCAAGGACATGTACGAACCTGCAGTCCTTTTTATCAAAACCCAGTGCCCTACTTTCACTGTGCTTCGAGGGGAAAGTATTTGGAGTAACTGAAAATTCTCAGTGCAAAAAACTTATACAGGGAAGTAATAATAATCAGCTACTTTTTAAAAAAAATAATCTTTTGCTTCCCATATAAATAGCTTAATTATATGAAAGATGCAAAGTATTCCAAAAGGTTGAATTTGTCATAAAACTAGTTTTCATAGGTACAGCCTTATGACCTCAAACAAATATGCACAGAGCAGTTTCTAATAATTATGTGAGGAGCAAAACATACTGATCATTTGGAAGGTAAAATATTTTGACTTTAATTCTGGAAGTTCACTTGAAGCATATTTGGTTCATTTTTAAGTCCTCATCTTACGCATTTGACAGGAAATCCAATCAGAAAGATAACATAAACTTCTCATGGTTTCTTCTTTCAGCTTTACTCTCCTGCTGCATTATGCCAGTCAGTGCTTGGTGAGAAATGAGTCTTGCTTTCTAAATGATGCAGCAAAGTAGCATACAATTGAGTGTCTGTAAGTGTTCTGTTAGTTTCCACACTTGAAATAGATCAGAACACCAAAGAAGGAAATCCTGCAGTGGAATGGAAATGAGAGCAAGATTCAGGTATCCTGAAGCAAAGGTAAAGGAAGTTGACTCCTTGCTTCACTGAAGATTTCATGCCTCAAATAAGTAACTTCTAGGAATCACATCCTTTACCTTTTGTGACTAATTCAAAAGGAGAATAATATACCAGAGAACTGTTCTATTGGAAGAAATATTAAATAAGAAATAAACATTAACTCAATTTTATTACTCCTCTATTAACTTAAGACAATGAATTATAATCCCCTTAGGGGAAAATTTTAACATTTAAATTAATAATCATTTTCAAGCACAGTATATCATGAAATTTCATATTAATGCTATACAGAGTTAACAACTGATGAAAATAATTTCTCATTTAATTGATTATGTTCTTCAGAAATTAACAGCAATAAAGAAGTCAAAAGATGCTCAATCTGACCTCAAATTTAACAAATGTTCATCAAAATGAAATATTATTTTTAAACTTTAAAATTGTTTTAAAAGATTGACAAAGCACAGTACTACTAAGCATTACTGGAAGAGAGATTCCTTTTTCACTGTCAATGAGACTATGAGTTGGGATAACATTTTGGAAAGGCAACCTGGCAACATCTGACTGAATTAACACCACATGTTGCTTTGAGCCAACAATTCCTCATTGGGGAATTTGTCTCACGGACATGTAGTTGCTCGCATGATCTTATATTTGGACAAGGGAGGTCACTGCAGAATTTTTATAGTTAAAAAAAAAGGACATAACCTAATTGTTCATCAGTTCAATAATTAATCAATTTACCTCATTTATGTTGTGGAATACCATGTGGCTATTAGAAATAATGCTGATGTGACACATTTCTAAATTAATTATTAAGGAAAAAGAGTAAAGTGAAAACCAGCCAGGTGAGTGATATGAGTGGTTTGTTTAAGAAAGGGGAGTGGTGATATACCCACAAATACCTGTATACACAGAAGAAAAATTCTCAAGAATAAGTAAACTATTACTGAGTCTAGTGATAATGTGGGACTCAAGGATTTTTAATTTTTTAAAATGTCATGTCTTTGCTTACTTCTTTGAATCTTTCCCCAAACATGAATTATGTTTATAAATTTAAAATTAATGGTACCCATTAGCAACTACAGGAACTGTTGGAACCATGGAATTCACAGATCAAATTATAAGTTAAGTCTCTCTTTCCTCTCCACTTACCCTTACATGTATTTTAAAATGCATTCTAATAAGACAGATAAATACAGGAAAAGTTTTGAAGTCTCTTCCTCTTATCCCCATACATATTTTCTGATAGGGCTGTTAAGAAGTAATCAAGTTCGTCTGTTTAACAAGTAGCGTTCCTAGAGAAGGCATGAGTAAGGGGCTGAAAAATGTTTGTTTACTGAGAACTCATCTATTCTGTGCCAAACATTCAAATGATTCACAAAACAAAAGTTTTGGATAATTAGGATGAATAGAACAAATTACGAAGAATGGACAATAACTTTTTTTTAATAGACGGTTTGTGCCCACTGGGTGGTGGAGCAAGAGAAGGGAGTCCAGGCACTTTTTATAAAAATGGCACAAGGGCTGTGAGTTGAAGCAAAAGAAATGAAGGCAGAATTAGACAACTGTAGGTCTGGGACAGTATGACTTGAAGTGCCCTGCGGTAATGGTTAGAAATGTCGATTTCCAGGGTCCAGTCTGCTGAGTCAGACGTTCTAGACCTATGGCCTGAGATTCTGTTTTTCAGTCAAATTGTCTAAGTGACCTAAAGTTTGAGAGGTTCTGCTCTAAGATAATTCAGATCCTGAAGAAAAAGTCAGGGGTAATCTTCTTACATTTATTTTCTCCTTAGATTTCTAGGAAGGTAGCAGGTTCCATATTAAATAGTGCACTAGATATTAGTGGGTAAACTCATGGTGAAAAAATTGAGAAAAGACTCAGTCATGTAAGAAAACATTTGGCTTGGAGATTTAGAATCTCTTGAGATGAAAATTAAAAAAATCAATACTGTGACAAAATGTAAAAGCAGAGACAAAATTAAACTGGACCTAAAGTACAGATTAACTTTGTGAAAGAGAAGGAAAGCTAGAGCCCACAGTTTTGTCATTTATCTGTTACAGTGAAACAACTGAGCATATCTCTTGTCTCATTTTGATTATACTGTTTTAACTTCTTATTACAGACAATTTTATTAATAAAACATAGATCCTCAAATATTTAACAGGCAGATGTAAAAAGCTCTTAAAGTTTGGAGAGCATCTTTGTTCTCCCTATGTAGTCAGAATATTTTAGATAATGAGCATAGGCATAAATACATATCTATAACTGCCAAATGTAAACTGAATTGAATTTAGTTCAATGGGCATTTGAACTAAAGCACAGTATATCATGAAATTTCATATTAATGTTGTCCAGAGTTAACATCATTTCTTTGCAATGTGCCAAAGGGTATTGAGGACCCTCAAAGGGCTTACAGGCTTGTGAATAAGGCTTATCTATAGACTATGATAAGAGGCAAGATGAGAGATTCCAAATCAAAATACAGTAAGTTATAAATCAAAGATACCAGAGTTTTAAGGAGTGGTCATTTCTGTGTGGAAAGGGGGGCTTAGCAAAAGCAGAAGAAATCATCAAATCCACTCTGGTGACATGTATCCAGACTTCAGTGAACCCAAGCAAAGGAAGGTTTCACAGTGGAGCTCTGAGAGAGGAACTCAAGAGGATGAGGCTGGGGAAATAGGAATAGTGAGAACATTTTTGTAAAGCTGTGATAGGGGGTGTTTGGTGAAACTGATCCTGGTCCAGTATATGAATATAATACCGAGTACTCAAGTTGATGTTAATTGAATTGTTATTATCATTATTATTGTTATATTCAAGAGTATGTCTGTAAGAATCATCGAACTCAACAAAACTCCTCAGAAGTTGATGTCCTAAAGTGTGGAGAGGGACCTGTACATTTCCAAGTTCACCACACTTTGACAGTTCTATTTTTAAAAATCAGATGCCACAAAAGTGATATTCTGTGATAGATTTTCAAAGAGGTAAATGAGATACAATGATTAAAACTTAGACAGACAAGTAAAGAAAGGCACTATCTACATTTCTTTCCTTGCTTCTTTGAGGAAAGAAGGAACCAACTTTGAGGTTGCTAGGAACCAACTCAAGAATTTTCTAGAGAGACAATATGTAACATAACACATTTATCCTTACCAAATTTTACTTTGCTTCATTTCTCAATTATTTTCACTTGATTAATTTATAAGGCTTTATTAAACCAAGGCCCTATTAAAACCATTTTTCTTTGAGATGTTATTACTCTTTCTCACCCACACTGGCTTTTCTTTATATGGAAAGAAAAAAATGCAAATAGGCCAGGGATATCAAACTCATTTTCACTGGGGGACACAGCAGCTTCGAGGTTGCCTTCAAAGGGCCAAATATAATTTTAGGACTGCATAAGTGTAACTACTCCTTAACAGGTAAGGGAGAGCTTGAGGCTGCCACCCAATAGAAACAAGCAAGGTGCCAGGCGGACTAAAACGACGTGGAGGGCGGGATTCGGCTGCGGGCCTTGTGTTTGCCATTTGTGAAATAGGCAGTACAAGTATCCCTCCTCATTTAATTACCCGTTCATTTTTTAAACAAAGATTTTATTTATTTATTTTTAGAGAGAGAAGGAAGAGAAAGAAACGTCAATGTGTGGTTGCCTCTAGCTCGCCGCCTACTGGGGACCCGGCCAGTAGGCAGGGACTACTGGATTCCCTGAATGGGAATCCAACCAGTAACCCTTTCCTTGGCAGGAGGCGCTCAATCCCTGGAGCCACACCAGCCAGGGCTAATTACCTGTTCATTTAAATATATATGCTGCTATCTTTCTGGGAAGACATTAAGAGGACTAAAGTTAATCCTCTTAAATGTGTGTCCAATGTTTCCTGTGTCTTTGGAATAATTTCAATTGTGTGATATAGCACCTGCCTCGTATTTTCAATACTTGATTAGACTCTGCTTCACTGTTCCCGTCAAGGAAAATGTGCCCCTTGGAAAAGTGTGGTGTACCTAACCGATTTCACTAGGGCTTTACCCGTGCTCCCTCTTTGCGTCTGTGACCACAGCACTGCTTCCCAGACTCTGGGGAGGACTTTCAACTGGACTGAGCCCCAGACAGACTCCAGCCCTCACTCCTTGAGATCTAGGCGGTGGCCTGTGTCGTGCGCCCGGTCGCCCAGCCCTTGCGAAGTGTGCAGACTGAGTCTGCGAGCCCCAGCTGCAGAGCCCGCGTTCTGACCTCAGAGATGCAGACTCCGCGGGTCGGTTTAACAGGCCCAGCGCCCCGCCGCTCCCTGGAGAGGGTCTAGAATCTCTCCGTCCGGAGGCCCCGAGCGGCCACCAGGAGCCACAGCCATTTGGCGGACTTGATTTGCACCTCTGGGTGGAACAGCCGTGGCTGCAAATGACAGGGCGGAGGTCGTTGAGCGCCGGGGATCAGGGACCAGCGGCTCCAGCACCTACGCGGCTGCCAGACGAGCCCAGTCTGGCCTCCGCCAAGTGGGGATCCACAGACAGGGTTAGCGGAGCGGAGCCAGCCTTCAGCCGGGCTATAATCCCACGGCCCTTCCTGGTGGCCGGGGCCCACCCAGGGACAGAGCCGGAGAAGGATAAAGCAGCAGCTCCAGGCGCGCTCTCTCCGCCACCTCCTGGCCTTTCGCATTCCCCCAGCGCTCAGGGACCGGCCGGGCTGCGGGGTTTCTGTGGGTCCAGGGTCGGAATGACCCTCAGGGCCTTTGTCCCGAGGGATCCGTCATCTGCAAATGCCGCTCTGGCTGCATCCCTGACGCGGCCCCCAGCTCTGTTAGCAGGCACAAACCAGCTACATTCCTGCCCCTGGTAGGCCCTGCTATTTCAAGAATGCTAGGGGGGAAAATGTGCACTGGCCAGTACGCGTCGGTGCAGCCCAGGGAAATCGTTAAGCCAGGAGGCACGCGCGGCCCGCATGCAGAGACATTTGTCTCCCCCCCCCCCCCCCCGCGTCTTCCCAGCCTTAGTGATAGCAGGGGTGGAGTAGAGGTCTGTTTCTCTCCCAGATTTACTCTGAAATCAAGACTCTTGGTGAAGTGATATGGTTATATCAAGTCCGTAGCAGTCGTACAGTGTCTGAAATGGGTACGGGCGCCAGCCGAGCAGAGCTCCCCTGAGACGCAGTCTCTTGGCCCCGGAGTTTATTCCTTTTCCGGATGGAATGGGCCTCCGAATTCCCTCAGGAACGCCTCAGTAAGTATCTACGTAATGACTCCCATTAACTGGCAGCTTGGGGCTTAGGTACAATAAGTGATGTGTACCTGTTGATAGGCCTCTTCAATGAGTAATAATGATTATTTCTGAGCTCTCCAAGACAATGTCAACCTGTTAAGGGATAGTATATCCAATCCTTCTCGTTTAATTAAAAACTTGTACTTTTACAGCGATTTGGTGGACATTCTAATTAGCACCTTAGAATACTTTGTTCTGCATTTAATCTACATGTGTTTTCTTAATACAACACTTAATACAACCTACTTACTGTAGGTGTTGCCATTGCAGGTCACTCTTCCACAAAACTACGTTTCCTCAAAGAAGGGATAGTTTCTCTTCACCTTTGATTTTCCCACCAAGCAACGTCTGCACAGAAGTACTCAATAAATAATCATTAAATAATTACACAATTCACTCCTAGCTCTTACATTTCTACACTCTGAAACAGGACTGAGGGAACAGAAAGCTAGGTCCCTTTTTTCCCCAGGGATATTTGTTTATTTATTTATTATTTTAAAATTGCTACTCAAGTATAGTTGTCTCCATTTCCCTCCTCCCCCAACCAATCCCCAAGGAAGATAAGTCTTAAAGATACCGAATAAGAATGGAAGACTTAGTCATCTATGCTGAGCGACATTTGCAAGACAGTAATAGTGCTCAGAATCAACTTGCTAATCAAATCTCCTTGGTTTTAGGACTATCCTGGGCAGGAGGTAAGGAATGACCTCCATTCTCAGGCTATGTTTTAAACATTAACATTTCATATGTTTTCCTTTATTTTCTCCTTTTCTATAAATTAGGTGTGGTGTAAGCCATTATACTTGAAGTGAAAATATGCTTTCCTAACCTTTGATATCTTATCTGTCCTTGGATTTACTGGTACATTTGGCTAATCCCATATTTCTCACTTTTTATATTTTCACTGGCATCCTAAGGTAACATAAATTAGAGAATCCTGATTTGGATATCTAAAGTACTTGGGAAAGTGAGCAGCAAGTATTAAAAATCCATTAGCTTTTTTAATTGCTGCTTTTTCAGCTCTATGGTACTTTTTAAGAAAAGATTTTATTTATTATACTTTTATAGAGAGAAAGGAGGGAGAAAGAGATGGAGAGAAACATCACTGTGTGGTTGGTTGCCTCTCACACACCCCCACATGGGGACCTGGCTCACCCTGGAGTGCTGACTGGGAATCAAACAGGCAACATTTCAGTTTGCAGGTGGGCATTCAGTCTACTAATCCACACCAGCCAGGTCTCAGTGGTACTTTTATATCCTTGTATTTTAGCTTTGAATGTTCTCTTCAGCTTCTTCCATAAGTAAATATGTGAAGAACCTGTCTTTTATATCTTTGTACTTTAGCTTTGAATGTTCTCTTCAGCTTCCATAAGTAAATATGTGAAGAACCTGTCTTGTTAATATGTAGTATGAGCACACGTATTGTACTAATGTTTTAGCTGATAACTGGTTTACACTCACATTACATACATAATGGCACTTCAAAAACAACCCACCACTGATGGATTACAAAACATTCATTCTGGATAACATACTACCTAGAACACTTTCTAGTAATACAAGAACGCTCTTGAAAAGGATGCTGCACACAGTAGAATTATTTTTATCTTAAACGCCTATACTAGAAAAATATACTTCTCTTAAAGTATGAGAGTGAAAAGACTAGATGTCTCTTCAATATCTTTGTGAATTTCTGTAGACCATTCAGTTGTAAGAAAGATAAGCCTCCTGCCTTATTATGTGCTTACTAACAAGGTATTTGTTTTATTCTGAACTTTAGGGTTAACCACTTGAATTTTTGTAGTACCTCTTCCACTGTTTTGTTCAAGTGCCAAGTATTCATTCTTTCCAGCTTGTAAATAAAATATGGTCCAGAATGCTAGCCCTATTTACAGCCCAGGAAAAAGTACTGTTGAATTTATAATTCTTTTATTTTAGCATCAGTTTCTCCTCCTCCATTGTAATTTTTAATGGCGTCCTTACTGCTGTTTTTTTTCTTTTCTTGACCTACTTCCTTTTTAAGTTCTTTCATATATTTCAGTGATGATTTCTATAGTGTGTAGGAGAATCTTAAATCACAGCGAAATGGATTAGTCAGCTATCACTTATTCTAGAAATTCTTTCGTGGTTAAGGTCCTCTTGTTACAATGTGCACAATTTTAATCTCTAATTTTTCAAGCTATGCTTTTCAGGAGTTTGCTTCGTTCTCCCGAAGAAGATTTGAACTTCATTCTGTTCTGACGCAACTATTATTTTTCTTTGTTGCCTCCACCTCCTAGAAGTCGCGTTTCAGGGGAAAGGCGTTTTGGGGCTGAAGAGGAGAGTGGAGCGAGAGCTGGTACCTCAGACACTAGATTCCTCCTCCCCAGTCTGGTGAGAAGCCAGGCAAATTTGACAATTCATACACTCGCTTTGGTTCTCACGCTTAAGGTCCATGGGTAGGTATTTTATCTTCCCTTTCTTCCCGTCTCTGGCTTGCCTACAGGCCAACTGCGAATGCAACCATTGCCCGAGACGACCCACACTGGTCCTCTTGGGGAAATGGGGCATATGTCTGTGGGAGACTCTCGGGAGTGGGAAAAGCCACGCCGGAATCGGGACGCTCTAAAGGGCAGCCTCTCCCCAGGATTTTCCCTCGATCGAGGAGCCCACGTGACCGAGAATAGGCCTGAGCGGCCCGCCCCTTTCGGCCGCTGTTGGCCACTTCCCGCCCGGGGAAAGTAAACCGCGGTTTTCCACACCGCCCCAGCCCCGCCCTCCTCCTTTCCCCTACCCTTCACCTCCCCCCAAGCTCCCTCGCGCCATTCTCCCCACCGCGCCCCTGAGCCTCCCCAACGGGCCCTTTGTACGTGCTCGGCGGCGTGCGAGCGCGCTCGGCACGTGACCCCTCCGAACGTGGCATTGTGTTATCACGTGACCCAGGTGCGTACGCGACGGAGCGGGGTGTGAAGATGGCGGACGAAGAGGCCGAGCAGGAGAGGTTGAGTCGCGGCGGAGGCGGATGCGTCGCGGAACTGCAGCGTCTGGGAGAGCGCCTCCAAGAGCTGGAGCGACAGCTGCGGGAGAGCCAGGTGCCGGCCGTGGAAGCGGCCACAGAATACTGTCAGCAGCTGTGCCAGGTGAGAGTGCCTGGGGGTCCCCTCCCCCTTCCCCCCAGCTAGAAGGAGAAGAGGGCGAGCGAGCGCCTGGTGGCCGAGCATTGGTCCTTTCTGCCTTGTAGTCATTGTAGCCGCTGCCGGGGTGGAAGCGGGGAGTACAGGGAAGGCGTCTTTGTGTGGGTGCCGTTGTGGCTGCTGTAGTCCGCACCTCCCGGCTGGGGGAAGGGAGTTGTGGTCTGGGCGGAAAATCCCCCTCCCCTTTCCTTCCCCGAACTCGGGCTTTGCGGTCCCCGAGGCCCAGGAGATGTAGACGGAGAGGACTGGAGCCCTCTCCATCGCTGGGAGAGGGTAGCGGCGGAATGGAGTCCAAGTCCCCGTCTTCCTCCTCCTTATTGTACACTGGGGATTACCGCGCCCCCCGCCTCTGCGCTTCTGTCTCCCACTCCGACGGGCCTCCGCCCCCTCGGGTTTATTCTTTTGCTTCCACTCCAGCTTTCATCTGTCCCGCCCCCGGCCCGGTCCTCGCTGTCTGCGGGCCTTTGTTGTTCGAGTTTCGCCTTGGGACTGAAGGGGCCTTTGTTGATGTTCTGAGGAGCAGTTCTTGCCGAACCCTTCTTGCTAGGTTAGGGTGAGGGGCGTGGAGGTTGTGTCCTCCTGCCTTCGCTTGATGCACCACTTTCATGGTAAAGGTTGCTCTCTGCGCTAGAGAGGAGGTGTCTCTCTGTATTCTGGACTCGAACGTCCCTGTGGGTCGGCTTTTCCACAGTCCACTTCCCTTTTCCTTTCACCCTTCGAGTGGACCACTCGGAGGTAGGGTTGCTTCTGCCCTACCTCCCACCCCGCCCCCATCTTCTCACGCCCCTATTACTTTGAAACTGAGAGAACTGAGGTTCTTGTGGACCTGTGCTCTGGTCCATTCCAGACCTTTCCTTTTCTTGCACAAGGACACTGCTTTCCAGTAATTGCATTCTAACCAGGATGTAGAATGATAACATTTTGATAGAAATCTGAGTTTGTGGGTTTACATTTGGACTTGGTTACAAAACTTCCAGTTATGTCTGAAATTTCAAGGAGTTGTTGCTGGTTGTGGTGAAGATTTTGGTTAGGTTGTCTTGAGGAAAAAGACACGATTTATACAGGTCACCTTTAGAGTTAGCTTGTGAATACATCATAAAGAAGTTGTTTTGGAAAGATGCTGAATTTAAGGTGGAACAATGGTGGACCATTTTAGCATTTCAAAGTAGATTACATTTCACTTAATTTCTAGCCGTCCAAGTTCTAAAATCTTTGCCTGGAAAGATC
This sequence comes from Sturnira hondurensis, assembly GCF_014824575.4. NCBI lineage: Eukaryota > Metazoa > Chordata > Mammalia > Chiroptera > Phyllostomidae > Sturnira > Sturnira hondurensis. The sequence goes on along the minus strand of NW_028098001.1, from coordinate 7,547,405 downwards.
AGGAATACTTGGGACCATAGAAAAAAAATTCTTCATTGCTGTATGTACATTATTGTGACTAATAACTTTCTGGTGGTTCATTATCTTAAAAAAAAACACACGAAACTTTGTGTGATAAGTGGCTTTTTTAGGAGGGTGTGTATATAGGCAGTGTGAAAGCCTTCCTAGGGTAACGGTGAGGTAAATACCTGTGGCAAAATTAGACATCCTGTCATTCTTTTGAATTCTTCTTTCAGAGAATTGTTGGAATTTTCCAATTTCTGACAATACCCACTTATTCTTAATTGGTCTTTTAGATATAAAGACTTATTTTAGATATAACAATATACTTCAGTAAGATGCCCATAAAAGGAAGTCTTTCATTTATAAGTTAAGTCAGCTTTTTTAATCAGCGAAAAGTGTTAAAAGTCTCCCTTTGCTGAAAGACTTTTTTTCCCCAAGATAACAATGTCCACTGGTGGGTTTAAGGCTAATTATTCTAAATACTCTTGGCCAGCAATATTTATAAGCAGGATTAGTAATTCTGGGAAAATGGAACCTGATGCAAGTTGAATTTTTTAAGGGTGTGCAACATTATAGAGCTATCACTTAAAAATATTGAAAATGGATGAAACAGCATCCTTTTTTATCAGTATTTGTCGAAAGTAATTTGTTGAAAGTAATTTCCTTATTAGTTTTAAGTGATTAGTCTTACAACACATAAATTGTTTTTATTAACCAGTGCTACATGAAACACTAGTAAAACAAATGCTGGGTTTGTGGACTTGAAAAATAAAGAAATATTTCATGCACCAAAGTCCCACAATAATTTAAATGCATTTGAAAGTGGTCTCCATTATTTAAATAGGTACTGAGTGTATTTGATGTTTGATTCTTCTCTAGAACATTTTGTATAATTTTTCAAAAGTAACCTATTTGTGTTAGTGAACTTGTTAAGTGGGAGTAACTTGAAACATAATTGTATTTTTAAAAATATTCTTTAACTTTTTAATGAGTTGAGCAAAGTAGTGGTTAACAATTATAGAATTTATTGGAGCAGTTTAAAAGCTGCTCAAGACATTGTCTTGGTTTCTAACCCTAAGATTATCACTTAACATTTTCTGTCCAAGCTTTCATTGTAAAACTGGGATATTCACAATACTTGAAGAAGGCAAAGATGAAAGGATATACATTTGTCAGAGATAATGGGTTTCAGATTTAATATTCTGTAAGTGTTGGTGTTTCAAGCTTGCGTAATCCTCACTGTTGCATTTATTTTCAGATGAATTAAGTTTATGTTTTGAATTTTTACCTCAGCAAAAGGTGACTTTCTGAAGAATATAGTGAAATCTACAAGTGTAGAAGATGCTTATACTTTTTAGTGTATTGATTTTCTTTCTTTTTGAGTGAGTCAGGATAATAACAGGTTTCTTGAATTCTAAAAAGTAAAATAGCAATGAAAGATACTAAGTTTATCTTAGTGCTGTAAGTATTGTTTGCTTTTTATATTGAGTTGCTTCCTGGAAGCATGCCCCACTTATTTACATCAACATTTGCTTAAAGTTTAGTTGGGAGGAGAGGAAAGTAGTAAAAGATGGGGGTATTGGGAGTGGCTGTCAAAAAATCTTAAATTTCCTTGTATCTTTACAAGCTAGCTTTAATCTAGGTAATGTAGTTGACTCATTGGTTTTCTTAAAATAATTTCTTGCATTGGTTTCTGGATCATTACTATATATAAAAATTGATTATGGTTGGAACTTCTTGGACTATTTATTGTATTAGATTAAGCCAGTATTCATTCACTCATGCATTGTTACTGAATACCTGTATTAGGGGCCAGGCAACCATGATTATGGTAATCCTGGCTCCCAGGAGCCTATATTCTCTGGAGGGAAGGTAGACAGATAATAATAATTAACTGTAATTTATATCCTTTGTTTCTGAGATGGGTGTAGTACAGTGGAATATTATTTTTTGGAGGAATTTAAACAAAAGCATTCCAACATAATTGTTCTAAAATGATTTTAAACTTAAAAGTTCAACTATTGTAATAGTTGAGGAAGGATATCTTGGGGGGCTTGATATTTGTTGATAGTATTATGTAGTGAGATGGCTGACTAGTTAATAAGTTATGACTTTTACTGGTCTTTTGTCTTCTCGTGTCTGATCATAGTTTTTAAAAGGTTGACTTGCAGTTGTGGAAGAGTGTGTGGTGTGTTTCACACACACTTACACTTTTTATACCTTAGTTCAATAAGCAGTGTTTTTCAGCTAACTGGGCACAGTGCTTTTTCTTGCTGCATTTCTCTCTTTGAGGGAATTTGGAAGTAAGTGGGGTCAGTTGTTTGGTCATTGCAGTGACTGGGGATGTGATACTGGCATTTAGTTCCTATGGGGCATGGATGCTGAATTTTCTTAAGTGAGCAAGACAGTTCATCTCTCTCTCTAAATACCCACAATGCCCTTTGAGAAACTGAACAGAATGAAAAAGAATATAGGAAGATTTTTTTAAAAAATCATATTCTTTTTATGTTAAGATAATATAGTTATATTAAGAAATGTAGTTCATCTGGAACAGGTCCAGGTAAGTGCTGTTCAACTATATTTTAATTTATAGTGAGCTTGCAAGACCAAGATAATTAATACTTCCTTAGTAGGAATTACAAGCAATTATTTAAAAAATTACTGAAACAACTCACTTTTACTAGGTTAAAGAGGGTAGCAAATTAAACATACTTAATTGTTCTGACTTAAACAGATATTTGACCTTTTGATATAATTTAATCAGTACTTTTAGGAAGGCATTTAATGCAGGAACTGAGTTCAGATGTTAGCAAGGGATTTAAGATACAGGAGAAGCCAATAAGATGTACCAGATCTGTCCAGAAAAAGTCCAGCCATTGTTAGTATAAGGAGGTTTACATGACATGGATGTAACCTGGCAGCCAAGGAGAGGGGACTGGACTGCGTATGTGTGAGCAGTGACTTCAATGTATGAGTCAGTGGAGACAGTAGACCCCATTGAGTGAGCATGTGTGCTGCTCACTCAAAAGTGTCTGAACGAGTAGAGCAACAAATCTCCATCAAATTTTGCGTGAAGCTTAAACATTCCTCCTAGGAAACTATTCAGATGATTCAGAAGGCTGCGGCTATGGGCAACTAATGATTGGCAGCTTTATCAGGACAGTGCATTGGCTCATGCATCACATCTGGTGCAGAGTTTTTGCATGAAATGTCAAATGACCCAGGTCACTCAGCCCCCTACAGACAAGGTTTGGCAACCTTCTGACTTCTGGCTTTTCACAGAACTAAGTGAAATGAAAACTAAATGCAAATTAAAAGTGTTTTGATCGGGAAGATACTTCAGACTGATGGTGATTCCAACAAAGGATTTTGCAGTGTTTTGAACAGTGGAAGAGACACTGGGAAAACTGTGTGAGGTCCCAAGGTGCCTACTCTGAAGGGGACTGAGCCATCATTGCCCTGTGTACAATGTTTCTTGTATCATCTTCAGTAAATGTCTCTTTCATATTACATGGCTGAATACTTCCTGGGCAGACCTCATAGACTAATAAGGTAAAATTTAAATACTACTTAAGGATGACAGAGATATCAAAAGATAGTATATTGTTAAATAACACATTTGCTTTATTTTCTGTTCTGTTTTTAAAATTGAAAATGTAGTACATTGAAATGGTTTTTAAAAATTCAAACACTGAGGAAGGGAATGCAACAAAAAATTGATCTCCTTCCCATCCTAGATCTCTAGTCACCTTGCACAAAGATAGTCCCCTAGTGGTTTTTGAGGTTATTTCGTAGCTGTGCATGTAAAATCCATGGCTTTCTGTTTCAAATAATATAATAATTCTAGTCTGTTCTTGTGTCTAATTATTCAGTTAATTATTGGTAACTATTTAGAGGAATAAGTTAATTTTATGTGTAGTAATTTCAGTAAAGAGGTCAATGTAGGAGGTAAAGCACTTCAGGATGAAGTATTAGAGAAGGTTTTACTGACATAGAATTTGTCAGTAAATTCTTATTGCCTTTAGTACTAAAGACCATAGTACCTTTACTAACTATTCTTAGTGCCTTATTAGTGTAAGAAAAGTTAAATTAAAACTATTAGTAGAGCCACTGAGTATTTAAATTATGTAGTTAAAATATTTGTACATTTTTGTTTCATCTGTTTGATACATTTTGATTACTTTATCTGCACATTTTGCTTAGCTTTAATTATAGGGTCAAGATTTTTGAAAATACTTGATCACTTTTCCTAAAAAACTAGTATTTTTTCTTTTGACTATTAGGGGATATCTTAAGTTAATTTGTAGGACACTTCAAATCAGAAGAAAAGATGGCTTGCTTGTTAATTCGTGATAATTACTTTAGGTATTAAGGGAGTAATAAGTCATTTAAATTTTAAAAGTTTAGGTAATGCTCAGGGGAAATAATTTTTAAAGTGTTCATTATTAGTGTGATTGCATGCTAGAAATGGTAAGTTTCATTTTTCTACCAATTTTAGCAAAGGAAAATTTTACATTTTGCTTGCCTCACCTTGATACTTTTTGATCCTAAATTAAATTGGGGAAAGAGAAAAGGTATTCTGCAATTGCTCCTCGTAATATTCTATATGACTAACCTGCAAAGCCAAGGGTTTTCAATACTATACAGAACTGCTGCTGGACTTACTTTCCTTGAGATTCTGTCAAAGTTGAGAAATCACCTTATTTTTCACAACTCCCACACATAAATCTAGTTCTTAAAATTAGCCAGTTATGCCCTGGTCAGTGTGGCTCAATGGGTGGGATAGTCCATCGTCCCATGGACTAAAAGGTTGCAGGTTCGATTTGGACTGTGCACATACCCAGGTTGTTGATTCAATCCCTGGTTTGGTTATTTGTGAGAAGTCAACCTAAGGATCGATGCTTCTCTCTCACATAGATGTCAATGTGTTTCTGACTGTCTTTCTGTCTGTCCGTCTCTCAGTCTGTCTGTCTGTCTGTCTGTCTCTCTCTCTCTCTCTCCTCTTCCCCCTCTCCCTCCCTACCCCTCCCTCTCCCCCCTCCTTTCCTTTTTTTCTAAAAGTGATGGGGAAAAAATGTTCTTGGGTGGGGATTTAAAAAACAACAACAACATGTGAGTAGCTTAATTTATAAAATGGAAAGTTCTTTTTTTCATTAATGTGTTTGTCCTGTACCCCATGTAACTTTTAACTATGTGGTGTTTTCCTGGAGAGCTTCTTGATACATTGTTTCTCTTTTGGCATTGAGAGTTGAAAAGTGCACCTTGATGTTACCAACAGTTTGGAAAACTCTACTTTTAGAGGGGGATTATTGAGTTCAATTTAGTAGTAACCACAGAGGCAAGCAGTTGTAAGATACAAGGTGCCCTTTCTAGACGAGTTGATGCAGAGCATTCTTACATTTTATTTAGGAAGAACATAGTTAAAATACAATTTTAAATGCCTTGCAGTAAATGCTAGAAACCCAGTGTTCCAAGGAACCCAATTTGAGAAATACTGGTGCATGGGATAAAATACACATTTAAGCTTGAGCCCAGTGAAAATACTAGGCCTTTATAACCCCTTTAAGGCAGATAATATTAGTACCTCCAGTTGATGGATGAGGACACAGGCATAAAGCCAAGCCTTAAGTCCCAAAGAAAGTAACATAGCTGGAATTAAAATCATAGTTCAAAATTTATACTTTTAGTTTCTATGTAATAAATAGTAGCTTCTCTTACCCCAGACTCTGGAATCCTAGGTTTAAAATTTTGGAAAAAGGATGTATATTTTAGGAAAATAATTAAAAGACTTGCACAAGCCCTGACTGGTGTACCTCAGTGTGTCGGGCGTCATCCTGTAGACTGAAAAGTTTGCTGGTTCCTTGCCTGAGTTGTGGGCCAGGTCCCCAGTTGGGGGTGTGTGAGAGGCAGCTGATCAATGTTTCTCTCACACATTGATGTTTCTCTCCCTCCCTTCCCACTTTCTAAAAATGAATAAATTAAATCTTTTTGAAAGATTTAAAACCTAAAGATAAATAGAGTTTTGGAAAAAGAAAACCTTTCAATTGTAAGGCCAATGATTTGACACATTCATGCGCAGCAGGTACTCTGCCCTCCGCTGCCAAAACAAAAAGATATTTTATAATGAAATCTAATCCTTCTTTCTCTAAAATGTAAGCTTCACACCAGTTGGTAAATAAGTTAATATTTTTAAAAGTAATGACAGTGGATGACTTGAAAATTACAGAATTATTAATGCTGTAACATTATACTAGGCCATTATATAGAAAACATCAAGTATATTTCTAAAGTAGTCTCTAGGTGCAAATGAAAGTGTCACTTTATATTACAACAGTCATCTTAAATAACTGTGTCTTTGATCAGTTTTTATAACAACAACAAGTCTATATCATCTCCAGTTCAAGGATAAAGAAACAAAGAAAAATTAAAAATGCATGCCATAAGTCAAAAATAGACAGCTTTGTTCAAATTAAAGCAAATATCCTTAGAATCCCAGGCCTTTAATTCACAGTATCTGTGATGAGCTATCAAAGTATACATAAAAGAATTTAGAGTGTACTTTTTTCCATTAAGTAAAACAAGATCTATATAAGAGATTCTTGAGATTTGGGGTATCAGTATCAACTACCACACAGTGCTGAGCACTTCGCATATTATAAGGCTGGAAGTTCATGGTAAATGTTAGCTATTAGTGAATTTAAGAGGACTAGATCTGAAATTTTCCCTCATAAAAAACATTAATATACTCTAATTTCTTGTCATCTAGGTAGTAGTTTTCAAACTTCGAGAAATTAGGGGGCCTCCCTTTCCCCCAGAATCTTATTTGATAGCCTGGTGTATACAACAGAAAAGTTACTTCTGCAGAACAGTTTGACAAGTCTTATTCTAGAATATATCAGCAGCATTGCTAGGAGGATGTAAAGGGAGTTGAAGCATACTTCTTTTGTGACATTTTCTTCTTAAACGGGGGTTTTTCTTATTCTTCCTCATTCTACTGCTTCCTTCTGTGTACTCTCCCAGAGATAATGAAATGTGTTTGTTTTAGAGACATAATCATATATTTAATTTTGAAAGACCTTTAATTGTGCTGCTTATTCTTACATGCTAAGGCACAGTAAGTAAACTAATTTTATTGAACCTACGATTTAAAATAAGTTTATTTCTCTTGAAGCGTAGCTCTTGACATGCATGTAGTATAATGGAGAAATTGTACCTTATGATAGAAACAATAAATACCACTGTATTTTGTCATGTGTAATGCACACCCATGGTTTTGTGCCCATTATACACAGGATTATACCCGCGTATAATATGCACCCTTATTTTATCCTCAAAAATTTGGGCAAAAAAAGTGTGCATTATACACAGCAAAATAACAGGTAAATACTAGTAAAGCTTATGGCACAAACAGTTCCACAGATATACCCAGTGCTAATGTGTTTAATTCTTTCTGAAAATTTATTAAGAAAACCTAGCCATATACATTCCCCCAAATCATCATCATCATATATTTTCTCTGGATCTTTCATTTTCTTCCTTGGGTTTGCAATGAAGTAGTGGTTCTCTGGAAAGTGTATCTTTTTATCTGTGCACTTGATCTTCACTCCCTCAGAAAACCTATCCACTTTCCTCTGTCTTCCTTAGTTTTCTTTCCATCACTCCTGTCTTTTAGCCTGTAGAGGGGGGTGTTTGTGTGTGTGTGTCACTCTGGTCATCTGTCTTCAGATTTCTCCCTTTTCTCTAATCCCTTCTCCACTTAAGAGACTTCTCTTATTCTAAACGAGATTTTCTTTAACTCTTGTTTTCTAATCATTAGAAAATGATTGCCAGACTTTTTGGAAAGGTACCATTATTTATTGCCTTCATTTCTTACCTTCCCTTGCAGTTTAGACTCTATCTTTCACCACACTTAAGCAAGTGTTCTTTTAAAGGTCACTTGCTTGGCATGTCTTTAATGCTTTATTAACTGTAGACTTGTGTAGCAGTCCAGCAGCTCTGACTACTTCATGTGCCTACATACTGTTTTTAAGAATATTTACTTGTCAGCATTTAAAAAAATCATGTTGGAATGAGAATGTTTAGGCTCTCTTGGAAAATCAGAAGATCTGACAATGTTGGACTCATGGCTGTAGGCTGAGGTTGCTACCAGTTCAGACCCTATGGGAATTTAAAAATATTTGTGACCCCATCTTAATTTCATCTTCCTTCAATTTATTTACACTGCTCTCCTGATAATACCTTTATGACTGCTCCTTAGTTGTCTTATTTAAAGGGAAAACTCACTTCTTTACTACCATAAGTTTTTTTCCCTGTGAGTCTCCTTTAGTACTTACAAAACACTTCTGGTCACCAAATGTATGAGGGCTTTTTCCTGCAACAACAAGCAAGTCTCTGGCATCAGCTGGGTGACCTGTAAATTAATTCAACTGTCACCCAAAGTGTCAGACATCTTACAGGTGTTACAGGTTAAGCACTCAATCCCACATGACTGCCCCTCCCCACCCTCACTTAAGAGGCCAGTCACAAGCTCAGGTTATCACTCATGCTTCTGACCAGTTGGGCTCTAAATCTGAGCTTCCCACATCCTCCTCTTCAGTTTAATTAATTTGCCAAAGTGGCTTACAGAACTCGGGGATAGATTTACTGTGCTTATGTTTACCAGTTTATTAAAAGGTATGATAAAGAATACGTACAAGCAACTGGATAAAGGGATACGTGGGTCAAGGTTTGGAAGAGTACCAAGGGCAGGAGCTTCTGTCTCTGTGGAGTTGTGGTATGTCATGCTCTTTGTGTGGAAGTGTTTAACCTCCTGGAAGCTCTGTGAACCCCATGCTATTGGTATTTTTATGGAGGCATGATTAATTATTAACTCTATTCCTAGCCCTTCTCCCCTCTCTGGAGGATTTGGGGTGGTGCTCAAACTTCCAAGCTCTTAATAATGACTTGGTCTTCCGGTGACTTACCTCTTTTCTCTCTAGGAGCCTTCCAGGCCCACAATAGAACAAAAGTGCTCTTATCACTTAGGAATTTACTAGAGTTTTAGGAGTCCTATGTCAGGAATGGAGTCAAAGACAAATATTAGAACAAGAGATGCTTGTAGTGGTCTTATCACTTAGGAAATTAAAAGGGCTTTAGGAGCTCTGTCAGAAACTAGGGGCAGAGACCAATATATATTTTCTATTATCCCACGTCTTCAGTAACTATTTTGCCTGCTGGAAGTTCACAGTAATTATTAGTATTCATATATTTAAGAGGACTAAGTTAAAATTTTCACTCTGTGTGTGTGTTGGGGGGAAGATTTTGGCAATGTTCTTTTCTTTTCATTCTTCAGTAGTGAGTGTCAACAATTTTCCCCACCTCATTGTGGCAGCTGACACAAGGCTCCCTAAGTGGATCATAGTGCTCTGATAGATAATCCATGCTTTACATACTAATCTTCAGCAGTCATCCACTCTGGACATCCTCTGTCACCCACGCTGGTTAGGATTGCCAGGTGTCTATTGTTTTAAACACTACCACTTTTCTTTGCCCTTGTCTTCTACTTGCAAACCATTTGTGAAACTCTTCCATGCCCGGTTTAGTAGGTACTTCTAAGTAAACATGTCTGAAATTGAACTCATCCACTCTTCTTTCCACTGCTCCACCCTCCACCAGAAAGAAAGCCTGTTGGTATTGGTGACAGCACCTCCCACCCCCTTCAAAGTTTAGATTCCAAAATCTAATCTTGAGCCATTTTAGCTCCCCCTCATTTCGTCTCCATAGCCCAGTGTCCAAGTTCTGTCCATTTTTTTCATGCACGGTTTACTGTATCCTTCTCTGGTTATATCTCATATGTTATCAGTGGCCACTTAGTTTCTTTCAACACGAAAATACAACAAAATCTTTTTTTAAATGAAGGTACTTTCTGTCTTCTCCAATCAACTGTATTGTCACTAAGGTTATTTATTTGTTGTCTTTTCAAAGAATGAATATTATATTCAGTTCTTAAAGACTTTAAAAGGCAGTGCAGTGTTGAAGAGTTCAGATTTTGGGTTGGACACCATGAGTTGAAATCCCAGTGCTATCATTCCTAGCTATGGGCACAGTTTCTTAACCTAGTAAATGATAATACCTATTTCGTAGGGTTGTGGGGATTAAATGAGACATCAGCATGGTGTCCACCACATAAGTAAGCACCACATAAAATGTTATTCTGTGAAAAATAAAATTTAAGCTCACTTGTATCCTACATCAAAGACATCCAGTGGGCCAGCCTGGCTGACTGGCAACCATATCTCTTATTTTCTTTGAAGCCTTTGCCCTTTATAGTCTGTTCTTACAGTTTAGTGTACGTATCCTCCGACACCTTCGCGTTTTCTTTAGCTTTCTCCTTTAGTGTTTCCTTGTGTTATCAACTCCAGTTCTGGACATTTCTTTTCATCAATCTTTGATGAGATTATTAGGTATTGATATATTTTCATGAGGCTTTCCTATAGTCCTAAATGAATTTAATGGCATATTCCTCATCCTTATTTATTGGCCTGTGTGTGTTTTCTGGCTTTTATCGTAGTTTCTCTGTATTGTTTGTCTTTGTTTGTGTTTGTCTTTTCATCCCCACCCCACAAATTGGAGCTTCTTAAAAGAAGGAGCCATGCCTTATTTTACTAAATCATAAATAATTAAATTTTGTTAAATGTTTATCTCCCTTTTTTTCCTTGGATAGGTGGTTTTTAATTGTTGAAGGGAGGAGTAAATTTTGTGCTCATTAAGAGGCCATTACTTGCCAAAATTAGGTTACTCCTGACCATTCTTGTTGCATCTCAACTGTGACATTGGTACCTATGTTCAGGGCAGGCAAGGACTCAGCTTGATAAAATATGTGTAGTTCATATAAAACAAAAGTGAGTATATGAGAGAAGGGGTGGGGAGAGAGAAAATCATTTAATCTTCAGCAACCCTCTTCAATAGGTAATTACTGTCCCTATTTATATGTAGACTGCTGAGGCACAGAGTGGTAAAGTAACTTACCCAAGTCAAATAAGTAGGATTTAATTTTAAAAAACAAGCAAACCCAACACCCCCCAAAGCATTGCTTTTTCTTTCTGGAAGGAGTACATAGGTTGTTGGTTGTTGAAATTTGGTTTGTAGGGTACAGGGGGTATTTATAATAATAAATTTTAATCATTTGAAACTAAACTTCAGAAAGCAGAACAATGAATATGAGCATTGTAGTGGAGATTTTGAGTAATAGCCTTACTAAAGAATGTGTTAATTAGGGTTCTTTGTTTAGCAGTAGAGGGAATTTGTTTTGAATTTTTTGAGTAATATATGTGGATCTTTTAAGAGTAATCAATACATATTTATGAATTACAAGCAGAGCAACTTGTTGAAGAAATCAGTTTCTATTCTCCAAATATAATATGCCCCTTTGTGGGGGCAGCCTTGCCAGCAAAGTGTTGTGTCCATTTCCCGCCCCCCCCCCCCATCTGCCATGAAAGTGAAACTACCAAAACATGATCTGCTTGGGGAGGAGAAGTGGTCAATCTCTCAGAGTAGAAGAACCAAGAACCTCTTCTTCAACGGCTTTTATTAGGTTGTAATACACAGGAACACAGGTAAAGCCCATCAATCAATGTCAGGCAGCAAGGATCAAACAATAGATAACATTTAAAATAAATCTGAGTCCCAGTCAGGGCACATGCCTGGGTTGCAGGCCAGTTCTCAGCAGGGGACGAATAAGAGGCAACCATACATTGATATTCTCTCCCTCTCTCCTTCCCTTCCCTTCTAAAGATAAATAAATAAAAGAAATCTGAGGACTTAGTCTGAGTCAGTGTCTGTCAGGTAAGGGGATTGAAAAAACTTTGGGAGACATACTCATTTCCTGCTTGTACCCTTATCATATGAATGAAAGCACTCTTAGCAAAGCAGACTTCACTGGACTTTGTAAATTCTTTCTTACGCTCGATCACCCCAGATCCCACTCCAGCTGGCAAGGAGCTGCACAGCTTTCCCAGTCATAGGTTTTTAGGCTTAAGTGGACTAAAGCCAGGAAGTGCTTCTCCCAGATGGAAATGGGGACTCAGGCAATGTCAGAATAGTCAGAGCAGTTCCCAACAATAACTAAGTGGAGTTCTTGATTTTATTGGGTTAATAAAAAAATCTGCATTTGTTAAGTGTTTGGCCTCTTCTAGGTGCAAAGAAGTACCTAAAATCCATGGGGAACAATAGGGCCATTGTCTACATTAGTGGTCTTTAAACTTCTTTTGATTGGGTATCCTACTAGTGAACATTTGAATCTTAAACCTCAATATGGGAGTGTTTAATAACAAAGTTTTAGATAAATTTAGTAGAAAAAGACATTTTTCCCCTCTGTACTTAATTGTATACTCTTTTTGGAAACATAGGTTTATAGTGCTGTGAGGACCTGAAGTTTCAGAGTTGTATGAGGGAGACGCAAAAAAACTCTGGAATTATATTCTAGAGAGTGGGCTCCTTGTAGTACAGGCTTCCCCACTAGAGGAGTGTTCTAGGAACTCAGCTGTATCAGTGAGCCAGTTGGTGGTGTTGTGAGAGGCTGCATTTGGCTTCAGTTCAGTGAATTTTTTTTTAAGACTCGATACATCTGCCTGTTTCATGATGGATGATTTACAAGTGCACAATGTACCTGCCCACACTGCACTGAATATTCAGCAGTTTTTGACAAAAAATGGCATGATCTCCATGCCCCACCCTCCATATTTAACCAATCTCACCTCTTGCAACTTTTTTGTTGTTTCCTTGGATGAGAAAAACTCAAAGGGAAACATTTTGCTGGAATGAAACAAAGGCCAGCAGAAGCACTAAAAGGCATCAAAATCAACAATTTCAAAAACTGTTTTGAGCAGTGGGAGAAACATCTCCTTAGGTGTATTGCATCAGATGGAGAGTGGTGCTTTACTAAATACTGTCATGCTTTACTTTTTATGAAGATCCTTGAGCATGAGCACAACAGTTATCAGATTCCCTCCCAGCTCTGAGTCAACTCTCTTGCTCTGCGATGTTGGAGCTTGACCCTTTGGGCATTTCTTCATTGCAGGAAGTTAAGCTTTGTCAGTAGAAGATGCTGGAGGAACTTTACCCAAGGTAGGGGCTTCTGTTTTGTTTCTTGCTCTCACTGCATGGTTGCAAGGGGCACCAGTATGGGGCCATCCAGTGGTCCTTTGCCCTAGGTGAGTGCAGAGGGGACAGATTCTGTGAGCTCACAGACCCAACTCAGTGACCGCCTCATCTCAGGTCTCCTGACAACTCCTCATGCATGTCCACTCCTTGTGGTGTCACAAGGGCAGAGGGTCATTTCCCTCTGCCCTTTCCTATGTAGGTGCTGCCCACAATCAGGTTCTTGGTGTCCTAACACACATTGTATCCTCACCCACCAGCCTCTTTGGCCCAACCCATCCTGGAGAACAACTTTGAAATTCAGTAGGCTGCAACCACACCTTCACCAACGAGGTCCAAACCCTAGCTTTAGGGAAGGATCTTCTTGCAACTTTGTTTCTTCCTTGGATACTGTCACTCAGCCCTCCCATATTCTTTAGAGCTCTGTTTACATGTTTATATATGTTACTCCCCTATTGCAGTGATTTTCAACCTTTTTCATCTCATGGCACATATAAACTAATTCCTAAAATTCTGTGGCATACCAAAAAATACATTTTTTGTTAATCTGACAAAAAGAATAGGTATAATTTTAACTTATTCACACTGAATGGCTCTTGTTGTTTTGGCTGTTGTCATTTTTTTTATAATCTAAGAGAAAATAAGTCAGTGCCCTTGACTGAATAGCCAGATATTGTATATTTTAAAAATTCTCATGTCACACTGGTTCAAAATTGCTGCCCTATTGTAATTTTTCTTTTACTTTTTAAAAAAATTTTATTTATTTTTAGAGAGAGGGGAAGGGAAGGAGGAAGAGGGAGAGAAGAATCTGGATAGAAACATCAACTGGTTACTTCTTTCACACCCACAGCAGGGGATCTGGCCTGTACCCAGGCATGTGATGTGCACTGACCAGGAATTGAACCAGGGACCTCATGGTTTGTGCACCAACACCCAAACCTCTGAGCTACACCGGGCTGTAATTATTCTTTATGTGAGATTTTTCCTGATCAAATTATTGTGTGGTGCCGTTTCTTGGTTAGACCCTATCTAATGCCATGGGGCTAAAATGAGATATATTACATACTAATGGATAAAAACTATAGATTAGTACCAATACTTTTTTCCTCATACACATGGTTTATTTGAGTCACCTCTAGTCCATGGAAACTAGATTTGGTATTTTCAAAATGGTTATAAATTCATTTATTCACTTCTAGTGGGATTATAATTGTGGAGGACTGGCCCTTAAATGTCATTGGTTTCAAAAATTGTTGAAATGAGGGCATAGAATAATTGTGTAAGTGTGTTTTCATAATTAAGTATGTATCAAGTTAACTTAAACAATCAGGAAATATCAGGTGAGAACTTTGCAATCCTATTATATTATTAGCATATTTGGATCTCAGAAAATTTCCACCCAGTCACTTCTTTTTAATAAATTGGCAAATTATAGTTATGTGAATTATCTTTTTACAATTTCCCAAGGTTAAAAGAGAGATTCATACCCACACTCCCAGGGGCCGTGGAGCTGGTAAGACAAGAAGACACCTAGTGCTACTGTGACCAATTTATTAGTAATAGTAACTTAAATAGCTTACTGGTAAACATCTGAATTTGACTCTGTATAATTTTCATATTTATGATTTCTGGTGGATATTTAAAATTACTAGCTTTAATAGCTAGTAATTTTAATTTTAATTTTAATTTAATTTTTTAATTTTAAAGCTAGCTTTACTAGCTTTTAGCTGCAGGTTAAGCTTGACCCTCCCTAAGGACATTCGTGTCTGTCCTTGTCTGAGGAACCTGTAATGATCTCCTCTAAGGTAGTTGCCTTGAAGAGAGGAGTGATAATTTTCCTAAGGACCATCCTAACCACCTTTCCCTGTTTCTAGACATGTAACTGGTGAGGGTGTATGGGCTGGTACCATTCTGATTGCATTGGCTTCTGTCCTGGTCAGCCAGCCACTGAGGATTTTGACTTTCACCACAGTCATATAAATTAATGCCATTAATATACTAAAGCAGCAGTTTTTACCTGGTGTGCCACAAAAACATTTAAAACGTGTGGTACCTGACTGTTTAGTCAGGGGCACTCACCTCTTTTCCCTTAGATTGTCAAATAAAAAAATAACAGTCAAATGCAGCAATAGCTGTCTGGTGTGAATGAATCAAAGTGATACCTGTTTTTTTGTTTTTATTTTGCTTTTTTTTGTCAGGTTCAAAAATATAATATATTTTGTGATGTGCTACAGAATTTTAGTTATTTATATGTGCCATGAGATGAAAAAAGGTCAAAAATTGCTGGGTTAAAGAACTGAGTGTTTTTTTTAATCTACTTGATATCCTTGATATGACGCATTCTTCAACAATTGTGTTTTTTACTTTTATTTTAATTTGTAACAGTTTTGGTTTTAGGTAAGGTTTTTTTTGTTTACACAGTTCAGCCCATATAATATACAATGATGTCTTCATTACCAACCACAGATTTTTTTGAGTTTGGAAATAACCTGTAAAACTATGTGGGCCTGATGGTTGCAAGAATAAAAAAGAAATATAAGGTAGTATACAAAGAAAAAGTAAAATTCTGTGTAATTAAAAAAAACTAAAACCACCAGCTTTGTTAATTTTCAGTTCCCTTCATATGTTTAATGATATTAACCACATACCTCCTGTAATTTCTGTTCAGCATACAGTTGTTGTAATACTGCCTTTCCCAGGAGTTTTTCTCGATTTAGTGATGAATGGATTTATGATTTCTTCAGTGCTTGTACACCCTTGTTCTAGCTTTTCCTTTGAAGCTGTGATATGCTCTATTTAAAGTGGATGGTGATTATATTTCCAGAAAGTGAAGGAAGAAAAACTGAAAGTAAATTATGGATCAGATTATTGATTCCATAGCGAAATTTGTTTAATTTGCTATATCTAATAGACTTTAGTGGTACAAAAGTAATGAACCTGCATATTGTACTGAATAAATTTTATTATCTAAAAGTTAAATAAAACAGTAGGGCACCAGAATCTTTGTTTTAAATTTTATTTATTTATTTTTTAAAGGGAGGGGAAGTGGGGAGAGAGGAAACTTCAATGTGTAGATGCCTCTTGAGCACCTCCAACTGGCGACTCTGGTTTGCAGGCCAGCACTCAATCCACTGAGCCACATTAGCCAGGGCAAGGATACCAGAATCTTTCTTGAGGGGTATCCTACCTCCTGGTCTCACTGCTTAAGCTTCATTATTTGCAGCAACTTTGAAAAGAGATTTTGTGGAAGATAGTACTGATAGCCCCGATCTGTAGATGACAGTCTTCCCACTGGAATATTTATCCAGTTAGGATTGGGTTGGTCAAAAAGTCCGTTTAGGTTTTTTTTTTCCCCCCCATAAAATAGAAGGCACATTTTTTATTTTCACCAATAACTATTTGGATATTTTGAGTGTGCCAGGTATCTCCTGCTATTGGCTTCTAGTCAATAGAGGCCAGAGGTGCTGCTAAACATTTTCCAATGCCTAACACACAGCCCTGTGGCAAAGAATTATTTGGCCAAAATGTCAGTAGTATCAAGAAGCTTCACAAACCACTTTTGACATGTTCGATCAGTCACAGTGCCTTGTCCACGTACTGCACAAATCTCTTTTGTGTGTTTCCACCCTGTTTTTACCTTTCTTAAAATAATAAAGTATAATACACTGAAAATGTTGCATCTGTTCTTCTATTTTCCATATCTATCTTTAATATCTTCAGTATTAAAATAGCTGCACAGTTCACCAATTTTGATAAGTTTTTTTAATGCCTACTGATATGACAGCTGTCAAAATTACATTCTAACAAAATTGTTTCAAATGAAGTTAAAGACAGCTAAATACTACTACTAGAGCAGTCGTGGGGGGAAAAACTAAATAAACTTTTTGACTAACCCAATATTTAAAATAAATTTTTAAAATCAAATGGTGTTTTCTGTAGAGGAGCCAATTGTATTTTTAAACTTAGGTTATAACTACAACATATACAGGGAAAAAAGTTTTTCAATAAAGTTACAAATAGGATTTTTTTTCCCTTGCAGTGGTAAAAATGGCACTTTATTCAAGTCTTTGACATGTGAGATTTATTAAGGGTGTGGTATACTAGAGAAAACTATAATTATAGTGAGCTGAATCTAATAATCATCTTAAAGGACAATAGAATTCTTTGCAACAGTAAAAACTAATAGGGAGGAAAATATTTATAATATTTTTTCGCTATCAAATACATTTTTTGTTGCAGGCCGATGGATGCAAGAAAAGGTAACATGACATTTAAGTGTGTAGTATGTATTGTATCTTACTAAAAAGGTTACTGTTTTGCTTTTAAGGCCCCTTTAATTGACACACTATGGCAGTTTAACAGTAATAATTTTTATTTTATTGGTGTTCTATTTGTATTCTTTTAGAACTTCAAGCATGCTTTTCTGTGTTATCAATGGAAGTAAAATTCCCAGGCTAATCACAAAAGTCTTTTTTTCTTTTTCATTCACAATGTATGCTGTAATGTTATTTTTTATTCTAGGAACACGATGCCATGCAGGAAAGAAGGGGATTCTACCATTTTTCTGAATATCTGGCAGGCTTACAATCCAATTTAGAGATACCAGTTGTGTTTGCTGAGGGAGTGACATTACTTATCACTGCCTTTTTATTCCCTTTTCTTTCCCCAGGTAGCTGCTGTTGCCATATTTCTGTGAGCCCCATTTTGTATCCTCACTCAAACCTCTATTCCATCAGTATAGGAGTATTCAACTACCTGTTACGGAATATTCACTAATTTATGATAATGTGTGGATATGTCATTAGTAGAGTTAGTAGGTAAGATTTCAAGTTGATAATAAAAATGGGAAAATATAGGTAATTTGAGGAAGGATAATTTGGAATAGAAAGGTCTCCAAAAAAAAAAACAAGCCACCCTCTTGCTATTTACTACCTGAGTCCAGTCTTTCAAAAGCATTGTTCCTTTACTTCTGAACTTACGGTTTATCTGAAAACCTGAACTCAAAACTTTTTCCTAGCTACTCCCATTACATTAGCAGTAAGTGTTCATGGGGTGGTGAGTAGGGTAAGACTAGAGTCTTTGGGATATGTAGTTTTATAAATTCAGAATTCCAGTTGACCATCATCACTGTGGTCTTTTTGGTTATTAGGTGAGTGAATAAATTACTTTAAAAAAATTAAATGATATCGTGTTGAATTTCTAATCCTAATAAAAATAATCCATAATTGGGTGGGGGTTGTTTATGAAAATATAACTAGTTGTCAGTCCCCTCTGTCTTAAATAGCATAAAAAGTTCTGTTAGTTATGGGTCCAGACCAGTCACTACAAACATGAACTGTTTAAAATCATTTTGTCCAAAATCTCACTTGACTAAATCTCTGGATTTCAAAGCCTGGACACTTCATACTGAAAAATAGACATATCCACAGCCATGTGTTTAGCTGAAGGGTTATTGGATGAACCTGTTCTGTGGATAAATTATTGGTTTTTACTGTTATCTTGGTGTAGTTTAGTTCTCCTGGATTAAAAACTGCTTTCACTACTTGTTTGCCTATGCAAGCTGTGACAACATTAAATGCCTATAAATCCCAGGAATGTAAAGTAACAAAATGACTTGGATAGAAAAAGAGCAATAAAGAGTTAGAAAGTTCCCACTCTGATTCACCCAACTGCTAACCTATGTGCTTATTATTGCTATGTGGGATGGGATTTAACTAGTCCAGTGTTGCCTGATCTTCTGATTTTTCAAGAAAAAAAAACTAGAAACCCAGATTCTTATGTGTAATGTCCCAATTTTGAAATGTTGACAGCTAATTCAAAATGTCTGAGGGGGACCCCAAAACACCATGTGAGTCAAATAAAACATGTCTGGGGAATTTATTTCTGGATATTTGGAACAGTGTATAGTTTGCCAGAAATAGTATGTGAAAAACACCTCCCCCAGAGTGACTTTTGGTTCTTTATAACATCACGGTCTGTGTGCTTCCCTCCTTCATTTACATCCCTGGAAATTGTAGTCTTCTGAATACACCTGGAAAGAAGGATGTGTGTACAAATGACCATTGTGGAGAGGGGAAGGAAACAACTCAGGTTGTTTTGGCACCTTCTTTAGAGACTCACTGGTAAAATAGGTAGAAATCTCTTACCATTTTCTTGGTCTTCTGTTCCCCTGTAGAAGTCTGTGCTTTGTTTAATTTAGCCTGACAGATTTGTTTGTGTGCACTTGAAAAAGTTATTTCATAATTGAGATTTTATTGGTTCTGAGGATAAGTACACAGACATTTCAATCTGTACGTACATACATGGTAACATGCAGACCAAAACCTAAAAAGTCATGTAGTTGTGGTTCTTTAAGTTATTGTAGTGACTTGCCACCTTAAAATTGGGAGGCACATTTTTTCTCAATAGAATATCAAGTCCCAATATCTTTAAATGTTGATATGCTGTTATATCAAAGACCTACCAATTCATAACTTAATATCATATATACTACATACTCAAATTTCCAGTTTTTCAGAGCACATTAACAAAGTTAGTAGGAATCTGGACTACCATTCCAGGGATGTTAGAGTGCACAAAATTCTGACAGAGCCAGGATCAAGGAGTGCTTTTCTTTAGGAAACAGTTCTACCAAAAACATGGGAATAGAAGTAATTTAAAATGTTGAGACATATTAAATGTATGACTGACTCCATATTGCCAATTAGTATGTTTTGTATTATAGGATGTAAAAATTGTCCCTATCTATGGGATGTTAAGCTAACACCCTTGACAATCAAAGCCTTCATATTCAGTATTCCACTATTTGCTGGTTACACCAACAACTAAGCATCCAGTAAGTGATTTCTGTTTTAAAGCATTTACACTTTTAGAATTTTTACTTTTTAAAGATTTTATTTATTTTTAGAGAGAGGGAAGGGAGGGAAGAAGAGAGGGAAACACATGTGAGAGAGAAACATTGGTCAGTTGCCTCTTACATGTGCCCTGTCCAGGGGCAAATGCACAACCTAGGCGTGTGCCCTGACTGGTATTCAAACCAGTGACCTTTCACTTTGTGGGAGCACACCCAACCAGCTGAGCCACAGGTCAGGACAAAAGCATTTACACTTAAAAAATGGGGTGAGATGAAACTTCCTCCTTCTAAAAAAGGTTTCTAGAGCTACTAAAAAAAACCCTTGCATTTACAAAATAGTTGATAAAAAATATTTCTCTGGATTGTACAAGAAGGGAAACAGGGACCACATACAAGACATGGTATACGATAGCAATCTCAAACCTTTTTGGCACCATGGATGGGTTTTGTGGAAGACAGACAGGGTGGGGCAGGAGTCTGAGCTCAGGTGAGCTGCTGAGCTCTGCTGGTCACACTAGAATGGGTGGGTGTAGGATGCCCCGTTCTGCAGAACTCTCCTGGCCACTGCAGATGAGAATAAGTCACCCTGGTCACAATTTGTCATTACAGTGGGAAGGGGGATGGCAATTTCCTCTAGTAGAGAGTGCCCCAAGCCCTTCTCCAAAATGGCTTTTATTGGGATCAGTATGTGCAGGGATATACAGCATACATGCATAGCTTATCAATCAATGTCCAAAGACTATAGTTACACAAAACTGATATTATCTATAGATGACAATTGAAGAAACACAGAGATGTGCCTGAGGCCAGGGTCTGTTAGACATGCTGGTGCCAGATGTTTGTTAAAATGTATTTCCTAGGATAAGGGGTTCACTCTTATGCTTTAAACGTAAACATCTGGTTTACACCAACAGGGCTAAAGCAAAGGAAGCTTCAAAGGATACAGTGTATTCTTCGGGTCTGATTTCCCCCAAGACCTCACTCACTCCCTTGGGGCTACAGTTTCCAATACCACACAGTGGTCCCCAACAGATAGGAGAGACTGGAGGTGGAGCTCAGGCCAGCTTTGCTTGTGGCTTGGTTTCCTAACAGGCCATGGACTGGTAGGCAGTTGGGAACTGATATTAACCAGACTTGGCTTTCTCTCCTTCATCAGAGGCTGGACTTGTCTCATTTTTAGTTTCTTCCTGCACTGCAGATAAATCTTTAATTTCTTGGTTAGCCACTTTGGTCTGTTTTCCCTTTGCTCCTCCCCCCCCCCCCCGCAGTATTTTGTCTGCAGGTTTATCCTTTCCTGCCACCTTTTTAGGCTTTGCTTCCACTTTTGCAGGATCAGGTTTAGCTGACAACCTCCCAAATCTCTTCTTGGAGTCTGCCTTTGCTTTGCCCTGAGTAGAGCTAGCCTTGCTCTTGGGGTTTGTGGCAGCAGTAAGGGGGCACATGCATGGTGCCTGTGGGCCAGTGGTGCACTGAATGCCTACAAAAAGCAAAGCTGGGCTGCCCATCCACTGCCACCAATCCTGCCTCCTGAGCTTCTGGGTCCTGCTGTCAGACAGATGTTTTAACCACTATTCTAAGTTTCCAGAAATATTTAAACATCATATATATCCAAGGGTATTGTTATGAGTGTTCTGTGGAAGGACAGAGGAGAGCAAATCAGAAAACTAGCTTGCAAGCATGTTAACTTGAAACTTAGGTGATAAAGTTTAAAATATACTTATGTTAAAATTAGTTTTTAGAATATCAGTATTCTACATGGCCGTCTTTTTATTATTTTAGAAAGTTTAGTTCAGTTGTCTTTCAAGTAGAAATAGCCAAATATCAAGTTTGCGAAATGAAAGTAATAATGAGAGATTTAAAATAATACAGATCATTTTTAAAATGAATTTTTATCAGAATAGTTTTAGGTTTACAGAAACATCGTGAAAACAGTGCAGTGAATTCCCATATAACCCACAGCCAATTTTCCACATTAGTCACATTGTCTCACATTGAGACATCATTAACTGAAGTTCATACTTTATTCAGATTTCCTTAGTAGTTCTCTTAATTTTTTTTTCATGTTACAGTATCCCACTGAGGATACCACATTACATTTAGTTATCATATCTTCTTAGGCTTCTCTGAGCTGGTTTCTAAGCTTTTCTTGTTTTTGATGATCTTAAGTTTTGAAGAGAACTGGTCAGGTATTGTGTCAAATATCCCTCGGTTGGAATTTGTTTTATGATTTTCTCTTGATTAGATAGGGGCGGTTTTTTGACAGGAAGACCATGTAGGTAAAGTGCTTATTGTCATTACAGTTTTATTAAGGGAACATATTAACATGACCTAACACTGTTGATGTTACCTTTTACCACTTGGCTTAGTAGTGTTCATCAGGTTTCTCCAATGTTGTTATTTTTTTCACCCTTGCGTACGGTACTCTTTGAAAGGAAGTACTATGTACGGCTCACACTTAAGAGGTGGGAAATTATGCTCCACCTCCTTGAGGGTGAACTCAGAAAATTATTTGGAATTCTTCTATATAGGAAGCTTATCTCTGTTCCTGAATTTGTTTATTTGTGCAGTCATTATTTACTTCATTCAGACTTGTAGATTATTTTACACTTTGAGTTATAATTTAATACTATTGTATTTGTTGCTCAGATTATTCCACCTTTGGCCATTGGGAGCTCTTTCGGTTGACTTCTGTTCCTTTTGACACACCCCCCTCACCAAATCTGTGTGTGTTTTAATACATACGTCTTTTGATCTAAAAGGAAAATTTTTAAATAGAGGTTAAGTGTTACATATATATATAATCCTTCCAGTTTTACACTCTTGCTAACCTTAAAACCCCATAATAAATAACAAAATTCAGCAATTATGCTTATGCTCTACTCTTGGTGTTCTTTCTTCAAGTACTTTCAGAGACATTGGTAAACATTATCTTGGAATGAACATTGTCTAGATAGAAGATCTTAGAAGAATTTGAAGTTCCTGAAGCAATGAAAAATGTCCCTGCTTACTACAGGAAAATATACCAAACAATAGAGTTCTTGGGCCAGTGGACGTATATTTTTTGTTATAAAAATAACATTTTTGTTTTTTAAAATCACAAGCAGTACAAAGGTGTTACCCTCTCCATCCTGTTCCACTCTTCACTCCATAGGTAACTAGTTATAAAATTGAGTTTCTTTGTAGACATTCACCTGTGGGTTCACATAAATATAATTCATTCATATGGCCATATAATAGTGGGATCATATACTACATAGAGTTCTGTACTGTGCATTTTTTTCAGCTGATCATATATCCTTGTCATCATTCCATATCAATAACTTCAAAACTGTATTTTTATTTATTTATATATTTTTTATTGATTATGCTATTACATTTGTCCTGATTTTTCCTCCTCTGTCCTCTCCATCTAGCACCCCCGACTCCTCCAGGCAGTCCCCTTACCATTGTTCATGTCCATGGGTCATGTGTATAAGTTCTTTGGCTACTCCATTCATTTCTTATACTGTATTTTACATTCTCATGGGTATTCTGTTACCTATTTGTACTTCTTATTTGTACTTCTTAGTCCCCTCACCTCTACCCATTCTTCCCCTCTCCCCTTCCATCTGTTAACGATCTGGTAACTTCTTTTATCTTTTAAGAGTCTTTATCTTTACCTTCTAGCTTCTTAATTATGATATATCTTGGAGTGGGTCTAATTGCATCCATCATAATTGAGATACTCTGTGCTTCCTGGACTTGTATATCTATTTCCTTCACCAAAGTAGGGAAGTTTTCACTATTTTTTTCAAATAGATTTCCAATTTCTTGCTCTTTCTCTTCTGCCGCCTCTATGATGCAAGTTATTGGACCTCTTGAAGTTCTCCCAGAGGCTGTTTATGCTATCCTCATGTTTTTTTCATTCTATTTTCATAGTGTTTTTCTACATGGTTGTTTTTTGGTTCCTTATGCTCCATTATCGTTGATTTGATTCTTGGCTTCATGCACTTTACAGTTATTTCCCTATAAACTGTTCTTTATTTCAATTAGTGTATCCTTCATTTCTGACCGGATCTTTTTTATGCTGCTGAGGTCCTCACTAAGTTTCTTGGGCAACCTTATATAAGCCGTGTTTTGAACTCTGCATCTGATAGGTTGCTATCTTCATTTTGTTTAGTTCTTTTTCTGGAATTTTGATCTCTTCTTTCATTTGGGCCATGTTTCTTTGTCTCCTTGTTTTAGCAGCCTCCCTAAGTTTGTTTATATGTATTAAGTAGAGCTGCTTTGACTCATATCTTGGTAGTGTGGCCTAATATAGTAGGTGTTCTATAAGGTTCAGTGGCACAAGCCTCACTTATCTCCTAAGGTGGTTATTCAAGGTGCACCCTTTGTGTGGGCGGAGCAAACTCTGCTCTTGTAGTTGAGCCTTGGTTGCTGTTGGAAGATCAATGGGAGGGATTTACCCAGGCCAGTCAGGTGCAAGGACTGCCTATGACCTCTGACCATCAACTGCCTCCCTCTGTGGGGATCAGCTGTGAGGGGGCAGGGTAGTGGTGCTTCAACATGGTTTGTAGCTGTCCACTAGATGCACTGGCCCTGGGTTTTCCCAGGTGGTGCAGGCCCCGGTCAGTCCCTACCCTAGTGCTGAAGCCCATAGGGAGGGAGTCTGAGCAGGGATGTCCACTTGTGGGTTCCTTAAGAGGAACTGCTTGGGGCTGCAGAAGTTTCTTCCATGATTCCATCCGTGCTGGTTTTTGCAGCCAGAAATCGTGGGAACTTACCTTCCTGGAACTGGAATCCTGGGCCAAGGAGCTAGGTATGGGGCTGGGACTCCTCACTCTGTATATACCTCTTCCGAATTTTTATCCAAGTGGATGTGGGACAACCGCGTTCTGTGTCTGTGCCCCTCCTAAGAGTCTGGATGGATGTGGTTTCTTCAATTCTATAGTTGTCATTCCATTCACCTCAATTTCTAATGTTCCTGAGTGATGATTGTTCTATATCCTAGTTGTAATTGCGATGCAGTTGTGTGAAGAGGTGAGCCATGTCTGCCTGAGCCAACCTCTTGACTGGATGCTCCTAGAACTATATATTTAAAATAAATAAATAAGACCTCTTATAGTAGGGCATACCATAATTTATTAAACAATCTTCAAGTGTCAATATATCCTTTTTCAATATCTGTGCATGCATGTGGCAATATTTGGTTGGTATTGTTTTTGCGGAACCAGATTTTTTGGTACAAAGTCATGCCTATAGTAAAATGTTTGTATTGGCACGTTGACCTCCAAAAGACTACTGGTAAACATTGTGCAACACTGGTTGTTTTTAAATTTTTATATTTTTTTCCATTTTGAATGGTGGAATGGTGTCTCCTTGGTGCTTTTAATCTTTATTTTTTTATATTCCTGATGACTGGGGAGGTTTGATGTTTCTTTTTCATAAACATGCTTTGTGATGGAGAAGCTTTTTGGAAGCTTTTGTTTTACAACTCTGATTCTGAGTTATGAGGGTGCTACAGTTGGAGTGGTTTTCATGTAATTTCTATTTTAGGAGTACCTTTAAGTCAGCTACCTCTGAGTTGTAGTTAATGTTTTCTAGGGGGAAAAATGATCTGGCCCTGGCCAGATAGCTCAGCTGGTTAGAGTGTGGTTCCAGACATATGGGTTCCATTCCAGGTGGGGTACATACAGGAATCAACAAAGAATGCATAAAGAAGTAGAACAACAAATCATTGTTTTTCTCTCTTCCTCCCCAAAATCAATCAATCAATCAAAAAATGATTCTGAACATCAATATTTTATGCCATTTTAACATCGTGTATTGATTGATATTTTCTTCTTCATATAGTTTTAATGAAATTGAAATTTTCAATTGAAAATTGAATTTTTGAAAATGAAATTGAAATTCAACGAAGTTTCTAGAAATATCATGAGTTCAATCAGTAGGAAGTTCAGACACTGAGGATCTGTCTCAACACTAATTTGCTTAAAATTTAAATCATAAAAACCAGGTCAGTATTAACTGTGTACTTCATGTTCAATCATTTTTAAAATATTGAAACAACATTTATAGTTGGGAAATGGATTTTGGTTAATAAAGATTACTGTAAGGTATAAAATACTTAAATGTGTCACATGGGTTAGTAAAGTTATTAATTCTCTATAAATTCCACAGTCCTTATCTGAAACCATTGAAACAGGTATGATTCAGAATTCGGAATTTTATAGCTTTTAGAAAAGTAATATGGTACATACATTGTATGTTACAGTGCAATATCTTCAGAGCGACTTTGGGCTGCATCCCATAAACACTCAGCAAAGGGTACAAATGTTCTCACTGAGTGGGATAAAAGCTGTAAAGCATTTCATTCCTTTTTATTCCTTTATTGTTGAATAATATTCAACCATATGGATATATTACCTTTTATTTATCCATCTGTATCATTTGATTTGTTCCCAGTTAGTGTTCTGTGAACATTCATGTTCATCTCTTTTTGTCAACATGTTTATATTTGTTTTGAGTGTGTTGCTCAGAGTTGATTGCTGTTTTTGATAGTGAATTTATGTTTGACTTTTTAAGAAACTGCCAGATTCTTTCTAACAATTCATGAGGTTTCTAGTTTTTCTCTATTCTCACCAAAACTTGGTATTGTGTTTTTAAATTACAGCTTTAATTACATCTGGTGGATGTGTATTGGTTTCATGTGGCTTAATTAGCATTTGACTAATGACACTGAACATTTTTTAAAGATTTTATTGACTTATTTTTAGAGAGAGGGGAGGGGAAATAGAAAGGAGAGAAACATCAATGTGTGGTTGCCTCTTGCACGCCTCCTACTGCGAATCTGGCCCATAACCCAGGCATGTGCCCTGGCTGGGAATCGAACCTGCTACCCTTTGGTTCATAGGTTGGCACTCAATCCACTGAGACACAGTAGCCAGGGCAAATGTTTCACGTGCTTTTTAGCCATTTGGAGAACTGTCCATTTAAAATATTTGCTAATTTTGAGAGAGAATTGTTTGTCATATCTATTTAGGGTGTGCAAGATGATTATGTCACAAACATTATTAAATGATTATATTGAAGTTAATTACATCCACTGTTGCACTTGGTTCTCATTTTGTTGCATTCATTGTGTGTGTGTGTGTGTGTGTGTGTGTGTGTATTGATGAGGACACTTAAGATTCTCTGTCCCAGTAAATTTGAAATACACAATAGTATTTGTAGTCATACAATATGCTATATATTAGATCCCCAGCACCTATTACTCTTATAACTGAAAGTTTGTACTTTTTGGTAAACATCTCTCCATTTCCCCTAATCTTCAATCCCTGCAACCACTATTCTACTGTTTCTGTGAGTTTGAATTTTTTCTTTTTAGGATTACGTATAAGAGTGAAATCATACAGTTTTTGCATTTGTCTTTCTGTGTCTGGCTTATTTCACATAATGTCCTCCAGGTTCATCCATATTGTAGCAAATAACAGGATTTGCTTCTTTTATTACTAAATAATATTCAATTTTGTATATATGCCATATTTTCCTTATTCATCATTGGACAGTGACATTTTTTCTGTATCTTGGATATTGTGAATAATGCAGCAGTGAACATGAGAGAACAAACAGATACCTCTTTGAGATACTGATTGTTTCCTTTTAATATATATTCAGAAGTGGGATTGCTGAATCATATGGTAGTTCCATTTTTAATTTTTTGAGGAACCTCCATACTGCTTTCCATAATGTTTATACAGTGGACATTCCAACCAACAGTGTACATGGGGTCCCTGCTCTTCACCACTTACCTCTTGTCATTTTGATAGTAGCATCCTAACAGGTGTGAGATAGTATCTCATTGTATTTTTTTAATTTGTATTTCTCTGATGATTAATATTGAGCACCTTCTCATCAACCTGTTGGCCATTGTATGTCGTCTTTGGAAAAATGTCTGTTCAGTTCTGTTGCCCATTTTTTAATTTGATTTTTTTTTTGCTATTATAAATTTGATTGTTTTGTATAGTTGTTAATGTATAGGAATGCAACAGATTTTTGTATGTTGGTTTGGCATCTTACAACTTTAGTAAGTTAGTTTCTTTTTGATTTGTTGAGTTTTTTGATGTGCACAATTTAAAAATTTTGATGAACTCCAGATTGTCAACTGTTTCTTTTTATAGATCATACTTTCAGTTTTATATTAAAACTCCTTCCCTAACTTCCTGTTATGGTAGGGTTTAAAGCTGTCAGAAGTTCACATTCTAAATGATTATTTCACACCCCAGAATGAGTGTATGGGAGTGTAAATTTTACCAAATATTAATTCAGCATCACCAAAATGTCTTATGTTATCTCCTAGAAGTTTTACAGGTTTAGGTCTTCATTTAAGTTTGGTCCATTTTGTTTTAAGATGTTAATTTTGTTTTGTATGATATTAAGTGTCTCATCTCATTTTTATGCATGTGGATATGCAGTTGTCTCAGTACCATTTCTTATGTTAAAAATGGATCACAGTCTCTCATAGTTCAGCCAATATTGATTTACATTTTTCCCAGAAAAGGGAAGTAATTTATTGCCACCCAGGATAGTTGTTATAGATTGTAGAAATGAAGGGAATTGAGCACCTTTTAAGTTGGGCTTCCTGACATTGTATTTCATGTTCTAAAGTAAGTGTACATATTAGTTGGTTTGGCCTGTTAAAACAAAAACGTCATAAACTGGTTGGCTTATTTATAACAAAGTCATTTCTCACACAGTTCTGGAGGTTGGGGAGTCTAAGATCAAGGCAGTGGCAGATTTAATATCTGGTGAGAACCCACCTCTAGCTGTTCATAGTGCCTTCTCACTGTGCCTTATTTGGTGGAAGAGTCAAGAAGGCTCTCTTGGGCATCTTGTATAAGAACAGTCATCCCATTCAAGAAGACTCCACCCTTAAGACCTAATCACCACCCAAAGGTCTTTCCTCCTCTAATATCATCAGCTTTGGGGTTAATATTTAAACATACTCCATCTATAGCAGTAGAGATGCCGTATATGTGGCAATTGGCTCATGATAGACATATCCAATACACTATGGTACCCTTTCTGACTGAGTTGCTATCCAGCTGACTGAAACTCATGCTGTTATTATTTATGGCAGTTTGACTTCCACTTCTTTGAATATGGCTAATGTACCTATACTCACTGAGCTTATAGGTCCCTGGAGATACTAGGATTATATTCTGGATAGAGAGTTTCCTTTTTAGGATTTTGGATTGCCATATGGTGTATGATGGAATGAAATTATCCCTCTATTGAGCCATGTATTTACCTACACTGTGACTACTTGACTGTTGTGGAGTCAACAGTCAAGGACATTGTGACCTGTACCATGATGTAATGCTGCAGGTCAACTAGACGTGCTATTGTGGTTTTTGGAATATAAGTACAAAGTTAGAACTATTGTGGAGACTAAACTAAAGTCAGAATTGCCAGTTTTAGAGTGTCCTACATAAAGAAACAGTTATTTAGCGTTGTGAGAATTAATTTAATGGATGGAATCCAGAAACATTCCCTAAGTTGAGCACAGGACTGTAAAAAAAAATCTCTACTTCCATCGCATCGTATTTCTTAAGAAATGAGCATCCTGCGAGAATTATGAACATGTTAGTGTCAAACGTGTTCCTGTTAGTCCAAGTTTGAGACCCTCTATGCAAGAGACAAATTTGGTTGCTTTTGAAAACCCTGCTTTGCCTGTAGCAAAGGATATACTCTACAAGAACTAGAGAAATTAGTGAACCACACCACATTAGGGTTGGGAATAGATTTGGGGGTCATGATGTTCATGCCATCAAAATGCCACAAAGAAAGTAGGGCTTGGGAGTCTGAGAAACTCCTCAAAATAGGTGTTTATTTATTTTTTTCTTTGATTCCAGAGAGAGGGGAAGGGAGGGAGGGAGAAAGAAAGGTAGAGAGCCATTGATATGACAGAGAAACATGGATTGGTTGCCTCTGACATGCATCTCACCTGGGGACCAAACCCACAGTTTCTCAGTTTGCAGGATGACTCCCCAGCCACCTGAGCCACACTGGCCAGAGTGAAAGTGGGTGTTTACAGCATCCATAGCAGAGATGATTTACCATATTTTGCAATGTATAATGCATACTTTTTGCCCAAATATTTTAGGGAAAAATAAGAATGCACATTTATACATGGGTAGTCCCTAAAATATCTTTTATCTGTTCTTGTGTCTTGTAATTATTTGTTACATAAAATTTTGTGCCATAATATGTTCAAAAATAAATACTAAAATTCCATTATAATACAAAACACAAGTATCTAAATATAAATAAGTAAATAATTGAATTAAAAATTACAATGAAAGATCTTTTTTCCCCTGAAAGTTTAGGCCCAAATGTGAGTGCATTATACATGGGAGCACATTATACATGGCAAACTACGTTAGGTTTTAAAGCTGTTGGAAGTTCACTTTCTGAATGATTATTTCACACCCTAGAATGAGTGTGTAGGAGTGTGAATTTTACCAAATTCATAACTGATTTTCTTTGACAGTGTTCAGGTCCTACTGAAATAACTACATCTGTGGGCTGTCTGCTAAGGACAGAATACTAATGTGTAGGGAAATAGGTATCTGGACCGGAACAAAGTGGAAGTAAAAGTTTGAAATAATCCTGAATTTCATCACAAGTAAAAGACTCCTGAATTCTCACTGTTTAGGAGAAAGGTGATAAAAACGCAGCACCCTGTAAGAAAATATGGTGATAGACATGTTTAAACCTGATATTCTGAGGCAGATTTTGGAGTTGGAGGTGATGCAGGTGAACATCAGTTCTTTGAAATCAGAGTTAAAGTTAACCTGTCATTTTAGCTGATCACAGAATGTTATTTGTATTGGTATTGAGGAGGAAGACTTTTTCCTGTACTTTTATTTTCTTTTGACTGATCTAATAATAACTAAATTGACATAAAACAGATTAATAGAAGAAAAATACATTTAAGTATGTACATATGAGAGCCCTATGAAAAGATAAGACCCAAGGGCCAGCAAGGCAATTGAGGTTGGTTAGTATGCCATCCTGAGCTCAGGAATGAGATTGGGACCTGGGACTTCTAAGGAGAGGAGGAAGATATTTGATAGGACAATAAGAACAGATATTTGGTAATTACATTTTTTGTCCTGCTATACAGATAGGTCATTGAGATAAAAATTATCTATGTTCATAGCTCTCTGAACCAGGTACTCTATTAATTCTTTTAGGTGGTTAGAAGTTAAAGGTTTTCTTGAGTCTGCTTGGTCTTGATTGGCTTCAGCTGAAAAGAATTCAGGTGCCAAAGTGGCATATCTTGGTTTCTCATATTCTGCTCCCCTTCACTGGACTAGCCATTTAGCTACTAGTTTCTATCCTTGGCCCATTCCTGTTGGATTGTTTATGATAGCCTGCCTGCCTGCCTGCCTGCCTGCCTTCCTTCCTTCCTTCCTTCCTTCCTTCCTTCCCTCCTTTGTAAGTTATTTTTATATTATAAATATGTTAATATGTATTCTTTGGGAATTTGAGTGGCAAATATTTCTTCCCAGTTTGTAGCTTTTCATTTTATTTTACTTCATTTTTTTTGGTGGGTTTTGCCGAACAGAAGCTTTAAATTCAAATGTAACTGCAGTTGTCATTGTCTTCCTTTTTATGGTTATGTGTTTAGTGTCTTGATTAAGAAATCCTTCATTGCCTCGAGATATTCTCATCCTGTGTTTTCTAAAAGTTTTAAAGTAATGCTTTTCACATTTAGGTGTTTGATCCATATGGGATATTATTTTATTGAATGCTGGTAATAGTTTTTTTTCTACTACATACCTGGTTATTTCAGCATTATCTATGGAATAGTCTGTACATACCTGAAGCATTTTTGATAGCATGTGTTATACAGGAGGGGGGACCCCCAAACAGAATTTACTTATAAAAAATTGTGTATTTTTTTAAAGATTTTATTTCTTTATCTTTTAGAGAGGAAGGGAAGGAGAGAAGGAGAGAAATATCGATGTATGGTTCCCTCTTATGAGTCCCCTTTTGGGAACTGGCCTGCAACCGAGGCATGTGCCCTGACTGGGAATCGAACCGCGATCGTGTGGTTTGCAGGCCCGCGCTCAATCCACTGAGCTGCACTAGCCAGGAAAAATTGTGTATCTTAACGTGTTTAAACTCCTTACCTTCAAAATACTCTCCATTTGATGCAATACACTTACGGAGACATTTTTTCCACAGCTCAAAACCATTTTTGAGCTCATTGATTTTTATGTCTTTTAGTGCTTCTGCCATTTTTTTGTTTTATCTCTTCCACATCAGCTAAACATTTCCCTTTGAGGACTTTTTTTCATCTGGAAAAAAAAAATTGCTAGGTGTGAGATCAGGTGAATAGGGAGGGTGGGGCATGGGTGTCATGCCATTTTTGGTCAAAAACTGCTAAACACTCAGCATGGTGTGGGCAGGTGTGCTCATAAATCACCCATCATAAAATGGGTAAACTTGTTGAGTCATCAGAAAAAATCATCAAAGCTGAAGGCAGCCTCTCCCAACACCAGCAGCTGGTACACTGATACAAATAGGTTCCTAGAACACTCACCTACCAGGGTTAGCCTCTACTACAAGGGGCCCACCCTCCAGAAATAATTCTGTTTTATTTTGGGGTGATCCCCCCTTGTGTACCAAGCTCATGTATATTCCTTGCTTGGGTTTAGAGCTCTCTCTAGTTCTGTTCTGTCACCTATGCCTATACGATTACTTTCTCTTAATTTCTCTTTTTTTTAAGGTAAGTGTTGTTGTTATATGATTAGTGCAAATACTCCCACCTGACTCTTCAAAATTGGTTTGACCTTTGTGTGGATTTTCCAATTTTTAATCTAAAAATAAACATCCAAAGTGAGAGGTAACAAGCATTTATTTAAAATCAAAAAGAATAGTTATTTGGGAAGCACCGATTGATTCAGGCAGAAACCCAAATAATGTTCTGATTAGGAGACAAAGGCAAGCGCTTTTTATGAGGCAGCATAGGGGGAACAACTACATCAGTAGAAGGAAGGCATTTCTACTGGTGCAGTAAACAGTGATGCCTTTGTTTCAGTCCTCCCTTGAGGACATGCTTATTGATTTTTAGAGAGGGAGGGAGAGATTGGTGGGGAGGGGGAGAGAGAGAGAGAGAGAAACATTGATCAGTTGCCTCTTGTATGTGCCCTGACTAGAGATCAAACTTGCAACCTAGTTATGTACCCTGACCAGGGATTGAACCCTGAAACTCTTTGGTGTACAACATGATGCTCAACCAGCTGAGTCACGTGGCCAGGCCAGTAATGCCAGTTTTTAATTTTCGGTCTGGTAGTATAATACCTGCTTTCTTGTTATCCTTGCAAACAGTTCTTTGGGACACAGTGTTGCTTTAGGCCGAGTCCAAAGTAATTTTGCCTAGTTTTAACTTTCCAAAGGTTTGAGGCATGTGGGATGCAAGGTAGTTTCTCTGGGATACCAGCTGCAGCTCTATTTTAATTTTTTTTATTTTTTTCAGCTTAAAAACAGTCACTGTTTATTAACTGACTACTTTACAAACATAACCATGGTAGATACCTTAGTTCATCTTTCTGATAAGCCTGATGATCTGATCTTCCCTGCTACCAGCATTTCCACCTTCTATAAAATGAGTGGTCTTTTTCTTTATTCCACCTCAGGGAGAAGATCATTTGAAGAGCCACAGGAAGTTGTTTGCTTCTTTGAAGCATTTTCCATAAGTATAGATCTCATGATACAGATCTTCCTCGCAGATGCCATATTTACCAAGACTTTGAGCAATCAACACGTTATCTGTCAGGGCAGTTTGTTTTCTTTTCTGATTTTGTCACCACCATGCTTGTGTAGATTAACTTCCTTTATTGACTTCAGGTTTGGGTACCCCCAAGCTATACATGGTTCCAAAGTCTTCAGCATGTTAATTGAAGCCTAGTTGACTGTAACAAAGGTGCCATTGAAGATCTGGTGAAGACAGAGAAGGTGCAGCACCTTTTGGACCTTTGGGCTCGCACCATTGATACCTGTAATCCTGATGACCAATGCCAATTATTGAATTTCATTAATGTTTGGTTCCACAGGTACATAGAAGTTGCCAGCTTTTCTTGCCATTCTAACCTTACAAATCTCAGTTCTATACATCTACCTATATTCCTTGTGATAGCGCTCAGCTTTTTTGGTAGATAAGCTTCCCTCTTGCCTTTTGAAGCATCTTTTGTGCAAACTTCTTTCTCAGGCACTTGATCTTTAGCTCAGTGAAATTCCTTTGCTTTTTCTTAAGGGCTTCTGGCACAGTAGGAACCTTCTCCTCTTCACCCTCCATGGTTGCAGCTGGAAAAGAGTCTCAACTCTGTTTTAAAATGGCTGTATATGTGTGTGTGTGCGTGCATGCAAATAAATAATCTTTATTTATTTATTTTTGCAGAATTAAGTTATATGGCAGGTCCTATGAGGAATTCCACTGGCATTTCTTTGACTTTATAGATTAAATTTGGATTGTATTGTCCAAATTTTGTCTTCAAAAATTCACGCATGTAGTATTTCTGTCTACGCAGGCCTTCTTCTATGTCTTTAAATGAATTTCAATAATAACTTTTTCTGAAAAGATTTAAAATACTTTGTTAATTTATTCTTGGGAACCTCATGGATTTAGTTAATGTGATTGATATCTGTTAAACAACTATATTTTCTACTTGCTTGTGAATAGAATGGATTCTTCTTGCAACTAGACTGAATGCTGTTGGGCTTCTTCTGTATGTATTGTCTGCAGTGATGACAGTTTCCTTTCCAACTTTTATTCATTTCTTTTTCTAGTTGTACTGACTAGCCCTGCAATGTCAAATGGAAGCAGTGATAGCAGCCTTTTTTTGTTTGTTTGTTTCTTACTTTACAGGGAAGTGCTTTTAACATTTCACCCCTAAGTATGAGGTTTGCTGTGGGTTTTGCTGAGTATCCTCTGTCAAGTTAAGGAGTATTTTTTCTGTTTATTGTTACAAAAGCTTTTTTCCCCCTATCATGAATGGGTTGCATTTTATTATGTCCTTTTTAGGTAATTATTGAGATAATTATATAGCTTCAAACCCTAAATCTGTTAAAATGATAAATTAGTAAATAGATTTTTCTAATTTTAAACTATTCACATATTGCTAGGTTAAATCCTACTGGGGCCAAAATACATTTTAAAAACACACCACAGCCCCTCCTCTTTCCATCCTGAATAATTCAGTCCTTAAGCCATTATGTAGGGTGGAGCAAAGTAGGTATCTGGGGGTGGGAGCAATGGTTCCACGTTGGTCCAGAGTGAGTGGCAAAGCCCGGACTGGACAAAGAGGGCTCTACCCCCACAGAGTAGCAGCAGCTCTATGGGGCAGGAGTCAGACAGAGCCCAGTTAGGGTAATCAGAGCTCCATAGGGAGGTGGCTGTAGCAGGTAGGGCTTACAGCCATTTTTGAAATGCTTTAAATTTTATTGTAGGATTTGGTTTGGTAGTACTTAGAATTTTAAAATCTCTGTTTATAAGTGAGATTGGCTTGTCATTTTTCTTTCTGATACCACATATACCCAGTTTTCAAGTTTATTGTCCCCTCTAAAAGGAATTGGGGAAACCTTTTCTCCCTCCCTGTTCTCCTTTTTTTTCCTCCCAAAAGTTTCTGCAGTAAAGAGATGATCTGTTTCCTACAGGACTGTTTGCTGGCCTTTTCTGTAAAAAAAAACCCATCAGGTGATTTTTAAAAAATTTGATTCAGTTTGCAATTTTTTAAAGATTTTTTTACTTTCAGATTATAAGCTATTTCATTAAAAAATAAGTAAACAGTAAAAAGAAAGAGTGCTATTTCAAATCCAGAACATGGTCATTTAACATAATATCTTATGACTTCAAAAAACCCCAGTAGTTTCTATAGTTGTGGTTCTTTTCTCATTTCTAATTCTTTTTATTTGTGCCTTCTCTTTTATACTTAAATAATTTTGCCAAAGACTTTTGAAAAGTCTTTCTAATGACTTATATTTAGTACCTCTCTGTTGTACCTTTATTTTTTGTTTTTTTTTAAATTTTTCTTATTTACTATTTTTAAAATTTTGTACTTTCTTTGAGTTCATTCTGTTCCTTTGTCTAACTTGAGTTGGCTACTTAACTCAGTTCTTACAGAATTCTACAAAATAACCACAAAAACCCTAGTGACATGTAATAGTGAGCATGTATTGCTCATTTATCTGAGGTCAGGGGACAGTTGGCAAGGCATCTGTTGGTATTGACTGGAGTCAGGCACAGGTTTGAGGCTGGCTGGGTATCAGCTGATATAGGTTGGCCTCAACCAGAGCAGCAGGGGTAACATCTACTTCTCTTTCTTCTGGGACAGCAGGCTAATCTGGATATATTTTATCATTTTGATAGGAGGGATCAGGATCCCTACCATCACTCTGCCCCATTTTCTAAACTTTTTATTACAGAAAAGCTGTAAGACTAGGACAATGAATACCCATGACCTTTCACAACAGTCCCCGGTTAACATTTTACTGTATTTGCCTTGTTTCATGCTTTAATTCTTTTCTGTGTTTTTTCTGAATCCTTTAAAAGTTAGGCTTATGGCATTACCCCTTTACATTTATTTCCTAAGGCCAAAGACATAATCATCACACTCAGGAAATTTAATATTGACACAATAATACTACCTAATTAAAATATATGTATGTATAATGTTTTTATTAGTCTTAAAAATATCCTCTATGACTCTAATTCAGTTTTTTCCCTAATGCAGCCAGTTTTGCTTTATTGCAATATATGTATTCCTAACAACCATCCTGCTATGCAGAATTGCATGATAAAAATCACAGGGCTTACTTATGGAAAAGATGGGGTAGAGACACAACACTCAAAAACTTCATTGGTCACATACGTCATCAACCACATAGAACCTTGTAAAAACAGTAGTTCAGTTTTAACCTGTACAGTGGTTAAGGTATATGTAAATGCTAAAATAAATGTATTTTACCTTGAAAGAGATAGGAAGTTTGCTTATGGAAGTGGTTGTCAGGAGTGCAGCTTGTGAGTTATTATGTGATGGTGAAGGAGAGTTCTCTGAAGTTGGACAGAAAGATGTAACAGTACATGTGGATGGATGTGGCTCAGAACACACGTGATGGTACATGAGGTAGCTGGTACATGTTTGAGTTGTGGATATTTCGCATATTTCTACATAGTTCATTTCAGCTGGATAGTTTTCTTTTACCTAATGTGTCTCACTGAAAAAAATCATACATAACCAAGTGAAATTTCATGTTTTGCTCATACTATGTTGCAATAAATTTGTGTGTGTGTGTGTTATTTAAGCCTAGCGGAATTTAGAGTATAAACATTTGCATCTACAAATTTTCCTCTTAAGTTTGCTCTAATCAAATCCTACCTTTGATATGTTGTGTTTTTGCTGTAGTTCAAATCTAAGTATTCTTTGACTTCTATTATGATTTCTTCTACCCATAATTTGGAAGTACTTGAATTTTTTTTAAGTTTGTAGTTTTCTTTATAAGGGTTTTTTTGTTAATAGTTTCTAACTTTATTATACTGTGTTCAAAAAATGTGAAATGTCTGGTATCTATGTGGCCTAGATTGTGGTCAGTTTCTGTTAAGTGTTTTATTTGTGTTTGTAAAGAATGTACATTCTCTAATTGTTGAGGGCAGGTTTCTATATACTTAAATTATCTTCTTAGTTGAGTTTTTAAATATATTACTAATTCAGTCCAAACCCAGCTGTATAAATTTCCCCTCAGCTTATTCAGGCATATTGCATAGTCTTTCAAGTTCATCTTGAAGAAATTTGTCTTAGAGCCAGCTGATATGATGTAGGTATTCTTCAAGCTCAGCACACAGCTCTCTTTGCAGGGAATCTTCTTTATCACCCCTGTCTTATGTTAGATTCTCTTTTTCTAGATACCATTTTCATTCCTTTCCTGGTTTCCCCCCTCATTTTGGTGAAATTTCCCCTTCGTAGCATCCTTTAAATAAAAAGGTGCCTAAAAGGTAAAAAAATTTAGGACTTATCTGTTTTAATATTTATATGGTAGTTGGGTGGAAATAATTTCTCCTCAGTTTTCAATGCATTGCATCATGTTTCTTTGACCTCCAGTGTTACTGATGAGAAGTTTGCTGTCCACCACTTCCACTTCCCACAACTTTATTTTGATCATTTTTATATTGGAGCTCTGAAATTTTATGAAAAGGTGTTTAGGTATATAGGTCTACTTCCAGTAATTGTGCTGGACACTCAGTAGGTCTTTTTAATCTTAACATTTATGTCCTTAGGTTCTCGGGGGAAAATGTGAATTAGTTTTTTGATTTCTCCCCTCCATTTCTTTGTTCAGACTACTGGAATTCCTGTTAATTATGGGACCTTTAGCACTATTCTCTAAATTTTCTTACTTTTTTTCGCCTCTCCCTTTTACTTTATTTTCTGGGGAGGCTTCTTCAGTTTATCTTCCAGCCCTTTAACTTGAGGTGTTTATGTCTACTCTGGCTCCTCTCCCCTCCCCTTGTTAGTTTTGATCTCTCAACCTTTTGATCTCACCTGTTAGATGCTATCCTCAAATGTCTCACAGTCCTTAACTTTCCACATTTAAAGGTATACTTACTGAAAACTGATTGAGTTTCAAGCCCATGTATTATAGTCTTCACAATAAGAAGACTTTTAGCTGGATTCTTTCCTGGGGAAGGCTTGGTGTCATCTGAGTCTTTTGAATTCCCAGGGATGGACTCAGCAAGGGGCTGTGGAGGTTCTGGCTATGATTTGGGAAAAAGGTCTTGAGAAGAAAGCTGTCTCTATACCTGCAGTCCCCAACCTTTTTGGCACTAGGGACAGGTTTCATGAAAGACAGTTTTTCCACAGGAGGGGAAAATGGTGGAGGGGGACAGTTTCTAACAGGCCTAGAGGTAGGGGACCCCCTTCTCTATACAGTTAATCTGTAAAACTGACTTAACACCTTGTTAGAGGTAAGATGCCTTCCCTCAATTGTATGTACACACCTTTTTGTTTTGGTTTGTTTGGATTGTTTTTTAACTTCAGAATAAACTTCTGCTGGGGATAGAGAGGTGTAGTGGCTAGCTTAGGTTACCTGGGTCATCACTGTGGAGAGGGATGAAGAAATCAGGGAGGCTCGACTGCTAAAATAGACTTTTAGCCACTCCTCATTCTGTTTTTTTAATTTGTTTATTTTTAGAGATGGGGAAGGGAGGGAGAAAGAGGGAGAGAAACATACATCAGAGGGTCGCCTCTCTCCCACACCCCCAGCTGGGAATCCAGCAGACACTCAGCCATGTGCCCTGACTGGGAATCGAGCTGGTCACACTTTGATTTGCAGGCCCGGCACTCAGTCCACTGAGCCACACAAGCCAGGGCCAATCATCATTCTTATTCCTACCTTTACCTCATTTCCAGAGGCACCCAAGACTCTGGAAATGTTTTTGAGCCCTTTGGTAATTTCTGCAGAGTTAGTATCTTTATGTAGAGCCTATTTAGAGTGCCAATCTTCATATACTTTCTAGTGTTTAAAGTTGTTTCTTTTTCTTCCACTATTATTTTCTTAGTCTAGTTTATGCCATTTTAAAAAATTATTGTTTTAATGAAGTTTGGGGACAGCGGGGTACAAAATGTCTGTGTCTAATTTTTCCACAAGAGCCTTAAAATAAATTTTCATAACTTTGAATTTTGGGGGAGTATTACACATTCATCAAAAGTTCTAGGAGTCCAAAAGGTCAAAACTATAAGATATTTGCCTTCTTTAACTTGTGTACAGTGGAGTATTTCAGAGGTTACACAATGTGTGATGTAGGAACAGATTAAATGCAGAAATAGATACAAATCCTGCCCTTTTCTATTAAGTCAAACATTGAGATCTGAAAAATGTAAAACAGTGTCACTCTTCTAATTTTTTTGAAATGTTTATTTTAATTAAAAATACCTTATAGTAACACATGGGTTTATTGTTATTTTAATTCCACTCATAAATAATTTGGAAATCTTAGTTTTCATTTCTAATATGATTAATATCTGATTATAATCCATATATAGACAAAAACTCTTTGATAGTCTTAGTAATTTTTAAGAGAATAAAGTTGTGAGACCAAAACTTCTGAGAACTTCTAAAAAATTCTAGATATAAATTAGAACTGAAACGAGCGTAACAGTGTAACTATATTCAACAGTCCACTATTTTTATCTGTACGTAGGACAATAATGTAATTAATCCTTGGGTTCATTAAATTTTACACCTCTGTGGTTCTATTCCTTTTTTGTTTTCTCTCCTAATATTCTTTAGAGGAACTTAAAGCAGCTACTGGATGTTTTGCCCAAGAGTATGTATATTCTAGTGGTTTAGACAATGAGAAATCATTCTAAGAGCCAAATTGCTTTCCCAAAGGGGCAAGAAATTGTCTCTTGGGGAGAAAAGAAAATCTTAGATATTACAATAGTTTATGGCCCATAAACATATACTGTAGTACATCTGTAGTACTAAATTTCACTAGGGATGGGGGACAGTTG
This sequence comes from Sturnira hondurensis, assembly GCF_014824575.4. NCBI lineage: Eukaryota > Metazoa > Chordata > Mammalia > Chiroptera > Phyllostomidae > Sturnira > Sturnira hondurensis. The sequence continues at coordinate 7,506,857 of NW_028098001.1, read as the reverse complement.
GGGAAAAGTCAAAGGGCTCCTTAGAAGGGCATGATAATGAAGAAGAGGTTGAGGCATTATCCTTTAACCTTTCATTTATTTGTATTTTTTCCTCCTATTTCAGATTTGCCCATAATACACACTATAGAATAGAGGCTGTCACACAAATAACCTTGTTAGGGGTCCAGTAGATCCTTAAAGAGGAAGGCAGCTAGATGAGGCTTTTAGCAACCAGAGAGAGCCCGTGCCTGATGTCAGTCAGGGAGCTTTGCTCATCCATCACTCCACCTGTCACTCAGCTTTAGCCATTTGTTGCCATGTTGGAATATGGGTTTCCTAATTTTCCAGAAATTTTAATAAGAAAAATCAAATCTAAGTTTTACACAAAACTTAAGTATTTTTTTAAAAGACTTTATTTTTATTTATTTATCTTTGGAGGGGAAAGGAAGGAGAGATAGAGAGAAACATCAGTGTGTGGTTGCCTCCTGTGAGTCCCCTGCTGGGAACTGGCCTGCAACCCAGGCACGTGCCCCGACTGGGAATCAAACCAGGGTTGTTTGGTTCACAGGTCCGCACTCAATCCACTGAGCCACACCAGCCAGGGCCAAAACTTAAGTATTTTTAAATATTAGAAAACTAACTAAAATTATTTTTATGCAATATGTGTATCAGTCAAAACCAGTATGGACTCCCCATCCTTTACACACACATTGCACACTAGCGTAGTTTCTTCTGGTATGATGGACTGTGTCTCCAAAATATGACTCCTCTGTAGCAATCTGAACTCGTTGACATCTTGTTCCTGCTTAAGTGACTTCAGTGCTGGGGCTTTCTGTCCCAGGAGGCTAACCTGTTCTATTTTTGGTTATCTCTAACTATTTGATGTTTCTGCCTCACGTGAGGCAGAAATATGCCATCTTCAGACTTGAACCTAGAGGTCCTAGTATGTCCTGTGAGACCACACAAAAATAAGAGTAACTCTTCTCTCACGTAACAAGTTTTCAGGTTTATGATTTTGACTTTGAATCAGATTTCCATTTGTCCAGAAATGTAGATAGAGTATAGTAGTTAAGAATTTAAACTTTGAAGTGAGACTGCTAGGGTTTGAATCTTCTCTCTGCCTCTTAAGTAGCACTGTTATCTTGGGGTTTATTATGTGAATTTCTCTATGCCTCAATTCGTCCATTTTTAAAAAGCATATTACTATAATTTATCTAATTACTAATAGGTAACAAATGTGAAATTCTCAGAACAGTTCCCAGCATATAGGAAATATTCAGTGTTATTTGTTATCCAAATTAAACAACCTTAGTTCCGTTAGTCATTCTCCATATAATACAGTTTTAAATTTTCTTACCATACTTAGTTTATGGTTTACGCATTAATGGAAGCAATATGATGCCTTATAGGAAGACTTGGTTTCTTTCTCTCTCTCTCTTATTCTGTTACCATCCTCCAAACTGGATCACAATGACTTTTCTCTTTATATGTGTATGTAAATATAAACATATGTAAACACACATTCACTTATTCATTCTTAAGGGCATGTGGCAGTAAAAACCATTGGTGAGACAGTCAGTGTGAGACTTCGTCCCTTCCCTCAATTCCCTAATAAAAGCCTGATTTTATCCACACATTTTCTTTCTTCTACATGATCTTGTAATTCAGAGAAGTAAGCCCTATCTCTAATTTGGGAGAATGAGATTTGATTGGTTTAAGAATTAGCCGTGGAATTGTATTATGGCTGTGTGACTTTTGACATAGTCATGTGATGCAGTTCTGACTGTCGGAAGCTGATGAGAACTATACTAATGGGAATTGGGTTAGGAGCTTCTGGAAAGGTTTCCTTGTTCCTAAAACAGGTGTACATGAAGAGATGGTTTCATCTTTTTTCTGGTTATTGCTGAGTCTAGGTAAGAAGCCTATTTCACACTCTTGAGATCTAGGTATTGGGTGGGAGCATCACCGGACAATGGCAGAGTGAAGATACAGATGAGTTCTTAAAGACATTGTTGAACTGTTGAATTAACCAATTCTGGATCTGGCCTTTCCTCTTAATTTCCTATTATGTGATTCACTTTATTGTTTATGCTACTTTGGGTTGGATTTTCTTACCTTTAGGTAAAATAATCTTAACAGATAAAGAAGTCAAGTTATTTAATTGTGGCTGGCAAATTAGATAAATAGTATTTATGAAGAATTAATCGAAATAATATAGGTAAGAGGCACTTTGTAATTTTTAAGTAATTCCACAGATTTATATTGAATAGTTCTGTTACCTTACCACAGTTAGTATTCGTAGTGGACAGAATGTTGCACAGAGGGAGCAGCTGCCTGGCTTTCCTAATTGCCAATTATATTAATATTGTGCAGGTCACTGGACCCTTTAATTACTTCTATAAAAAAGAATTAAATGATCTTTGTAGTTCTATGAAAAGAATGTGTCTGATCATTGTAGGATAAGGTAGTAGGTACAAATAAATAACTCTCTTAATTGAAGAAACCATAATTTATTAACCACTTGTGTTGGGGATACTTCCAGTTTCTCAGTGGTTCTACTGATCTAAGGTCTTGAGAAACTGGGGAAGCTCTGCCATCAGTATACTTAATGGCTATGAATATCAACTCATAGCTTTATACAGATGGATATTTGCTTTTTTAACCCAACTCTTTAACATATTAATATGTCATCAGTTTTCTTTTTGGTACCATCTCTCATACTCTACTGTCATCCTTTTCATCTACCCTTTCCCTAGTTATCCTATTCCCAGGTATTCAGCAGCCACCTAAAAGTTCTCCTTTGCACCAGAAACTGCTTTCTTTACCTCTTCATTCATCTATAAAATAGAGTGAAAGATCCTTTTTAAGGTGTTTTCTGGTTCTAACAGTCTATGATTTGTCAACTATATTTCTCATCAATTCAGCCAAAAACCTCATCCCCGATCACAAATTAAGTTTAAAAACTCTCATCTGAGGACAATAGAACTCAAATAAAGCAAAGAAGTAATGTTTGTGTACCTTTTGAAGAGCTAGGTGTATCAAGAAATGTAGAGCATGGGCAAAATGCAGATGTATGTAGCTATATATGGTTTTTTTAGTTTTCCTGAGGTTTGGGAAATAGGAAATGGAAGAAAGGTAATTTTAAAGCTGTTGGGAAATCTGTTTGATGTATTTTCTTTTCCAGCAAACTTAAAATTACAGGGTGGGACAAAAGTAGGTCTACAGTTGTGAGTGTGAGAAACAGTTTATTCTTGCATTATTAATTAATTAATGTATTTCCATACAAACAACTGTAAACCTACTTTTGCCCCACCCTATAGGGTGGAAATTGACTCATTGCCACAAGACAACTAATAGGGAAACACTTAGAGGTTCAATTTATTTATTTACTTATTTGTTTGTTTGTTTGTTTTCCGGTTTTATTTATTTTTAGAGGGGAAGGAAAGGAGAGGGGGAGAGAAATATCAATGTATGGTTGCTTCTCGTGAGCCCCCTGCTGGAACTGGCCTGCAACCCAGGCATGTGCCCTGGCTGGGAATCGAACCGCGATTGTGGTTCGCAGGCCCGTGCTCAATGCACTGAGCTACACCAGCCAGGGCCTCGTTTTATTTATTTTTTAAACTATATTTTATTGATTGCGATTACAGTTGTCCTGTTTTTTTTCTCCCCTTTGTTCCCCTACGCCCTGCACCCTTCCACCACAGCAGCACCACCCCCCCTCCTTAGTTCATGTCCATGGGTCGTACATGTAAGTTCTTTAGCTTCTACATTTCCTATACTGTTCTTAACCTCCCCTTATTTTGTACCTACTATTTATGCTTCTTATTCCCTGTACCTTTTGCCCCATTTTTCCCCTCCCCTTCCCCACTGATAACCCTCCATGTGATCTCCATTTCTGTGATTCTGTTCCTGTTCAAGTTGTTTGCTTAGTTTTGGGGGTGTTTTTTGTTTTGGTTCAGTTGTTGATGGCTATGAGTTTGTTGTCATTTACTGTTCATAGTTTTTGATCTCCTATTTCTTAGATAAGTCCCTTTATCATTTCATATAATAAGGGCTTGGTAATGATGAACTCCTTTGACTTGACCTTATCTAGGAAGCACTTTATCTGCGCTTCCATCCTAAATGATAGCTTTGCTGGAGAGAGTAATCTTGGATGTCGGTCCTTGCCTTTCATGACTTGGAGTACTTCTTTCCAGCTCCTTCTTGCCTGTAAGATTTCTTTTAAGAAATCAGCTGATAGTTTTATGGGAACTCCTTTGTAGATAACTGTCTCCTTTTCTCTTGCTCCTTTTAAGATTTTCTCCTGATCTCTAATCTTGGGTAATATAATTATGATATGCCTTAGTGTGTGCTTCCTTGGGTCCAACTTTTTCGGGTCTCTCTGAGCTTCCTGGACTTCCTGGATGTATATTTCCTTTGCCAGATTGGGGAAGTTCTCTTTCATTATATTTTCAAATAAGTTTTCAATTTCTTGCTCTTCCTCTTCTCCTTCTTGCACCCCTATGATTCAGATGTTGGGACATTTAAAGTTGTCCCAGAACTCCCTCAGCCTCTCATTTTTTAAAATTCTTGCTGCTGCTTTCTGTTCTGGTTGAATGTTTATTTCTTCCTCCTGCTCCAAGTCATTGGTTTGAATCCTGGTTTCCTTCCCTTCACTGTTGGTTCCCTGTATATTTTTCTTTATTCTGCTTGTTATAGCCTTCACTTTTTCTACTTTGCCACCACACTCAGTCATTTCTGTGAACATCCTGATTACCACTGTTTTGAACTGTGTATTTTATAGGTTGCTGTCTCTTCGTTGCCTAGTTCTTTTTCCAGAGTTTTGATCTATTCTTTCATTTGTGCCATGTTTCTTTGTCTCAGCACAGCTGTTACGTTGTAAGGGGCGGAACCTTAGGTATTCACCAGGTGGAGGCAACTCGCATTGCTGTGTTGTGCTGCACTTTGTGTACATTCTAGGTACCCATGGGTCTCCAGCCAACTCTCCTGTGATGCTGGGAGTTTTTCCCACCACCACAATCCCCACTGATTTGCAGCCAGAGGTTTTGAGCTTAATTTCCTTGCACTGGAACCCTTGGTTGTGCAGTCTGTCTCACTCCCCAGTTCCTCCCAGTTTATCTGCACACAAATGTGGAACTGCTAGCTGTCATCTCACCCACCCAGTCCTCCAGCTGTCACCTTGCTATGTGTCCTTTACGCCCTGGTGCCTGTTTCCACCTCTCCTTCCACTCTGGACGAATGTTTCTTCTTTAACTCTTTGATTGTTGGACTTCCATGCAGTTTGTTTTTATAGCACTTCTAGTTGTTTTTTTGTTTTTAAATTTGTTGTCCTTCTTTTGGTTGTGTGAGGAAGCAAGGTGTATCTTCTTACGCCTCCATCTGGACCAGAAGTAACCTGTAGGTGTTCATTTTAATCCATATTAGACTGGGAGCATTTGCCAGGCATGAAGTTCCGTAGATGTCTAAACTTGCTTTTCCAGAAAAGGAAAATATTATTTAATAACTTATGTAGAAAGGTAGATGAAAGCCAAGTAAGAATCATATGTTTGGTTGATGCTAATTCTGAAATCTTTGAAGATGTAAGTGAAGTCATCCTCTGTCACATCATCGTAAGGTACCCAAGGAAAATGTTAAAACCAACCATAGGAACATTTGTCCATGCAACATTTCATAAACACAGAACTTCATACTCAGTTTTATTCCTAGAAGTAGAGGGATAATCACAAAAGAATCCCAGAATGCACATTTTCCTGTTCATTTGGTAGGTTTTGTTTAGATTTTTATAACTTCTGTTGCGAGAGATTTTTTTTTTATTGCTGACACCAAATCAATGTCCTAAAATTCATTCCAAATTCTGACACTAGCCAGAGTTTAATGTCAGACTCCACAGGTTAAAGGGCTCAGTCTCACAAGGTGTCCCTAACTTCAGATGTCAGTTACAAATACTGGGTCTTCAGGTTACCTGTACTTCTGTCCAACTTGGATGGGCGGCGGGGCGGGGCGGGGGGGGTGCGGGTGTCAGGGTCTATGAATATGATTGTTCAGAAAGTGGGTTATCATTATATTGTTCTTTTAATTTACCAGATTACCTTTTTTGTTCTTTCTTTCTTACCCTCTGATTATCTAACTACTTCTAGTTAGAAGTTANATTTTTATAACTTCTGTTGCGAGAGATTTTTTTTTTATTGCTGACACCAAATCAATGTCCTAAAATTCAGTCCAAATTCTGACACTAGCCAGAGTTTAATGTCAGACTCCACAGGTTAAAGGGCTCAGTCTCACAAGGTGTCCCTAACTTCAGATGTCAGTTACAAATACTTGGTCTTCAGGTTACCTGTACTTCTGTCCAACTTGGATGGGCGGCGGGGCGGGGCGGGGGGGGGTGCGGGTGTCAGGGTCTATGAATATGATTGTTCAGAAAGTGGGTTATCATTATATTGTTCTTTTAATTTACCAGATTACCTTTTTTGTTCTTTCTTTCTTACCCTCTGATTATCTAACTACTTCTAGTTAGAAGTTAGTAGAAAGGGCAAGACAGTGTTTTCTTCTGAGTGTTTGGTAGTGGAATATAAATCATTTCCTCTTTTCTTCCACCTTACCTACACTGTTTTTTTAAGCTGCTACTGTGTACCAATGTGTACAAGCCCTCACAGAGTTTTCCTTCAAAATACTCTTTTTTCTAGAAAATTACATCTGAATTTTCACATGTGATGAGATGAATCTTAAATCTTGAAATGTAAAGAGGATCAATTGTGTCAGTCTTTGAAATTATAAAAAACACTGAATTAGAGTCCTACTTCATTTAGCGTAACTGTAGAACCTTTTAGATAGTTTTTAGTAACAGTTTTAGTAGTTAGAGTCATAACATGTGGATGTTTAACTAATGAAGACAATTTCTTCCGTCTCTTTATTCTGTAGGATAAACTGCATTTTTTCTTTCTAGTGGTTCTGATAAGCTGAATTTGAAATATATACTTCACTAAGGAATAAGGAGTGTTATTAGCACTTTATTACAAAAATCACTTGACCTTATAGTCTTTAATATTGATTATATATGTTGAAGACCTTTGGTTTAGTTGTTTTCTTTTTTTTTAATTTTAAAACTTGTCATAAAAAAAAACAGAAATATAGATCTTGCTGGTATGGCTCAGTAGATTCAATGACGGCCTGCAAACCAAGGGGTCACAAATTCAATTCCCAGTCAGGGCACATGCCTGATTGTGGGCCAGGTTCCTAGTAGATGATAATGAGAAAGGCAACCACACATTGATGTTTCTCTCCCTCTCTTTCTCCCTCTTTTCCCTCTCTCTAAAAATAAAATTAAATTTAAAAAAAGAAAGTAATATGTTATGCACTATAATTTTTATTAATTGAAAAATTACATGTTTTTTCCTACCATTTGTGATTCATTTATTCTTGTGTTGAATTTTATGCTCCTTATATAAAAAGTAGAAAACAAATATTCTTTGAAATTCTTCTATTTAAAATAACTTAAATTTAAAAAATTTTGAGTAGAATGCAGAATTTTGACTGGGGTAGAGAGGAGATAGTATTTATACTACTTAAAACGAGCCTTCATAAAATGATGCCATATTGTTGGATGAATTCACACTGTTTAGTTCCCTATGGAGAGCTGCTAGAAATAAGACAATGGCTTTATAACTTTAACTATTTTAATCAGTATAAACTAGTATTTTTTTAAATAAACAAAAAATGTTATTTTTAAAATTTCTCATGTGTGAAATAAAAACAGTTGATTAGTCCAGCGTATATTTGGATTTACATTAAATACTTTTTATTATTCATTCCAAAACAGACACTCCTTGAATATGCAGAGAAATGGAAAACTTCAGAAGATCCCTTACCTTTATTGGAGGTATACACAGTGGCTATCCAAAGTTATGTTAAAGCCCGACCTTATCTTACCTCTGAATGTGAAAATGTAGCATTGGTTCTGGAACGCTTGGCATTGTGAGTAGACCTTTGAGTTAAATAAAAAATTAGATTTAGCTTTTTTGTTTTAACTTTATATCTCAGCTCTTACAATAGTTTAATTTTAAATAAATTAGTAATGGGAAGTCTACTGATGATACTAGAATTACTCATTTTGTTTTACTTCAAATTTTGATAATTATTTGTATCCTTACCAACTTTTTGTTTTTTAGAAGCTGTGTTGAGCTTTTATTATGCCTGCCTGTTGAGTTATCAAATAAACAGTGGGAACAATTTCAAACACTGGTGCAGGTAAGAATATTTGCCTATTAGTTTTAATATAGATATATTTTAGGTCAGTTTTCTTTAGTCTTAATAAATTATTGGGTTCACCTTTAAAACATCTATGTAGTGAGAAACATTAATTGCTGCTATTATTAGCACTAGTATCTTACAATATAGTAGGTACCCAATAAATGTTTCCTAAATGAATATATGTTTAGTTTAGTTGAATAGTGCACTGTTCTTTAAGGCGATATAATTAGAAGACTGCCAGAACAGTCAGGGAACATAAAAGAAAATGTCCTCATTTGTATTTAGAAGCAGTTTAGCTAATGCTGAAAATCTGTAATAATCTTTAACATATCTCATTTAATTCTTATGAAAACTTTTGTGGGGGTAGTTATGTTTTTCCCATTTTAAAGGTGAGGAAACTGAGGCTCATACTCTAAAATATTTATCTGCCTGTACTTACACAGCTAATACCAAGAGTAGTTATTTGAACTCAGGTTCTTTATTCCAAAGCACATGCTTTTTTTCTCTAAAGCTGAAAACATATGTGTTGTCTCTTTTATTATTTTATTCTATTTATATGAAGTACTATACAATTTTGCATTTAGTTGTTTTGGAACATTTTTAAGCACATTAAATTTTGTTTCAAGCACTAGATTGTGCTGGGTTTTATTATAGAAACAAGAAAATGTTCATTAATTGGTTAAAAAGAGTGTTCCTGCTAGCCAGTTTTAAAAAGTATAGTTGTCTTTTTCTCTAGCCAGGGTTCTCAAAATACCCTTTGGCCTTACGTTTTCCTGCAGGAGATATATTGCAGAGAGTTAGTCTCAAATTTCAGAAGCATGTGAAATAAACTGTAGTTAAAGAAGTCAGTTTTCCTATTTAATATTAAACATTAAAATCTATATGAAGTATAAAATTCTTGAAAGTAGGATTCATATCTTAATACCATAGGATTCTATTACGTCTTACACATAATAGGTACTTAAAAACTGTTGAAACAAAAGTGTCTTGTCATATTGTAGCTAACTTTCTGATTATGCAATTTCTACTTCAGCCATATCAGTACCTTGTGTCTTGGTTTTTTTCCCAGAATGTTTATTTTTAGGTAAATAATCCAGACACTCTACCACAGAATTAAATAAGTTATTTATATATAAATATAATACTAATTCCATTATGCTATTTATTCATTTATTTATTTATTTATTTACTTTTGGTCAGCATAAGATAAACTTTTAAACTTTCCTTTTTAAAATAATAGTACTAGTTGATACTTTTATATGAGTTCATGAGAAGGAAATAACTCTTTAAATTCCTCTATGGTAGCTTTCAGCAGTTGCTCAAAGAAAATTTCTGAAAGCACTTGAAATCATGGCAGTGGGAGTTTTTATGGTATTGAGGAATAGGTGTTTTGCAAGAACAAAGCATGGAATTTTAAGAGTTTCCACGATACTGCTCTTATTTTGGAGCTTCCTTGGGGTTATTTTATACCTGCTTGACAGCATTTGTTTCATTTTGCCTCTGTGTTAACTGTTTAAACATTTCTTTATCCCACTAGAGGATAAGTCCCATAATCATAGGGACTAGTTCTCTTCCCCCAGTACTTCTCTGGTACTTTGCCCATAGAAATTCTCAGTAAACATTTTCCGAATTGAATAAAAACTATTGGTCCAGGATCTTTCGTGTCCTGAAGAATAAGCCAATTATGTGAACATTTGGAAAAAAACTAGTAAGCAAGGTTCGTGTGAGCTGTAACAGAATTTTGCCAGGAATATGTAGTGAATAAATGAAAAATTATGCATTTAATTGTTTTCTTTCCATAAGTCTCTTACTGGAATATGTGTAAGTGGTCACATGGGCCTTGATGCAGCTCTATCATTTATTAAGAATAGAAGTTTTGGGGATTTTTTTTAACTAACACAGGATATAAAACAAGTAAGGTCTTTTATGATATAGATATTTTGATAGCTTCTTTGAGAAATAGCTTTGCTCTTGGTTAAGACTTTGGGGGAAAATAACATGGACTTATTTATAAAAATACACTGTATTTATTTAAACTTTATACTTGATATAATGCTTATCCTTGAGATTTTACTTTAAAAATCAGAAGTAGAGGAATTTAGCACTTTGTAATATGACATGAAATTTTAAAGATAAAAGTCTTAATTTTTCAAAAGTTTAGCATTATATTTAAAGCCTGATAAGCTTGCTTTTAAAAATCTGTTGTAATTCTTTGGATGTTTATTTAATATTTATAGGTAGCTCATGAAAAGCTGATGGAGAATGGCAGCTGTGAATTGCATTTTTTAGCTACTCTAGCTCAAGAGACTGGGGTGTGGAAAAACCCGGTACTGTGCACTATTCTTTCCCAGGAACCCTTGGATAAGGATAAAGGTAAATTTTCTAGAGAGAGAGAGAGAGAAAGAGAGAGAGAAAAAAGAATCATTAGACCAGAAAAAAAATAAGTACTTAAAATTGTTTTGATGTGGTTCATCTCAAGATATCCCAAACAAGGACCATTTGATTGAATTTTATCTGAGGTGCTTGAAACCCTTCATTTTTATTTATTTTGGAGGAAAGATATATTTATAGGATTTTACTGTCTTAACATTACAGAGAAACTACATTTTTTTCCCCATCTTTTTAATAGAGGAATTCTCTCTGCAACATCCTGACAGGTGGCAGTCTGACTTATATTTGATAACTAACTTGACAGATGGAGATGCAGAAATAGGGTAGTTAAATGCTTTTCTTCAAAATAGAATAAGAAATTAATGTTAGAACTCTCAAGTCTTCTGTCTCTAAGATTAGTACTCTTTCTCAAGGAGCTTATTGCCCAGTCTTATTTTATCCTTCTTTGTTGTTATTATATGAGCTCAGGCAATAAAGATCCCTCTTAAACTCAAACTGGCTGGTAACCTATTGGAAATAAATGGCTAAAACACTGATAAGTGTTGAGAGTTCAAAAACTATATACCATAATGAAAAGCATAGTTGTCATCTTTGGTCCTTTTCTTGAGATCATTTTGGAAAGTGCCCAGCTTTCATTCTAACCTTTTCCAAGGTTAAATTAGAGAATTAGATGAGTTGCCTTTGTTGTTTATTACTGCTTTTCCTGTTGATTGATGGCGAACTCTATGTATTTTATAGTGTGACAGCAAATTTTGAGGGCTCTGAGAATGAAGTATATAAAGCCTGTTGCTCATGAGCTCTTCTGATACTTTGATATTTACTAAAAAGCTTCCCACCTAATCTCCAAATTTCTCTTCAAGCCAGTTGTTCCTACCTGACTCCCCTTCTTTCCATTTCTCCATGCTTTCCTGATTGTTCTTAGCAGTGTTATCTGTTTTCTTAATTCTTACACAAAAAGTTTATTTCTAGTGCCCCCTTCTTTTGTGGATGTCCACAAATTAGTTAATGTTTTCAAGATCTTAGAGAAAGAGAGTAGACATTCATTATTTAAAATAAGAATATTTAAAAATTGAGACTCAGATGTTTTTTGCCTTTGGCATATTAGTTTTTATTTCCATTATATTGATATCATTATGTTTTATTGTTATAATCAAATTATACTTTCTAATCTCAGCTTTTAAAAATAGTGGATGTAATATAGTAATAATATCAAATAACATTGTTTAATTCAAGCAGTTTGAAATATGTTTTTATATGCATGGTTTCATTTAAATATCACAATGATCCTAGGAAAAAGGTCTTGTTTTTCTCTTACACATATCAGAAAATTGAGGCTCAGAAAGATTACTTGACTTTTCTTCATCACATTGCCAGTGATATGAGGCAGAGCCAGGAATTGAAATCAGCTTTTCAACCTCTCTCTTTTCTAGAATATACCCTGTTGCACCTTAGCCTAATAAAAATAAAATTCCATCTAGGTTAAATAAAGAATTAACTTCTTTTTTCTGTTTTCAATTTCTGAAGAGGGTTTTTGGCAAACTTACGCATTATGCTAAAGTAGGAAAATGAAACATTTACCTTAACGGAGATTTAAAATTTATTTTAAAAGAAAGTGTACTCAGTTCTTACTTGTTTAAAACTGCCTAACATCGTTTCTTTTAACAAATGTCTGCCCATCTCTGTGCTGCTTTATTTCTTGGTCTTTACCTGATAGAGCCAATGGAATAATTTGGAATGTGCAACCAATAGGAGCTTCTATAATAGCAAAAGGATTGTAGGTAGCCAGACTTTAGTCTAACTCATGAAGCAATCAGAAAGATACTATATGATTAAAAGATTTTTGTAGCCATAATCTTTACGTGGTTCTCTGTTATTTAGAATGCTTCTTTGATAGGAGTCATTTTATGTAGAATCACACAAACTAGAGGAGTATAGCCATTTCCTCCTTTGAAACAGTTGTAGGAATTAACATTTTACACAGAATTTATTTACATTTTCAATTTTGATGGTTTAGAAAGATGGGGGACTTTTGGCTTTTTATATTATATATTCAGCCCCTTGGTTTAACTTAATCCAACAGCAAGTTTGAAGAGAAGAACCAGAGTTCAGAGAACAAAAGTAACCTTAATAGGCATTGCTCATAAGTTTGTTTATAGTGAAACCTTTCAAGTTTGATGTAATATTTCTACAGTAGATAACCCATTTAATCTCAAATTATTTCCATTTTTGTTTGGTTTCGGTTTTGGTTTTGGTTTGACTAAGTCTGGGCCTACTAAAACCTAGCTAGACCAAGAAATGCTCTTTGATTTTGGGAGATTGAGAGTTGGCAGGACTCAAAATTTATAATACTGGTTTCTCTTTAACATGTTAGCCTCCTAGAATTACGGTGAGTCTAATAACTAAACCAACATAATGCAGGTAGATAGATGGCTTTTGATACCACAGGAACTTTTTAGGCTCATATACTGCTGTGCCTTTCTTTAGTCATAATCTCAAGATTGGAAAGGCACTGAATGATCATTTACTTTTTACTCAATCGTAACTCCCTTCTAAAATATCACTAGGAGATAGCAGGCCTTTACTTGAACACTCCTAGAGAATAGTAACTGTATAGTTCAGTCCATTCTTAACCTTTTGTTGGAAAATATTTATTGTGAAAACTGCATTCTTAGAGTTTACATCTTTTGGATCTAGGGTTACCCCTAAAGCCATACCAAGCAGTGTAAATCCATCTTCCCCACCATATCAATCAAGATATTTAAAGATTGCCATCATGTTAATGCTTAGTCATCTTTTCTTCTGTAGACTAAATGCCATCTATTAAGGCTTTTGAGTCTACAATCATGCTACCTAATTTTTTAGTCCATTTTTGTTGGTGGTTGTTCTCTTTAACATGTAATTCTCAGAACTTACTATGTACCCTAAACATGAGTTGGCCAGCTTTGAGGACATTAGTACTCTCTCCCCTTCATCTAAAAATTTATACTTAAGTTAGTATGACTTAAGATGACATTGCCTTTTTGGGTAGCCATATCTTTCTCACAACTCAATGAGGTCATTAAAACCACACACAAAAATTTTTAAATGCTACTATCAAATTATTTATATTTTTTTACTTTGTCTTTTGGTATTACTTTTTTGTCTATTGAATTTTACTCTTTAATAAGATTTATTCTGTCTATGTAATTGTCAAAGTCCTTTTAAATCTTCATTTTGTTTTTCAAGGTTTGACTTGTTAGTATACATTCTGTTAGCATCGAGGTCCTTGGTAATAATTATGAAAAGATCATGTCCAGAAACCTAGCCCTTGGGATACTTGCAGAAATCTTTCTGCTTGCCTTCAATCCTTTAATCAACACTTTTTGGTTATTATCACTTCATCAGACACACCCATTGTTTCTTATGTCTGGCCTATAGTTCTCCTTTTTGTCTATAAGGATTTGATGAAAAACTATAATATTTGGCTAGAGTTCTGTTAAGTTAGACTGTTTAATATTGGGGTTAGTCTGACCTAAGTTATTATTTTTTAAATGAACTTTTTAGTTTAGATTTATAGAAAAATCATGAAGTGTTCTCACAACCAGTTTGCCTATTATCATCTTGGATTATTTTGATACATTTGTCACAATAATAAAACAGTCTTGATACTGTGTTATTAAAGTCCATACTTTATTCAGTTTTCTTAGTTTTTACTTAATGTCCCTTTTCTGTTCCAGGATATCATCCAGGATTCCACATTACATTTAGTCATCATGTCTCCTTAGCTCCTCTTGGCTGTGAGAATTTTTCAGATTTTCCTTGTTTTTGATGACCTTGACAGTTTTGAGGAATTCTGGTCAGGTATTTTGTAGCACATCCCTCAACTGGGATTTGTATGATGTTGCTCTGATGATTACAACTGGGCTTGTGGGTTTGGGGGAGGAAGATCACAGAGGTAAAGTGCCACTGTCACTGTATTGATCAAGGATGCATGCTGTCCGTGTTACTTTTGACTGTTATGTTATCCTTGATCATCTGGCTGAGGTAGTGTGTTTGTCAGGTTTCTTCACTGTACAGTTATCCTTCTCCCTTTTCCATGCTCCCCTCTTTGGAAGAAGGTTACTATATGCTACCCACACAGGTAGAGAATTAACTAACCTACCTTGTTGAGGAAACAGTTATCTGCATAGCTAATTTGCAATTTTACACAGGAGATTGGTCTTTTCTTCCTCATGTAGTTACTTAGTCATTTATACTATTGTAGCCTCATTCATTACTTATTTTATACTTTGGTCATAATCCAATACTACTTTATTTTGTTGCTCAAATTGTTCCAGCTTTCAACATTGGGAACTCTGAGTTAACTTCTGTGACCCTTTGCCATAACCCCATCATTGTGAGTTATATTTTTTGTTTGCATACTTTCTTGCTTTCTGGCACTACAAGTTGCTTATCTTGCATATTTCCTACTCCAGTCTTAAAATCAGCTAATTCTTCAAGAAGCTCTGGTTCCTTTTAATGAGAATAGTAGTAGAAACGAAGACCTGGTAACTGGGTGTGCCATCTGAGTATGATGACACAGATACTAGGAAGACATTGCTTCTAGGACCTCTCCATGGATAAGGCAACAAAATATGTTGGTATACTAATCTGTGTATATACACATACCTATAAACATTTTTATATGTTACCAACTGTATGATGATGTCTCTAATTCTAATCCATACCACATTGATTATTCTAGCATCCTCCTCTTTGCTTATCTATTACCTTCACTTCAACAAAATGTCATATAATTGGAATCATACAGTATGTGGTCTTTTCCGGTTGGCTTTTCCTACCCTTGACAGTCCATATACATAATCAGTCCTAGTATACAAATATAATGGTTTCAGAATTGAGAATCTGTACCCCTATGGAAAACATACTTATCAATTAGAGTACAAGGCTATGTACGCTTCCTCTTGCCATTATTCTTACAGATTCTATTTAGCCAAAGTTCTAAGTAAACTATAAACACCTAATGTCCCCACCTCTTTTAGTGAAGTTCTTTCATAATATCTGTGATACATTTAGATTCTTTTTACCATATTTTGCATTCCATCTTGGGCTTCCCAAACCTCCTAAGTAAACTTTAAAAAATTCCATACCTTAAGATTCCCTCTGTGCTGAAGAGTTCCGTGAATTTTGACAAACACATATGTCCTGTATCCATCATTAAAGTGTCATACAGAATAGGTTACTGCTCTTAAAAAAACTGCTGCACCCATTCAACCTTCTCCTGAGTGAGCACCTGACAGCTCCTCACCTGTTTGCCAAGTTTTTCCTTTTCGAGATTGTCATAATTATAGCCTTTTCAGTCTAGTTTATTTCATTTAGCAATGTGCATTTAACATTCATCTATGTCTTTGGTGTAATAGCTCATTCCTTTTTATTGCTGAATAATACTCTGTTGTATGAATATACCACAGTTTATCAGTTTACCTAATAAAGGGCATCTTGTTTACTACCAGTTTTTATTGTTTTTAAACAAAGCATTTTTAGTATAATTAATTTTGAGACTCTTAGTATTATATCTGTTTCCCTTCAGTTTTACAAATGTACCTTCAGCCCCATTTTGAAAATTATATTTTCTCATTTGTTTTTATTTGCTCCATTGTTCTACCCTTTTCAGTATAAAGCTTATCAAAACCACCATTAAGAGTAGAGAAATTTTTCTTTTCTCTGTCATAAGTAACACATAATTAGACTCAAGGAGCAGGCTTTTTATTTTTCCTCAAGAAAATTATTCACCTGCACCAGTTTCATTGTTCTCAACGTTTTTGGTGTGCTAGGGTTCATCTTGGGTCTTAGCTTTAATAATATTTGCACACTCATGGTGTATCATTGGACCTGAACCTGCTTTTACCTTTTTTCCTACATGACAACATTTGAAAGTCTAAATTCTGAGAAAGCCTCCTATCGCAGTCACACTGAATTTCTGTGACCATTTTCTTTCTACTTCTTTTTTTAAATTCATTTATTGATTTTAGAGCAAGAAAGAGAGAGAGATTTGTAGTTCCACTTATTTATGCATTCATTGGTTGATTCTTGTATGTGTCCTGACCAGGGATTGAACCCACAACCTTGGTGTATCAGAAGAAGTTCTAACCAACTAAGCTACCTAGCCAGGGCTTCCTTTCTCCTTCTATATTGGGATAATTTGCTATTGCATAAATTGAATTTTTATCACTTGGCACTCCTTTCTTGAATGTAAAAGCACTGTAGTCTTCTTTTTCATTTCTTCTTTTTCTTTTTTCCTACTTTTATCCCTCTTTCTTTACTTCTTCCTTCCCCTTGGTTTTCAAAGGACATTTCTGAAGCTTAAGCTTTTCATAATACTTATAAATCCTCCAGAGTTTTATGAGAAAATATCTTTATTTCACTAATAAACTTGGCATTTTAAAGTGAACATGGAAAATTGCTGCCTGGTTTTCCAGATACTGGCATACATAAGATACAATAATAATATCTTAAAGATACATACATAATAATATCTTAAAGAGGGAGGAAATAGGAGCATGAAGCAAATGATAAGTTAATACTTTCCAGGTAAATAGGCCAATACCAGATTTGATTTTTGCATGCACAACTGCATTTACTTTCAGGTAATAAATCCTGTTCTTTTGTTACATATATCAGCGGTATGTGTGTATTTATCTTTACCTGTCTGTAGAGAATTCCAAAAGGGCTGACTTTGAGTCTTAGACTTAAAGTAAATCTACTGGCAGTGTTTTTGTGTGTGTGTGTTAGAACATTTCTTACACAAAACCACTAAAAGAGCATCTTATAGACTACATATCAAACTATTCTTAGAAATAGTTTTTCTACCTTCTCCTTCATTGTCTTTTTTAAAAACTTTATTTTGCTTTGTTTTTCTTTTTCTTGTTCTTAACCATCCTCGTCTTACTATAAAATGTAAGTAAATTGGCTGATTTTTTTTTATTGCTACTAAATTTTTAAAAAATATTATTTATTTAGTTATTTTTAGAGAGAGGGGAAGGGATGGTGAAAGAAGGAAAGAAACATCAGTGTATGGTTGCCTCTCATGTGCCCCCTACTGGGGACTTGGCCTGCAACCCAGGCATGTGCCCTGATTGGGAGTGGTACCAGTAACCTTTTGGTTCACAGGCTGGCACTCAAGCCACTGAGCCACAGCAGCCAGGGCTAAAAAATTGCTACTAAATTATATTGCCTTTACTTGTGTAGAACCCTGAGATCCTTGAGGATCAACCACTGGGTAGAATTAAGCTGGTCGAAGTTAACTGCAGTAAGCTTATAAAAGTGTTCACTGTCTCATTTCAGGCTGATAACGTATTTTGTATCTATTTTGTGTTTTGTTAACATTAATTATATTGTTATAAAATTAATATAAATACAGTGACCCCCAAATTTTTGTTTTCACTAAAAAATATTTTAAAACATACTCATTGGCTTCTTGAAACATTCTAAAAATATCTATTGTTTCTGTTTTAATGAGTGTATTTTATAATAATTTTATAAGATGAGTTTATCAGAATTTAATTACTAGAAATTAAATGTTTTTTCACACAAAAATTTTAGTGTCGTATACTAACTAGTTAGAACTAGGACATGACATATTTAATCCTTAAAATTATTTTATATCAGTCATGTCAAAAATTTTTATGATCATGAAGTTTACCACAATTGGTCATAAACATAAACTTTCAGACTTAATTAAAAAGCAAGAAACATGATTTAAGCAATTCTGGAATCTTTAAGTGAAACTTCTATTTCTTATAAATGTGCTCCCTCAGGAAAAGGTGGGAGATGGGTAAAGGTTAAGTCTATCTGTAATTGGTAATTTTGACGATGAAATACACTTACCTAGAGCAGTTGTGTCAATTCTAGCTGTGCATGAATCACCTGGAGACTGTTCAGACATTCCTGTACTACTGCTGGAAGCCTACCTCAGGCCAGTTATATTAGAGTCTCTGCATGTGAGCTATAGGCATTAGTACATTTTAGATGGTTGAGAATTTGACATTTGGGGGTTACAAACCACTGATCTGGAGCTTGAAGTGGTATGTTTTTATTAAATTTCCAAATTGGATTTTTTTTTTTTTACTATACTAACAATGCTGAATTGATTTTCTTAATGCGTCCTTTCACTGTGGTAAAAAACATTGCATTAAGTGTACCATTTAATAATTTTTAAGTGTTCACTTAGAATCACCATACTTACTTTTTCTGTAACTGGCTTATTTCACTTAGCCAAATGTCTTAAAGAGTTACCGTGTTATAACTGTGACAGAATTTCTTTCTTTTTATGGGTGAATAATATTCTACTGTGTGTATATGCCACATTTTGTTTATTCATCTCTTTGCTGATAGACATTTCAATTGCTTCCATCTCTTGGCCATTGTGAGTAGTACTGCAATGAACATAGGCATGCAGGTATCTCTTCAAGACCCTGTTATTTTGGATACATACCTGGAAGTGGAATAGCTGAACTGTTTGGTAGTTCAGCTATTTTTAATTTTTTTTGAGGAAAATCCAGTCTCTTTCTGTAGAGGTTGTACCATTTTACAGTCCCATCAGTAATGCCCAAAGGTTTCAGTTTCTCCACATCCTCACAAACACTTGTTTTTTTGATAGTAGCTGTTTTGACTGCTGAGGAGTGATACCTCATTGTGGTTTTGATTTCCATTTCTTTGATGGTTAGTGATACTGAATCTCTTTACATTTATTGGTCTGTTGTATATCATCTTTGGAGAACTATCTATTCAAGTCCTTTGCTCATTTCTTTTTTAAAGATTTTATTTATTTATTTTTGAGAGAGAAGGGGAGGAAGAGAGGGAGAGAAACATCAATGTGTGATTGCCTCTCTTGTGCTCCCAACTGGGGACCTGGCCCACAACTCAGGCATGTGCCCTGACTAGGAATTGAACCTGCCACCCTCTGGTTCACAGGCCAGCATTCAGTCTGCTGAGCCACACCAGCCAGGGCTGCTCACTTTTTAATGGGATTTGATTTTTTGTTGTTGAATTTTGTAGGAGTTCCTGTGTATGATAGATATTAACCCCTTATCAGATACATAATTTGTAAATATTTTCTCCAGTTCTGTACATTGCCTTTTTACTCTGTTGATTCTGTACTTAGATGCACAAAAGTTAAGTATAATGTAGTCCCATTTGTTTTTGTTTTCTGTTGCCTATACTTTGATGTGACAGCTAATAATCATTGCCAAGTCCACTGTCTTGAAGCTTTTCCCTTTTGTTTTCTTCTAGGAGCTTTATACTTTTTGGGTCTTATATTTAGGTTTTTTAGTAATTTTGAATTATTTTTTATTAACATAAGAGTGCAACTTTATTCTTTTGCATGTGGATATCCAGTCTTCCAGCACTATTTGTTGAAAAGACTGTCCTTTTGTTTCATTGAGTGGTCTTGACAACCTTGTTTAACATCACTTGACCATATATGTGAGGGTTTATTTATGAGCTTTCTAGTTTACTGCATTGCCTATATGTCTTATCTTTTTGCCAGTACCACACTATTTTGGTTATTGTAACTTCAAGTGTGAGACCTCAAATTTTGTTCTTTTTCAAAATTGTTTCAGTTTGAGGTCTCTTGAAATTATAATTGTAGGAAAAACTTTTCTGTTTCTGAAAAAAATGCCATTGTAATTTTAGTAGGAATTATCTTGATTCTGTAAATTGCTTTCGGTACTTGTAATGTTAACATCATCTTGTAATCGATGAACTTGAAATCTTTTTATGTATTGTGTCTTCTTTAATTCTTGTGGCATTATTTTATAGAATGTGGTATATAAGTCTTTCATCTTCTTGGTTAGGTTTATTCCTAAGTATTTTATTCTTTCTGTTGCTATTGTAAATGGAATTTTTTCTTAGTTTTCTTTTCTGATTTTTCGTTGATAGTATATAAAAAAGGAACTTATTTTTGTTTTGCTTTTTGTGTTCTGCAGCTTTGCTGAATTTGTTTATTCTAATAGCTTTTGTTTTGTGTATATGTGTGTAATCTGTAGAGTTGTCTACATAGAATATCGTGTCACCTGCAATCAGATGGTTTTACTTCTTGCTTTCCAATTTGGATGTAAAACACCCTAGGTCCCAATGGAAATGTGATGCAGAGCGTATAGAGGGTGCAGAACACTAGTAGAGTGCTACAAAGGGGTCTGATTAATGATTTGGGTTGGGAGGAGGGGGTGAATGGGAGTAGAGATGGAGAAAAATGAATGAGATTGGGTCTTTAAGAGTTAGAAGTGGCAGAGTTAGATGGTGGACTGGATATATGGGCGAGAAGGAGGCAGAAAAGTATTTTTAAGGCCAATTCGTTTCTGGCTTGAGCACACAAAGGAGACTAAGAAAACATCAGTGTGGTGTAGAGATTTTGGTATGCAGAGTTTGAGGTGTTTGTTAAACAGCTAGTAAGAGATGCTGCAAAGGAAATTATGTGTGAATCTGGGCATGGACATAATAGAAATAAATGGACTCCACTCGGTGACAATCCAGGACCTAATCTGTTTTGATACATAGTACATGCTCAGTTAATAATATGTAATGATTTCTGATAAAAATTCAACCCATTGTAATACATTCAATTACATTAATGTAAGAACTATTATTTTCTCTTTTACTGTTCTGTAAGTATCATTTTATGGGAAGAAGGCAATTGTTTCTTAATTGAACTGGCTGTATCATGTGTATTATTTCATGTCATCCAACTCTTAAAAGGCTTGAATGTAGTAAATTCTGCTTTCCTGTTCATTTCCATGAATATATAGAACATAGATTAAAAGGCTACACACAAGTAAAATTTAAGATGTTTTTAATTTTTCTGGGGTGGGATTGGGAAAAGTAGAGCGGGGGTAAAATTTGATATGACTAGATACTGAAGAATAAAAATCATAGAACGTCTTTTGTAAGTGTGGCAAGCTCTAAAAGAGGTAGTCTTTATGTGACATAATTCTATAAGGAAACAAAACACATTCTAGATAGGAAAAAAGTAGAAAAATGTATGGAAGCATAGGCTAAAAAGGAAAGCAGTGAAAGAAAGGGACAAAGGGGATGGGGAGGGAGACAAGTAAGTTTTCAATAGGTTCTCAGTTGAGTGTTGGAGTGTAAGCTATTTTGATCCATTTGAATTATGAGCTTCAGAATACCTAATTTTTATCCTTTAAAAGCTAATGCTCCTTACAGCTCTTTGTTGTTATAAGATGTCATTCTATTCAGTGGACATAGTAGTTAAATAAGAATTTTCTTGTCTCACCACTGAATCAGAAGATTACATTATTGTAGTCCTGGTTCTGTCGCTAACTGGCTTGATGAACCTAGGAAGTCACCTGCCTTCTCTGAGCCTCAGTTTACTCATCTGCCAAATGATGCAGCAGGACAAAATGATCTGTAGAATTCCTTCTGCTCTAATATTTTATATTTCTTTGAAGTCAGTTTTGCCCTAAGTATGGCAGTGGTTTCCCATGTTTAAAATCACATACAGGCAACTATGCTTTTGAAATTTATAATAATAACATATATTCTTCTATACATCAAGTTAACACAGCATTTCTTTTGTACAATTTGTCATTCTAACTTAAATGTTGTTATTTGAGATTTTAGGGGCTGAGATTCTATTAAGATTGTCATCAGTTTTGTTAAATGCTTGCTATCTGTAAATAATTTCTTCACATGCTCTTCGGGGTTTGTTTTTGAGCTTTTGTGGGAGTATTTGAAATAATTCCCAATTTTGTATTAATTAGAGTTTCCCTCTTTTCCTTTGTATTGAATTTATTGGGGTGGCACTGGTTAACAAAATGATGCAGAGTTCAAGTGCACAATTCTATAGCACATCATCCCTACACTGTATTGTGTGTTCACCACACCAAGAGTTTCCTTTTGAGGGGGTTATTGTATTAGGAATCTGACGTTGTATTTTCAAGTCTTTGACTTATTTATAGCCAGAATAACTTTACTTTTCTTAAAGTTTTTATTTAAAATCTTTGCCCATTTTGCTTTGACAGTGAACTGAACTGTGAAAAATATTTGCAGTATAATTGACCTAACAGAATCATGTAATGGTGTTAAAGAAAGAAAATAATGCCGTATATATATATATGTACAAGAAGACATTTAGTCAAAGGCACCAGAAAGTTATGCGTTTATAAACTATATCTGTTACCAGTCTTTATATTTTTGGTTTAATTTAATGTAAGAATAGAGAGTAGTAACTACAAAGGTCTAGATTTTAAGAAAAGTATGAAATTGGGATCCTGTGTTAAATTGTTTATATGCTCATCATTTTAATACTGAGAAGCATTGATCATACAGTCTTTATAGACACTAGTGGGTAGCAAAGAATATTTAAAGGGGATATTTAAATTACATCTCTCATTCTTCATTTTCTAGCATGCAAATTGCACACACTAGCCACATCTTCCAGACTGTTCATAAGTATTGAAATTGTTTTATATTGGAAGTGTTTTTATTTAAAGTTTTATTATAAAAAGCCTTCCAAAGGTTTTAGGCTAGCTATCATGAAGTAGATTTTTCACTTGATTTTCATCCTGGTAAAGAAAGCTTTAGGGAAAAGTTTAAATTTATGCTTGTTAAAATTTAAATTCTTCACAAAGAGAAAAAAATTAAATTTCTATTTTTCATGGGTCAGACAAGCACTAGGAAATTTAAAGATTTGAACTGAAAGAAATTGATTATGCCTAAGTGGTACTCAAGCAAATGTTGAGGTTTATTGATTTATTTTAAAATAACAGCACAAATCCACAGAACATTTAACAGACTCCCCCCTCTTACTTATTTTTATGTATTTTAATATGTTTTAAAACACTCATTAAATCAAAATAGATTTTAATCATTAGTATTGAAAAAGAATTTGTCTAGTCTCATTTTCTAGAATATTCATTCTTTTGTAATTGTCTATAAAGGATGTAATCACTGACTACATCCTTATATAGGTAGGCCCTGTCACTGCTAATTTCTAGGGGTGCTTATCCCTGGTATTCAAGAATAAATGCTGTAGGTGGGGGATAATTTGTATGATTTTAAAAACATTGACTATTAGAATTCAATATGAAATTATTTTTATTATCAAGAAGTGATTTACTTCATTCTAAATGGTACTTTCAAAAGCAAGAATATTTCATGCAAAATTTAAGGGTAGCTATAGTATCTCCTCTAGTTTATTAGGTTATTTTGTGATAGCCTAACAGTAGTAAATAACTGCAAAAATGGGGGAGGGGCTTATTACTTCCTGTGCTTTTAAAATAATATTCCTTGTATAAGTGTATTGTTGCAAATGAACTGTCACCAAATGTTAATAATCAATTATGTCTTGTTTTTTAAAGTGAATGAATTTTTAGCTTTTGAGGGCCCCATCTTGTTGGATATGAGAATTAAACATCTAATCAAAACAAATCAGTTAAGTCAAGCAACTGCTCTAGCAAAGCTGTGTTCTGACCATCCAGAGATTGGTACAAAAGGTAGTTTTAAGCAAACTTACCTTGTCTGTCTTTGTACATCATCACCAAATGAAAAGTTAATCGAAGAGGTGAGTATGTTTTCTTTTGTTAGTAATTATTTTTAAAAGTGAAGAAACTTCCCTTTCTCTTAGGTGGTGAGGAACCATTGTTGTTGATCTTAAACCTTTTGGTGTGCTCTTGGATAGTGATTCTAAACAACTTTCAGAAGTATGTGTAAAACTATTTTACCCAGTTTCTTTTTTATTAATTTGAATCTTTTTATTACTTTGGCTGAATTATGGGAAAGGTGATGATGACTTAACAATTTAGTAGGGTGTTTATATTTGGCAGCATTTAGGCTATAATTTAGTTTTACCTGACTTAAGGATACTTGCACATCTTTTTAACTGGCTAATATAAGTAACTTCATAGTGTTCCGATGACTTATCTTTTGGAGTACTTTATATACTTAAATATATGTGTATACATACATACACATACATAAAATGTGTTTCTCATGAAAGCTAGGTAGATATGTATACTTCTCTAATCATATGCAAAAATAAAATTTATATTTGCATATTCAATGTAAATTTTTTTATGAGACATTATTGGCTTTTTTCCCCCTAGTTTGATGTAAAGCATGGTATTCATGTATTTTTATGTTTCATATTACAGAATTCTAAGAGTAGAATCATGGTCCAAATGGGAATTTTTCATTTTGAATGATTCATAATTCCAAAATGAAATTGGAGACAGTTGTAGGAGAATTACATGTTGTTGTTAAAAAAAACAGGGAATATGTATTTAGATAAAGAAAACTATAATACATTAGACAGTGTGTGAGAACATATTGTTTAAACAAGTGTCTTGTGTCTCTAATATAAATATTCTTCAACCTCAGAACAGTAGAAAGAGAACAAAGGGACTGTGGGACAGACTTAAGGATATATAAATGGAAATGTTGAGATGCAAGACAGAGGACAATTAGTAGAGTATGCATGATTACTGAGTAGATGGAGATTGTAATCAGAGTCCAGGAGGGTAGGCTCCGACAAAAAGCTGAATGCCCATATGAAGTTAGAAGTTGTAATTACAATGCTGATTGTGTCATTTTTCTTGATAGAAAGTGAAGAGGAACATGGTAGGCTTGGACCAAGATTAGAAATAAGCCACCCTGTTGTGAATGACAAAGATAATGATTATTTTGCTATACAAAGGGATTTAGAGTAGTATGTCTTTAACAAACAGATCAGTCTAATTGGCTCTAAGTATTTTATTCAGAGTTCTAAATTTTCCGGTATTTAAATCTTTGCTCACTTTTCAAAGCAAGAGAGAATAGTTATCTGTAATATAGATATAGTCCTTATATACATAATTTGTAATTTATGCTGCCTTGGATTTTAAAAGTAATTCTTGGTCATTGATGTCTATATTTGACCTGTATTTCACTTTCACAATTTTGATTCAACCATTCATTAGTTTAAATATGGTTTCAGTTTCCCTGCCATTCTCTGTAGTGTCACATTTTTTAAAAAGGGCCATCTATCTAGTGGTAAACCAGGGATTTAATAAAGGCTATGAAGTATACAATAAAAATTTTCTTAGTATACCTATAAAAAGTGAGATTTTCTGTATTAATAGAGCAAATGTTTTGATTGGTATATTGTATATATGTGAATAATTAAACAGAGGCTATCTTACATATATACAAAAATATTTTAAATTAAGTGTAATCTAGTAGAGATAATATTGGGAAAATAGTTTTCTTATACCTAATGTACGTATTTTACATCATTTGAGCATTTAGCAAGAATGGTGTAGGTTTTAGAAGAACCAAAAGAAATAATAAGAATCTAAACAAATCAGACTTTTAAGATATAAGAGTTTTTATTAAACCTAAACATGTAAAAATCAGTGTGTAGCAATAAAAAACCTCATTATGCTTGTGCCTGTTGAATTCTGGCAGGTGCACAGACTTTGAAGGTACGTCTGGGTTGAAATCTTGACTCTGCCACTAGTTAAGTATGTGGCTTTGAACAAGTAACTTTACCTCTCTGAGCCTGGTGTGTAAAAAGTAGTATCTACCAGGCAAGCTATTATGCTTCTTAGCAATGCTATTTCTGAAGAACCTGACATTAGTAAATGAAGAGTACCTGCTATTGTTATTATCCTGCTGTTGTTATCATCATCGTCGTCATCATCATCATCATCTTATGAAAGAGCAAAAAAAATTTAAAAAACAACTCATGGGTTGACTTCCTAATGTTTGTCATCATGGGTTCACCAAGGTTAATGGTTTTAAGATAACACAGTTTTTAATAAAAGATACTGTGATAAAATGGAGAGTAGGTCTTGGATGTCAGGCGTAACTTATGTGTATTTCTACCACTTAACTAACGAGTGTAACTTGGGCAGATTACATAATTTTTTTGAGCCTCACATTCATTATATATAAAATGTTTATGATAATACCAACCTAGTGAAAAAGTGATTAAGTGTAATATGTATGTCTGACAGTGCATTTAATATTGTAGGTATTTGAAAATATTTATTAAATATATTATTCAGCCCTTTCTTTTATTTGTTTAAATGGGGTAACTTTGTGAGGTTTGTAAGAAAGGCAGGCAGAGAAGTGGAAAGAGCACCAACAAGTTCTAAGGCTTAGTTCAGTCCTAATTGTGCCATTAACTTCATACTTCAAGAAACAGTTGTTAAATACAGAGTTGGGTGTTTTCTTGTATTAGTGTTTTCTAGCCCAATTAAATGCATGAAATGGAACTTCTAAATATATCCCCATGCAACCTTATCCTCATTATCAAAAATCAACTCCAAGACTATCCACGTCTCTAGTCAGACACTTGTTAAATCATATGCACATTACATTTTAAACACACACACGTACTCAGAAATTGATAGGGAGTGATAGAAGATCAATAAGGAGGAGCATGGTTACCTCTGTGGTACATGGGTGTTAATGGTCTGAATTGGTTTTCAATTTTGTTCATCAGTTGCACCACGTTGGGATTAATTTTTCTATTATGTGGAACACCAGTGATTTATGATTGTGTCCTATTTGTTAGTCTTGTCTTAGAGCAAATGCTTGTGGAAATCATAGGTAAATTTTTGTTTATGTGTTTGAGGTAATGAGGTAGTAATTTTAATTATTTAAGAAGCAGGAAGATGTAAGTGCATAATTAAATGAAACAAGTTGCCATCATCTAGCTTATATCTTTGCATGCATGACTGTTGACAAGCTTAGAGGTGATATGATTTTATACAAAAAGAAAAATACTGGAGATTTATAGAAAACTGAGGTGAGCTTAATTTAAAAGTGTTAGACTTAAATAAAATGTTTCATATTATACTTTTTCCCCTCAGATGAATAGACAATTTGTTTATTCGTCTGTATCCAGTAGATCTTCATGACTTTCTGCTAATTCTAATGTTTTTTAAATTAATGGGTAAAGGGGAAAAAATAGAGGTACTGCAGCTTTTCTTTTTCAGTATTGTAGATGTGATTTAATGGGTAGAGGGTGCCTACAATTAGCCTTAGTTATTTACCTATAAACAAATGCCTGTGAAGTTCTTGAAAATAGTTGGTTCTCTAGCTTGAAGAAAGATTATTTCTTTAAACTACAGCCTACTAATGACAAATTATAAATTGGTAGTGCTTGAGGTAATGAGGTTCTTTCTACTGGTGAAAATGATCTGTAAATATCTAATGAAATTTTTCAAGTATGTTACTATATATTTTAATATATAACCATTTTAAGGCACATTTCTATATCCTTTTTCTCTAGATTTCGGAAGTTGATTGCAAAGATGCACTAGAAATGATCTGTAACTTAGAATCTGAGGGTGATGAAAAAAGTGCTCTTGTTTTGTGTACTGCATTTTTGTCACGTCAGCTCCAGCAAGGAGAAATGTACTGTGCTTGGTGAGTTGTATTTCTTTTGTAATGAGGAGTTTGTTAAATAAGAGTTCAAAATAAGTTGTAAGAATTCAGATAGCCTAAAAACATATTTTTTAAAATTTTTTTAAGTCTCAAGACAAAAAGCCTGTTTTCAGGTATTATGCTATTTAAACTGATTATCAAGTAGTTCATATAATAACTTCAAAGACTTTTTGTATTAAGGACTACACAACTCCTTAATATACCAGTAATAATCATTATTGATCAGGGAATTTTTCATTGTTGGAGGAGGAAAGAAAAGTTTGTATTGTCTAATAGCATAATAAAAACTTCTTCAGACATGTGTGCTACCTGTGATGGAATGTATTTTTTTCCTCTGCATATTATACATTTTTAACTCTATGTAACTAGCTGTTAATCATTTGTGTATGGAGATATAAATTCATTTTATTTCTGTGAGAAATCATTCAGCTTCACTAACTTCTTCAATGCACATTTCTTTATGTGATACATTTCCAAGTGGGCAAAGCCTGTTATATATAATCTTTTGTGGGGGCTACAACTAACAGAGATGTTGGTGGCAGTTAACTCAGAAACTTTAAGATCAGCTTTTTAATTTAGTTTTAACTAACTGGTCAGTCAACATTATTAATCTTCACTGTTGTTTAGGTATGTGGAAACAAAAAAGGAAATTTACAGTATTTTGACATTTAAGGATGTTGATCAAGTGATACAAGGCATACAAATGAGTATAGAACAGGCAAGCTGCATAAATGGTTATGTAATCAAAGAATAGTAAAGTACATAATTGTAAAGATTTTCTGAGCAGTTAAGCTTCATTGTGTAGGAAAAATTGTATATGCAATACAGACAGAATTAATATAAAAGGCAGATAGAAAGATTGTGAAGAGAGAATAAATAACTGCATTTGTTTAGGACAAGTATTGGGTTGGCCAAAAGGTTTGTTGTGGCACTTAGTTGTCTTTAAACTTCATCTGAAACAATTTTGTTAGACTGTGTTGTAACAGCTGTCATATCAGCAGGCATTTTAAAAAATGTATCAAAATTGGTGAATTTTTGTGTAGCTATTTTATTCAGTAATACTGGAAGATGGAAAAATAAGCAACATTTTCACCATATTATGGTTTATAATTTCAGTAAAAGTAAAATCACAATTGAAATGTTTTAAAAAGATTTGTGTGGTATATAAAGAAGGTGCTGTGATTGATCAAGCAAGTCAAAAGTAATTGGCAAAGTTTCATGCTAGAGATCTCTCCCTGGACAGTGCTCCACCGTTGGAAAGACCAGTTGAAGTTGATATCAATCAAATCAAGACATTACCTAAGAACAGTCAACGTTATACCACACAGGAGATAATCGACATACTCAAAATATCTCTATAAAGCATTGAAAATCATTTGCACCAGCTTGGTTATGTTAATCACTTTGATGTTTGGGTTCCACATAAATTAAGCAAAAAAAAAAAAACCTTGACTGTATTCCCTCATGTGATTCTCTACTTTAACGAAATGAAAATGTTCCATTTTTAAAACAAATTATGACAGGTGATAAAAAGTGGATACGTCACAGTAATATGGAACAGGAGATCATGCAACAAAGTGAAATGAACCATCACCAACCGCATCAAAGGCCAGTTTTCATCCAAGGAAGGTGATATTGTGTATATGGTGGGATTGGAAGGGAGTCCTCTATAATGAACTCTGTCCAGAGTACCAAACAATTAATTCCAACAAGCACTGCTCCAAGTTAGACCAACTCAAAGCAACACTCAGTGAAAAGCACCTGGAATAGTCAAATGCATAATCTTCCATCAGGATAATGTAAGACCACATGTTTTTTGATGACAAGGCAAAAACTGTTAGAGCTGGCTGGGTCGTTCTGATTCCCAATTATGCCATATTCACCAAACATTACATTTTGGGATTTCCACTTATTTTGGTCTTTACAAAATTATTTTCATGGGAAAAATTTCAATTTCCTGGAAGACTGCAAAAGGCATGTGGAACAGTTCTTTGCTCAAAAGTTACAGTTTTGGGAAGATGGAATTCTAAAGTTGCCTAAAAGATGGCAGAAGGTAGTGGAACAAAATGGTGAATACATTGTTGAATAAAGTTATTGGTAAAAATTTAAAATGTCTTTTATTTTTACTTAAAAACAGAACGAAGTTTTTGGCCAAGCCAATGTATACTGATTTCATTTAGTTTCTAGAAAATTGAGATGATTTTTTTTTTGTTTTTAAACTTAATTACACATGTATATTTGAAATGTGAAACCAGTTTTAATTTCCAAAGTAGTAATTGCACTGACATAGTCCATGTTTATTACATTACTGCTCTAACTTTTTTTTGTATTTACTTAATTACTTTTTTTTTTTTTTTTTTAGGGAACTAACTCTCTTTTGGAGTAAATTACAACAGAGAGTAGAACCATCTGTACATGTGTACCTAGAAAGATGTCGTCAACTTTCTTTGTTAACCAAGACGGTATATCACATTTTCTTCCTGATTAAAGTTATTAATTCAGAGGTAAGAATAATCAAGGTAGCTTTCCTTAATTTAAAATATGTAAGTTATTTTTAATAAAAGACTATAATATTTTGGTACCCTTTCCAGTGATACTTTATTTAATGCTTTGAACATCAGTTTTTTTAAGTCCCTTAAGATGTTATTTTAATATATTTTATTGATAATGCTATTTCATCTGTACCTTTTTTTTCTCCCCTTTATCCTCCTCTGCCCTGTACCATCCCTCCCTCCAGCAAGCCCACCCCTTAGTTCATGTCCATGAGTCAGGCATATAAATTCTTAGGCTTCTCCATTTCCTATACTATTCTAAACCTCCCCCTGTCTATTTTGTACCTACCAATTAGGTGTCTTAATCTCTGTACCTTTTCCTCCATTCTCCCTCTTCCCCCTTGCAGCTGATAACCGTCCAAATAATCTCCATGTCTGTGATCCTGTTCCTGTTCTAGTTGTTTGCTTAGTTTGTTTTTGTTTTTTACATTCAGTTGTTGATAGTTGTGGGTTTGTTGTCATTTTAATGTTCATAGTTTTGCCATTTAATGTAATAGTGGCTTGGTGATGATGAATTAGTCCTTTAGCTCCACCTTGTCTGGGAAGCTCTTAATCTGCCCTTCCATTCTAAACAATAGCTTTGCTGGATAGGGGAATCTAGGTTGTGGGTCCTTGATTTTTATCACTTTGAATACTTCTTGCCAGTCCCTTCTTGCTTGCAAAGTTTCTTTCAAGATACAGCTGATAGTCTTACGGGAACTCCTTTGTAGGTAACTCTGTGGTTTTCTCTTGCTGCTTTTAAGATTCTCTCCTTTAAACTTTAGCCTCTTTTTTTTTTTAGATATTTTTTTAAAGATTTTATTTATTTAATTTATATTTTTATTTTATTTATTTTTTAAAATATGTTTTATTGATTATGCCATTACAGTTGTCCCATTCCCCCCCTTCATTCCCCTCCACATTTCACCCTTTAGTTCATGTCTATGTTCTTTAGTTTCTACATTTCCCATACTATTCTTGCCCTCCCCCCTATTTTCTACCTACCATCTATGCTACTTATTTTCTGTACCTTCTCCCCCCTTCTCCTCCTCCCACTCCCCTGATGCTAACCCTCCTTGTGATCTCCATTTCTGCTCCTGATCTAGCTGTCCACTTAGTTTGCTTTTGTTTTAGATGTGAGTTTGCTGTCCTTTCACTGTTCATATTTTTTATCTTCTTTTTCTTAGATAAGTCCCTTTAACATTTCATATAATAAGGGCTTGGTGATGATGAACTCCATGAATTTGACCTTATCTGTGAAGCACTTTATCTGCCCTTCCCTTCTAAATGAAAGCTTTGCCAGATAGAGCAATCTTGGATGTAGGTCTTTGGATTTCATGACTTGGAATACTTCTTTCCAGCCCCTTCTTGCCTGTAAGGTCTCTTTTGAGAAATCCGCTGACAGTCTGATGGGAGCTCCTTTGTAGGTGACTGTCCCCTTATCTCTTGCTGCTTCTAGAATTCTCTCCTTCATTTTAATCTTGGCTAATTGTAATTAGGATATGCTTTGGTGTGTTCCTCCTTGGGTCCAACTTCTTTGGGACTCTCTGAGCTTCCTGGACTTCTTGGAAGTCTGTTTCCTTTGCTAGATTGAGGAAGTTCTCCTTTGTTCAAGTAAGTTTTCCACTTGTTGCTGTTCCTCTTCCCCTTCTGGTACCCCTATAATTCAGATGTTGGAACGTTTAAAGATGTCCTGGAGGTTCCTAAGCCTCTCCTCATTTTTAAATTCTTGTTTCTTCATTCTTTTTGGTTTGGTTGTTTCTTCCTTCTGGTCCACTCCATTGATTTTAGTCCCAGATTTGTTTCCAACACTATTGGTTCTCTGTGCATTTTGCTTCATTTCACTTAGTGTAGCCTTCATTGTTTCATCTAATTTGTGACTAAAATCAACCAGTTCAGTGAGCATCCTGATCACCAGTATTTTGAACTGTGCATCCAATAGGTTGGCTGTTTCTTGGTCGCTTAGAACTGTTGGCTCTGGGGCTTTGAGCTGTTCTTCTACTTCAGCCATATGTTTTGGTTTGTTTGCGCCTGTTACGTATGAGAGGCGAAAGCTTAGGTGTTCACTGGGGCCAGTCAGCCCAGTTGCTGGGTTGTGACTGGGGGCGGGGTCAGCGGGAGCAGTGGGGTTTGTTCCACTCTCACCCAGATTTCTGTCCCATCTGCCACTTCCCAAAAGGAAATTGGGCCCTTCTGGTGCTGGTTCCTGGGTGTGTGGACTTGTGTTTATTCTAGGATTCTGTGGATCTCTCCAGTGAACTCTCCCGTGAGTCTAGGAGCCTCTCCTGGCACCTCAACCCCCGAAAGTTTTTCCATTCAGTGTTTTTAGGCTTTATTTCCCATCTCGGGGGCCCTGGGTTATGTGGTCTGTCTCAGTGACCGTTTTTAAACCTGCTTGTTTTCTCTGCACGAAATATGTGTCTGTGGTCAGCCAGCTGCCTTGTGAGCCTTACTGGGTTTTTGTCCAGCACCTGCCCAGTTCACCAATCACCACCTCCTCCTGCCTTGACCTCTCTCTGCTGGCTGCCAACTCTGCCCCTCTTACCGGTCTGGATGAATGGTTCATTGTCGGACTTCAGTACAGTTCAATTTTCTGTCTGTTTTGGTTGTGGTTTTTTGTTTCTAAATCTTTGTTGTCCTTAAATTTGGTTGTGCGAGGAGGTACAGTGTTTCCACCTACGCCTCCACCTTGGCTGGAAGTTTCTAAACTTTAGCCTTTTTATTATGATGTATCTTAGTGTGGTCCTCTTTGGTTCCAACTTCTTTGGTACTCTCTGTGCTTCCTGGACTTGTATGTCTAGGAAGACATTTCCTTTGCCAAACTAGGGAAGCTTATTTCAAATAAGCTTTCAACTTCTTGCCCTTATTCTTCTCCCTTTGGCACACCTATGATTCAGATGTTGGTACTTTTGGAGATGTCACAGAGTTGTCTTATACTTGGGGTTTTTTTGAATTCTTGTTTCTTTATTCTGTTTTGGTTCAGTGTTTATTTCTTTCTTGTCTTCGAAATCGTTGCTTTGAATCCTGGCTTCCTTACCTTCATTGTTGGTTCCCTGTGAATTTTTCTTTATTTCACTTAGTGTAGTCTTTATCTCTTCCCTTATGTTCCTGCTGTACTCAGTGAGTTCTCTGAGCATCCTTATCACCAGTATTTTGAACTCTATCTAGTAAGTTGACTATCTCCATTTCATTTAGTTCTTTTTCTGCAGTTTTGTTCTGTTCTTTCATTTGGGCCATATTTTATCTCCTCAATTTGGCAGTTTCCCTGTATTTGTTTCTGTGTATCAGGTAGAGCTGCTTTGACTCTGCGTTTAGCGCACCTGTTAACTTGTAATAGCAGAGCCTTAGGTAATCACCAGGGCGGGACATCTAGCTTCGCCGCTTTGTGGCATTGTGGGAGGGCGGGTTGGTGAGGGTACAGTACCACTGCCTGGCTTCTGACGGCTTGCCCAGCACTCTTCCCATTTCTAGTTGCTTCACCCATATGCACCTGACACACTTGTAGCTGCTGTCCTGATTGGTTCCTCGAATAGGTGGGTTTGTGTACATTGTAGCACTGTGTGGGCTCTTTTAACAAAAACTGGCAGTTTCTTCCGCTGCTCCAACCCCCAGTGGTTTATATATCTGTAAGTTGTGAGGCTTTATCTTTGTGGCATTGGACCCTGGCTGTGCAGTCTCTCATGGGCCTGGGATCACTCGTTCCCAAGGTGTTCCTTCCAATTTTTATTCACCACATTTGAATATGGGTTTGCCCATTCCACTACTACCACCTCTCTGTGCCACACTGCATCTTCACCACACTGTGTCCTCTCCACCCTGGCTCCCTGGCTCTGTACCTCTGCCACATATCCATCTGGATGAGTGTTGCTTCTAAAAATCTGCGGTTGTCAAAATTCCATACAGTTAAATTTTCTGGCAGTTTTAGGTATTTTTTGTT
This sequence comes from Sturnira hondurensis, assembly GCF_014824575.4. Classification (NCBI taxonomy): domain Eukaryota; kingdom Metazoa; phylum Chordata; class Mammalia; order Chiroptera; family Phyllostomidae; genus Sturnira; species Sturnira hondurensis. Next base: position 7,472,345 of record NW_028098001.1, on the reverse strand, counting down.
TTAAGGTTAGTTGTCGTCGTGTGAGAAGGCTTAACTGTGTCTACATGCGCCTCCATCTTGACCAGAAGTCTATCTTCATATTATTCCTCCTGAAATAATTTCATTTTAAGGTGTAAAGAACAAGAATGAATGTTTCTGCTGTCCTGTTTTTCTCTATCCATGTTAACTCGTCCTTATTTTTCATTTTATATATTATAATGCTTCAGGTTGAAAAAATAAACTGAGAATGACAAGTTTCTTAGGAAATTACTCTGCAGTTTAAATATGTGCTGCCACTATTTTTTATCTAACTTAAGAACAGCATCATAAAGTTGAAAAAACTTGGAACTAAAAGTCAGACAAGCTGGGTATAAATCTTGACTTGCTATTGACCACCTGGTAACTTTAGCCACTTTGGATTTCCTTTCTTAATCAAAAGAATATAGAAGGTTAAGTAAAAGTGACTGTCCTCCTTCAACCTTACACCCCACTCAGAGGGACATCATGTTGAGAGGGGAAAAAACTTGATTGAAAGCTACACATTAAGGTAGCTAATTAAATTTTAAAAAATGTAAATTCCTTTTTCAGTCACAATAGCCATATTTTAGATGTGCAATTGCTCCATCCAGGTAGTGACTATCATATTAAACAGCACATATAAAGAACATTTCTGCCATATCAGTTCTGCTGAGTATTGCTTTTCTAGGGAGTTTAGGTTCAGAAGTAAAGCACATAAAAAAGCAGTTAAAAGTATGAATATATGATTTTCAGAACCGTGGATACAGACCAAAATATATATTTATTATATCACAAGTAAGTATCAAGACAAATGAGAGAATGGCATATTTGCATAACTATAGTTTCCTCAGTTATACCTGGAATTGTAGGCTATTTGGGTAGGGGTAAAGGTAAAAGACGAAGCTGGGCGAGAGGAGATACTGGTTAGATTGTGAAGACCATTTTGTATTCCATGCTTAGTTATATTTAATTCTGAAATCCATAAGTAACAATTTAAGAATTTGAAAGCAGGGTAAGGCATGATACTGTGGATAGCTAGGGAAAGGGCTAATGGGATGTGCATGGGAACTAATACCATCATGTAAGTAAGCCTTGGGTAACTTTGGGTCAAGAATACTAGGCAGCCCTGGCTGGTATGGCTCAGTGGATTGAGCACCAGCCTATGAACCAAAGGGTTGCCAGTTTGATTCCCAGTCAGGGCACATGCCTGGGTCGTGGGCCAGGTCCCCAGAGAGGGGCATGCCAGAGGAAGCCACACATTGATGTTTCTCTCCCTCTCTTTCTCCTTCCCTTCCCCTCTCCCTAAAAATGAATAAATAAAATTTTACCCCCCAAAAAAGGATACTAGGCAGCCAAAGGAAAGTAACAAAAAAAGAAGGGATACCAAAGGTAAAACTTGCCGTTTTTAGAAGCCTTCCTGTTGCAATGCAAGTACCAGAAATGGGAATTTGTCTATTCTTTCTTTGAATTGATACCACTTTACTGTTTTTGTTCCTGTGGCTTAACAATTTAAACTGATGCTATCATCATTTTTATCAAATGAAGCTAGCAATTAAGTAGATTTTATGGACTAATTGTTTAATCACATGTATGTATTTATGGAAAGTTATGATTTGAATATTATTTAGAAACTTAATTTTTAATTACATAAAGTTGAAAGCTCAAAATTAAAAAGTTGATATGGTTTATTGTTTTTCAGGTGTTAATTTGTTAAGGTTTCAGAGTTATTTACAACACAAAGGTTTGTCATCTCAGGAGGAAGGAATTGATACTCATATTAGTAGCCCCTAGTGCATGTAACAGATAAAATTTTTCTGGCTCAGATCTATCCCAAAATAATATAAAATAATGATACAAGTTTATATGAAAGCTAGAGACAATCATATGGTTCCATCTCTTTCCCAGTTGTCCTTTCTTCTCTGTCTCTTTTGAAAATAAGTTTCATATTGTCGTTTTGTCCTTTTTTTTTTTTTAATTAATTTTCTTCTTGGTCTTTGTGCCCTTCTTTTTTCTGAAATCAATTCCAGTTCGGTGTCCCAGCCTCCTTCCCTCACTTTCTTTTTGGCCCACAAATCTAAGCTTCTGTTTTAGTAAATATTTTTTATGTATTTCTTAATGTATGAAAATATAGATCCTGTTAGCTTTTTTGACTCACTTTCTTTTCTTGCCTCTTGATCTTATGCCACGCATATTTCATTCTCATAAATATGGCTACATCTTTTGACTGACTTATTTTTTATATGTCCCCTTTTAGACTTTTAAAACCCATTTTANCAATTCCAGTTCGGTGTCCCAGCCTCCTTCCCTCACTTTCTTTTTGGCCCACAAATCTAAGCTTCTGTTTTAGTAAATATTTTATTTATTTCTTAATGTATGAAAATATAGATCCTGTTAGCTTTTTTGACTCACTTTCTTTTCTTGCCTCTTGATCTTATGCCACGCATATTTCATTCTCATAAATATGGCTACATCTTTTGACTGACTTATTTTTTATATGTCCCCTTTTAGACTTTTAAAACCCATTTTATCTTCACTACATGTTTCTTTCAAATAATTCTTATATTCATTACTGCTATCTTATAATAACAGCTCAAGATGCTAATTCAAAAGGAAAAGTGTTTATGTCTCCTCCTTCTCCTAATTTCTTAAGCTGGCCTGAGGTAGGTAATTTGGCATTCAATTTTCAATAGAATTAGAGTCTTCACTGTTATAAGGAGTAAATAACAACTTTATTTTGTTACAAGTGAAAATCTCCTTTCATTACTCAGGAGATATAGGGACATTCTCAGTATTGTAATTGAGATAAAAAGACTTTGTTTCAGAAGGGTTATAAATGCAAACTTAGGAAATGAGATAAGTGATAAAGTCAATAGCATTTATTAATCACTTACTTTGTGCCAGACATTATACCAAACTATACCAGCAATTTTACAAAGTTTTGCTGTTTTGATCACTTATTTTATAAGTGGAATATGAAAGAACAAAGAAGTTAAGTAACTTCCCAGTTTGCTAGCTATTAGATAATCTTGGCTGCCAGTGCTTATACTTTTGCTGCTGTTCTATACGGTTCTTTACACACGGACACACACACACACACACACACACCCCCAAGACTGAGCCACAATGCTGTAAAGAAGTATCTTTCATATATTGCCTGTTGGAAAATTTGAGAAAAGCAAACCTTGGTTTTAAATTACTAAATGAACAAATCTCCATTGATTACAAGTTAACATTTCCTTTTTGGTTTTTCACAGACTGAAGGGGCTGGACTTGCTACCTGCATAGAGCTATGTGTAAAGGCTCTTCGCTTGGAATCTGCAGAAAATACTGAAGTGAAAATATCTATTTGCAAGACCATTTCATGCTTGTTACCTGATGATCTGGAAGTTAAACGTGCTTGTCAACTGAGTGAATTTCTTATTGAGCCTACAGTAGATGCCTATTATGCTGTGGAAATGTTGTATAACCAGCCAGACCAGAAATACGACGAAGAGAATCTTCCAATACCAAATTCTCTACGCTGTGAGCTCTTACTTGTATTAAAAACACAATGGCCCTTCGATCCAGAATTCTGGGATTGGAAAACCTTAAAACGACAATGCCTTGCATTAATGGGGGAAGAAGCATCCATTGTGTCTTCAATTGATGAACTAAATGATAGTGAAGTTTATGAGAAAGTAGACTACCAGGAAGAGATTAAAGAAACTTCTGTGAATGGACTTTCTGGTGGAATTGGTGCTAACTCTGGACTTCTTTGTGATGAAAAGCAGAAGAAAAAAGAAATAAAACAGTTAAGAGAGAGGGGGTTTATATCTGCTAGGTTTCGGAATTGGCAAGCCTACATGCAGTATTGCGTGCTATGTGACAAAGAATTCCTTGGTCATAGAATAGTACGACATGCTCAAAAACATTACAAAGATGGGATTTACAGTTGTCCCATATGTGCAAAGAACTTTAATTCTAAAGAAACTTTTGTCCCTCATGTCACATTGCATGTTAAACAATCTAGTAAAGAGAGACTAGCAGCTATGAAACCATTAAGAAGATTGGGAAGGCCTCCTAAGATCACAGCTACCAATGAAAACCAGAAGACTAATGCTGTGGCCAAGCAGGAACAGCGGCCTATAAAAAAGAATAGCCTCTATTCAACAGACTTTATAGTATTTAATGACAATGATGGTTCGGATGATGAAAATGATGACAAAGATAAATCATACGAGCCAGAAGTGATCCCAGCCCAGAAACCAGTACCTGTCAATGAATTTAATTGCCCTGTAACTTTTTGTAAAAAGGGCTTTAAGTACTTTAAAAATCTAATTGCTCATGTAAAGGGGCATAAGGATAGTGAAGATGCCAAGCGCTTTCTTGAAATGCAAAGCAAAAAGGTTATTTGCCAGTACTGTAGACGGCATTTTGTAAGTGTTACTCATCTCAATGATCACTTACAAATGCACTGTGGCAGTAAACCATATATCTGTATACAGATGAAATGTAAGGCTGGTTTTAATAGTTACGCAGAGCTCTTGACCCACCGAAAGGAACATCAAGTCTTTAGAGCAAAGTGTATGTTTCCTAAATGTGGCAGAATTTTTTCAGAAGCTTACTTACTATATGATCATGAAGCACAGCATTACAATACCTATACTTGTAAATTCACAGGTTGTGGTAAAGTGTATCGTTCTCAGAGTGAGCTAGAAAAGCACCTGGATGATCACAGTACTCCTGAAGAAGTGCTGCCTCCAGAAGACCAACTTAATTCATCTGGAGCTTCTGTTCAGCCTACCAAAGTGAGTCAGAACTCAGAAGGGAACACCGAGAAAGAAAGGTCTATGCTTTCTTCAGAAAACACGGGTAATACCCTATCAGCAGATAGAGGTGATGCTTGGGAGAAAAACAAGGCAGAATCACCTGTGGCCAAACAAGACCAGATTTCTTCTTCCGAGCTCAGGCATGCTGATGAATCATTGTCAAATGGTTTGGAAAATCTTGCTACTACTCCACTGCTGCAGGCCAGTGAAGTAGCTGTGTCCATTAAGGTGTCCCTCAATCAAGGCATCGAGGATAACTTTGGAAAGCAAGAAAACTCAACTGTGGGAGACACTGGTGCATCACTGGTCACAAATCTACGTACAGTAGTTGAGGATTCTTGTAATGATTTGTGTCATCCAGGTTTCCAGGAGAGAAAAGAACAGGATTGCTTTAATGAAGCCCAGATTACTCAGAATTCTTTAGTAAATTCAGAAGCCCTCAAAACAGAAGACCTTTCCCCACAAAACTTAGAAAAACAAGTGAACGACTTGATGAACTTTTCTGTGCAAAATCAGGCAGGATTTCAAAATAGTTTATCAACATCCAAATTTGAATGTGGAGGTAATGTTAAAACTTCGTCCAGTCTTTGTAATTTACCTCTAAAGACATTAGAAAGTATCGCATTTGTTTCACCACAGCCCAACCTAAGCAGTTCTTTAGGAACTCCATCAGTGCCTCCAAAAGCGCCAGTTCAGAAATTCAGTTGCCAGGTTGAGGGATGTACTCGAACCTATAATTCTTCACAGAGTATTGGGAAACACATGAAGACGGCACACCCTGACCAGTATGCTGCATTTAAAATGCAGTGCAAAAGTAAGAAAGGTCAGAAATCTAACAACTTAAATGCACCAAATAATGGAAAGTTTGTTTATTTTTTGCAGTCACAGGTGAGCAGCTCTAACAATGCATTTTTTATACCACAGACCAAAGCCAATGGGAATCCTACTTGTTCAGATCAGTTGCAGGACGTCTCATCTTCCATTTTTCCAGGTCATTTAGCCAATGTGTCAACTCCACTGTTACCCTCAGTGGAAAGTGTCATAAATCCAAATATACCTTCTCAGGATAAAAATGAACAAGGTGGTGGTATGTTATGTTCCCAGATGGAAAATTTGTCTAATACTACCTTGCCAGCACAAATGGAAGATCTAACCAAAACAGTTTTACCTTTGAATATTGACAGTGGCTCAGATCCTTTCCTCCCTTTACCTGCAGAAAGTAGTTCAATGTCTCTCTTCCCTTCACCAGCAGATAGTGGAACTAACTCTGTTTTTTCCCAACTGGAAAACAATACAAATCATTTTTCCTCACAGATTGAGGGAAACACTAATTCCTCCTTTCTCAAAGGAGGCAACGGTGAAAATGCAGTTTTTCCCTCACAAGTAAATGTTGAAAATGACTTCAGTAGCACCAGTGCCCAACAGTCTGCTCCTGAAAAAGTTAAGAAAGACCGTGGGCGGGGCCCAAATGGGAAGGAAAGAAAACCGAAGCACAATAAAAGGGCTAAGTGGCCTGCAATTATCAGAGATGGGAAATTTATCTGTAGTAGGTGTTACAGGGCTTTTACCAATCCCAGATCTCTGGGTGGACACTTATCTAAGCGATCTTACTGTAAACCACTGGATGGAGCAGAGATTGCTCAAGAACTTCTACAGAGTAATGGACAGCCTTCTCTTCTTGCCAGCATGATTCTCTCAACAAATACAGTAAATATGCAGCAGCCACAACAGTCTACCTTCAATTCAGAAGCATGTTTTAAAGATCCATCATTCCTGCAACTTCTTGCTGCTGAAAATCGCTCAACATTTTTACCAAATACATTTCCTAGGACTGGTGTGACTAACTTTAGTACCGGTGTTAGTCAAGAAGGAAGTGAAATTATTAAACAGGCTTTGGAAACTGCTGGCATTCCTAGTACATTTGAAGGTACCGAAATGCTTCCTCATGTTCCAACAAGTTGTGTCTCAGATGCAGCACAAGTAAATGCAACAGTAATACCAAATCCAGCAGTGCCACCACCCCTGTTGCAGACTGTATGCCACCCTAATCCCCTGCTGACAAACCAGAATAGACCACCAAACTCCAAAACTCCCTCCATTGAGGAATGCAGCAGTTTGCCTGTTTTTTCAACAAATGACTTACTACTAAAAACTGTTGAAAATGGCTTGTGCTCTAATACATTCCCTAATTCTAGTGGGCCATCACAAAACTTTACCAATAATAGTTCACGTGTTTCAGTTATCAGTGGTCCTCAGAACACAAGGTCCAGTCATTTAAATAAAAAGGGGAACAGTGCTTCTAAGAGAAGAAAGAAAGTTACTCCTCAACTAATTGCACCTAATGCTTCCCAAAACTTGGTAACAAGTGACTTAACAGCAATGGGACTTATAGCAAAGAATATTGAAATACCAACTACTAACCTTCATTCAAATGTAATTCCAAATTGTGAACCTCAGGGTTTGGTGGAAAATCTAACACAGAAATTAAATAATGTTGACAATCAGTTATTTATGACTGATGTGAAAGAAAACTTTAAAACCAACGTCGAGTCACATACAGTGTTAGCTCCTTTACCATTAAAAACCGAAAATGGTGATTCCCAAATGATGGCTTTGAATTCATGCACAAGTTCAGTAAATTCTGACTTGCAGATTTCTGAAGACAGTGTCATACAAAATTTTGAAAAGACTCTTGAAATTATTAAAAGTGCTATGAATTCTCAAATACTTGAGGTGAAAAATGGATCTCAGGGTGTTGGTGAAACATCGCAGAATGCTCAAATAAATTATACTATCCAACTTCCTTCAGTGAACACTGCACAAAATAACAAATTACCTGGCACTTCTCAGTTTTCCTCCCTCATGGGTGTCATGCCAGCAAAAAGTAATGTTCCTCAGTCTGAAGTATTACATAAGGAAGATCAAATGCAGGAAATTTTAGAAGGGTTACAGAAATTAAAATTAGAAAATGATCTATCTACTACAGCAACCCAGTGTGTACTAATAAATACGTCAGTGACACTGACTCCTACTCCCGTTAAATCAATTCCAAATGTTACAGTTGTTCAGCCAGTTTCTGAAGTACTAAATAATATTCAGTTCAGTGACAAAGTTAATAAACCCTTTGTGTGTCAAAACCAAGGCTGTAATTACAGTGCTATGACAAAGGATGCTCTATTTAAGCACTATGGTAAAATTCATCAGTACACTCCAGAGATGATTCTTGAAATTAAGAAGAATCAATTGAAATTTGCTCCATTTAAATGTGTAGTACCTACATGTACGAAAACATTTACAAGAAATTCTAATCTTCGGGCACACTGTCAGTTGGTACATCATTTTACAACAGAGGAAATGGTAAAGTTAAAAATAAAAAGACCTTATGGAAGAAAGTCTCAGAGTGAAAATTTGTCAGCTCCACGAATACCACAAGTAAAAAGACAGCTAGTTATGGCAGAGGAAAATAAAAGGGAACTCCAGTCTGCTGTGGAATTGGGGGCAATGAAGGAAAATGCCTTCAGTAATATAGCAGTGATTCCAGAAAAACAACTTGTAGGGAAAAAAAGTCCTGAAAAAACAGAAAGTTCTTCACAGGTGATTACAGTTATTTCTGAACAATGTAACACAAATTCTCTCACAAACATACAAACCAAAGGACGGAAAATTAGAAGACATAAAAAAGAAAAGGAGGAGAAAAAACGTAAGAAGCCAATTTCCCAGTCCCTTGAGTTCCCGACAAGATATAGTCCCTACAGACCTTACCGATGTGTTCATCAGGGTTGCTTTGCTGCCTTTACAATACAGCAAAACTTAATTCTGCATTACCAGGCTGTACACAAATCAGATCTACCTGCATTTTCTGCAGAGGTTGAAGAGGAAAGTGAAGCTGGTAAAGAAAGTGAAGAAATTGAAACTAAACAAACTGTGAAAGAATTTCGATGTCAGGTGAGTGACTGTTCTCGAATTTTCCAAGCCATTACTGGCCTGATACAACACTATATGAAACTTCATGAAATGACGCCTGAGGAAATTGAAAGTATGACTGCTTCTGTGAATGTTGGGAAATTTTCATGTGACCAGTTAGAGTGTAAATCTTCATTTACAACATATTTGAACTATGTTGTTCATCTTGAGGCAGACCATGGAATTGGGATAAGGGGAAGTAAAACTGAGGAAGATGGCATATACAAGTGTGACTGTGAAGGCTGTGACCGCATATACGCAACTCGGTCTAATCTCCTTCGGCACATTTTTAATAAGCATAATGATAAACATAAAGCTCATTTGATTCGGCCAAGAAGATTAACACCTGGTCAGGAAAATATATCAAGCAAAGCAAACCAAGAAAAGACAAAGTCTAAACATCGAGGGACAAAACACAGATCTGGAAAGGAAGTAACCAAAATGCCTAAGACCAAACGAAAGAAAAAAAATAATGTAGAAAACAAGAATGCAAAGATTGTACAAATTGAAGAAAATAAGCCTTATTCTCTGAAACGTGGAAAGCATGTCTATTCTATAAAGGCTAGAAATGATGCCTTATCTGAATGTACAAGCAGATTTGTGGCCCAGTATCCGTGTATGATAAAGGGGTGTACATCAGTTGTTACAAGTGAAAGCAATATAATTAGACATTATAAATGCCATAAATTGTCTAAAGCATTTACATCACAACACCGCAATCTTCTTATTGTTTTCAAACGGTGTTGCAACTCACAATTAAAGGAAACTCCTCAGCAAGAAACTGATAAGAATGATGAGAAAGAATTTGACACTTGTGTATCAGAGAGCAATGATAACTCAAGAACAGCTACAGTTCCACAGAAGGAAGTTGTAAAACATGAAAAAGATGAAATGGATGAGCTAACAGAATTATTTATTACAAAATTAATAAATGAAGACAACACAAGTGTGGAGACCCAAGCTCATACCTCTTCAAATGTAAAAAGTGATTTTCAGGAAGATAATCCTTGCCAGTTGGAAAAGCAAAAAGCAAGTAATTTGAAGAGAGTTAATAAAGAAAAAAATGTCTCCCAAAATAAAAAGAGGAAAGTTGAAAAAGCTGAACCAGCACCAGCAGTTGAGTTAAGTCATGTGCATAAAGAAGAAGAAACTGCTGTTGCGATTCAAACCACTGAGGAGCATCCTGCATCTTTCGACTGGAGCTCATTTAAGCCAATGGGATTTGAAGTATCATTTCTGAAGTTTCTTGAGGAGTCTGCAGTGAAGCAGAAGAAAAATACCGACAAAGACCATCCAAATAGTGGAAATAAAAAAGGATCCCATTCAAATTCAAGAAAAAATATTGACAAAACTGCTGTGAATAGTGGAAATCATATATGTTCTTACAAAGAAACTGAAACCTTTGTACAGTTTGCCAATCCATCACAGCTTCAGTGCAGTGACAATGTAAAAATTGTTTTAGACAAGACTCTAAAGGATTGCGCTGAGCTTGTCTTAAAGCAACTTCAGGAAATGAAACCTACCGTCAGTCTGAAAAAACTTGAAGTACATTCAAATGATCCAGATGTGTCTATTATGAAAGAAACTGGTAAAGCCACAGGGAGAGGGCAGTACTGATAACTAATGTACTATAAATACATCATTTACAATTTTATTTTAAATAGTCATCAAGCATGCTAGAATTGTGAAACTTTTTGGTTATTTTTTGTAGACATGAATTAACCTGGCCAAAAAATAAAAATAAAAAACATGGCATTTTTGTCATGTAAAACTTTTTTTTATCCCTATGGGACTTGAAGAACAGAATCAAAACTTCAGTTAATGTAAATATTGAGCTTAACCTCAAATTTTTATCAACCAGTTGCCCTTTTTATGAACTGAAATGAATTATCTATGTGATTGATATGTTTCACTAGGTCACTGCTCATGTATAACAGTACTCTGTTTGTAGATATCTTTTTTGTATATATTTATTATTATAAATCATTTGCTGCCACCAGCAGTATGTAATTCTAAACTATTAAATGACACGTTTATATTTGGAATTTTAATTTTTAACTAAGTAATCAAGTTTTTAAAACTTTCATTGTTTTAAATTAAGGATTTTTGAACAAAAACTAGAAACTGCCATAGTTGATTGATTTTTACATAAAGCATTTATTTACAAGATCTCAAAATTACTTTTCTCAAAGTAGGCACGTTATAGCAACACCTTGCTCTGCTTTGTAAATTTGCCATCCAGGATTTCAGGGTGGTATTCATGTGAAATTAAAGCAGATTCTTTAGCAGCTTCCTATAGTTACAGTTTTCCCCCCAGTGCTTCTAATTGGATACATATAATATGAGTCCCTGAAATATAATGGAAATGTGAATAAAGGATTTACATCAGAGATTACAAACGTTTGGTATTAAAAAACCTTTTGTGAATGTGATAGAAACTAGTAGTGTGGAGCAGTGTAAATATTTGAGGTGGTGATTTGTGAAGTAGCCCAGTATTGCCTTAAATAAAATCACATTTCATTTCTTGTTTTCTACATGTGATCTTATAAGGGTTTGTTTTTCCATTTTCTGAGATTTATAGATTGGTGTATAGCTTTAAACTGTATAAACTTTTGTGGAAAAATTTTTTTAAACATTTTTATAAACCTAAAAATTGGTATCATCAAATTGAGCCCATCTTGTGTTTATAAAATGCAAGAGTCCTTAACATTTATAATTACATAGATAAAACACTTTCTATAAGGAAGTTGGATTTTTTGATTTTACTGTTTATAGATGTTAGATTGTACAGATTTGTCTGTATTTTCCCACCATATCTAATGATGCTTTTTTCATTAGATTGGTCTTCCAGAGCAGTATTAGTTGTTATAGTTGATTATTTTGGTTATTCAGTATATGGTTAGCTCTTACAGTTTAGCTTTATTCACCATATTTATACTGTGGATTCACAGCCACAGATAGAAGTTATTTCAGAAGCGTTTATGACCTTCTCATTTGAAGTCCAACTAAAATCAGTACTGGAAACAAAAAACATCCTTTCAGATTGACTTGATTCTGTTTGCCATAAATGGTAGAATTGATTTTTGACTTTGTGTTGTTATAAACCAGTTGCGTTCACAATATTATTAGCCTGAGATATTAATGAGATTGTGATAGTATGAAAATGTGTTTATTCCCTGTGCAACATCAGATTTGCAGGAAAAATGAAGCACTTAACATTAACTGAAATTGCTGGTACTCTGAATAAATTAGCAGGTGTTAATAGTTTTATTTCTAGGGCCTAATTGGTTATATTGAATAGTTGGTTTTACCTCCTTAAGGTTTATTACCAATATGCATAAAACTTGATACATTAAAATTCCTATCCTTTGGTAAATTCATTGTTATTTATTAAAATAAAAGTTCTTATGGGTGATAAATACATGTTTTTTTCCTAAGTTAACAGTAACTTAACTTTGAGTAATTTTAATATTAAACTTTGTTAACAACTTATGTTTTCGTATAGTTTTCTTCAAAGATGATCTAGTTCTTAAAGGTAGGCATTTGGTAAAACTGCCCTATATAGTGCAGTAGCAAGTAGGTTTATTTCTGATGAATTTAGTGACAAACCGCTGTTAAGTGAAAATGCCAATGTGTTGGGGTTTTCCCTTTGCTCATTTAACATAAAATTGACCACTAGACATTTTTGTCTGTTCTCCTATATGTTAGGGAAAAGAGTTTGCCAACATTGAGTTAAATATTTTATATTTGGGTTCTGTATGCTAAAAGTTATTATGGAAGAGTGGGCTTTTTAGCATGGAACAGAGAAATCAAATTATGGTATAAAATAAATATGAATTTATAGAATAGCATGTTGGTAAAATTTGATATGGAATGTAATGCCTAAGTATTAAAAAAGAATCATAAATTATATATTTTTCATGGTATACTTTTTCTCAGTCATTTGTGTTGAGATACATTTTTCCTCCAGCCTAAATTTACCTGAGATTTCATTAAAAATTTGTGTTTTCTCCCTCTTCCAAACCCCCTAAAATTTGAATCTGCAGATCAGAACGTGTTAATTATTTAAAGTCATTGTGTTCAGTGAAATAAAACAGTTTGGGAAATTTTTAGCAGTGTTAAATTCAGCATTGTTAAATTATTCTAAAGAGCTGGAAGAGGTAGAGTTTTAACAAGGCAAGTTTGATTATTAGGTAGTAAATACAGTTGCTAAGGCTGTTGAGATAAAAGTACATGAAGAGTACAGCTAGCAACATCAAAGGAAAAATGCTATTTTTTGGTGGAGGGGGAAGGTTAGCAGTTACAGAAGTCTTGTTAAATAAGATGGGTCTTGACAGATGGATGAGTAGACATCAGAAGGTCAGAGGGGACAAAGAAATCCTAGCTGTGGAGGTATGAAAGGGACACGGTACATTTGTGGTATTGCAAGTGGTCCATGTGGTAAGGCAGAGGGGCCATGTGATTAAGGTTCTTATGTTTGCCATATTAGTCTTTATCGTGTGTGTTTGTGTGTGGTTACTTAATGCATCTAAGTTGAACAATTTGATCAGGTACAAATTTTAGAATGCTAATTAGCTATATAAAGAGAAAATTGGGTAAGTTGGAGATTAAAATCAGAGAGACTTGAAATAGTCCACTCAAAAAATCATGGGAGCCAGAAGAATGTTAATGGGCTTGAGAAAGAAACTAATGAGTGTAAGAAGTGTTAAAAAGCAGAGCAGTGAGGCAGCTCTTTTCAAAATCTTTATTGTGGTGAAATCAGAGGGTTGGAAGGTGAGGTCTGTGTCAAAGTTTTTAAATATTTGGGTATATACCTCTAAATTAGTGTTCTAAGGAACACACTTTGGGGAAACAATCTAAAATGGCGCTGACTCAGCCAGGATGGATAATCAACAGGTGTGCACCAGTGTGGCTGCATTAACTGTTTATAAATGGTAGTTCTGACTGGTCAGTTTATTCATTCCAGTTGATCGACTGTATTGATGATTGTTAACGTTTTGAATATCACCCTGCATTTAAACATTGAATGCCAACTAAGTGCACTTTGATTAAATTTTAATCTCTTTAAAGTCCCTGCCTATTGCTCCACTTATACCTACTTCCCCTTTTCCCAGTGTTTCCATCTCTTTGAACATGCCCCCAAGCTACATCTGAGGGTCTTCACTCATATTGTTTCCTCGGTTTGGCATGTTGATTCCTGTATTTGTATGGCTGACTCCTTATCTATCAGTTCTCAGCCTAAATGTTACCTCATCAGAGAGATACCCAGGTACCTCTATAATAAAGTTTCACGTGCCCATTCTCTATAAATGTTTAAGACTTTTATATCTACTTGTTTATTTTCTGTGCCATTCAGTACTACCATTCAATGAACAAAATGGTATTTCCCAATGGCCTTCCTCAATCAAGGTATCTCTCATGTCAGAGGTCTTTTCCCATAAGTAGGAGTCCTATACCTTGTAATCAAAATCTCTTACTTTCAATTCTTGAATTCAAGATCCTCTTTTTCTAATCACAGATGTTTTTCAGAGCATCTGGAGATACTTCCAGTAAAAAATTACACCTTATCACAGTTAATCAGTTATTCCTACCACTTGCCAACTGTTTGCTGGCTCGTGTCCTTAGCTTGTTTAGCTTAGAAATTAGTTCTCACTTTGATGCACACTCCTTAGTTAATATCCTGAAAGCAGGCTGCTCTCTGTGATGATCTAGAAAAAATCAAAACCTGACTGCTCTTGAGCAGTTGAAAGGGAAAAATTATTTCACCAGGCAGGGTTGTCTAAAAACTGCATGACAATTTTTCTGTGGTTATATTGTAACTAACTTCCATGAACTTAAATAATTTATATACGCCATCACTCAGTATTCCCACTCTCTTCATCTGAATATCTTTAAATTACATTTTGCTGAGAAAATACAGAGATTTGATGGGAATTTACTCAACTTTTCCACCACCAAATTTACAAACCAATTCATATCTGCCCTGTCTTATACTTATTACAGACCAGCTCCTCACAGGGACTGGATCCCATGCCCCCTCACCTCAAAACTTTTAATCAACTTTTCTTGTTTCGTCAGCCATCTTTTACTATATCCTTTCCAAAAGCTTATAAATATGCCATAGTAGCTACTCTTCTTCAAAGAAGGGGCTGCCTTCTATTTGGTCCCCATCATAGCTGATCTAAGTTGCCTACTCAAAACACCCCATTTCTTCACTTGCGGTTTGGTGCCACTTTATATGCCCCTTCAGCTACCCTGAAATTGATCTCGTCCAGATCACCAGTCTCCATGGTGCCGTGTCTGCTGGTTCTTTTTCCTGCCTTTACTCACTGCCTGAGGTGCTTTCAATAGGGTCGATTGAAATAGTCCCTTGGTTTTCTTGACATTTTCTCTCTTAGTTTTCCCATTATGCTTTCGGCTGCCCCATCACTGGCTCCAACTCTAGTTTCTCTCCCAGTACCTGACCTTTGGGCTCATTGTGTATGTCTCCTCTCTTGGAATGGTTTAGTCTATTCTGTGGAGTTGATATTACCTCTAAGATCGGGTTTTTCATAGGCTTCTCAGGCCTTTTCAGGCTTGTCTCATTCATAGTTAAAAATATCACATCCAAATCATTGTTTTGTTCCCACCCTGCCTTCAATCTGTTCCTCTCTCAATATTCTTTATCTGGATAAGTGAAGTTGTTACAGAAAATGAAGCGACCAGACGTGGAGGGGTTCGGGAGCACGATCTTTATTACATGCACAGGCCCAGAGGAGAGTGATCTCCAAATTCTGAGCCCGGAGCAGAGGTCTTTCTTTTATACTCCTGTCTTTCTTCTAAGGCTGCGTGGCCAAAGCAGGTTACAGAAGCAGATGTGGAAGTTAGATTACCTTGTGGCATTCTTAGGCTAGTGGGAGAGGGTTTTCCCCTATCATTACCCCCTGTGGGTGCTTAGACAGCACTTTGATCTGTCTCAACATCCAATAATGGGACTCTGTTCTTGTTGCTGAAGCATAAGAATGCGGCTAATGGTCTTCCGTACTAGTGCTCCTTCTAACTGGCTGGCTACTATCCTGTTGGCCCAGGGTCCTACAGTAATGACTAGGATGAGGATGATCAGGGGTCCTAGGACGGGAGCTAGGAAGGAGAGAAGAGTGTTCTGCCACCAGGAGGATGCTGCTGTTGGCTCTGAGCCGTAGTCTGTCTGTAAGTTCATTTATGCGTTGTAAGTTTTCTTCAACTAAGCCACTTTCGTTAACAAAATAGCAACACTCTTCTCCTAGGAATATACAGGTTCCCCCTTTGTGGTAAGAAGGTGTAGGGCTCGTCGATTTTGCTGGGCTATTCTAGCGAGAGAAAGGATCTGGCGTTGTAGGGAGGCCATGGAGGTTGCTACTGATCCTAAGGCTTCGTGGAGTTCTTGGCGGAGTATATCTTGGGACTGCAAGCTTGTGGCTAATCCTGCTCCTCCTACGCTGATGCTGGTGAGTGAAGCAGCGAAACTTAGTCCAGTAGGAATACTGCTCTTCGGTGGAGACTGGAGTTTATATACTTGGCTTCTAGTTCTCCGGGTGGGTAGGCTAATAGCTGGGGGGGCTAGTGCTACCAGGAGGTAGACATGAGAGTCCGGGCAGTTGATACTTGGGACTAATGTCTGGTTAGTCCAAGAGAATAGCCCCGGTGGGGGTGCAAGGGGGAGTGACTTGTCTCCCTTGCACCAGCTGGTACTGTTTGGGTATAAGCCCCTCTCTGGGGACTGATAGAGGGGAGCCTGGATGGGCCGTAGGTGTCCATCCCCGCTGCTATGGCTTGTATTCTGAGGAGTGGCATTAACTTGGACTGCAATTAGCAGGGGCTTGCTTAGGGAGGCACAGAGGAAGCAATCTGTGAAGTTCCCTGGGTCACTGAGGTTAAGGAGGGCTGCCCCCTCCTGGATTAGAGTTATCCAAGAGAAAGGGGTATCCGTTTGGCTGATCTGGGGTTCAGCTCTTTCAATGGTTTTCTGAACTGTTTTTAGCTGGTGAAGGCCAAAGTATAGTTCTTTTCTCTTGAAAACTATGATATCTCCTACTGGTCCTGAAAAGGCCATGCCTACGTAGACTTTCCCTCTAACTCCATTTTCCCAGATAGGGTCTTCTGCCTTATCCAGGGTTATAACAATTTCTCTGCCATTTGTGGGGTGGGTCTGGCAATATCTGTAGGCACAGCCCCCATAGGTCTCTGGCCACCAATTGCAAGACTCATCTTTCTGATATTCTTTGAAAGAGAATATTTGGATTCCTGAACCAAATGCACCCATTTAGGCTTTGGAAGGTCCCTCCTAAGATCTTGAGTACTAATTTCCCTCTGCAGGGCCTGAGACACTCTTTTGTGCCTGTGGTGACCATGGTTGTCCACGTCCCGTTTCCTATATCCTTTGGTATGGTCCCGCTGGTGGCCACAGCAATGTATTACAGCTACTTGGTTGGGGGCCTTTACATTCTGGAGTAGTCTGAGTATTTCTTGCTTATTCTTTATCTCTTTTCCCTCTCTGGTTCAGAGCCCCCTCTCTCGGTAAATTGCCCCATTAAAGTGCAGGTTAGTGTAGGCATATTTGGAGTCAGTATATATGTTGACCGTTTTGTCTTTACTGAGCTCTAAGGTTCGTATGAGGGCTTATAATTTGGCCTGCTGGGCCGACCACCCGACAGGTAGGGCCCTCGCCTCTATGACTGTGTCTTGGGTGGTAACTGCGTAGCCCACCCGGTGCTCTCCGGCCTCCGTCAGGTAGCTGCTCCCATCAGTGTATAGAGTCCAATCCTCATGGGGCATAGGCTGCTTTCAGGTCAGGTTGGCTGGTGTAGACTTGGTCGGTAACATCTGCACAGTCATGATCTGGAGCCCCATGTTCTGCAGGCGGGTACGTGGCCTGGTTGATGAACAGCACAGTCTTCAGGTGGACCCGGGGATTCCCTTGGAGCAGCCCCTGGTATTGAGCTAGCCGTGGGTTGGACAGGTATCTGTGCCCTGCCCCTTCTAATAGGCTATGGATGGCATGGGGCAAATAGAGGTGCGTCTCCTGCCCAAAGGTTAACTTCTCTGCCTCTTTTAATAGGACTGTCGCTACTGCGACCCCTCTTAAACACCATGGCCACCCCACTGCAACATTGTCCAACTGCTTAGACAGGTATGCCACCGGCCTTTTCCAGGGTCCATGGTCTTGGGTCAGCACGCCCAGGGCTATTTTGTCCTTCTCATGTACATAGAGCCAAAAAGGCTTCTCTGGGTCAGGCAGACCCACGGCGGGTGTGCTAGTTAGGCAGGCTTTGATCTGCTGGAATGCCTCCTCCTGCTCAGGAGTCCATAGGAACGGATCAGAGTCTGGCCCTTTGGTGGCTTGGTACAACGGTTTGACCATCTGGGCATAGCCGGGTATCCAGAGGCGGCAGAAACCAGCTGCTCGTAAGAACTCTCTGAGTTGCCTTTGATTTGTTGGGACCGCCATTTGTCTGATGACCACCTTTCTTTCTATCCCAAGGGTCCGCTGTCCTTGGCTGACCTGGAACCCTAGGTACTTGACAGTCTCTTGGCAGAGTTGTGCCTTCTGAGACACCCGGTATCCCTTGTCTTGTAGTAACTGGGGTAAGGCACCGGTATGGACGAGACAGTCTTCCTTCCCTCGCCCGGCTAGTAGCAAGTCACCTATGTATTGGAGTAGAGTGACTTCAGGGTACTTGTCCCTAAATGGGTGTAGGTCTTTTGCCAGGGCCTCACTGAATATGGTGGGTGAGTTCTTGAACCCCTGAGGCAGTCTTATCCAAGTTAGCTGGGACTTTTCCCCAGATACCAGGTCCTCCCACTCGAAGGTAAATATGGCCTGCGACTGCAGGGCCAGAGGGATGCAGAAGGCATCTTTCAGGTCTAGGCAGGTAAAGTGAGTGGCTGTTGATGGCAACTGTCCCAATAGGGTATATGGATTTGAGACCACAGGGTGCAGTGTAACTGGCTTGATTGACTGCCTGTAGGTCCTGTACTGGCCTATAGCTGGACCCCATCTGGTATCTTTAGAGGGAGCAATGGTGTGTTCCATGGCAACTGGCAAGGGACTAGGATCCCTGCTTCTAGATGCCTATTGATTATCGGAGCTATGCCGTGCTGGGTGTCTCTAGGTATTGCGTACTGTTTGAGGCATCTCGGAGCCGCTCCGGGCATGAGTTCTACTAACACGGGCTCCCGCCCTTTTGCTAGTCCTGGCGGATTGTCCTCTGCCCAGACTCTGTCCTCTCCCAGTAGGCTGCCCAAAGGGGATCCTGGGCTGGCCCTTTGTCTCTCTGGTGGAGTCTATATTCTTCTCTAGGTATTACTAGGGGGATGGTCCGCAGTGCGGACAGGTCTAGGGAGACCCCGCCAGGTTGGAAAGTGACCTGTGCCGCCAGCTTGGTTAGAATGTCCCTGCCCAATGGGGGAATTGGCAGTCTGGCAGGTACAGGAACTCATGGGTAATCTGGTGGCCGCCAAGTTCAACCTTCCTCGACTGGCAAAACCTTTGCGGGATGGCCAAGAGGCCAGTGGCCCCCTGTACTAAAACCTCCTTTCCAGTGGGGTGTCCTACCAGGACGGCGACTACTGAATGTTCCACCCCAGTGTCTACCATGAAGTCAGTGTCTTGGCTCCCGACTTTTACTCTGACCATGGGCTCCTGGGGACCGAGCACGATGGAGCCCGGTCCTCCTCAGTGTTGGTTGAACCCAGCGAGGGCTAATACATTGGGGGCTGGTGCCGGGGTGACTGCCTGGCTGTTAGATGACTCCTCCCGCCGCTTGCAGGCTGGGCAGTCCTGCTTCCAATGTCCTCGCTCTTTGCAGTATGCACACTGATCCTTTTCTACTTTGAAGTGCCCCTTTTTATTTCCCGGTCCACTTTTTGATGTTGTGGAGGCTGGTTTTCCTAGTGCAGCAGCTAAGAGGGTGGCCTGCAATTTTTGGTCTTCTAATTGGGTGGCCGCTGCGGCTTCGTCTTGGTTTTCGTATACTTTGTTGGCTACTGCCAAGAGTTGGTTCAAAGCCATGCCTGAGAAGCCTTCTAATTTCTGAAGCTTTTTCCTAATGTGTGAGGCCGACTGAGAGACCAAGGCCATGGCGACCATATACTGGTTCTCGGTCGCCTCTTGGTCAAAAGGGGTATAAACCTGATAGGCCTCCATTAGGCGCTCTAGGAAGTCCCTGGGGCACTCGTCTGCCTTCTGAATTATGGTGGCTACTTTAGCCATGTTGGTGGGTTTCCTAGCAGCCGCTTTTACCCCCTGTGGCAAGGAGTGGCGATACTGATCGAGGGCTGCTCGTCCCTGTTCTGTGTTTGGGTCCCAGGTCAGCTGCTGCTTGGGGGCGGCCCTTCGAGCATAGTCAGAGGGGTCGAGGGTCCCAGCCGGGGCATATGCTTCTAGGTAGCGCTGGCCTCCTGTAGGATCTTTCTTCTCTCCTCTGTGTTAAGAAGTGTGAGGAGGAGTTGGCGACAGTCAAGCCAGGTGGGTTGGTGAGTTTGGAAGGTTGAATCCACTAATTCAATCATGGCCTGCGGCTTCTCCGAAAACGGAGGGGTATGGTGCTTCCAATTTAGGAGGTCAGTTGTACTAAAGGGCTGGTAGTAGCAGGTGACCTGACCCGGCTGGATGGTCCCATCCTCATTGACTCTAGGAGCTGCCTGTACCTCCGGAGGGGCATCTGGAGAGGTGGCCAATGCTGGCTTCTGAGCCTATTGGCCACGGGTGATGGGCCCGGTTGGGGCAAGGCCAGATACTGGACAGGTGCCAGTTCTGGACTATGCTGCTGCTCTTGTGACTAAACGGAGGGTGGCGGAGTCAAGGGCTCCTGCGGTGGGGCCAAGGGTGGCGCCGCTAGGGCCTGATAGGGAGGCAGCTGGAGAATAATTAATTCATCTTCCTGTGCCTGATCTTAGTGGATGGGGGGTCTGGCTCTAGCAACTAACACAGTTGGGGTTCTCTGTTGCCGGGGCCGCGCGCAACACGTTCTTGGGCGTGTTCTGCCCGAGGTCCCTTTGGGACATCTTGGAGTTCCTGCACACTGGCTCAGCCATCTGGGCATGTCCTGGGCTAATTCTTGCCATCTGTCTATATAGGGGTGTTGGTTGGGGTGACCTGGCTTTCCCGTAACTATGAGGTGAACTGCTCTAATGGTGGACAAATTTAAAATTCCCTCGGTGGGGGGGGGGGGTGAGGCAGCCGACTCTGAAGGTCGGCCATTCTGATGTGCAAAAAGTCTTGAGTTGTTCTGCATTCAGCAACGGGTCCTGCCCTCTAAATTTACTGAAGTTCTGGAGCATACAGTCTAGAACTGTGGAAGGCCTGCCTCCCATAGTTTTCCTCCCACTCAGCACAGACATACAAAGGGTGGGATTCACTCGCTTGTCCGCCTGGCCTGCTCCCTTGTGGAATAAAGTCAGTCTTGGCTAAGGTTGCCCCAGCAGAATTCGGGGTTAACTGTCAACCGTTATGCCGGATGACCTGACACAGGAACGGCAGGTTGGGACCCAATCTTGCTCCGTAGGTTTTCGCCCGTGGAGCCACAAACACACACAACTCTTATTTTCACTCTCAGACACTCAGAAGTTAAACATTCCCTCCCTGAGTGAGGATCCGGTGATCGGACTCCCTAGTCTCGATCCTCATGCAGATCTGGGAGGACTCAACCTCCTTTCCTGGTCTTGGGTCCAGTCTCCAGGGCACTTACCGATCCGGCGCCTTCCGGTAGATCGTGGTCCGAAACCTCACTTCCCATCTGGAGTCGCGGGTTGGCGTCCAGTGCCCCGACCAGTCGGGGCCTAAGAAATCGCAGGGCACGTGCTCCCCTGGTCCCCAGTCGGGCCACTGGCCGCCTGGCCCGCCCTGTCCAGCTGGCGGCAAGTCGGCTCGAATTTATGTAAGGCTGCTTCCCAGTCAGGGAATCAAATGTTAGAGAAAATGAAGCCACCAGACACGGAGGGGTTCAGGAGCACGATCTTTATTAGGTGCACGGGCCCAGAGGAGAGTGATCTCCAAATTCTGAGCCCCGAGCAGCGGCAGAGGTCTTTCTTTTATACTCCTGTCTCTCTTCTAAGACTGCATGGCCGAAGCAGGTTACAGAAGCAGATGCGAAAGTTAGATTACCTTGTGGCGTTCTTGGCTAATGGGAGGGTGTTTTCCCCTATCAAAGTCACTACTTGAGTTTCTCAGTTGATGCTCTTTAATGTTGTTATAGTAATCAATGCCTATACTTACCCTGTGTTTGGTTATAGTTGTAGTCATTTCTATATCATAAGTAAAAGGAGCCCTTTCATGTCTCATCCAAATCGCTGTTATTTTTTGTGAAGACCACTCTAACATTCCCCTTACAGAGTTTATTCTAGAATATCACCCACCTGGCAGCTAGGTTGATTTCTTTTGTAATATTTGAGGTTGCAGAGCTCAGGAATTCATTTATTATCTTCACACTGCCCTTGAATAAAATGTGGTTTTGGTTTTTTGCTGTGATTCCTGCCTTCCTAAGCATATTGTGACTCTCCTTTGTCCATTGTGTTCTAGCCACATTGGTTTCTTTTGATGTCCTCAAACCATCCTAGGTCTCTCCGTTCTCAAGGCCCTTCTGCTAGCTGTTCTGCTTGGGATCCCATTTTCTTAACTCATTCTTCAGGTCTTAGGCTTCTGTGACTGATTACTCCATTACAGTGCTGAATTGTTTTTGAAAGACAGCATTTATCACAAGTTATAATTGCTTTTTCTCCCTACTTTATTTTTTTTACTCCCACCCCCAATTATTGAACTATAGTTTGCACGAGGTCAAAATCCTTTCTGGTTAGGTCACCTACCGTTCTATGTCAAGAGTCTAGTCCAGTACCTTGGATTATATAAGTAGTAATTTAAAAAATTTACTGAATGCTTAAATGGGAGATGAAGTGAACATAATCCTGACTCATGGAGCTCAGAGTCTACACAATCAATATAAAGGGATTAGAAGGATGTATAATAGAGTGAGAATATGATGCTATGTAATCTGTGGTAAAGGAAAACAATTAAGAAGGAGAGGCTGGGGAGGCAGAGGAAACTCCAGGCCAAGGTAAGTTCCGATAGGAATAGCTTCCAAGGAAATGGATAACAGCTGGTAAAGAGTTTAGAGTGAGTGAGGAAAGGTAAGCAAGAGCCAGGTCACAGTATTTTAGATCTAGGGTTCACATTTGGGTTGTAAGCAAAAGATGAGATTCTTAACACTTGGAGTTTAGAAGTTCACTGTGATGAGGGAGCATTCCAGTGGGGGTTCAAAAACAGGAAGGCTGTCCAAGCCATCCAGGGAGGAGTGGGCAGGAGAAAAGTGGACAGCCTTGTGAGATTGTAGAATATTTGGCAAGACTTGGTCATTATGGAATGAGGGGAAGGGGGGAAGTCCAGAACATTTCCATGGTTGAAGAAATCCTGTTTATTCAGGCAGGTGAGGCTGAGTAGCAGTATTGTGAGTTGGATGGTTGCCTAGGGAAAGAGTCTGTAAAAAAGGATGCAGGGCTTAACTGAGCAACTGGCTGTTTTAAAGTACATTGAAAGAAGTAGGGGGGAATTGTGAGACTAGCAGGATGGAAGTATTTTAAGGAAGTGTGTTCAATTCTGTCACATTATGCTAAGGTAAGGATTGTAAAGTATCCTTTGGATTTAATGGTAGGAAAGTGATCAAGACCTTTGCAGTTACTTAGTTTTAATGGAAGCCATTTTTAGGAGTGTAGACAGCAAATGTGTAAACACCCGTTTTTGAAATAATTTAGTTGTGAAGGAGAGAAGATAAATTCTGGGGGGTATCATAACCAGTTTTTTAAATTTTAGGCAGATAGCATATCCAAGTGCCAGTGAGAAGGATTTGGTAGGTAGAGGTTAAGGTGAGAAATTGCATATGTTACAGAATACTTAAGTTTCAGGCTTGGGTAATTGTGAATAGTGATGCTGTTCATTATGGTAGTAGAGAAGGAATGGGATTGAAGTAAGGGTAAGGTTAGTGTTGAATTTGAGGTACCTCTGGGTCATGAAGACAGGTATGGTAATCAGTTTCTTTACAGGGGTCTGAAACTACAGTCTGAAGTTTAAACTCCTTGAGGACAAGCATTCTTGTTCTTTTCTCTCTTAAGCATTTAGCCCAGAATCTGAGCTATAGTAAGAGCTTAATACATTTGCTAGAATTGAAAGAAGAAGCAAGGATGTAGTGAAGGGTAGATTGCAAGAAAAGAACCCTAAGGAATAGCAACAATTAGTGGGCAGGGGAAAAATTAGCAAAGAAAACTCAGGAAGACAGGGTTAGGTGAGAATCGGGAAAGGAGGTAAAGTTATGGAGCATTACAGAAACCAGAAGAGAGAATGATGAAGTGTAGGTTGTCATACCAAATGCCCCTGGGAGATCAAGTACGACTAAGAATAAAGAGGCTAGTATAATTAACCATTGCTAGCCACTTTAGAGAAGTTGTAGTGGCTGTTAATAGTTTGTCCAATTATGTTCAGTTGAATGGTGAATGAACTCACCAAGGAAATGAAGGCAGTGAGTTATTTAAGTATCTTGCTCTAAAGAAAAGGAAATGTGCTAATCCCTGACCATATTTGGAGGCTTTTAAGGTTAGTCTTGAACATTTGTGGACTTGAAAGAGGTACCCATTAAAGGGCTCAAAGTTGAAATAGAGTATTTGATAGAGCCCAGTCCCAAGAACATAGGTAGGTGAAAGTATCAGCATTACAAAATAGAAAGGAACTTTCTCTTAGACTAAGTCTGTTAAGTAGAAATGGTGAGCTCCTTGTGATGAAATTTTTTTTAAAAACTGCCCGGCAGCAAGCCTTGGAAGATTAGAGAATCAAAGTACAAATGGGTGAAGCCATGAGGTGAGTGGGAGGGGGAGCTAAGTAGAAGAGATACAGGAATTACTGGGTGAGTGTTCAAGGTTCAGTTGACCTGTGAGAGTGTAATGTGGCACTGCATGTTTATGTGACATCCAGTTGTGTTCTTGGCTTGAATGGAGGAGGAAGAAGTTGCATAGTCCTACTATGGGTATTGGGCCAGTGAATTGAGTCTGGTTAGGATTAGGAAACAAAGCCAGCACGAAAAGGCAGTGGCCAAGGGACTGGAGATCTCATGGTGTCAGAGAGGGTATAATAGGAAGAAGGCCAAGAAATGGGCATGAAAGACTAAAGCATCGGAATTGAAGATCTTAGGAGTAATACAGCTTGCAGTGTCTGGAAATAGCCAGAGAAGTAGATTGCTGAATTAAAACGTGAATGAAGCTGATTGGAGTTGAGAAAGTTAAAGAACTTTTAATTTATTGGCCTGTACACAGAAGATGAGTCCAGTAGAAACTGGGTTAGGAAGACCAAATGTGAGAGTGCCTCCTGGCTGTGTGGCACAGGCAAAGAATTTGGGAAAGCTTCAGAGTATCTGGCCAAACCGTCTTGGGAGATACAGGTTAAGTTTACATTAAGTTGCAGAATATAGCTCTGGCTGGTGTGGCTCAGTGGATTGAGCACGGGCCTACGAACCACACAATCGAGGTTCGGTTCCCAGTCGGGGCACATGCCTGGGTTGCAGGCCGGTTCCCGGCGGGGGACTCATGAGAGGCAGCCATACATTGATATTTCTCTCCTTCTTTCCTTCCCCTCTAAAGATAAATAAATAAAAAATCTTTTGAAAAAAAAAGTTGCAGAATATAAATTTGTGAAGCAGCAATGGGAGCCCTTTTTAAGGAGCATAATGAGCAGAATTGAAAGGTTTCCACAGATTAAGTTGGAAAGAGATTAGAACAGAATAATTATAGATAGTCAAAAGTCACATTTTGTGACCAAGGGGAAAGATAAGCTTTGAATGCTTCAAGGCCAAAGCTACAGTCTAACAGGAATCTGCTATATCTAGCTTTCTTTGGCCTAGGTTTCATATATCAGATATGCAAATGATTGTAACATTTAGTACTTGTTGGCTGCTACTGTGTGACAGGCACTGCTAAGAACTACATGTTTCCATATATTCTGAAACCAACTCTAAGACTTAGACACTCTTACCCTTGTAAGATGAGGAAATTGTGTAAGATGAGGAGAGAGGTATGTGACAGCTGAGAGTTGGAACCAAGTAAACTGGATCAGCTCTTGTGCATGCCTTGATTTGGGGAGCATTGATAGCCAAATGATGTAATGGATGGCTTGGTGCCTTTAGCTGGAATTATGTTGTAAAAAGTGTCTGGTTACCGAAGCAAATCTCCCCAGGTAGTTAGAAAGCACTATTAAGAGATAATTTATAGAGGGCTTTTAAGACCCACCTTTATATGTTTTGTTAACAGTTTAGTATCGGTTTTACAACTTGAATTTCGGGAGCCATGAGAGATGACTGGTGATGAAGGTAGGGAGCACAGATGCACAAAGGGCTGACTACTGTAGACATTCACTGCAGCTGTGTAGTCTTCAACCAAAGAAACTAAGGGCAAAAGAACTGAGAAGCGATTGTGGAGAGATTGACTAGGTTCTGACCAGCTCTCTCCACACACTAGTCTGTTGTATATTGGGAGCACTATAATTGAGACTTGTAGTCACAGGTTTGTTTGCTGCCATCTTAGCTACCAGGTGCTTGTGTTCCCCCAAACAGCTATGGGTGTGGCAAAAGAATGTTCTTGGGAAGGAAGACACAGGCTTTAGTGCTACCATGCCTGGATCCCTTAAATACTCATATCCCCCGGGGTAAGTTGGAGAAGAATGGGCATCGGTGATAACAATAGCCCTCATGTGCCAAGTCTCTGTATAGATGTGAGGTGTCCAAGAGGTCTGGGCTTTTGAGGACATGGTGAGTTTAAACTATTAAGGAGCAGATCACACCAGGAAATTCTTCACTGGAAACAGGTACCTATGAGTTGTCTTAAGGCGAGTGCCCCTTGCCCTCTGCCAAGCAGAAGTAGCCCCTTTTATATGGATATTTCAAGATGTTAACACCTAGACACTAAGTGTGGAAGGGGGATGGAATATGCCAGGAATCGATCAATCTCATTTCTTTTTTTTCCCTTTTTTAAAAAAGATTTTATTTATTTATCTTTAGAGGGGAAGGGAAGGAGAGAGGGAGAGAAATATCAGTGTATGGTTGCCTTTTGTGGGTCCCCCACTGGGAACAGGCCTGCAACCCAGGCATGTGCCCTGACTGGGAATTGAACCTCGATCGTGTGGTTCGCAGGTCCGTGCGCAATCCACTGAGCTACACCAGCCAGGGCCCAATCCCTTATTTCCAGTGCACTTGGCAATCGATAAAATCCAAATGTTCAAACAACTAAGTCATTTTAGTAGAACTTGTTTGCAACTTCTAACCCTAAAAAAAACTTACTTAGCTAGATAAACTCATCACATTTGAAAGTTTAAAATCCAACCTTAGAGTATTTACTCAGTTCACTTATGGCTACTTAAAACTGGAGTACTACAAAGTTTTCACTCAAGTATATGTGTCCTCCAAGGGAATGTTATAAACCCATAATGGCAGTGGGGTGTTAGGATTTAAAATGTAATTAACCCATGCACCACGAGAAGAAGAAAATTAGGAACCCTAATTTATAGATAATTACTGACATGAGGAACATGGGTTGGCACCACCAAACCTACAATACAGGACTCCTGGTTCAGAAGGCTTTCTCTGCTGCCCTGCTGGGAGGAGGTACTGCCATTTAAAGCAGGATTAGGGTGTTGGTGTCAGGTTACCTGGGGAAGTTGCAAATATGAGAGGCAGTGTGATGTACTTATTTTGGTAACTAAGGTGAAACTGTGAGTTCTTTCACATTTCATGCCATACATCAATGTAAAATTTTTTTACAGTGTAGTTTACTTTGTCATCAGTGTAAAATGAGAAACTGAAGCAACTCAAGTGTATTCCAATAAAATCTTGACCCCACACCACCTCCTAGCTAAAGTAGAAGAGCTTGAAGTATGAAAGACAACAAACAGCTGCTTTGCCAAAGTAAAAGATCCAGAACTTTCTGCTTGGTAATGGTGTGGGCCTTTCAAACACAAGAGCATGGTTGTGTGTAATCCCAGACATTTTCACTGTGTGTTTCTCTTGCTCTCACTCACTCTACAAGGACAGAAAATCTGAATTTTTAATTTTGAAACTATAGGCTGGAATACTTGGCTATGCGGGGTTAGGAGAGGTTTCCTCTTTTTTTTTTTTTTTTCATTTAACTGACTAAGCAATAACTTTGAGTGCAGCTTTTATCAGAAGTACACCATTGAAGAGCCAACATGACCCAGCAGAGCCTTCAAAATTTGGAGCTTACTGGAGCAGCCATTACAAAGGGCTGAGCCCCAAGATCCTGGAAAGGAGGCTTGGGGAGCCCAAGACAATTCTGGTTTTCTCTAGTAAGGACTATATAATATTTAATAAATAATTATGTGTCACACACTGCTTTGAGCTCCTTACATGTCAGCTCATTGAATCACAATCGTGGAAGCAGCGGGCATTGGAGTTCATTGTCACAGAGCTTTTAACTATAGACTTGGCTCATGTAAGAAATCTGTGTTCTTGGGCTAACAATCCCTAGGATATTGCTTGAAGGAAAACTTACCGTCACATACCATGTGTGTGTATACTTCCAGCAGGGTAAGCAGATATTGTTCTAGATTCATAATCTTTGGCGCCAGAGTGGGAAGAAAGATCATGCCACCATTTGGATTTAGTAATCCCTTCTTTGTTTCAGTCCTGTTACCATGTTGCTTTCTCACTTTTATAAGAGGCTGTGTTTACATTGGCTTCACCAAAAAAAAGTAGGTGTACTCCTTTTAAGGAGACACGTAGGAATGTTTTATTCAATAAATACTCAGATGGTTTTTATGTCTCACAGAGCTTGGTTTAAAATTAGATCATTCACTTGTAGCTGGCCAGCATCTGTCTTTCTGAGTTAAGGTTTGTCGGCCTTTTCTGGAAGGGAGTTGGTCTGGGAGTGAATTTGGAGATGCATGATTAACTCACACGCTGCATATAAAATCAGTTTAAAAGTAGGTATGTGAGTGTCTATAAAGCTCTGTTTCATAGGCCTTCAGGTAGGTGGCGCTCAGACACTCAACTGCACGGGAGTGAGAGGCCACAAGGTGGCGAGCTAACACTAGAAATGTGTGTATAGCGGAGACCTGGAAATCAAGTGAGAAATTGCCTTTATATTTTTTATTTATAGTGGATGTGGGCTAATATGTGCTGGTCACTTATATTTTTGAATACTTGTACCTGAATAGTTATTGAAATACAGTTTTAAAAATTGGGAGAGGACTGTGATACATGGTTACAACTGAACAGCTGTTTAAATGGAAGCAGTCTAGAGCACTTTGTATGAATTACATGTAGTTTTAACTTTCTCCAAAGCACCAATCAAAAATCTTGTTTTGAAAAGAAGGTAGTCACACTGCTACCTCTACATGCAAAAGACACTTGTTTATTTTTGGCTGGGCACATTGCCATCCCCAACAAAATCAGTTACTACCTAGTTGTCTAATAAGGTAGATTTTTTTTAAGGATGTAACACAGTTGTTACATGGCACCAGTATTCCAAAGATCTTTGCAACAGTCTTGTACAGGAAATCTCTGGAAGATTAGATTTGGAACTTTAAAACAACTGACAAGTCAATTTATCATCCAGGGTTGTCTGATTTACAAGTATGTTAAAAGATTTCTTCCAATTTCAGAATGACTTTTTAGTCGGCACAACGTAGTTTTGTTGTAAGACTGAATACGTTGTTACTGAGCAACTATGGTGGGCTGAGCCCTGAGTGTGTGATGAAGGATGTGGCTCTTCCCTGCATCCAAGGTGTTCGTAATTTAGAAGGGGCTACAAATGTGCAAGCAAACATTATAGGAATAAGCAATATAATGAAGCCTATTGTGAATTGCAGTAACATTTTTAAACTACTTTGTGATGACCACATCTCGTTTTTTTTAATTCTTGTGTTTATTGATTTTAAAGAAGAGAGAAAAACATTGATTTGTCGTTTCACTCATTTGTGCATTCATTTGTTGATTCTTGTATGTTCCTTGACCGGGGATGGAACCTACAACCTGGGCATATTAGGATGACACTCTAACCAGCTGAGCTCTAACCAGTTCAGCCAGGGCAATAGCTAACATTTGTAGATAAACTTTATATGCCAGTCTTTGCATGGATTGTCTTCATTTAATCTGTAACAAACATATGGCACAGGTATTATTTATGCCTGTTTTACATCAAAAGTTTGCTCTCTAGTAGAAATATTTGATCTAAGCCTTAAAATTAGAATTTCTCAAGGTGTAGAAAAGGAGAATGAAATCTCATAAAATAACCACCTTACATGTTACTATAATGTTTTGATTTTAAAGAAGGTAAATCCTACTGTAACCAGTTCTGTGGAACTGCCTAAATTGGTCATCGTAATGTGATGTTTTGTTATTTATTGTACATGAAATTTCTTTTTATGAAGGTGGTTCTCTATTAATCAGAGACCTTTCTGTGGTATCAGTTTTATATAGTGATACAGCCAAGACAAAGTCTTATTTTGCTGTTACCCAGTATATGTTCTAGGTGTGAAAATTATATGGTCTTGAAGAGTTAAAAGGAAATTTGGAGGTCTTCTAACTATACCTCTCACATAATCCAGGAATATTCACTTTTTTCTTTATTTTTATTGTTTACACTGTTGCAGATGCCCCCATTCTCTCTCACCCCTCTTTGCCTGCTCCCACCCTGCTCCCAGTCCCCCTTCCCTCTGGCCATCACCACACTAGTCTGCGTCTGAGTTACACATACAGGTATGTTCTTTGAATAATCCCTTCACCTTTCATCCAGTCCCTGCACCCCCTTCCCTCTGTCGGCCAGGAATATCCTTGATTATCTTTTTCAGTGTTGGAGGTCTCACAACTTTGTCGAGCAATTACTTTATTGTGGGGCAGTTCAGTTAAATAGACCATTTCTATATTAAGGGTTTTTATCTCTTTGATTTTCAGCCATTGGTTTTACTCCTGAAACCTTGGAAAACAAAAAGCTATTTATTTCAAGTGTTGTGAAAATCATTCCTTATAAGTCTGCACACAAATGTCCACTAACAGGATTTAATTGCTTTTGGTCAGTAGGTTCATACTATACTTTGTTCATGTTAAACTGGTGGACAGCTGAAACTCCAAGGATTTTATGTCATGAACTAATAGTCCTAGTCTCATGTTGATTTTAAATCTTTTTTAAAAGATTTTTTAATTTATTTTTAGAGGGGGAGGGAGGGAGAAAGGGAGAGAAACATCGTTGTGTGGTTGCCTCTCACATGGGCACCCACTGGGGACCTGGCTGGCAACCCAGGCATGTGCCCTGACTGGTAATTGAACAGGCAACCCTTTGGTTCCCAGTCCAGCACTTAATCCACTGAGCTGCACCAGCCATGGCTGATTTTAAATACTGATGCAGAATGATTACTTGTTCCATTTTACCTGACTTGATCTGAACAAAATTCTACTGAGATTTTTAATCATTGTTTTGTTTCTGTCATCCAACATCCTGATCTCTCTTGTTTCTAGTAGCTATGCCTTCTATGTCTTACAAATCACTAACATGAGTATAGTCAGGAACTGGTTTTGGCTACAAGTAAGAGGCTAACAAATGACTTCATCAGGTTAGAATTAAGTTTTCTCTAACATAACCAAAACAAAATCATGAATCTCAGTGGGTTGATATGACAATTGCATAATAGCATCAATGTCCTCAGGGGGTTCTATTGCTTCAGAAGCAATAATTCTAGCTTCCATCCTCAAAACTCCTAGCTAGCAATAATCCTTGTTTCCATCCTCAAAATCCCTTCATGGTAGATGTTCACTGCAGAAATGAAAAGATGCATATGCATTTCTCAAAGTATGACTCTGGTCGTTTTGATATGAAGGGAATTACACTATCACTTCTACATGCAAAGGAGACTTGGAAATGAGGTTTTTTATAGCTGGGCCCATTGCCCCTCCAACAAAATCAGAATTCTAGATGAAAAGGAGGAAATACTGGGTACACAAAAGATGGACGAGGAAAGAGGAACGCAAATATTTTTCCAAGAAAGATTGAGCTCCTAGGTACAGAGACCTAAGTTGTGGGGATACAAGGATACAAAGAGATGAGTGAGAGAAGGTCTTTGACTTGGCCACAATCAGTAGTTTTAGCATCATCAGTAAGCAAATTAATGTAACTAGGGGCAATCTCACATTTGCTCACTTTTCACAGGAAGTCAAATCTCAAGTTACTGCATTTACTTTCACTTACACACTTTCTAAATGAAAGCACTTGCTAACTTAGTGATTAATATTCCTTTACTAATGGGATTAATGGTTATTAATTTAGATAAAGACATTCTTCTAGAAAAATACATGGAAATTGTATTGCTTAATATTTGTTTCTGGCCCTGGCTGGTGTAGCTCAGTGGATTGAGCGCAGGCCTGCAAACCAAACAACCATGGTTCGATTCCCAGTCAGGGCACATGCCTGGGTTGCAGGCCAGTTCCCAGCAGGGGATGCGTGAGATGCAACCATACATTGATATGTCTCTCCTCCCCTTCCCTTCCCCTCTAAAGATAAATAAAATCTTTATTAAAAAAGTATTTGTCTCTGGACACAATCTGTTGCATAGTGACTTTTTACCGAAGGATAGGATTCTAGATTCTAGTTCAACTTTCCTATTCTGTATAGGCAAATAGGTTCATCACTATCATTCGGTGTGTGTAAACTGATTGGAGGCATTAATTTCTGAAAAAAAATTAAGATTAAAAATAAATTACATATATTACTTTTCCCTGAACAACATTTTTCTTTTCCTTTTTAATAGGAACTTAAATCTCCATAGAGAGGGAGGGTCTGATACTTCACCTCCAAGTAGATGGGAATGTTGACCTATTTGGTTAACATCCAGAACTCAGTCACTTTGCTTTCAAACAGGATATATGGTACATTATAGTATTTTATTTTTTAATTATGTTTTATTTATTGTGCTATCACAGTTTTCTCAGTTTTCCCCCTTAGCCCCACTGCACCCAGCACCCCCACTCCCTCAGGCGATCCCCACACCATTATTCATGTCCATGAGTCATGGGTCTTAAGTTCTGTACTCCATTTCCTATGCTGGCTCCATGGCTATTCTATAACTCTATTTGTATTTCTTAATCCCTCACCTCTTCACTCATTCTCCACACACCCCTCCCATGTGGCAACCATCAAAATGCTCTATATCCATGAGTTTGTCTCTGTTTTTGTTTGCTTAGTTTGTTTTTAGATTCAATTGTTGATACGGACTAATTGCCATTTTATTGTTCAGAGTTTTAATCTTTTAAATAAGTCCCTTTAACATTTCATATAATAATGCTTTAGTGATAATGAAGTTTTGTGGGGGTTTTTTGTCCAAAAAGCTCTTTTTCTGCCCTTTGATTCTAAATGATAGCTTTGTTGGGTAGAGCAATCTTGGTTGTAGGTCTCTGCTTTTCATGACTTTGATTGTTCCTTGCGCATCCCTTCTTGCCTGCCTGCCTGCCTGCAGTGTATGTGTGTGTGTGTGTGTGTGTGTGTGTGTGCGCGCGCGTGCGTGCGTGCAATCAGCTAACAGCCTTATAGGAACTCCCCTACAGGTAAATAACTACTTTTCTCTTACTGCTTTTAGATTCTCTCTTTTTAACTTTTTGGCATTTTAATTATGATGTGTCTTGGAGTGGGCCTTTTTGCATCCATCTTGTTTGGGACTCTGTGCTTCCTGGACTTGCATGTCTATTTTCTTCACCAAACTAGGGAAGTTTCCTTTCATTATGTCTTCAAGTAGATTTTCAATTTCTTGCTGTTTTCCTTCTGGCATCCCTATGATGTGAGAAGTCCCAGAGGCTGCTTATACTATCCTCATTTTTTTAGGTTCTTTTTTCTTCTTGTTCTGATTGGTTGTTTTTTGCTTCCTTATGTTCCAAATAATTGGTTTGGTTATCAGCTTCATCCACTCTACTGTTGAGTCCCTGTAAATTGTTTTTTATTTCAATTAGTATATCCTTGGTTTTTGATTGGATCTTTTTAATGCTGTTGAGGTTTTTACTAAGTTCCTTGAGCATCCTTATGACCAGTGTTTTAAACCAGCGTTTTAAACTCTGCTTCTGATAGATTGCTTATCTCCATTTCATTTAGTTCTTTTTCTGGAGTTTTGATCTGTTCTTTCATCTGAGCCATGTTTCTTTGTCTCCTTGTTTTAGCAGCCTCCCTGTGTTTGTTTCTATGTATTAGGTAGAGCTGCTACAACTCCCTATCTTGGTAGCATGCCCTAATGTAGTAGGTGTCCTGTAGGGTCCAGTGGCACAGTCTCTCCTGTCACCCAAGCTGGGTACTCAAGGTGTACTCTTTGTACGGGTTGAGTACACTCTGCTCTTGTAGTTGAGCCTTGTTTGTTGTTAGTGGGATTTTCCAGGGCCAGTCAGCTGCAAGGACTGGCTGTGACCACTGACAACTAACCTCCATGCTCTGTGGGGATCAGCTGTGCAGGGGCAGGGTGGTGGTGTTCCAATGTGTTCTGTAGCTGTCCACTGGGTGTGCAGGCTCTGGGGTTTCCCTGATGGTGCAGGCCAAGGTCAGCCCCACCTGTGTTTTGCCAGGGGCCACACTGCCATTGGGTATAAAGCAATCTGAGATGGCTGCTACTTGTGGTGGGTGTGGAGATTCCCAAGCAAAGCCAAGCTGTGAATCTAGGCTGGCTGCTACTAATGTCAGGCCTGGGATCACTTAGCAAGAAGTACAAGGGTGAGAGGCTCACTGAGGCCAACTGTTGCTTGTTTGAGATTTGGGAAGTTATGGAGCATGACCCAAGACCAGCCATTCATATGGAAAAGTCTCTGTTAACAGCTTGGGTGGGCTTGTAAATTGTTTGGGACAGAATCTCAGGGGGTCTCCAGGGTGGGGCAAACAGTGTTAGCCAGGTTGATGGAGTCTCAGATATGGTCCCCCACCTGCTGGCTCTGTGGCTCTGTTATGGGGGAGGGTTCAGAAAAAGGACAGTGGTCCCTGCCTGCCATTCTGTCTAGGAGAAAGCTGTCCCCCAGCTCTTGCCTTTGTGCTAGACACCCCAGCTCCTCCCTGTGTGCCACTGGTGCCTTTCAAGGTGCTACACCAGTGCTGGAGCTCAGGAAGTTTGTGTGTGGGTTATTTAAGAGGAACTGCTTTTGACTTCAGCCATTTCTTCCACAGACTCAATCCCTGCTGGTTTTTTCAGCCAGAAGTTGAGGACACTTACCTTCCTGGCACTAGAACCCAGGGTTGGGGAGTCTGGTGTGGGGTTGAGACTTCTCACACCATATCTCTCAAGATTTTTTCCCCACCACATGTGCATGTGGGACTAGCCCATTCCATGTTTCTGCCCCTCCTACCAGGTCGAATGGATGTTGGTTCTTTAATTCTGTAGTTGTTGGACTTCTATTCAACTCAGTTTCTGACACTTCTGAGTGATGGTGGTTCTGTAATAGAGTTGTAATTTTGATGTGGTTGTGCAAGGAAGCAGGCTGTGATTACCTAAGCCACCATCTTGACTGGAAGTCTAATATATCGTACTATATTACTATGTTACAGTATTGTAAAAGGTAATGTTCATGATCTCGGAATAGGAGAGTTGTTCATTAGATACTCTGACATAGAGGAATCGTGATAGGTCTGTGGGAAATTCTCCAGTGTCCTAAAATTGCCCATGTCTTCCATACCTGGAGGAAGATTTACTTTGGAGAAAAGACCCAATTTTATATTAAAGTGCTTCTGGAGGGCCTCTTTCCCAGCACCTTTGTTGGGCTTTTGTCATACGGTCCAACTGAATGCTGGCATGTTCTGCCATGTGCTCCCGCACTGCTGCTTTCTTTCCTCACCAACTTTTTACAGAGCTGTTAAATCCCCTTCCTTGTGGTTTATCCAGTATTAAACATGCAAACACAATAAAATGTAACTTAGAAATCAAGTGGCATCACTACTTACGGAAATTGTTGCATGCCTGTGATGGGGTATGTGCTAGAAAATGGAGAGGAGGTGCTTGGGCTTTTTAATGGCTTTATCTTCTTTATAAAATTTTTAAAAACAAAAGTAACATATAAAACAATGAACAGATTTATAAAGAAAAAGTTCGTCTCTCCCTCTCTTACTGTAATCAGTCTCTAGACCCTTCCACATCTTCCTGATTTACACAAACATTCCATACATACGTACTTATAACAGTATGCCCAATGCCGAAAAAGGGAAGGCTCAGTATGAGAGAAGTGTCCTATGTCTTTTTTCTACTATACAAGAAGGAGACTTACGAAGAGTATGATTTTATTAGGACTCAGTTGCAACACAGAAACTCGATTTAAACCAGCTGGAGCAAGAATGTAACGGAACTGCAGAAAGGGTGGGGATGGGGCCAGGGTCAGACCACACAACTGAGGAATTCAAACATTCTCAGGTCTCTGCCTTTTCCCCTCCCCTCTCATCTTTGCAGTCTGTCTGTCTGTCTGATGGAAATGGGCTTAATTTCTTCTGGAAAACTGGAGCCATAGTCACTTGCAGTCCTAGGCATTCTTTTGTACAAGCACTTGAAAAAGATTTCCCTGCACCTCCAATTAGAAGAAACACTGTGGCCAGGGACAAAGTCTGCAACCAGAAAGGTTTGGGGAATGAGTGCCAGGGAGTCAAAATAACTGAAAATCAGAGATGAATGAAATTAGGAAGACGTCCGTTTAGTGAGTGGGGCAGCCTAATGTAGTGAGAAAGTAGTTTAAGGAAGACCAATGGTGATTGTTAACTGTGCTTTTCTAGGTAAACATTCCTGAAAAAACTGACTGCCTGTTGGGATCTTACTTTCTTCATCTCTGATGAGGAAGACCAATGGTGGTTGTTAACTGTGCTTTTCTAGATAAACATTCCTGAAAAATGTGACTGCCTGTTGGGATATTACTTTCTTCACCTCTGAGGTTACTATCTGCTCTCTGAGCTCCAGAAAGGTAAGAAGGTCAAGTGAGGCAACTGCATAAATGCAGGATGCAGGTGTAAGATGCTGCACCCCATCTTCACACCCATGCTCCTTAATGAAAGTGGAAATTTTCTTGAGACAAGAATCATGCATCTCTAAAGGTGTATAGCATAGTATCTGACTTCACTCGATGATGGTTCAATAAATATTAATGTATTGATAAGAAACAAGATGGCAAAATTTAACTGCCAACTTTGAAATACTTTGGTTTTTCACTGACAACAAGACAGCCTCCAGAAAGTTCTTACAGAAAACACTTTTTTGTAAATTAAGCTTATAGGGGGAAATATTCCCCTTTCTATCTAAGCAACTTCATTCACAGCCCTTGCTCCCATTCCCTTTTAGTCTTCACTCTGGGCAAAATAGAGAAGCAGGTAATGTACATATCCATCCGATCTTTGCTCGAGTCGGGCTCGCTGTCATCACTAATGAGGAGAAGCTGAGCTTCCCAAGAATGTCTTTGGCAGCAAACCCACTCAGACTGAAAAATTCCCATGTCGACATTCCAGTTCTGTGCACTAAAATTCTGCTTTCTAGATGTCATGTCATGATCATGGCTTCAAAAACGTTATACCTCTTTACCTATCACTGTCAGCAAAGACCATTTAAGTCCTTCTTAAAGGACTTCTTTAAGTCCTTCAATGGTTACCTACATTTATGAAAGCAAGAGGTTTTTGTGTAAATGGAAAAGTGTGTGGATGTAAGGTTAGAAGTCCAGCAGTGATCTGGGCCACTGAAGGAAAGGAAAAAATTGCAAAGTTAATCTTCCTCCCTGTTGTCAAGGACACAGTCATGAGGGCAGGTTATGAGCTCTGTTTGTGACACGGTCTACAGGCTACATAATGACACAAATGACCTTCATTGTGCATGAATTATAGTGAAATCCTGTTCTGAACTTGTCAGAACAAGTCTCTCAGAATCATTGTACTCAGTTCAGCCAAGCAATGCTATCAGTAACAGCCAAATGACACTGCAAAACTGCTTCAGTTTTATTCTGGAGAAAGGTACAGAGGTTAGAATATCAAACCCAAAGAGTTATTTTCAAAAAGAACGTAACAGTATAGTACACAATTACCTACTTCACAGGTAGGGGGGATGTACTAGTAAGTTAAAGGAAACTGGCATATTGTGCAATACACTGAATTCCTGATTATAAAACAGTCCAATAATACAGAAATTTACGAAGTACTTTAGAGTTCTATGGTTAAAGAGAAGCGTTAAATGGGCATATTCTCTTTCTGGGTCTTCCCCCACTCCCTATCAATGTGCTTATTATCTGTGGAGCCTGCCCTCCATTGTGATGCGAGTGACCCTCCCTAATACCTGTTAGTTCAGGCTTGGGGGGGGGGAGGTATCCCCCAGTGACCACGTGTTTAACTTGGAGACCACTAAATGATGGCTCTTTTTTCCCCTCCCCTCTCACCCACTAATATCCAGGGACACAAACTGCTGAGTCACGGGCTCTGTGGTCTTTCCCCCAGGCCGGGCCTCCTCACTGGATATGCTTCTGTGTGTCCCGGATCAGCTGCCACCCAACCCTCACCATAGTCTTTCCTCGCAGAGGTTGGGTAGGGCTGTATGAGTGGAGCCTTGGCTGCCACCCTGGAAAGATAGCCAGTGCCTCAATAGCAGGTGGGAGGCCATCACATTTGTCAGAAATGTCACTTTTCCTCTCTTCCACTTGACAGAGCCAAGCACTTAGGAAGGTGCTGTTAGTTGGATTTCTTAGGATTAGTTTGCAATCAACTATTCAAACACAGTTCATGTACCCACATGAAGCCTGCCACAGATGATGAGACCTCTGGTGTACACAACTGAGCACATACTGAAACATTTTTAAATTCCTCCCAAATTACATTAGAGCTGACACCTTCTGTCTTCCAACCCAGCCTAATAGGTCTTGCTTAGGCAGGGTGCAGGGTTTCTTTGTTGAAGCTTCTTGTGTGTCGCAAGGAAGCTGCATTTTACTTGGCTGGGCTGTGCTAATGGTGGAGGCTGAATGGTGATTCTGGAGTGGTGGGGGGCCCCCCTACCTCACCATGCTCAACCAGCCTAAGGGGGGGGGCCCTCACCACTGAGGACTTGAGTCGTTTAGAATACTTTTGGAGAGAGCACCTCATAAGGCACTTGAGAACCAAAAAGCTCACTTCAATGAAATTCAACCCAGTGCACAGGCACGAGGTAATCACCATGAAGAGGATGAAGATGGTTTTCTCAGTGGGTTTGGACGTGAAGCAGTCCACAGTGTTGGGACAGGGCTTCAAATCACACTTCATAAAGTAAGGAACACTAAAGCCATCATACAGCTTGTAAAATAAAACCAGGAAGCCAATTTCAAAACTGATTTGAACAATGAGGCTAAAAAGGTAGGTGTACCACAGGCCCCCATCCGTTGTACCGAGGCTAACATGTAGTTTCTTTCTGTGCCTTTTCTCCCCACCCTCACGATAGGCTACATGTAGAGCAACCAGCAGCGAAGGCATGGAGACCATGATCAGTTGCAAGGCCCAAAGTCTGACCTGGGAGATGGGGAAGAAGTAGTCAAAGCACACATTTTCACAACCAGGCTGTCTAATGTTGCATTCGAACTCCTTCTGCTCGTCTTTCCACACGTGCTCTGCCGCCACCATGTAGACCAGCAAGCGGAAGATGAACACAACAGCCAGCCAAATCCGCCCAGTCCCAGTTGGGTGTTTATTCACTCCACTTCGGAGGTCTCTGAGGAACATCCAACCCATGGCTTACGCTCAAAAGAAGGCAAGATTCTGCAAAGGGAAACAATTTCGTTATGATTCATCTACTTCTATTCCACTGACCATGTATGTCTACTGTCTTACTTGATTATAGGGTTATGGGAGCTATACAAAAATTTCTGCATTATGATCACCCTGGATGTGGATGGCTCTCTAAGAATCCCATTGGACACAAGTGGCAAACACAAAGCCTGTGGGCCGAATCCAGCTCTTCACCTTGTTTCATATGGTGCAGCACCTTGTTTCTACCTGGTGGCAGCGCTGAGATCGTTTCCCCTAGTTAAGGAGTAGTTTACGTTCATACAGTTCAAATGTAATTCCTAAGATCACATTCGGCCCTTTGAAGGCAGCCTTGAGGCTGACGCTGTCCCCGGTGAAAATGACGTTGCCACCCCTGCCATAGGACATGCTCACTTTCATACAAGGAGATGCTACAAATAGTCCACAGATGTAATTGATCCCATGCCCAGTTTAATTGGGAATTTGGCTGCTCATCCCCCACACACTAGCCTACTTTCAAACAAAGCCTTTAAGTCTATTGCTTCCCTGAAAGGGTGAATGGGTTCTATTGCCGATCTAGAAAGAACTGGATATAAATCTCAAGGTTACCATGGTACCTGAAGGTATCCCTCACATGCCAGCTTCCTGAAGTCAGAGTCTCTACTCACTTTCTCTAATTTGTCAGTGCCCCCCCTCCGGCCTGCCGCTCCTTCAAGGTTATCCCTACCTCCTATGCTAGTGTCCCATGCTAGCAGCCGAGCTTGCTTACAATTTGGTAGTGAAAAGTGAAGTTCTACAATACCAACTTTCTCAAGCTGTGCTCCTTCATCCCTCCAGACCTACTTACACCCATACCCATTATCTTTTTTACCAAGTTTGGAGGGAGAGGTCAGTCTTTTCTTGCATCAAAATGATCATTCCAGCTTTACATCCCCTTCTTGATCTGTCCATATTCCTTGTCTAGTTAAGTGTCATCACCAGCATCCAAGCACCCAACTCAGAAATCTCATATTCATTCTGGACTCTTCTCATGACCCTTTTGTAATTGCCCACCAAATTCTTCTGATTCCTCCTAATCTCAAATTTATCTCAAAGTTACTGTTGAAATCTTTATCACCTATGCAGTCCTCCCATATGCAGTACAGATGATGAGACTTATTTTCAGTCTCATCATCTCTTTTCTTATCCTCCTAGTACATACTCAATTCTGCTTAATTCTCTTCTGCTTCTCTCCATCTCTTGCTTTCTTTCTGTATAAAAGCTGATAAAAACCTGGGGAGCCTTCTGTTTCATTTCAGTGACATCATCTTTCTGGCACATTCTGCTTCTGTCTTGTTTATAATTGAACTTTGTGAGTAATTTACAGATTCAATGCAATACCTATTAAAGTACCAATGGCATATTTCACAGACGTAGAACAAACACTTCAAAAATTTATATGGAACCATAAAAGACCCCAAATAGCAGCTGCAATGTTAAGAAAGAAGAACAAAGTAGGAGGGATCACAATACCTGATATCAAACTGTATTACAAGCCACTGTAATCAAATAGAGAACTGGCTGACAGTGACCAGAGGGGAGAGGGGAGGGAATTTCGGGGGAAATAAGGGAGGGATTTAGAGGAATTTATATAAAGGATACATGGACAACAACTGAGAAGGGTGGAAATGGGAGGGAGGGGGGAGCATGGGGGGTGGGATGGGATGGGAGTAATAGACAGAAAAGTGTACTTGAAAAATAATTAAATAAAAAAATTGGAGGCAAAAAAAATAATTGAACTTTGTGGGCTGGGCCCTAGATTTTGTCAGTTGGGCCCATTGTGTGATTTCCACTCTCTGTTTAGTGCTTTTGAGCAGGGTGCCAATCCAATTTCCATTATTTTATTTTTGCTTAAATTACAAGAAATTTATTAGGGAAAATGCCTGTGAAAGGAAACAGGAAGGAAGCCAGGAGAAGCTCAGGAAACTATCAGACCATGATGCAAGTCTGACCCCAGGGAAGGAAGAAATGAAGTCTAGGTAGAAGTGACAAACGGGTGCAATTTTTTTTAAAGCACAGTCCATCTTCAACACTATTGCACAGGTGTACAGCACAGTGGCCAGACAACCACACACCTCACAAAGTAATTTCACTCTTTCAAAACAGTTTCTCAGTGGTGGCACTATTGCCATTTTGGGCTGGGTAATTCTCTGTTGCCGCTGTCCTGTGCACTGTGGGGTGTTGAGCAGCATCCCTGGCCACTATCAGCTACATACTTGTTATCACCACCTCCTACCCCCATTTGTGTCAACCAACAGTGTTTCCAGACATTTCTAAATGTACCCTGGAGAAATAAGACCAAATCTCTCCAGTTGAAACTGCTTAAGCAGAAGATGTGGATTGGAGTTTCAGGTCTGCCATTAATATACTTTGTGATGTCTCAGGTGAAAACCTTGCCATTTCAGGCCTCATTTCCTATTACAGAAATAATTGCCTTTTACTTCATAGGCTCAGCAAGGGGAGTATCATGGAAATGGCTGTGAGGGGAACTAAGGGGTTAGGAAAATTGGGATATTGTTCTAACAGGACACCTGTTGGAGCACATCACATTGTTTCCTCCTGAGGGAACAGTATGTAGCAAGCCCACACGTGAGGGCCCTGAGGACATGGATGAAGGTTAAGAGCTATTTTTAGAGAAAACAAAGATACATGTACACGTTGCTCTCTATTCAGTAGGAAATAAATACTCCAATGTCCTTGGTTTCAGAACACAAACAAAATTGTATTAAATAAAAAGGATTCTCAAATCCACCTGAAAGGTTAATGTCTCCATGAATCATTAAAATGAAGCCCCAGAGACTGTAAAATAATAAAAGGTGTTATGTTTCCCTACAATGTGTGTCATTGGACATCTGTTCATGTTCCCAGGCAGGTATTCATGTGAAGTTACAGAACATTTTGAAGTGCTCTGCTGGGCATTTTAGAGAAGGGAGAAAGGTAAAGTAGATACAGACTGTTTTGCTAAAAAAAAAAAAAAAAAAAGCAGTTTTAAAAGGGGGGAGGTATTTGAACGGAATCCAAAGACTGATATCATCCACTGTGTCAGGATTATGAATTTCATTTGACTGATAAATGTTCAATCTACTTTGAAATTCTCTGCTGATGGAGAGGCAATGGTCTTCCTCGGGGTGGGGAGTGTNAAAAAAAAAAAAGCAGTTTTAAAAGGGGGAGGTATTTGAACGGAATCCAAAGACTGATATCATCCACTGTGTCAGGATTATGAATTTCATTTGACTGATAAATGTTCAATCTACTTTGAAATTCTCTGCTGATGGAGAGGCAATGGTCTTCCTCGGGGTGGGGAGTGTTCTTGTGTTAGTTCACTTTTAACAGCTGGCTTAGCATAGTGGCTGAGCCTCGGCACAGCATTGAACTTGGGTTCAAGTCCAAGTTTATCTGTGATAATAGTGCCTATCCCATGGAGTTCAAAACAGTCTGACATATGGTAGGTGCTCAATAAGTATTATTATTATTGATATTATTTTATTATTTATCATGAAAACTTCTTCTTAATTTCAAAGTAAAGTCTGTAAAGTCTTTCTAATTCCAAGTTAAATATATTTTTTCCCTAGTTCTGTTCCTGTGAAGGTGGAAAATAGGAATCTCCATTTAGTAACCCTTTAAGCACCTGAAAGCAGTGAAGTTATTAGCTTAAAATTTATATATATGTATATATTTTTAAAAAGATTTTTAAACTTATTTTTAGAGACAGGAAGGGAGGGAGAAAGAAAAGGAGAAAAACATCAATGTGTGAGAGAAACTTCAACTAGTTGTTTCTTGCACCAACTAGGGACCTGGGCTGCCACCCAGGCCTGTGCCCTGACCGTGAGTCAAACTGGTGACCTTGAGGTTTGTAGACTTGTGTTCAACCCACTGACATACACCAGCAAGGGCTATATTGTTTTATATGTTAATAATTTGTGTTGTCGCCTTATTTTAATAAGGATCTTTAATTTATTTCTTTTATTAAATCACTAAGGTTTATTCTCAATTTTTAAAGAGTTTCTACTTACCAATTCTAATGAAGCAAGTCTATGATTTTTCTCCTTTCACTTAACTGCACAGGAATTCAATCTGGA
Source organism: Sturnira hondurensis (assembly GCF_014824575.4). Taxonomy (NCBI): domain Eukaryota; kingdom Metazoa; phylum Chordata; class Mammalia; order Chiroptera; family Phyllostomidae; genus Sturnira; species Sturnira hondurensis. Next base: position 7,428,721 of record NW_028098001.1, on the reverse strand, counting down.
AAAGGTGATTAATCAATATTTTTAGAAAGTAAATATTTGATATTTTCAATATCAGGAGTAATTTTGGAAAGTTGCAAAATTCTGCCAAACGTTCGATCTAAAGTAAAAGTGGAAATGCGAAGAAGGTGCTGGGACAGCCAGACTTCCACATGTGAAGGAGTACGGTTGGATTCCTACTGCACATCATTAAAAAAATTAACTCAAAATGGATCGATAGGAGCTAATACCATGAAACTTTTAAAAGAATGCATAGTGGTAAATCTTTATGAGTTTGGACTTGGTCATGGATTCTTAGATATGACACCAAAAACATGAGCAACAAAAAGAAAATGATAAATTGAACTTCATCAAAATTAAAAGACTTTTGTTCATCACAGAATATTATCAGGAAAGAAAAAACAGCAAACCTACAAAATGAGAAAAAATATTTGTAAGTCATATTGGTAAGGTCTTAATATTCAAAATATATAATATATATAAACTAAAACTCAACAACAAAAGACAACTCAAAAAATGAGCACAAACTTGGGTGAACATCTCTCCAAAGAAGATATGCAAAAGGCCAATCCACACATGGAAAGATTTCTTTCTTAAAAATATAATTTCCACAGCTACTGGTCTGCAGCTGCCCTGATGGTGGCAGTTATGGCATTCCTCTCTGGGAAAGGACTTGCTACACAGCTAAACACCTCTTTCTTAGCGAAGTAGAAAGTGGGCATGTGTGTGACAGACACAGAAAAAAGAATAAAATAAAAATATATTTTATTGATTATACTGTTACAGTTGTCCCATTTCCCTCCCTTTATTCCCCTCCGTTCTGCACATCCCCTCCACCCACATCCCCACCCTCCTTAGTTCATATCCATGGACACACATGGAAAGATTTCACTGTCATTAGTCATTAGGGAAGTGGAAATCAAAACTACAATGAAATACTACTTCACACTTACTAGGATGAGTACAATTTTTTAAAAGTAAACTAACAAGTGTTGGCAAGTGTTGGAGAAAGTGGAACCGTTGTACAAAGCTGATGGGAATGTAAAGTGGTGCAGCCACTGTGAAAAAAGTGTGGCATTTTCTCAAAAATTTAAACATGATGAGCGCAGGCCTGCGAACCACATGATTGCGGTTTGATTCCCAGTCAGGGTACATGCCTGGGTTGCAGGCCAGTTCCCAGCGAGGGACTCACGAGAGGCAACCATACATTGATATTTCTCTCCTTCTCTCCTTCCCTTCCCCTCTAAAGATAAATAAATTTAAAAAACCTTTTAAAAATTTTAAACATGAAATTACCGTATGACCCAGCAATTCCTCTTTTAGATATCCCCCCCCGCAAAAATAAAAACGATGACTCAAAGAGATTGAATGCCAGTGTTCATTACGGCATTATTTTCAATAAGCAAAAGGTGCTACCAAGTCAAGTTATATCAACAGATGAATGGAAAAACTAAAGAATTAAGTCAGAAAAAGGAAGGAAGTTCTGCTCTGGCTGGTGTAGCTCAGTGGATTGAGTGTGGGCCTATGAAGCAAAGGGTCACCGGTTTGATTCCCCGTCAGGGCACATGCCTGGGTTGCGGGCTAGGACCCCAGTGGGGGACACATGAGAGGCAACCACACATTAATGTTTCTTTCCCACTCTTTCTCCTTTCCTTCCCCTCTCTCTAAAAATAAATAAATAAAACATTCTTTTAAAAAAGGAAGGAAGTTCTGCTACATGCTTCAGCAAGGATGAACCTTGAAGGCATTATGGTAAGTGAAGTAAATATTGTGAGATTCCACTTATATGAAGCATCTGGAAAATTCATAGAGATAGAAAATAGGCATTACCAGGGAGGGACTTGAAGGAATTAAAATGGGGAGTTATTGCTTAATAGTTAGAGTTTCTGTTTAAGGTTGAAAAGGTTTTAAAAATAGATAGTAGTAATTAATTTGTGTGAACATAAAATAGTTGCAATGCTAAATTTTATGTTATATTTTTACCTATATATATCATATATATTTTTTTTACAAAAAAAGTTTCCCCAAAATGTGGGTGAATGGAAGCCTATTTAGAATTTAAGGGAACAATAGTAGTTCAAATAATCTGAATGTTTATGGAGAACTATTTGTATAGGGAATGGAAATAGGGACAAAAGGAGGAATAACAAAATATTAATGCTTATCAATAAAAAAGTTCTTATGATTTTATTTGTTCAGGATTTCCTGTGTTGCCCATGATTGTTTTTTTACAAAAAAGAACATACAAAATAAACTGAAGAAAATAAGCTTAATAAAAACAAAACACCAGGAAGTCAGAATTATCACTCTTTTATGCATGTATGTTTTTGTAACAGTTGAGCAAGTCTGTTTATATAGAATAAACATGTACAAGTCAATCATATTAATATATTCCTGGAAGGTTACCATGTAGGAAAATCCTGTGCTGAGTCTTGTCTGTCTCTAATCAATCTGTCTTGTCTCTATGTACATGTCAACAACTCCCCAAATTGTATGTTTCCCATCCAGACTGCTCATCTGTGAGCTCCAGCTGCCTCCTGCACGTCTGTAGGATGCCATCTCATAAACTGTCAATGTTCAGGAGTGAACTCTTGCTATTGCTTACTTCATTTTCGACCTCCCCCTCAAACACTGTCCCTCCTCAGTGCCCCCCACCTCAGCAAACCACACCACCCTCCATCCAAGTGTCGAAAGCAGAAACACAGAAGTTGTCCTTCACCTCCTCTCTGTCCTGAACCCCACATCCAATCTTTCAAGTCCAAAGTTTCTACCTTCAAAATATACAGCCCAAAACTTATTTTTTGTTCATCTGTCCTGCCATCACCCTGATCCAAGCCTCCCTCATCCATTGTCTGGTATCTGTCTCCCCTTTTCTCATCTTGGCCTCTTCCAACTTATTCTCCATTCCATAACCAGATTAAGATTTAAAATGGGAGTTATATTGTCTCATTTCTCTGCTTGAAACCCTAACAGGGCTTCCCATTGCATTTAAGATAGAAAAACAGGGCCAAATACTTCCCTGGATGGCTAAGCCCTGCACAGCGGTTCCCTTGCCTGTCTGCCCCACCTCACTGTGCACGTGTCCAGGGTGATGAATTCCAGGCATGCTCCTTTTCTCACTCCCTTCTTGAGCCCTGACCGCCACTTTGTTTCTGCCGCCTGTGGTGCTCTCATTCCTTTGCCTGAATTAGAGAGGCGTTCTCTGACCCTACCAATCTAAATTTAATCTTCTTTGTTTACAATATTGGCCTTTTTTCCTTCATGCCTCTTATAACTTACAATCACATACTTACTTACATGATCAATATCTGTTTATGAGAGAGGAGATTAGTGTTGCCAGATGGAGCTAATGAAAATGGAGAATATCCAGTTAAATTTGTATTTCAGATAAATAATGAATATAATTCTCGTATAAGTATGCTGCCCAATATTTGGGATACTTATACGAAACAAGTATTCATTATTTACCAGAAATTAAATTTAAATGGGCAATCTACATATATTTTATCTGGCAATCTAAGCAAGTGCCTTGATTGTCCACTATTGCACACTCAGTGCCTAAATAACAGTGCAAAATTCAGAAATGAATGGGAACAAGCCTCTCTAGATCTTAGAAACTTCCCCAGAAACACTTGGGACTCTCAGCCACGCCTCTCCTTGATTCCAGCCCCTCTATCTCGACCTGAACTGTGTCGCTCCATTCTCCATTAAACTCAGCATTCCCGTTCTCAGGTCCCCACTTCCTTAACTCCTAGCTGGACTTGAGGTCTGGGCCATCCTGCTCCATCTCTGCAAGAAAAGCAAGCAGAAGATGTCCCCAACATCTTGTCTACCAACATTCACCAACACCCACTTAGGTCAAATGATTCATCCTCCCCCCTCCACCTACCCATGGCTCCCATCTCAAGGCCACGAGTGGTTCTCATCCCCATGCACTTGCTTGCACTGCTCCTTCCTCTTTTCTGCCCTACCTCCTCTTCATAGCCCTCCAAGTTGTGACTTTTCTCTCTTGAAATTTCTTAGCCCCTAAGCCTCAGCACATATTTTTGCATTTGATGATCTAACATCTTAATTAGTCTTACATAGATCATTTCTCCACCATATATGTTGCTTGGAGTTGAAGGCCATGTTTTCTACTTGTTTTGTGTCCTCCAAAGGGCTTAGCATGAAGTAACTGTTTAGTAAATATCTATTAGTTACATTTAGCCTAAAAAATGGCAAATATGAATCTCAGGTGAGGTGTGCAGTCTCAACTGCTGTGGGTTTTGCTATAGAATAAATTGTTCATATAGTCTTTAAGGGCCTTTACTCTTCCCATCGACCACACTGAGAGATTTGGCTAAAAAAAAAATGAGAAGGGAAAGTAATTTTCATATCACTTGGCTGTCGTATCTAATATTAATATTGACAGGAAATATTATATTCATTTCTATTTGCTCAAATAATTCAAATGTTCAACTTACAGCAACAGTTTTCATTACTGACATCAATGTTGATTCAACCATTTAATAATTTGATTAAAAATTCCAAGTAAATTTGGAAAACCACAATTCAGTTCACCACCTGTTTTGCAAATAAAGGTTTTTTGGTGGAAAACAGCCATTCCCTTTTGTTTCTTGTTGTCTACAGCTGCTTTTATGCTGAAATAACAGAGTTCAGCAGTTGCAGAGATGGTCCGCAAAGCATAAAATATTGACTAATTCTCCCTTTGCAGAAAATGTCAGCTGACTTCTGATAGACACATCATACTTAAAATCACACTGGAACCAAGTTGCAGAACTTAAAAGATCTGGGCTGATAAGAAACAACACATGATCGATTATGCTCAAGAGAGAGCCAGGTGAAGCCGTGTTGAGAGTGCAGCGTGAACGAAGCTGCAAGTACTTGGAGTGGAGACGAGGGGTGGAAGAAGAAGCCGTTACCCAGCCCGTGGTGGGCGAGGCAGGACCGGCTCAAAGGACCCGAGCTTCTGCAGTCAGTGTCTTATTCTCCTGATAAGTAGCGATTGAATTTCAGCAAAGCAACTTTTTTTGTTCACTAAATTTTAGTTACTTTACATTTTATTGTTTTCGTGATGTTTGATTTTTCTTTTGTAAAAAGAAAAATCCATAAGTCCAAGGATTCGCCTAGAGTGTGAAATGATTTTACACCTAATTTTAAGTTTTATGCCTGTAACTAAGAGTGTACTAAAAATATAAATTGTCAACACTGAGGTTTCCGTGAGCAATGCTGAGTAGAATATACCCGTGCAGTCTGAAATATGTACACATATGCCACTTGTCTGGTATTTTAATTTCCTATGTGAATAAAGCTGTTGTCATTTTTACAGGATCACTTTTTAGGAACGTGCAAAGGTTGTCCTCAAGTCATACAGAAACGGGCCCAGAAAAATCTTGTGCTGTTCTTCTATGCCCCCATCGCCCCACTCATTCGCATCCACTTACACTGTGCTCAGGCCGGGAATTCTGACTTGGCCACAGCCTCCAAAAGCCCCCAGTCAACAACACATTGCAATCGAGTGGCATAACTTAGAGGCAGCTTATCCAGAAAGGGCATCTTTGATGAGGCACAAAACTGAACAGTTTTTAGAGACATATAAACCTAGTATGTCTAGGTTTATAATAATTAGGATTACTTTCCTCTCTGAAAATTTTTAGAAAGAAGTAATGACTACCCAATTACAAGAAATGCCATTTTCCTATTAAATAAATACTATCATAAGAGAAATAAGCTTACCTCTTGACACAGATGTGGAGATTAAGAAGAGATCCTGTTGGTTGCTCATTTGATAAAAAAAAAATCATGAGTTGATTAAATTATTTGCCTGACAGGGAATTAGTGCTTTAGACTTAGGAAAATGGAGCCCAGTGGTTTCCAAGGCAGTGTAAGCCAAACAGGTGTAACCTGATCATTTGTTTTGGCTCATAACCTAGATGAGAATCCTTGTGTCTCTGTTCTTTACAGTGTATGTAAAAAGAGAAGTGAAGCTAGAAAAACAAATTTAAAGCCATTCACATACAGTTCATTGAATATCCTTTTTAATAAAATCTTGTCATCATCACCACAAAAGAGCTAGAACAATGAGAGTGTTCCATCTCTTTAAATGATTTTCCAAGGTTATTTATTAAAGCCTATCTATAAAAAAGAACAATAGGCAAAAGAACAATTTAATTCCGTCTATGTTTGATGAGCGTATTTTAACTTTACTTCATATCCTATTAGAAATCCTGTAGGTAAACAGGCATCATAAAAATCACTCTCCCAACCCCAGGAAGTACTGGTAGCATTTTCTATGTATATGAGAGAGAGAAAGAGCGAGAGAGAGAGCAAGTTCTTTCATGTTATCCTTTTGTGGACCCATTTCTAGGTGTGAGTTTGGCTAAAAGTAAAGATGTGTAGAAATGAACATGAAGTTATGTCTCTTAGAATAAGAATAGCTTAGAAGCAGAATTTTGCAGCTGGAAGTTGTAGTAGATGTCACAAAGTTGAATGCCCTCGTTTTAAAGGTGAGAAAAGAGAACTCAGCCCTGGCTGGTGTAGCTCAGTGGATTGAGCGCGGGCCTGCGAACCAGAGGATCGTGGTTCGATTCCCAGTCAGGGCACATGCCTGGGTTGCAGGCTGGTTCCCTGCAGGCCAACTCCCAGCAGGGGACACACAAAAGGCAACCATACATTGATGTTTCTCTCTCTCCTTCCCCTCTAAAGATAAATAAATAAAATTTAAAAAAATAATTAAAAAAAAAAAGAAAAGAAAAGAGAACTCAGAGGGCAGCCAGCCTCAGCTTCTAGAGCCAGTACAGAAAGCAGAAGAGAGGTGGGGACGAGACCCCGTCTCAGAGCTCTTTTCTGTGCACCGTGAGGGCCAGCTCGGCAGACCGTAGGAGCTTCGGTGCAGGGTCTCTCAGGACATCCTTACCATCTCTCAACACCCATGGCCTCCAAAATTATTCCATATACTCACACATTCCATCCAAAATTCAAAGAATGATGCAGTCTATTTTGGAAGATCAGCAATTTACATTAATTTTACTACTGGATGAAGCTTCTCCATACCCAGTAAACCAAACCTTTGTTTGATTGTATTTTTTTTTTTTTTGGTTTGATTTATACAGAGATCCCAGGGTCCCAGAATGGAGACCCAGTTTCCAAAGGGTTGTCATCGTGATAAGATCCCGAAGCCTTGTCTCTGCAGTTGATCATCCCTTTCCACGTCCACTCCTTGTTCATAACTAGCACTTACCAGACTCCATCCATGGTCTTAAAACATGATCTGCTTCTACTGAGACACCTTCTGCGAGGCACAGTTGAACCGAGGTACTTTCTTGTTAAGGTGACCTTCCGGGTGGCCTCACTTCTGGGTGATTCCCTGAGCGCTAACATTTAGAGGGCCAGGCTTTCCACAATGTTAGCAATGACCCAAACAAAGGTGGCATTCAGGGACCCAGTGAGAGGCAGATGCATAATTTTCTAGACAAATGTCCCTGACCTCAAGGATCTTGCAGCCTCTGGCACAGACACCAGGGAGAGAGAAACTGCCGGGCGAGGAGGACGACTCTAAGGAAGAGGCAGGACGGGGTTGGGTCTTTGTGGAACGACAGGCAGGATGATGGGCGTGTCCTGGACAAAGTACCTCTACTGAACCATCCACCTTCTCGATTCTATTCACGATTACTTCTATGCTTTTAATACAAAGGTTTCATTCTTCTACCTTTTATTTTGTTTGGGAGAAACAAACAATGCAAAAAGAGTGGTATGTGGTAATAACAATAACACCCTCTTGAGGTCAGAAAGCTAGGGATGGGGAGAAATGAGAGAAGGCAGAACTGGACAAAGAGGGTGGAGTGAAAACTGTGGACCCTATTCTCCTCTGCTCCTTTTAAGTTCTGGACCTTGATAGATTTCTTTTCAGTGTGAGAATGTGGCCCTGCAGAATGTCAGCAAGAGGCAGAGCCTTCAAATACCCAATGCTTCCCCCTGGATAAACTGCACGAGAGTGGGGGCGGCGGGAACACCTGTCTTGGTGATCGGTCTGTTAAGAAAGACCACAGAGTGGAGTTGAATGCAGACGCCATGTGAGAAGAAGTGGTGACTAAGGTTCTACAAGTTTCCATCATAGCTGGCCACAGCAACGACTTATTAGCACCACTGGGCACTGGGAACCATCTTGCACGAAGCACTGCGCTCTGAAGCTGGCCTGTACTTCTTTTTCAGTGTAATGCTTCTTCCGAGGGGGGTCAGCCGTCTTTTCTGCTCAGCTTAGTTACAGTTGGAGCACTGTGTGCACTGTGCTTTGTTCTGGACATTTCACAAACTGACGTAGGTCTCGAAAACAGTGACCAGGATAGAGACAGTGTCTCTAAAGATCATGAAAAGAAGGACTGGGGCAACTGGAGATGTTTACCCTGGAGAGGCAATGTCCAATGGAGTTACTTGTCAGAATTTCACATCATTATATTTCTGGATTTTTTTTCCCTTTTGCAATTGTAGAGATCCCACAGACTCCAAGTTCAGATAAACCAGGGTTTGAATCCTGGGCCTGTTTCCTGCTTCACATGTCTGTGCTCAAGATGCTTGTGTCCTCTTAGCCTTCATTTCCTCGTCTGCAAAATGGGAGGAACATTCCCTACCTCAGTGTAACTGCTCAATAAGTGGTAGCTGCCGTTTTCTCTGTCTGTCAAAGTAGCACTGACCTTGGGTTGTGAGATTTCCTGTCAAAACAGGTGGCACAGAAAGGAAGGAAGTATGCATAGAATTCAAAAACAAACAAAAATTACCCTTTGTGCTGGCACAATTGCTTTTCAGGACAATTTGTGAACACAAGAGAACTACAGGAAGAAGGAAGAAACTGTCTCTTCATAACAGCTCTTCTCTATTATACCAGGTGCTTGTAGGAGATTTATGGCTCCTAGAACAACTTCAGAAACACAATAAATATTCTTTTATAATATGGATGTTTGTAACATCAAGTGCTTCTGAGGTTTCACATTCTGGTAAGAATGGGTTGATAGAGTCTCTGCCTTGAGCCGCTGCCTCTTATTCTGGTGCCATGGGTGATGCATCCACCTTCTGACTGAGCAGAAATGCTCCCTGGGAACAGAATACCGGAGGGATGTAGGAGAGGTCACACTTCAGTATAATTTCTGTATCTAAAATGAGTTTTCAGCACTTGTAAATGCAAATGTAAGCACTGTCTCATTGACTTTACCCACTTTTTAAGAATTAAATTTGACGTAACATTGGTTAATGACATATAAATTTCAGGTGTGTAGCACTATAATTCGACCTGTGTACTCTATTGCATGTTTACCACTCAAAGGCTAGTTGCCTTTTGTGGTCATATATTTGACCCCCTGTACCCAATTTGCTCTTAACTACTATTTAAACCAGCCCTTTCTGAACCCAGGGGTGTGACAAAGTGCCCGAACCACAGCTGGCTGTCAGCAGGGCCTTAGCTCCTGGCCCCACCCAGATACCACGTCTCCTTCCAGAAAGGGCTCACATTTTCAGCGTCTGTGCTCAAAGCATCAAATCATGTCCTTTTCATGTCCAAGGAATGTTTGAGATCTTGTTTCCCTAAGAAAAAGGAACTCACATATTCCCTAGAATCAGTTTAGGCTCCACTTTCTCAAACCTTTCAGGGCTAGACAGAGCTCAAAGTTGACAGATCCATGTGCCTGTAGTTCCAGTTAATTTTTGTTGTAGGAGTCACAGTAAAAGGCCCTGTTTTCCTCATGAACATTTTGTGCACCTTTATTCAAAAAACGAGTGCACAGTATCAGAAAACATTTAGATGCAATTTATATGGTCACAGTATGTGTAGTGTAACAGTCACTTTTGTGACAGGTAAGCTGAGCTTTTTTATCTCTCTCCCCTTATTTGAATTTGCTTAAAAATTAATATGAATGGCTTTGTGTGCACATGGATGTTAATGCAGATACTGGAGAATAAACAGCACATTTAAATCTTCTCCATCAACTTTTGCCAGATAATCATTTCTTCACTTAGTGACTTGCATGCTCCCCCTGAAAAAGAATAGTTAAATTTCAGATGGAGACAAAAATATAGGCAATGAAATCCCATTTCATATAGAAAATCTATAAGTCTGTCGAGGTAACCTGGAGATTAATAATGTAAAACATAAATACATACATGAGTAAGGATCTTGCACTCCAGAGTGGTTGGAATAAACTTATTGCAACTGTAGCTTCATTATGTGCTTGGAAATAGCTCCGATTACCTGGCTGTCATGCCAGAGGATTGGGTAACTATTTCTGCCATATTATAGGCATTTGATAAATGGTAGTTCAAATTCAGATTGGAAAAGTAATGAATAGCATTTGAAGCAATTTGAGATTCCCCTATGTAAAGGGACCTCAATGTGTTAAAAGTAGAAGCATTATTTCTTCAGATCATTGCTTATTCCAATGGGACAGATGGGCAAAAATGTTAATATGTACATACATAAATACATAGATAATTATTGAAGATGAAATAATCAGGTAAAATGCTTCTTCCAGACCTTGACTAAACTAAAAACAGATAAATTAACAAAAAACATTTAAATATTATCTTAGACATCTTTTTTGTGTTTCACATGAGAAAACACACATTCAAATACCTCTCAGGGCTTAACGTCTGTGCATTGCACCACTCTGCCTCTTGCCCTAACAGCTCAGCAGATGGTGTTCCATAAAATAAACAGGGACAGAGGGTAGCTGTCCATTCTTTGAAGTTTTAAGAGCCAAGTATGTTTACATTTTGCTTTTTGTGGTACAATAAACACAGTTAACTGCGCACAGCTTGCATGTGGCTGCACCTAGAGTTAAGATTACAGCACTCGAAGCCGATACTCTGTGGCTACACCCTGAATTTCAAGATCAGCTTCTTTAGCCTACTAGAAAAGCTGAGAAGTAAACCCAGCATGCGTAATGGCCTTTCTTTTTAAAGACTATTTCAGTGGGTTTGGGGGAATGGGGAGTGGAGTAGTCAAGGCTTTATTCATTTTGGCCTTTTGAAAGGATAATGTATTTCAGAACACCCTCACCACTTTTGTCCCTGAGAACATTGAGAGTGAGAGCAGGAGAGCTGGGAGCAATACATTTGACTGAAGATTTGGGGAGGGAGGAGGAATCTGGGTAACAATTATTGCTCTCTTACCCCTCCCCTCAGAAAGTCCTACTGAAATGAGACTGTTAGGGGGCAGGGTTTGATGTGGTACTGAATCTCCCCAAGACCCTGTATGTAAATTTATATAAAGGCCAAGGACTGAGCTCTCCTTTCTTGGTGTATGATTATCCCAGAGCTGACTTTTTGGAGGGTCTTTAATATTTAAACACAAGACAGATTTACCCTGAAGCTAACAAAGCTTAAACTTCAAGGCCCCTCACTTGCACAGCCCCCTCCAAGACTGTGGAGGAGGGGCCCTAGCAGTGTGTTCTCATTGTTATTTTTTCCTATAAAGTTTGCAGACATAAGACATTTAAACTGACAGGATGATCAATGGCGACTGCTGTCGCCCTCTGCTGCAATTTCTCCTTCATTGCAATTTGCCTCCTGTCAGAGTTGGAATGGCCGTGGGCATTTTGAAGATCTAGCTAAGGGAAAGTTGTTCCAGGTTTAGTTTTGGTTTAGTGGGATATATTTGTGTTGTTCACATTCACCTTGGCTTAGAACTAAGTTATTGCAAGTTGTTGTGATTCCAAGAATATCTTATTGCCCTCTGTGCACACTCACTCGTTGCCTTAATCAAAGGTGCAGAAATCGAGGTCTCATTGCAATTTGTATGTGTCCAAAGAAACCCAACACCAGAAGGATGTGGACTATGGAGGAGAAATGAGGTTTGATGTATCAAGGAGATTTTAGTCTGGATAATTGTTCCAAATATGGAAAAACATAATGGAGGCTTTACCCAAATTGACAATAATCTCCAATTTATATGCTACCACCAGAAAGTAATTAGAAACAATTATTCTATATTATTAATTATAAAGAAGACTTTGAACAGCTATGCTAGAGAAATTATTTTGTTTATTTTGTTCATTCTCTAGAAAAAAATTAACAAAGTTACCATCATAAAAAGAGACAACAGAACATGCAGACTGCTTTTTTTTTTATCTCACATTAGCTGGAGAGAGATTTAGCAATCTGGAAAATAAATCAGTAGAAAATACCCCAGGTTGAAGCACAAAGAGAAAACAGGATAAAAATATGAAAAAAAATAAGACATTTAGAACAGAGGAAAGTTTTAATATATGAATAATTAGAGTCCCAAAAGGGGAAGTGAGAGAAAACAGAAATAAGATTTGATTGTTGGTTAAGGATCTCCTAAATCATATGAAAGTTATCAAGACAAATTCAAGAGGCTTTATGAATCCCAAACATTATTAAATATAAAGAAAAAATAGGTGAATCATAGTAAGACTACTGAAACCCAGAGATCAAAGAGAAGACCATAATGAGCGCAACCAGATAAAAAGATGCATTGCTTTCAAAGAACAAAATAAGACTGATTGCTGATTGACATTAACAGTAAACTCCAGAAAACAGCACAATGACTTATGGAAATACTAAAAAAAGTGAAAAAGTGAAATTTTATACACAGTGCAAATAATCTTACAAAAAACACATCTCCATCTTCTTTTCCTCAAAGAAAAGAGACATAATGAATAACTTCGTGGTGGCTTTGTAAAGTGTCCATTTGTCTAGGCTGAACTACATTTCCTAGAATTTCCTTTCCCGATATATTTGATTAGCTTGGGCACCAAGGCTTGGGAGATTTGGAAGGTAAAGGGGAAGCAGCAGCTGCTGTGGCAGGTCGTTGCTGATACGCTGATGCACTGAGCTGCTGGGAAGCAGCAGCTGGACCTGCATCGCTCTACCTTCTCCAGGATCCGTTGTCGTCTTCCCTGACTCCTGGACCAAGCATGTGTTTAGTTCTACATCTGAGGGCTTCCTCAGGGTACTCCAGTCACCAACGTCACAGACAAGAACAAAGGGTTCAGTCTCTCCTTGTGGGTTTCCAACTCATGGTTGTGAGGCTGGAAACTAAAGATAAAAATGTAAGAAACCAAAAAATGGCCCTCGCAAACTCCAGCCCGTCAATCCTCTGGGGCCGGCATGTCCGGTGTCGCTGCGCCACAGCCTCCGGACGGTAGGGGCCGCTGTGGCACAGAGGCGGCGGGCGCGTCAGGACCCTCTTTCCCAAGGGCGGGGAGAAGAGGACACTTGGGCAGGTGAGCGGCTGGGGTTGACGAGTGGCGGAGTCTGGGCGGTCTCTCCGCCGCGCTCGTTCGTGACCTTCGCGGTGCGGACACCTTGGGCGTCTCACTACCGGGGGCGTGGGACACGACGGCGTTTGGTCGAGCACCCAGAATCCTCGCCCTGAGGATTCCGGGGGCGCCCCGAGCCAAGTCTCGGACATCTCTGACCCCCAGAGCCCATTGTCCGCCCCTCACACCAGGAGCCTGGCACTCTGGTCAGTGACCCGTCCGTGGACACCTCGACCTTACTTAAGAACCCTCTTATTTCCTGGACCGTTTCTTGGTGCCCTCGCTCACCAAACTCGGTTTAAGGAAAATGATTTTGTGGTTGTTTTCACCTGTGGTGCCTCTTTTTGTAACTTCCAAGTCCTGTGTTCTCCATGCAAGACAATACCTGGAACTCAACTGAATGCAGTTTCTCTTTCTGGAGGTTTGGAATGCGTGTGTCTCTTGAGTCCTAGCTAGTGGAGTGTAGGTACCACAGGATGGGAGGGGAGGGGACCCAAATAGTATGCACAGCCTCAGTCCGAGACAGCCATTGTCATAACCTCCTTACTTAAAGTACAGTAAATTCAAGATGGAAAGGTACGTCTTACTAGTTTTTTTTAACATTAAAAACAATACAGAATACATTTTATTATTTTTTAATTTTAATTGTTGTTCAAATACAGTTTTCTGCCTTTTACTCCCGTCCCAGCTCACTAGTTTGTACTAGTTTGTTTCCATAGTGGTTGTACCAGTCTGCAATCCCACCAACAAGGCACTAGGTTCCCTTTACTCTCCTTGACAGCACTTGTTTGTTGCTTTGTTTATGATGGCCATTCCATTTTTAAAGTTTACGTGATTACAAGTTTATGTTTCTTAAATCTTGTAATAATTTATAAGTGCAGAGTCTAATTGATTTAGGAGTGAGGTGGGGTGAAGTGGTGGAGTAGGACGGGCAGGGAATTGAGAGGCCAGGATTCTCTCTCCCACTGTCAAAGGCACTCTCTCTTTGGGTCTAGGTTTCTCTTTGTTTAAAAAAGGGTCCAGATGGTGAGGATAACAATAGCTACTATTTATTGAACATATCCTTTCAGAAATGTTTTCTCATTTAATCCACACAGTAATTCTATGCGATAGATAGTATTATCCCTTTTGTAAAGGTGGAAACTGAGGCCCAGAGAGGTCAGTTAAACATATCCAGGTTACAAATAGCAAAGTTGGAATTTGAGGACATGCTTGATTCTCCTCAAGGTAGCAAGTCCTCTGACTCTACCCCAGATTTGTTTATTCTAATTTAAATTATGTTTAAGGTGTTCTGCCCCAGACCTCAAGTTATTTTCTCAAGTAATAAGATAGTGTGGTATGTGAAACTAAAATAGCAAGTATATTTACATCTGATTAAAATATTTTGTCCATTTTATAGTTCCTTGTGTCTTTTAAAAGAAAAGCTTTGAATGTTGCTAAGGTTCCTTCTTACTAACATTCTATGATTCTGATCATTTTGTTTTGATATCTCTTTTATTGAGATACTTACTCCAAAAATGAATATCTAAAGATTAAATTTTTCTCCAAAGTAATTATATATTTCGTATCATGGTCTAATTTTCATGTACACTATAATGGAGATAGTCATGCTAGTTTTATGCCAGTAAAAGACACTCTGGATCATCCCTCTAAGTACGAATTTTACTGAAGGAGAGAAAACCTTTCAGAAATGACCAGTCCTGATCCATCTTGGGCCATCTTGTACAGCCTCACCAGTTGTGTGTTTGTTCCAGTGCAGGCCCCGTTCTCACTCACATTTCAAGGTGTGAATGACCCTCATGGAGAGTTGTGTAGAGAGCCAGTCCTTTGCCTCTGCTGCTTCCCTTTCCCATCGCATATTTCCTTCACAAGAGGTTGGGGAAGAGAAAAAAAGTACAGAACGTTTTACCAGGGAGGGACTGATGAAGTAAATGCAGCTTAGTTTACCTCTTTTTTATAGGCAGGTATGAAAAATTCTCTGTTGTGCGTACATGAAACAGTTTATTTTTATTTATTAATTATTGTATTATTTTCCATACACACAACTGTAAACCTCTTTTGCCCCACCCCGTATAGTGCAGTAGATGATCCCTAAATTTACAAATGTCCTTTCAGTTAACATTTGCAGTGGTTTGCAGTTCAGGTATTCTTTGTCGTTTCTGGTAAAGAGTTTAACGTATATAGCACATTATCAAGGTGAATGTGGATATTTGGGGATTGCAGTATGATAACTACTGTCTTGATTATTATTTCCTTGGTCCATTGCTAAGGAAAGGTAGGTTTGCTAAGGAAAAGAGGAGACTGAAGAATTTTAGAATTAAAATTCATTACAATTCATGTGAGAGCACTCTTTATACACAGTTTATAGACATCTGGTATAAGTTGAATTTCATGACATTCAACATCATTGCATCCCTTTAATTGTGAGATAGTGAAATGTCTATTGTCTGTAACCAGTCTGTCTGTCTCTCTATGTGTTTATATATAAGTAGCCATATATATATGAATACATGTATTTTTGGACTTAAAGTGAGGAGTTAATCATCCTTAATTCTTGACACATTATCACCAACACAAAGTATGTGATAGCTGTGGTCTGAGGACCCTTTTATGCTCTACGATGTGTGTTCCCTATACCTTCCTCTCCCATCACCTTGTTTTTCTTCCCAGTAAACAATTTTAAACCATATTCTACCAGATAGCTTTGTTTTAATTACATGCAGCTATTTCTTAATACTTATAGGAGAATGCTGGTGAGCATGACTTTTACCATTGTGTATTTGGTGTTTTAGGCCTTGTTAGTACTTTTATCTAATAATGCTCCAGTATCTGTTTGTGGTATATTCTTTTTTTTAAAGATTTTATTTATTTATTTTTTAGAGAGAGGGGAAGGGAGGAAGAAAGAGAGGGAGCGAAACATCAATGTGTGGTTGCCTCTCCAGTGGCTCCCACTGGGGATCTGGCCCACAACCCAGGCATGTGCCCTGCCTGGGAACCTATCCCGTGACCCTTTGGTTTGTAGGACTCAGTCCACTGAGCTACACCAGCCAGGGCTGTTTGTGGTATATTCTGAGGCCCTGATTCAGTCCTAACAACATGGATGTGTTAACTGTTTCTTGCCTTTCATTTCTAATAGGCATAGCCTATTTAAAGACTATAATACTGCTTCCACTTTATTGCTTCTTTCTGAATTTTCTCTTTCCCCACATTACTGTCAAACATTATTAGCCTAAGGAGAAATATCACTGGCACCTAGCCTAAGCAATCTGGTGGCCAACACTTTGACTTAAATAATAAGTACATTTGTACTTGCCATTTATCCCGCTCCCACGGCTAAGATGGAAAGGTGAAACTCCAGCAGATTTCCTAGAAGACAGTGAACGCAGTAGGAGCAGTGGATCATCGCCACCAGAAAGGAGAAGTAACAAAGGAATTTAGTAGCATCACTCCCCCTACGCCATCAATATTTTTGAAAGATTTAGCCAAAATTGAAGTGGCAGTTAAAGGAATTCTGGGACTAAAGCAGAATCAAATGTGAAGTCTTTTTTTTTTTAGCTGTTTTTGCATGGTATCAAGAAGTTTCCACAAGAAATGGTCGTGTAAGTGGACCCATTTTTCCAGCAGAAAGCATTGCATTTTTTGCCAGCCTTGGGCATGATGAATTTCAAACAGCTGTGTGCTGGTGGGTGGGACAAATTTTAGACATGTTAGAGAATTGTTTCAGAAGCTGCAGTGAAAAAAAAAAAGACCTGTTCCAGTAGAAAAAATTAGTAACTTGCATGCAGAAGAAATTTAAAAAACAATTGCTAGTTACAACTTGAATGGTGTTTTAAATGCTGATGAAATTACAGGTTGTTTGTTACCTCATGTACTTCATGCCCTGGGTGGACTTCGAAAAGGAGGTAAACAGAGATCGATGAATACTCTCTTCTGCTGTAATGCATCCTGGATGCAAAAGATGAGACCGCTGGTCACTGGCAAGTCACTGAACCCTCAGGGCTTCAGAAATGTTTATCGACTCGCCTGTGATTACGAAGCTAATGTGCATGCCCAAAGGATGAGAGATGTGTTTAATGAATGGTTGAGAAAGGTTGGCAAGAGAATGAAAGGAGCAAAATGCAGTATCCTCCTGGTGATAAACAGTCGCTCTGGAAAGTATGGAAGTTGGACTTTCATACCAAGTGACTGTTTAACAGAGCAAACAGTGCTCTGCCCACAGCACTCGTCTATGCTTGACTCGTGTGTGTTTTCCCATTGAACTGCACAGCCACTCTGCAGGCATCTGGTTAGGGTGTTATTTGTTCCATGAAAGCTCACTGCAAAAACAACTCTTCTAAATTTAGATGATGAAGGGAAAACAGAATAAATGAAGCAAGCCATTGGCATGATTACTGAGACCTGGTGGTCTATAGAGCCCTCCACAGGAGTGAAATGTCAGTGGGAAACAGGTATTCCTGTGAAACACCCTACGGTCAGCTGGGAAGAAGACCACAAACCAAATGTAGTGTTTGATCCCTTCTGGACTCGGGTGCTGCTGTCACTGCTCTCACAAATCGGTTCGATTTTGAAGGCACTGTGGCTACAGATGTCAATTGACCCACTTCCCCAAACCAGCAGATCTAGAGTTGCTGCAGGAGTGCTAACTAATGTCAAAATGGAGCCAGAAAGTGAGGACAATGGTGATGGCAGCAACAATGATGACTATATATGCAGGGGAACAAGTGCTGGAACAGACAGCAGTGAACGTTTCCGAAGTCCTTGCAAGTGTAGAAAGTGCTGACAGTCTCTCCCTTAGAGCAGATGTTCTTGACAAGGTGTTTGCCCAGTTCAGTGGGATAGATAAATATCTTGTGACCACTGCAACAGAGACTTTTGAAAAAAACTGAACTGCTATAACTAATAAAATTGCAAAAATATTGGTTTTATAAAGTGTATAAAATGGGAGACTTAAAGAATACTTGTATTAACAAGTCCCCAATGAGTGTTTAAATGTGAATGTTTGACTCTTAAACTTTATAACCATTTACTGCATGGTACGTCACTAATTTCAGCTTTTTTAAACATATTACTTATTTATCTTTAGAGGGGAAGGGAAGGAGAGAGGGAGAGAAATATCAATGTATGGTTGCCTCTCTGAGTCCCCTGCAGGGAACCGGCCTGCATCCGAGGCATGTGCCCTGACTGGGAATCGAACCGCGATCGTGTGGTTCCCAGGCCCACGCTCAATCCACTGAGCTACACCAGCCTGGGCTCAGCTTTTATTTTTTTTGAAAGGTTTCTTTTCCTACCATCTCCCTTCCAACCCCTTTACTCCCCCATCATTAGGTGGTGGAGATGATAACAAAAAGCTTTTGTCTAACAGCACCTGGAAGAGAAAAGTATTCACAAAATGTTACCACTGCAGTTGGGAGAACCAGAAGCCAAAAGACTCACTTAGATCTAATCGGATAGATTTAGAGTGCTTCAGAGAATAGAAAAGCTGTCCTTACCAGAGAGTTGCTATAGGTAAAGAGGGAGTGAGGACACACCATTACCCTTCCTGCTTGGTACCAGTGGTTGGGCCAGTGGCAGAAGGAGAGGAGCATGAAGGGAAAGTGGGACAGGCATGAAACCGTGGGAGAAACTGAGCAAAGGAATGCTAATACTTCTGTCAGCTGGGTGTCCTGAAAGTACCTGTCAGGTTGGAAGGCGAGAAAGAGTAAAAGTGGAAGGAAACAGAGAAGGGTGTGGATAGCCCACTGCTTGCCTACTACCTACTTCATGTAACAAATACAGTGTGACTCAGGCCAACAAGTAATTCTCTAGGCTTTGGTTTGTAGGAAACAGCTTTTGCCCACTTCACTGGTTTGTTCTGAGAGATGAAAAATAAAGTAACCATTTTGCCAAACAGTACTTAAAGCACTGTTTACAAAGTATGTGTTAAAAATAAAATAATTGACAATCACTTTTGGTATATATCTGGACTGGAATTTAAAAAAAATAGTTTTTATAAAGAGCATTATTGAAAAATAATCATGAAAGATCAAAATGTTGTATTTTATTTCTAGGTAATAAATCCGCATCAGTCCAGATGTCTTCAGCACCTGAGCCTCCAGCCTTTAAAAATGAACCACCCAAAGAGAAAGACTTTCAAAACCCCGGGCTCAGAGGGGTCCGCACGACAACTTTATTTCGGGCTGTGAATCCAGAGCTCTTCATTAAACCTGTAAGAAACATACACAGGGTAAACATATGTTTAATTTAAGTAAACACTTATGTTTAATTTAAGTAGGCTACCAGAAACAGAAAGTTCTTATTTTCTATGACACTTAATTGTTTCATGGCAATTTTATGTTGATTATTAAGATCTCTCTGAATAAATGCAGGTAGAAGGAAAATTTTAATGCTGTTTCATTAAATACACATGAAAAATGAATTATTTTAAGGGCCTTTGAGACTTAATGGAAAATGGTTGTACTTTCATGGATCAACTGCTCAAATTCCTATTTAAAATTTTAGTAGCTGTATTAATTAGAAGGAAATTTTTAATGTTTGATGAGCTATTATTAAATTAGATCTTCCAATGAAACAGAGCAAAATGAAAGTCTGATCATTATTATAGACTACAATTCTAGCTTTTACTAATACTGTTTTTACCTAAGGCATAGTGCAAATGTTTTGTTAAAAATTTCAACATGTACATTTGTGTGCTGTTAGGGAGTCAGTTAATCATGAACATTCTTGATGCAAATTATTGACTGTAGTTGATTTGATAAATTTTTACTTTTAAATAGATATAAATTTTATTTTAAATAAATTTAAATTAAATCGAATTTTTATAAAATATGTTTAAATGTATTGAATTTGATAATAATTTTAGTAACATGGTTGCCAGTGTAAACTGTTTACAGTTAAATAGATCAATTTAGCAATAAAATCATTAAATCAAGGTAGAATGTTTTAAAAATGTTGAACTAATGTGTTTTTTTTAGTTGCCAAATGCATTTTAAGAATTGCAAATTTAGACTACTCTTGGGTTTGTGGTCTTTCTTAGATGTCGTCCAAGTAAAAAGGTTTGGCCTGCATTTTTTTACTAAGTTTTGAATAGTAGTGAACAGCCAGTATGGTGATAGAAACAATACAAATTGAAACTTTTGTCACAACTGCGCTCACACTGACCTAAGAAAGGCCCATTACTTGAATGTGAACACTCAAAAAGGAGGGTCTGAGTTACAATGATAAAGATCAACACTTCTGTGGAGTTGCGAACATCTTTCCTACCTTTAAAAACTTTTTTTTTAATTCAAAGCTAGTTGCTTTGCCTTTTAGGGTCTTGGATTTTCCAGCAGAAAAGTAAGGTTATAATAACAGCATTATATCTGTTTCTGGCACTGAATTTCTTGAGGTGACAGAGTAGGTTCCCAGGGAAGAGTGTATACATTGCCATTTTTGCTTTTAAAATGAACCTAGTGTATGGCATGAAAGGCTTTAAAAATGACCTAATGTATGGCATGAAAGGCTTTCTGCCAGTTTTTCATAAACTCAGGAGAGAAGAATAGCATGCATATTTTATTCCCCACTTCCTAATAAAATGACTTAAATTAAGTAATTTAAGGAGGTTAAGCAACTTCTCTATGTTGCTTCTCTAGAAGCACCGGGCCAATTTCCATACCTCCTGTCCCCTCTGCACTTTGCCCCCTTCCTGAAGGTGGAGCTCTGAGATACCCAGGCTATAGACAGAAGGAAGACTGGAGAGGAGAAGCAAGAGCCTTCCAGACTCTCCAAATTATCAGGAATTGAGTTAACTCAGTGGAGAACTGGATAAATTGTAATTGAAAATACCATCTGACTGCTAGGGTGGCAATAAAGATTGGTCAAGAGGAAAATGCAACAGGTATTTGGGTCCCCTCAAATTATTAATGAGGTTTTGTCACTTTTTTTTTCTTTGACAGAACAAACCTGTAATGGCTTTTGGATTGATAACCCTTTCGCTATGTGTGGCTTATATTGGTTATCTACATGCAACACAAGAGAATAAGATGGAACTCTATGAAGCTATCGATAGTGAGGGGCACAGTTACATGAGGAGGAAAACATCTAAATGGGATTAGTGGTGCTGGTTGCTGTGGAGGAGCTGTGTTAAGAGCTCCGGAATCGTTCAGTGATGGACTATAAATGCACAGTGTCATGTTTTGTGTGCAGTTGCAACACACCACTTAGTAATCTTTGTATTTTCAAAGCTGTAGCCATTATCTCCTTCTTTTTCCACCAAAAGCTCCTCCATGTGTTTTTAAAATGAAGTCCTCTTATAAAGGTGCCATGAGAATGGAAGTCATTTTTGTTAATTAAGTTTTATGTAATGAAAGTCCCCAGTGTTGTTAAATTTGCATGGTATTCTTAATATTTTAAGGTGAATGGTGCATTTGCAATTGCTGTAAGGGTTTAGTTGTTTTGGTTTGCAAAGGAAATGTTTATTTTCTAACTGGGCATAGAACCTGTATTTGTGAAGAAAAAGAAATTATTGTAAATGATTGTTAACCCTGCAGTCAATGTTAAAGACAAATAGTTTATCCAGAGTCACAGATGGTTCATATATTTTGGTTTCCATTTCACGTTTGGTCCAGTTTTATTTTAATTGAAAAGATACTCACACTAAACTACTAAAACCAAGATTAAATGGGAGAATAACCCAATGTAATTGGAGTTTTTTTTTTTAAGAAAAAGCATGTTATACTGAGCTATGATGTTTTTTATTTGACTGCAGCTGTTATCTATTTTAGTTTTTGCAAATTAATGCCACAGTGATATAATAAACATAAGACCAAATGTTCTTACAGTTATTTGAAAACTAGAACTACTCAATAGATAATAAAGTCTCCTTACCATCCTGAATTTGCCTAATATAATTTAAATCTTTCGGATGAAGATTTTGGACCTGTATTATTCCTAGATACTTACCCCATTCTCCAAATCATTGCAATTAGGGCTCAATAATACATCTCATCTCTGAAATTTTGTTTCATTTATTATTACCAAGTAATAATAAGTGCACAAGCAGAGTTTATCATCATAATGTATGTTTTTACTTTCTCTGGAAAGTAGACAGTGTAATTTTGCAAAGATTCATGAAAATGCAGTTGTGTCTGATTTGTAGATATCAAAGAGCTTAGCTGAGTTATCTATATGCATCTAAATCCAGTCTTCACTGCTGAGCCCTAAATAGTAGGGCTCTACTATTACATAGTACATAGTACATAGTACTATGTACATAGTACATAGTTTAAAATGTACTTCAGTTGTGTAAAATGTCTTGTAATTTAATGTAGTGTGTTTTGCTTTTGGTTTCCCTGTGTACTTTGGTTGTTAATGAACTTGAATTCTGTTTTCAGTTTATGTGTCACATTGTCATCTTTTATAATTCTTTAGTATTCAGGAAAATGAGTAGATATTGTGGAGGGGAGANCATCTAAATCCAGTCTTTACTGCTGAGCCCTAAGGATCTCTTGCTTCCTCTCTCTACATAGTACATAGTTTAAAATGTACTTCAGTTGTGTAAAATGTCTTGTAATTTAATGTAGTGTGTTTTGCTTTTGGTTTCCCTGTGTACTTTGGTTGTTAATGAACTTGAATTCTGTTTTCAGTTTATGTGTCACATTGTCATCTTTTATAATTCTTTAGTATTCAGGAAAATGAGTAGATATTGTGGAGGGGAGATATTAGTTACGTGAACTAGCAAGAGATTATTGCAGCCCTGGCTGGGCAGCTCTGTTGGTCAGACCATCATCCCGTAAACCAAAAGGTTTTTGGTTCGATTCCCAGTCAGTGAACATGCCCAGTTGCAGGTTCAGTCCCCAGTCGGGGCGCACACAAGAGGCAACTGATTGATGTCGGACCTGTGTTATTCCTACAGGATTTTCCTCTCTCCCCCTTAACCCCTTCCGTTCTCTCTAAAATCAGTAAACATATCCTCGGGTAAGGATTAAAAAAGAGAGAGATTATCGCAGCTCAGGGGGTAGAAGGAATTGTGCACAGTCCAGCCTTGAGCCATGTGACGTGTACATGAATGAACCAGAGTAGCAGTAGATTTGGCAAGGCACAGGGCTGTGAAAGAAAAACAGCACAGTGGGGATCACCTTGAATTTCCGGAATGAGTGCCTAACTGGGATACTTTTTGCAGGATGGATATATAAGTTACAACACGGTCTGTGTGTGTAGACTGCCAGAGACTACTTGGCCATGCATCGATGTTTCATTCATTTTCTAAGGGAAACTGCCGCTCCAACAAAATCAGTTAGTTTTTATAAAAAACTAGAAAACAGTCAGGGCAAGATATTGACAGCACTTTGGAGTGTGGGTCCAAGTAGTTTTAAAGGAAGGTCTTTTAAGGTGGGAGTCTGGCTGAGACTGGGCAAAAGTCAGTACCAGATTAGGTCTTGAACCAAGTCTTGGGAAGATGACTACTGATAGGTGGCAAATGACCTTTTGCCCAGGGAATTAATCTGTTCTGATAGAAGAGCAATTTACCCAGAGGAGCAAGCTGTTCAATTGATAAATGAGTTTCCAAGAATTTCCTGAAACAAGCAGTGAAATTATTTATTGGTTTGTAGCCTTATCTTTTATAGGGTGACCCATCTGTCCCAGTTTATCAGGCATGGGGTAGGTGGGGCAGGGGGACAGTGCTTTGCATGCAGGGCTTTCCATTTTAAAACAAGTTCAACAAATTACTTAACTATATGACTTTAAAACCCAGGCTTAGGCTCTGGCTGGTGTGGCTCAATGGATTGAATGCCAACCTGCGAACTGAAGGGCCCCTAGTTCGGCTCCTAGTCAGGGCACAAGCTTGGGTTGCAAGCCAGGTCCCCAGTAGGGGGTGCCCGAGAGGCAACCACCCATTGATGCTCTTTTCCTCTCCTTTTCCCTCCCTTCCCCTCTCCCTAAAAGTAAATAAATAAAATCTTAAAAAAGCAAACCAACCCAGGCTTAGTAATTTTGAGTAATTTTAATGCAAAGTAATAAAAAGTAATCTGATATTTCCCAGTTTTATTGCCATGGCATTAATACCACATTGATAGATAAACTTTGCTGGCCTAAAATGAATCAATTCTGTAAGTAAACCCTTTAAAAGAAAGTGTAGTGGGCTGAATAGTGCTCCCTACCCGACCCTACCTCCAAAGACATCCACATTCTAATCACTGGAACCTGGGAATCTGTTACTTGATATGGCAAAAAGGACTTTGCAGATAGGATTAAGGCAAGGATTTTGAGATGTGGAAATTTTACCTTATTGTCTGGGTAGGCCTAATATAACCAGGGATTTTCTTAAAACGAAGGCAGAAGGTTAGAGGAAAAACCACTTGTGGGAAACCAGTTTGTTTTACTCTGGCAAATGTGACACAGCTCTGTATTGAAAGCCAACAGGAGTGGGGGGCAGGAGCCAGACCCTCAAACCGGCTTTCCCGTGGGAACCAGGCCTAGAAAATGCATCCAGACTGTCACGGCTTGCTCTTGCTAAAACCCCCTCAGCCTGGTCTGGAACAATAGATGTTTATTGCCTGTCCTCAAGGTAATTTCCAAAGCCTGTGTGAACTTTCCTGAGGATGGAGCCTAATCAGCTCGCCACCTTTCCCTTCTGCATTTGTTATTTTCGTTTCCTTGATTGTACCTAAAACGTAGACAACTACATTCTAAGTGNAGGAGCCAGACCCTCAAACCGGCTTTCCCGTGGGAACCAGGCCTAGAAAATGCATCCAGACGGTCACGGCTTGCTCTTGCTAAAACCCCCTCAGCCTGGTCTGGAACAGTAGATGTTTATTGCCTGTCCTCAAGGTAATTTCCAAAGCCTGTGTGAACTTTCCTGAGGATGGAGCCTAATCAGCTCGCCACCTTTCCCTTCTGCATTTGTTATTTTCGTTTCCTTGATTGTACCTAAAACGTAGACAACTACATTCTAAGTAATAGATAATAAGACCCGAGGGAAGCAATAAAAGCCTGTCCAGGGAAGGGTCGAGGCACTCTCCCCTTGAGAGTCCTCATCCTACGAGAGTACCATACCGTCCCTTTTCCTCCACAGGACTGCGGAGGTCTGTTCGCATTTGTTCTCGTCTTCAGCCACAACACGCAGACTCTGCAGGCCAGAGTCTGCCATCGCACTGTCACTGTGCAAGCAAGGGGTGAAAAGGCTATAGAATGAGAGGCCATGAACCAAGGAATGGGTGTGGTCTGCAGAAGCTGCAAAAGGCAAGGAAACATCCTGCCCTCCAGCCTGCTGACTCCATGATTTTAGTTAGACTTGTTTTGGACTTCTGACCTCCAGGACTGCAAGAGAATAAATGTAGGTTGTTTTAAACCACTAAATATGTGGTAATTTGTTACAGCAGCAATAAGAAACTAATACTGAAAGGCTGTACTATGCTACACTTTTGTCATTTCTAGCTGCTTTTATGAGCAAAGCTTGTCTTACCTGGCAACAGTTGCTAAGGAAGTTGACAACTTAATGCTAGTGTCTAGGAGGGAGCAGCTGCTTAAATCTTCCCAGACCCAGGGCCCATACCGTACATGGCAGAGGCTCTCAGTAACATTCTTTAACATCAGGCACATAACCACTACGTAATGATGGTGAATCACTCAATTCTTACCAGCCTCTAGTATTGTTCTGAAACCTTGACCTCTCTTCCTTTCTTAAACATCTAGCTTTTCTCAAAACTACTTTTTATGCTCCTAGGCGTATTTTAACTGTACATAGTAAAGGTCAAATTTGATTATGATCAGAAATTCAAGTTACACGAACTTTGTTTGCTGTGCTGTTTGTAATAAAATTGTTCCACCAGCTCCTTTAGAGGAAACCTTCAAACGGATCCATGAATACAAGCCATTTAAGACACGCTTTTACACGCACAGAGATATACTGGGTAAGTGACTTTGCTATTCTCCTTGGTGGTAATGATTCATGGCCTTGTACGTCTTTCTTCCTGTTAGAGACTTACCGGCTTTCCTGATCAAAGCTGCTTGTCCTGCGGGGATGTCTGCCATGAGAACATGGGTCGAGATCCAGCTTCTCCACTTACCATTTGTGTGCCTTGGACAGGATACTTGGCCTCTCAGTATTAGTACCTTATTAACATATGAAACCTATTAGTAACTTATTAACATACAGATGTTAATAAATATTGCAGGTACATTATGAGTTGGGGGGTTGGGGTTGGGGGCCAGGTCCCCATTAGGGGTCGCATGAGAGGCAACCACACACTGATGTTTCTCTCCTTCTCTTCCTCCCTTCCTCTCCCTCGAAAAATAAATAAAATCCTTCAAAAAAATTCTAAAAGAAATACAGGGTGGGACAAAAGTAGGTTTACAGTTGTGAGTACATGAAGCAATTATTCTTGTATTTATTAATTATTGTACAAATAACTATAAAACCACTTTTGCCCCACCCTGTATTTGTGCCTCTTGAAAAGCCTGGCACATAATAACAGGGGTTCTTCCTGCCCTTGCCCATACTTAGGAGTGGAAATATCCCTATCACCTTACTAAATGGGCGAAAGAAACTGTAACCTATATTAGTAGCTAGAGACATAAAAGTAGATACCCACAAATAACATGAGAATATTTACTACATATACACTTATAATAAGCAAATCAAATTGTAACTAACAGGTTTCCTTTTTTCTTACGCCATCAGAGATTCAGTTTGAGTTTGAGCCTTAACAGTGTTTTCCTAAGGACTCCCAGAACACCCTCTGATCTTCTCTTCCTCTGACCTGGTAAACAAGTGGCGATTTAATGTCACGCCTGATCTTTGAAAACACACACGCTAGAGAATGGAGAGTGTTTTAAAAGAACTTAAGTGTAGAGGGAGGGCCAATTGGAATCATCCTCTAAAAAATACCAACACCGAAACTGATTTTAACTATAGTAACTGTTTAGTATGACTTTTAACTATAACCTCTAAAATGACTTGACTTTTTACACCCAGGTCAGTGGGTATCCATTCTTAGGTAAGCTTTTATAGATTGATTCCTTATACCTTCCAGGATATCTGAATCAAGCCATTACGTGGATAAATTAAATCTAACTAGTTAGAAATGAACCCTTTATATTCAATGTCCCATATTTGTCACTGACTACTTTAAGTCAAAAGAGCCAGTCCAAAGGCATGTTGAAGTGCCTGTGCAAGTGCTGATGAGCATCGCGTAGAGCAGTGGTCCTCAGGCCCAACAGTGCGTGTACTGCAGCACTTCTAAAAATTCTGTTTTTACTACCAGTATCCAAACACAGACTCACTAGGTTTAATACTAATCCAACTCAGACGCACTAAATTAGAATCTTCAGAATAGAGCTGCCACATGTGTCCTTTTTATTTTTACATGTTTTAATAGCTTTATTTGGAAATAGTTCAAGACTCACAAGTTTTAAAAATAGAACAGAGAGTTCCTGTGTACCCTTGTCCAGATCCTCTTACTGATATCTTACTGAACACTAGTCCATTGTCAGAACGAGGAAACTGGTATCGGAACGATACAATTAACTTAGGTACAGGCCTTACATTCACTCCCCACCCCCAGCCTTGGTATGTAGTTTTATGAAGATTAACACATGGCTGTCCTGAAGTGGAGGAGGGAAGTTCTTGAGAAAAATGGGATGGGTGGGGCGGGGGGCTGTGGTGGGGTGAAAATGGAGACAACTGTACCTAAACAACAATGAAAACAATCAGAAGGAGGCAGGAGATGCTGGGCAGACAAACACAGGAGTTCGCAGCATCTTATCTGTGCTCGCTGCCAAGCTCGGCCCAGTGAGAGATACACTGCAGTATAAGGTGTGCTTTGTAACTTGAGGAAGTTGATCGTCCAGACCTAATCACATGAAATGTTAATAACGCAACAAATCTTAGATGGGAGAAATGAATAAAAAATAAACCCTGTAATAGTTTGGAGTGGAGAGAAAGGTCGTAGGGTGTGATTTCAACACTCACAGGGCTCATCATCCCCCTCCAGGTCATAGGTCATATCTGAGGCCACACTCGGGTAGGAGAAGATGAAGAAAACCCCATACCCAGCTCAGTGAGCTCAGGGCTCAGTTCCAGCTCCAACCCCGTCCCTAGCTAGCTGATACTGTGTGGTCCTCTGACCTCTCTAGGTTTTATTTCCTTGTTTGTGTAGGGAAGGTGTTATGATGGAAATATTATTATTTCTAAATTTGATTAGGTAATTGATGGAGAAGTGTTAAACTTCTGCCCCCTAACTCCACACTGAAGCCGCTAAGCCCAAGAAAACCTACACACTAAGGAAAGGCGTGCAACGTGTTAAGGCATTCTGCTACCGCTTTCTGGGTGGAGGTAACACCCACACCCAGACAAGAGCAGGGCCCGGGGAGCTGGATCACCGTGAACAGTCACAGACTGTTCTACTTTGGGAACACAAAATGTGCTCCTTTCCGCTACTGCCCTCCCCAGCTGCCCACCCTGTGGCCTGGCAGCACGTCCCTAATGATCCCGGCCTAACGGTGCTGTGCGTTCCCTCCTGATCAGTGAGGGAACAACTTACCCCTTTTATTGGTGCCCTTAACGAAAAGATTGATATCCCCTAAAAGTATGTATCTCTCTCTTAGATGACTCTAATAAATAACTAGATCATAGTGAAAAGGCAAGCCAAGACACATGAGGAAACTTGTAATTATGTCTCTTCAAATAGGTATCGGGGAAGATATTTTGAATGAAGAAGGAGAATTTCAAGAGGCTATACTCAAAGAACGTATTGCAAAAGCGGAAGCAAATGTGTGGGCTCAGGTAAAAAGTTGCAAATCAATTTAAATGCACCTTTACAATCTTCACTTTTTAGAGTTGTGTGAAACAATATAGTCAGGCAGAGCTGATGTTGAAACCTGGTTACCTTTGGGACCTTGGGCAAGCTCTTGAACTTTATAGTCTTGGCTTCTTCGAAAGTAAAAGAGGGACAATAATGCCCACTCTATAGGATGGTGGAGAGAGTTAAATGAAATAATTGCCTGGCACACAGTAGGTGCTTAGTAAGAAACAGGCCTCATCAGGAGCGTCATTCCTTCTAAGTTAGTTCTATGTGTGGATGACTCTTGCTCCCTTTATTCTCATTGGATTAAAACTTTAAAAAAAGAAGACATCCTTGTTGATAGTTGTTTATTATTGCTTAATAGCTAATGTGTATACCATCCATCTGTGCAGTGGGTAACATGAGCCTGTTTTTTTGCAAATGCTTTATTATGGTTACTCTCCTTTTGACCTTTCTCCTTGTTCCCCTTCTCTCTAAAGTTCTTGATACCTTGTCCATGTGACTGCTGAGGGGCCCTTTGAGTGGGGGGCTCGCAGATCCCAGGCCCTTAACCGGAGCAAAATCTCCATCATCCAGCCCCCTCTTCTTCCAGTTGTAGATAAAATCATACACATGACTTCCTTGAGAGCAGGACAAGCCACAGTGCCTACAGTGTGATTTCCTGATTTCTTAATAAAACAGTTATCATGGTGGAAAGTGCTGGAAGTGTCCACTATTAGTGCCAGCAAAAGCGTGGTATGAAAGTACGGAAGTCCAAAATGCTCCTGTACACAGGGTAATATGTATAAAAGTCTTAGCAGTCATCTATCAATAATAATACATTTTAATTGATTGTGAATCATAAATTATACACTCCTTAATGCAAGGGAATGCTTTTGTGGGTAATCTACAATTTGAATATAGGTAATAAAATGTTCTGGGCACTCTCTCCAAATAAAATCATCAACTGTTTCTGAAGACCTGATACAGGAGGCTAGGGGTGGGTGGTCCTCAGGCTTCCTTCTGTTATTTCTGGCTTTGTGCATTTTCTCACTTCTCTGTAGTTTTCTCTGTAGTTTTGTAATGAGCACACTGATTACTCTGATAGTCAAATTAAGCAAGAAATGGAGTAACACATTGAAAGGGAATCCCTGCAGCCTCCGGTACAGGTTTCTCTAGCCATTGCTGAAACAGCGAGGTTAGCCCCGGGTCAGGGCATGTTGGGACGTCTGGCCCAGACAGCCAGTTCGCTACGGGAAGTTTGCCATGAGAGCAGAGCAAGGAGTCAGAGGCCCCGTGGTGTTTGCTCGTTTTCAGTAAATATAAAAACCTGATATATTAATAAATAAATGGACTCTTTCTTTCAAAGGCTGATGAACGTCAAAAACAAGCAGTGGAGAAAGCACTTGAAGAAGTGAATGACATGCATAAAATTAAAATTCAGATTCTGGAAGAGCAACATCAAAAAAGTTTACAGGTTTTTATAATGGCTTGTTTGCTGTCTTTTTTTTTAATTTATCTTTAGAGGAGAAGGGAAGGAGAGAAGGAGAGAAACATCAATGTATGGTTGCCTCCCATGAGTACCCCGCCAGGAACTGGCCTGCAACCGAGGCATGTGCCCTGACTGGGAATCAAACCACGATCGTGTGGTTCGCAGGCCCACGCTCAGTCTACTGAGCTACACCAGCCAGGGCTGTTTGCTGTCTTTTTAAAAGTACTTATGTTAGTGAAAAGCTCTGGCAAAGGAGTAAGTGAAAACAATGTGTGATGTCTGGATGGGTGTTTCTGGAGGCTGGTCAGGAGGCCTGAGACCGTCACAGAAGAGATGCTGAACACTCGGTGGGCCCAGGAGAGCCCCCTGGCCTCTGACATAATGAACTCAAACCTTTACCCATTTGAGGGCCTGAAGGAGCCACCCCTGCCTTCCTGACCCGCCACATCTCTTGCCACTTGTTCTCCTTCCCTCTTCTCACTGCCCTTCTGTGGGCCCTGATGCACCATGCACCTTCTGACCTCAGTGTTTCTGCCTGAACGTCCTTCCTGCACTCCATCAGATTTAGTTCAAACATCCCTACTCACAGGGAGCCTTACCTGACCAGTTCCGCCCTGCCACCCTCACAGTGTCCTTGGCACCTTGTCTACCTTCACAGCAGCCGCCGCCCGTCGCTACCGTAATTAGACTGTGTGACCGTTCGTCCAGTGTCAGATCCCCACGTGACTGTAGCCTCCATGAGGACATGTCTGTCTCCTTGCCATCTGGTCCCAGTGCCCAGCACAGTGCCTCCACTATGCTCAAACAGGGATTAAGTGGAGGAAGGAGGCTGCCCTCTTCCTTCTCCGGGGCTCTGATCGCATCCTTGGACCCAGTGTGCATTTCCTGCCGTGCCAAGAGGGTGCCCTGAGCTGTTTCTTGAGTATTTCCTTCAGGACCAGAGGCCATATAACAAGGGGGTGCCCTGTCTACTGGTTTAAGCACAGGACTGCAGTCAATTAGCAAATGTTCCAGGCAGAGGCCCAGGGACTCATCATTTAGGTCAGTACCTCTGCTACAAAATTTGCTCAAAGGAGGATTCAGAACTCTTTTCACATGTTGGCCACAGGCGGGACACGACAGGACACAGTGCAGATGTGTCGATGTGTGGGCGGAAGCTGGGGGGAAGTGGCAGTGGTCTGGTTCCAGGCTTGGCCTCATTTGATAGAACGTAAGTAATAAACAGCTTGGGACGCCGGGCCATTTATTCTTCGTTTCATCAGTGAGCAGACCGTGTATCAGATTTTTACCTGGTGCGATTAAATGAGCTGTGCTGGCCGGGAGGAGAGAGAGCGCGCACCACGGTGCCTAGACAGTACTGAGACCCTCCCTGCTTGGCTCCAATGGCCAGGGTCTCTGAGGAGCTGGCTGCAATGCTCCACTGCCCATCTCCTAGTTTAGTTCAAAGTGTGAAAAGCATTTATATAGTATGTCTAGGAAGGCCTTTTGTTAGTTGGCCTGTGCTAGTGTGGCCATACGGGGTCTTAAAGTCCTGAAATACTTCTCTGTCAGTGGATAACCACCCTTCAAGCACCCTAATACCTTGGTCACACTGGTTGTTTCCCACTAGGCCCTGGGACCTACCCCAATCCAGCAATTTAAAGGGGTGACACTTTAAACTGGTGGGGGCTCTAGGACCCCGCCCAGTGCTGCAGCAGGCGAATACACGTTGTGAGTAGCACTCCTGGCATTAGGCTGTGCAGACACGAAGATAACTTAAATGCGGTGCCCATTTCAAAGAGCGCACCTATAGTCTCCCTGTAAGTAATTTGTGCCCCATACAGACTTTCGGTACAGTTGATGCCCTTAATATTGACATAGAGGCCCTACGAAAATTTAAAAGGGAAAAGTTAAAGAGAGGTTTACCTTTCTAAAGTACTGTTCTAGGATATGAGAATTTACCTTTGTACTGCTGTCTCGGGGACATTTTTTATATAGTGAAAGTGATTTGTCTCAGAGGGATGTGTAGGGTCATTTCAATTGTATAGACATCCGTACTGCTTCTCAGGGGGGTCTGTGAACTCCCTACCTTAGAATCTACTCCTCTGGGAGTTTAACATGCAGGTTCCAGGGGCCCACCTGACGTATAAAGTCGCCGACATTGTTTTGAACCAGCAGCCTATGTGATTCTCACGTGTCAAATTTTGACATTACCAGTAAATAGAGTGGAAAACCAAGTTCTTTAGAACTAAATAGCATTAAATTCTTATCTGTTGAGACCACCAGGTAGGGCTCTAATACGATGTAAAGGATTTGGGATAGGTCTCAAATGCTTGATGTTAAATAAAATTTCAAGATTATATCCAATGGGATAGTATTTTGAAAAAGTATTTATATTCTTTCATTCAAATACAATAATATTTAAAAATAAGTGAGAAAATAAGAGATAAAGGAAAATAAGAAAAGGGAAATTAGCCCTGGCTGGTGCGGCTCAGTGGATTGACCATCAACATGTGAACCAAAAGGTCACGGTTCGATTCCCAGTCAGGGCACATTCCCAGGTTGTGGGCCAGGTCCCCTGTGCAAGAGGCAAACAATCAATGTTTCTCTCACACACTGATGTTTTTTCCCTCTCTTTCTCCTTCCTTTTCTCTCTCTAAAAACAAATAAAATTTAAAAATTTTTTAAAGAAAAATTAGAGTAGGAATTACAATGAAATCAAGGGTGAATTTAAAACTTAAAAACACGTGTATGCCATGAGGTCCTGTGCAGTTAACATGAACTGGGACTTGAGCTTTCTGGCGTTCAGTGCAAGGGAGAGAATGCCGTGAATCACCACGGCCACAAGGTAAGAAGAATCGGGTGTTCAGACAGGCCCAGAGAGTCCTACATTTGATTCCTAAGAGGAACTCCCCTGAAGGAGATGCTGTGTTGTAAGTGTCTGTCAAACATCTGTATAGTAAATAGGATGCATTTTGTGAGGCCATGTCTTATAATATCTCAAAATTATAATCTCATCTTTAAATACACTCAAAATGCATTTCAGTACAAGCTGTTTAATAAGAGGACTTTCCATTGAATAAGGACACAGCCAAACAGTAGGTCCTTGAATTATTTTTACAACTTTAAATATGTATTCCCCATGCTATATGAGGCAGTAAAATTATTTTGGTTTTACTAAATGATTACATAAAAGAGGGACTAGGTTTAAAACTGAATCCTAATTCAGAACCCAGCCAAAATAAAGGACTGGGGTGTCATTTTTATTTTTGTTTAAAGGATTTTACTTCTTAATTTTAGAGAGAGGGGAAGGGAGGGAGAAAGAGAGAGAAGCAGCAATGTGAGAGAGAAACATCGATTGTTTGCCTCTCGAATGCCCCTAACGGGGGACCTGGCCCACAGCCCAGGCCAGGAATGTGCCCTGACCGGGAGTCCAACTGGTGACCTTTTGATTTGCAAGACAATGCCCAACCCACTAAGCCACACCAGTCAGGGCTGGAATGACATTTTTAAATTCTATGATTCCAATAAACATGTATTATAATAATACTCCGTCTATCTAAGGTTCAACCACTCCACAGTGTCAATTACTGAAAATATTCCCAGAAGTAATTTAAAATATTCCCTAAGAATTTAAACAAAGACCTCTGATTACAAGATAGATACCCATGCTTATTACCCTTAGCAG
Organism: Sturnira hondurensis; assembly: GCF_014824575.4. NCBI lineage: Eukaryota > Metazoa > Chordata > Mammalia > Chiroptera > Phyllostomidae > Sturnira > Sturnira hondurensis. The sequence goes on along the minus strand of NW_028098001.1, from coordinate 7,394,539 downwards.
AACCTCTCCAACCTCCCCTCAAATGGTGTCACGTATTACTTGACAAGAGGGTGTCACACTTACTTGACAAACCTGAACTCAACAAGCTTGGCTTGTTTGCTCTTACAAATCCAAAATAGATTAAAGGCAGGAAGCTGGAAATGACAAAAAGGCACTCACTGACAACAGTTAGAACAGGGAGTATTTAGCCCAATAGCATGTAAAGAATGAGAACTCATTACCAAGTTCAAATATCAAATGTAAAAAAGCAAAGCAGTCTGGGGTCATCTATAACAGAGACGAATAGCCCTGTGAACTTGAATGATTACGAAGTTGCAGTCCAAAGTATTTAGCCCAGTGCAATCATTCATCTTTTTCTACTGGTCTGGATCATCAAGAAGTGTTAACATATGCACTCTATTCTTTTTTATGAAGTAAGATAAATCTTGAAGACATTTAGAAACATGTTCTTTTTTAAAAAAGATTTTTTAAATTTATTTTTAGACAGAGAGGAAGGAAGGGAGAAAGAGAGGGAGGGAAACATCAATAGGTGTTTGCCTCTCATGCGTCCTCTACTGGGGACCCGGCCGACAACCCAGGCATGTACCCTGACTGGGAATCAAATCAGTAACCTTTGGATTCGCAGACCAGTGCTCAATCCACTGAGCCACCCCAGCCAGGCATTTAGAAATAGTTTCATTCAAAATGTTGTATTATCAAAAAGTTCTAGTTATTTAAGAGACAAATAATTCCTAAGTAGACAATGTTATCCAAAAAAAGATTTTCTCAATATATGAATTGAGGCCACTCTGGATAGATCCATTCTTGAAGTTGATTTCTGTTGTCTTTTTCATTAATTTTTTTTTTGCCACCAAAGTAGCTAAAGTGAGAAGTTGAAAACTTTGTTTCTCTTGAAAAAGCTAAAGTCTGACAAATATTTAATTGTTGGAACATTTTTTCCTTAAAAAACTAACGTGATTTCAGTTTTTCTTGAAACTTAAAGAGATAGAGAGAGCTTACTGCACTATCTCCTAAGCCTACAGGATTTCTGGAATGAACATAATTCGATGAAACCTGTGGGAAACACTGGCATCACAGCCAGCAATGAAATGAGAGGCTGGTGTCAAGAATCCTGGTTTCTCTTCCTAGTTCTTCTGCTGACTAACTCTATGAAGAGATTTAATTTCTGTATGTTTTCTCATTATACCTACAATAAAGATTAAAATTAATCTTTAAATGAAATATTTGAAACTGCTAGACAGAATTCATTGCTCCTTGCTTTTTGCATGTATTTCTGCTAAACCACTCCTGTACCGTTTGTAGCAGCTGGGCCTAGCAGAGTGCCTGCCACCGCCGGGAGTGCGCAGGCATTTCCACAGTGCTGGAGGGGGTTGTTGTTGTTGCTGCTGTTGTTGTTGTTGTTATTATTATTGTTATTATTTTTGAGGATCTGGCCTCCTGGAGTCCTGTTTGACTTGTGCCTCTCTCTTTACCTGGCCAGTGGCATCCACGGGTTCTGCTACCCCGGAGCAGTGAAAACTTGTTCCTGTCCCCCCAGTGAATGAGGAAGGGCCCCTCAACACTGATGACAGTGGCAGGCAGGTTTCGTGACCACAGAAATGTTCGACTGTTAACTGCATGAGACACTCAGGAGACACAGTTATGGTTTCTACCATTCCCCGCGGCTTACCTCCTAAAGTAGACTCTTAGTATGTATTTCTAACTATATATAGATAAAATGACACTATAGAATATTTGCACAATCAAGAAAAAATAACCATAATTCAACTGTTTTCCCTTTCTGCATATTTCTTTTCAAAATTATCTCTATAAACTATGCTACCTAGTTTGCATGTTTCTGGTTTTACTGAGCATCATAGAAACAATAGTTTTTCATATTATGCCTGTTATTTTTTAAAACGTATGTGTTTGCAGGTGCACATTTCATCAGGTGGTTAAACATCAAAGCTGTAACATCTAAACCTAGTTTTACTGTTGCTTAAGGAAATGGCAGCTAAAACCAAGACAGAGATGCAGCAAAACATGGAAGAAGAACTCAAGAGGGAGAACTTGGCTGCAGAACAACGCATGGTCCACAGAATCCAGAGAATCATGACAGAGTGCCACAGGGAGAAGGTGCAGGCTGTGGAGAAAGCCAGGGCGGAGGAGAGAGACAGGGCCCAGGAACTGATCCAGGCCCAGCGAAGGTATTTCGGAGAACATGTTTGCAGATCAGTTTCTTACTCTGTCAAAATCACCTTGGAGAAAGGGATAAGGCTGAGTCAGCACATAGGTGGATATTTCCCAGTTTTTGTGTTTTCATGTTACGGGATATATCAAACACAGAGAACAATACACAGTGTGTTGTAGAGTGTGTGTGCATGTGTGCACGTATGTGTGTGGTTTAAAACAGTAATAACGTGTGTACTCAAGGACCTGCCACCCGTCTAAAGGGATTGAAAACTGGTGATGCTTCCGAAGCTCCATGGGTTCTCCTGCGGTCCCTTCCCCTTCCTCTCCTCCGTCTCCAAAGATGACTGCCGTCCTCAGTGTTTTCACTCTGCATGTCCAGTGTTAAGAGGCTGAGGAGAGGAATTAAATATTTTTTTCCACAAACACATAAAAGTCAGTCTTCACATTTTTTAGCCTATAATGTACACTGTACATTTCGTAATCAGTATATTACAAAATAGTATAAATGGGTCCCTCTACTTTACCCCACTAAGATTCAATTTACCCAGTATTGCCAGAGTAACAATTCTAACACATTATTTTTGTTTGTATTACCCCCGATAAAAAATGTATAGTGACCTCTTACATGAATGAAGCGGGTAATGGTGAAGGGCAGAAACTGTCCCGCTTTCTCAACTGTGTGCCACTGTGAACAGTAATCAGATCTGTCTAAGCCTCAATTTTTTGCCTGTTATTACATGGGAATAATAAAAGGTAATAAATAAAAATCATACCAGCTTCAGTGGCTTGGTGTTAAAATTAAATGGGATGTAATGCATTTAAAATGCTTAGCATAGTCCCTGGGACACAGTAAATAATAAACATTAATCCTTGCTATTAATAATGGATACAGCCTGGTTGGTGGGAAAAGGAAGGAGAGAAAGAGCATAGCACTTAGAAAGGCTAAGGACAAACCAGGCTTACCTCAGTACTGCAGGGTCTGTCAGGTTCAAAAGTCAAGTTGAAAGGATCAGTGACAATGACAAAATCGCATCTTGGAAGATAGAATTTAGAAGAAGGGCAAGGTGGTATGTCTTGGAAAGACTGTATTAGACAAGAAGGCAGAGGGGGAGGATTTTTATTAATAAGCATAAATATTTTAATCTATTTGTAGGTGTTTTAAAATTCTCAGACCTTTAGAGGTTCTGCCAAACTAGGTTAACCAGAGACACCCATCAGAGGTGCATCACGGGGGCTAAGAGCTACTGGCCTCGGACGGCCTGGGCTGTGTGTTCATTCGTCACTTTCACTGCTTAAGTGATGTGGGCAAGTCATTCCAGCTTTGTGAGCCTGTCTCCTGACCAGTGAAGTAGGCATAACAATAGGCCCACCTATGGAGTTGTTTTGAGGAATCATTGAGTTAGTATATGCTTGGAAGGCTCATTCACCTGCCTGGCACATGGCAATACAATAGGCTGCTATAAATTACACATAATCACATATATTGTAACCACAGGTCTGCGAACTCATTCAGCAGTGGTTCTCCAAGTGTGATCCCAGGACCCCTGAGAGTCCCTGAGCCCTTTGGTGGTGGGGTGGTGGGGCTCCATTTTCATAAAAGTCATGTTAATGTTGAATGGATTTATTGATAGTTTCTAGCAACCTGTGAGTTTTTCCTTTCTGGCTAAAGGTAAGTAGCTGGATTGACATACAGAAACACTCTCTCTGTGGGTTTGGAACTCTGATCCCTGTTTCTTTGTTTTTAAGCACACAGTGTTCCTATTTTTCTGGATAAGGTGGACTCAGGTTCCTAAAGTTACTGTCAGACCCTAGACTGGTGGCCTGTCCTTAGCCCACAGCAGGGAAGTTGATGGGTGACCTCCGTGCTCTGAAGAATGTTTTTTTGATTGGTAATGGTGGTTAGAATACAAAAGCTCATCACTACCAAGCTGTCTCAGCCTGGGGTCCCACCCCCAAAATGAAATGAATCCTCAGACATCCATGATGAAAGACAACATCTTTTTGGTTTTAGTGGCTAACCCATCGAACTTACAAACCCGTTATCTTTTGTAGCAAGGCCCTGGAGGAACTCGTGAATAGTGGTGTGACAGTTATGAACGACCAGAGGAAGAGTGTGAGCAAACTGGTGAAGGAAAAGGAACGCGAAATGAACATCTACTACAGCATGGCTCAGAGGCAGAAGCAGGAGGAAGTGCATGAAGTGCTCCTTGAAGCAGAGAAGACACATCAGGCCACACTGGGAAATGTGGTGCAGAAACTGGTGAGCACTCAGGCGGAGCTGCTGTCCGTCGAGAAGCAACTGGGAACTATGACAAACTGGAAAGATTTCCTGGAGGAAGAATTACAAGAAACGAGAGAAGCATTTCAAAAATATATCAATTACACATTCCCTAACCTTTCACCAGGACATGCAGATTTTATTCTGCCAGAAAGAAAGAAAACACCTTCCAATCTTACTATTCAGGAGAATGAAACAACTCTTAATTAGAGGTGTTCGACTGAAATTTCACTACAAAAGACATTGTTCCAAAGACTGAATAAATTCACGCAAAACCCATTTTTTGATCTGGTTGTGTGCCGGGTACTATGGGGCTGTCTGTGAGCGTTTTGATGGAAAACGGAAATATTTAAAAGCACATTCCAGGCTACAGAGGGTTCCAACACTGAGGAGAGGTAAGAATGAGAGTGATTAAACCTGATTAGAAAGGAAAAAGCTTTCTTGGAAGAAATCTAAACAGATTTCTGTACCTGGCTTTATTCATGTTTTCATCAGACAGGTAACTATGTTAGTGTCTGTTCAGCTGAAACGAACAGAAGGGCGTGTTTTCCTAGGCCATTCTCCTGGTGGAGAGGTGCACTGACATCTAGCACAGAGATCTGCAACAGCGCTGTGGGGGAAAAGCAACTTCCCTTGAATTCAATAGGATAAAATTTAACTTCTGGGAACCCCGTATAAATAATTCAGAAAGGACCTGCTTCCTGAAAGAGAACTGTCTGTGGAAAACAGACTGCCTGCCCTGGGGTGGGGAGTCCACTTGTGTTTACCCCCAAGCTCATGAGTTCTTTAAACTTGTCTCCTCTGGGTCAAAATGCAGAAATACCGTTCAGTACCCAGTGCTCAGAACCCACACGTGTCAATGTCCATGAGTTAAAATGGAAGAAACCCTAAGCCACAAAGACCTCTCCCCAAATCCATCCACTCTAATGTAGCATCCTTAAATTATTCATTGCCACCCTATATTGGCAGCTTTAAAATGAGTAACTTGGAGGCCCTGGCTAGTGTAGCTCAGTGGATTGAGCGTGGGCCTGTGAACCACATGATCGAGGTTCGATTCCCAGTTGGGGCACGTGCCTGGGTTGCAGGCCAGTTCCCAGCAGGGGACGTATGACAGGCAACCATACATTGATATTTCTCTCCCTCTCTCTTTCCCTTCCCCTCTAAAGTTAAATAAATAAAATCTTTAAACTTAGTAACTTGGAAAACACTTTCCAGTAAATTAAAAAGTGCTACTATCAAGCCAGACTTAGGTGCATTTGTTTCCATTGACCAGCCTGGAACTTTTTAAGTGAAAGAAGCAGCAATCTGTTTACAGTTGCACAACAGACTACACTCTCCTCTGTGTTCAGCTCTCTAACACTGCAGGACTTCTGCATCCACACCAACTGGTTGCTTAGGAACTGGGAGTGATAACATTCGTACAGTGCTTTACACTGTTTTTTCACGTGAGTTCTTCTCACCCCAATCTGTGAGATAGGAGAGCAGTTGTTATTCCATTGTTTATAGATGATAGGATAAAAATTACTATGTACTAAAGTATTTATGTGTATGAAGCACTTGAAAAACATTCATGCTTAATCCTCACAACCTGGAAAAGTATTACTGCTCCCAATTTATAGGAAGAGAAACTGAGGCCCAGGAAGGTTTAATAACTTGCCCCCAGGGACACACAGCTAGGGACAGAGCCAGAGTTCAAAATATTTTTTTTCAGAAATTAAAAGACATTTATTGAGTATTGAATTTATAGAAATAGTCAATATGTATTTTAATATAATATATATTTTTTCCAAATACCTCCTGTTTAAAATTTGTATTGTTGATACTGTTGCAGACGTCCCCATTTCAGAGTTCACAGGATTACAAGATGCAGGCAGGTGGATGCAGACCAGACCTAAGGACAGCTGGCATGCGGCAGGAGCGTGCACACAAGTGGGCTCATTCCTTTTCGCAGCAATTCCTGAAAGGCAAGAATCAGCATGGGCACCGATCAGCTACTTCCTCAGTCATACAGCTGCCGAAGGAAGGGCGGAGCCAGGGTCAAATCTGGAAAGCGGGGCTTCGACCTGTGCTGGGTCGTGTTCAGCCTGAACATGAAGGTCTCGGTGGTGGTTGGTTGCCTCTCCAAGTGTGTGTCTGTGGATTCTGTGATGAGCACGGGGGAACGTGGTCTGTCTTGTGGCAGGCGTTTTTGTGGCTTCTGGAAGTGAAAGGAAGTTGAACCTGGGATTCTGGTGTCCGAATTACTGGAGGCACCCACCACAGGGGAGCAGAAGGAAACCATCTCCCAAAGGGTCACTTCATGGCCACAGTTAAACGGGTCTCCTTTGGCATTAGTGACACTGAATCACATGAGAAGAAAGCAGGCAACTTATTTTTGGTTTGAAAAAAAGAACCTAACTTCTCAGTCTTTAGCTAGATTGGAAGAAATTACATGATCGTTGGTTTTAATATTTTCCTTGCTCACACTCCAGCCCCTGCTCTGATCCCAATCCCAACAACGGTGCCCACAGGTTTTTAAAGTTCCCTGGGCCCTGACTGCTGTGGCTCTGTTGGTCCTAGTTTCGATTCCGGTGCCTGGGCATGTGCCTGGGTTATGGGTTCAGCCACTGGTCAGGGCAGATACAATGTTTCTCTCTCACATCAGTGTTTCTTCCTCTCTCTTTCTCCCTCCCTTCCCCTGTCTCTACAACTAAAGTCAATCTTCAAAAGTGATTTGGGTGCTTTTGAGAGTTAGATATCTTATTACTGCTCTGATCCCAGCTTTCCCCCCGGAGGGCCTGCCAGAGGACTCTCGTACCTACTTCTCCAAACTGCTGATCACCCCTCATGTCACAGGGGTGACTACAGGGGACCCTGTCAGGACAGACTGGCCTGACTTCAGACCCCTGTGTGCCGCTCACCTCGTGGCCTGGAGTCAGCACTCACCATGGGGGAGGGTCTTTTTTCAGAGCTCTTCTTCTCCCTCAGCTTTACTTCTCCCAAGGCCAAATTAAAGAAACATCATCTTTGACCTTACCCAGACCCCTCACCTTGACTTGGTCTCCTCAATCCACAGTTTTTTCCTAGCCTGAAAGTCTCCCAGATAATATACCCCCAAGAATTAAAGCTCAATGTGGATGGATAGTTTGCCCTCAGGAACAAGAAAAGCCAATAGCAGACCAAAAATGAGACCACTCTCCTCCCAGCATCCCATTCTGTGGGCCTCTCTGCCGTCTCTTGTTTCTTTGGCACTGATAAGGATGATTCTGATGGATTAAAAAAATAATGGAAAATGTAGCCATGACCACTTATTGAACATCTGCTATATATTAGATACGGTACTAGGTTCTTTACTAAACTTTGTCTTAATTGAAATCTCACAGAAACCCTGTAAGATATTTACGATTGCCTCCAATTGGGAAATGAGATGGGAGTAAAACCACTTGCTGAAGATCACACAATGGGTTGAGCCCCCGTGCTTTTCACAACTACCGCACAGCGGCCTACTTCAGTTCCTGTGGAAGCTTCGGGTGGTGTCAAGGATCCACTGCTCCCAGAACACATCGGGGTTGCAGGAAGCAATTCTGAGTCATTGTGAAGGGTCCTGACGCTTCCAGAGGACGTGGGCTGGGAGCCAAGAACAAAGTGGAGCAGAACTGGACAACCTTCCCTGAACGTGCTTGGCGAGCAATCCCACACCAAGCATGGAGGTGAATTTGTGGAGGGGTGTCCCCTGCAGCTCCCTCCCACCATTCTGATGTCTAGGACAGACTCCCCCTGCGGGTTCTGGAAATCAGTTGCCTATAGCTCAAAGGTGAGAATTCAAAAATCAAGTAAAAATTGAAAGTGAGGTATGGTTTTGAAATCCCAGTGGGATCATTACTCTAAGGTTTGTAGCGAAAAAATTTTTTTAAAGATTTTATTTATTTTTAGAGAGGGGAAGGGAGGGAAAAAGAGAGGGAGAGAAACATCAGTGTGTGGTTGCCTCTCACATGCCTGCCACTGGGGACCTGGCCTGCATGCAACCTAGACATGTGCCCTGACAGGCCGTACTCACTCCGCTGAGACACACCAGCCAGGGCTAGTGAAACAGGGTTGACACTCAGTCAGGCTATTTTCGGAAAGAAAGGTTCCCCGAGTGAACTAAATTTTAGTTTAAGTTGACTTGAGGATTTTAGTACAATACCTAGAAAGGCCATTATAGATCTTAGATACTATGACCCATATGAGTTATTAAAATTGTAAATATTTTGGATAATTTAAGGAGAACATAAAGAATGTGTTTTTCTTAGTTGTCTTAAATACTATCTGCTCCCATGGTTTCTGATGTATATAAAACAATGTTAATTCCTGGAGGCCTTCTGGGTACTTAATCTGAAGACCCTAAGAGATTTTTGCAGTTTAATTTTCTGGAAGTTGTTCGGCCAAGAAAAGAACCTTCTTTTTAGAGGAAGTAGACCTGTGAGCTGGGAAACAGATGCACAGCGTCACTAGCAGAGATCAAGAAGCCCACCCAGCCATGCCAGTCGCAAAGCAGAGGGTGAGCTATTCAGTAATCACCGGACCTTTATGCCACACACAAGTCACTGGTATTTTCTTCGTCTGACTTCGATTCCACTTGACCTCTTTAATGCTTGTGTATTCTAGGTTTGGGGGCTTTATTTACACTCACACCATGTAGATATTCTTTTGCAAAACTTAGGTTTATTGACGGATCAGAGTAGTTTGATGTTCTGCTGCCTCTAGTCAACTTTTCTCTCTGCCTGGGGGAGATCACTCAGAAGAGGAAACAAGAAAACACTGCCATCTGTTGTCCAGCTATCATGGCCAGGCGGCTTGTGAGCGCCGCCCCCCCCCCCCACGTCATGCGGCTTCTGCCTCACAGCAGCCAGGTAAAGAAATCAGAGCACTTTGAGGTTAAGTGTTTGTGCTTACGGTCACTCCATTTAAAAAGTGCAGACAGGCCCCTAGCCAGTGTGACTCGGTTGGGTGTCATTCCACAGACCAAAGGGGCGCTGGTTGATTACAGGTGGGGACACGTGCCTGGGTGGTGGGTTCATTCCCAAGCCAGGGTGCGTGCAGAAGTCAACCAATCGATGTTTCTCTTTCACATAGATGTTTCTTTTCCTCTCTTTCTCCTCTCTTCTCCTTTCTTTAAAATAAAATAATTTTTTTTTAGATTTTATTTATTTATCTTTAGAGGGGAAGGGAAGGAGAAAGGGAGACAAATACCAATGTATGGTTGCCTCTCATGAGTCCCCTGCAGGGAACTGGCCTGCAACCCAGACATGTGCCCTGACTGGGAATCAAACCATGATCCTCTGGTTCGCAGGCCTGGGCTCAACCCACTGAGTTACGCCAGCCAGGGGCTTAAAATAAAATAAAATAGAAAATTTGTAAATGCAGATCATTCAACCCATTGCTATCTGATTACAAATTGCAGACTGAAAATGAGTGGTTTTATTTTATTTTGTTCCTAACATAAACACCTTAATATTGAATTGGATAAAGTAAAAAATTATCCCTTTTTACATAGCAACTGCATGTTAGTTCTTAACATTTACAAGAATCAGATTCTATCCGTCTATCTTATCTGACTTTTAACCATATGTGGTACTTCCTATTTCTCATTTCACTCTTTCTGTCTTACCTGCTTTGGGTGTCTGTTTGCCACCACTGGACTTTGAGACCATAGAAGACTCTCTGCTGAGGACCCACAACAAACTCCAGGGCCAGGTGGTGTCTTTGGCATTACACTCTGTGCTGCACAAGCCTTTCCCATCCTCTCACCCCCCAGCTTGGTGTTCCCAAAGAGAGCGATTGGTACCATCTGCCCATTTGAAGGGATATCACTTAATTACACAAAAGAATTATCCATAGTGTTGTAGATTTCAGTTAGAAATCTACATATCTCTAGAATCTCTGCAATCTATTCTAAAGAATCTACATATCTAGAAGTCGTGGCAATGTGTAGGATGTTAATTAAGATGCATCCTGAAGCAAGGAACTGTATACCAGTTACTGTGTAAGGTGCGTGGGTTCTTGGTACATGAAATACGTGGTGGTCCTTACTCTTAGAGACGTCAGCTAGTGGAAGAACAGAGCAAGTCCAGGTGTTACAATACTGTCAAGGGCAGAAGTAGCAGCAATGTGCTCATAGCTCCATTTCCTAATTCATGTTATGCTGTATTGGCAGGTGTTAGTATTTACCATCGCTCACCTCCCAGCCCAACTGACATTTTTGCTTAGTACTAAATACTGTCCACATTAGTGAAGGAAAGGCTTCATAGAATTTTATTTTCAGTTAAGTGGATTCTACAGTCTCAAGGATAGCATTCCCAGTCTTCAGGTGGTTTTATTCTTCTCAGTGTTGTCAGGTGACTAAGAGAAGATAGAGGTTGTTCCCATTGGTACAGGCCAGACAGATTCCTTCCTGACAAAACACCACCCCTGGGTTCTTTGGAATGCACCGAGAACTCCTGCCTCTCTGGGAAAGGCCCCGGAAGACACAGGACACTGCTACACCTGCAGCCACCCAGTCCGGGGAGCCCAGGAGGGCCATGTTTTGGCTTCTTACTCTCTGGCCACAGCTACACTCAGTGGGCTGTGGCAAGAGAGCATCCCCAAAATAACAATAATCCCATTGTTGTATTGCTTAGGAATTTAGGTGAGCTGCCCAGGGAGAATGTCACTCTCAAAGGGGTATGTCCAAATCACTCCTCATGTCTCACCTCCAGCCCTTTTCTCTGCCTCCTGTGTGATCACTGTACGAGGGTTGGGATCTTGAAAAAACTTCTTGATGAACAGGCAGTATTTGGTAACTCGGTTTACCCAAAGTATATGTTTGATTTTATTATATGACCCATCTTGATCTTGTAATATAATAATATGCACAATCTATTATTAAGAAAATGCCTAGAAATATTACTTATTTTTTCATTTAATACTTTAATTTATGTATAATTAATAAGAATAATTTCATATCCTTTATCTCCAAATAAGAAGTAAAAGAAAGACAACAGGTGATTATATAATTAAATAAAATTAAAAGATGCCCTTTTGTATTTTTAAAATTTTATTTTTCAATTGCTCTTAAATTCAATATTATTTTGTATTAGTTTCAGGTGTGCAGCATAATGGTTAGACAATCATATACTTTTGCAAAGTGATCACCAATATTTCAGTACCCACCTGGCACCACACGTAGTTATTACAATTTGTTGACTATATTCCCTGTGCTGTACTTTGCATCCCCATGACTATTTTGTGACTACCAATTTTTCCTCCTTAATGTCTTCACCTTTTTTTCACCCTACCCTCCCAACCCCACTCTTCTCTGGCAACCATCAGTCTGATCTCTGTATTTATGAGTCTGTTTCTATTTTGTTCAATCACTTATTTTCTCCTTAGATTCCACATGTAAGTGAAATCATATGGTGTGTGTCTTTCTCTGTCTGCCTTATTTCACTGAGCACAGCCCCCTCTAGGTCCATCTATGCTGTTGCAAACGGTAAGATTTCCTTCTTTTTGTGGCACAGTAATATTCCAGTGTGGATATATAACACTAGGTTTTCTTTCCTCAGATATATTCCTTGAAGTGGAAGCACTGGGTCAAAAGGCAGTTCCAGTTTTAATTTTCTGAGAAACCTGTTTTCCAGTGGCTGTGCCATTCTGCACTTCTACCAACAGTGCACCAGGGTTCCCTTTTCCCCACATCCTCTTCAACACCTGTTGTTGGTTGATTTATTGATGATGGCCATTCTGACAGGCGTGAGGTGATATCTCATTGCATTAATTTGCATGTCTTTGATGGATTAGTAACAATGAACATAAAAGATGCATGGGCTCCTTGGATCAGTTACCAAAAGGCAGTCATTTGCATACTACTATTATGGTCTTTCCTATATTTAAGAATTCTTTTTGCCTTATGTACTTAATATTTTATTTAAATAAATTTCTATTTAAACAAACATCATGCACTAAGAATAAGAAACCTATTTACCTGCCTTCTCTGTCAGGCCCCACCACCTGGTGCACAGCTACACGAATTACAGACAGAGTGCCTCAGAGAAACCGCCCAGCCTTGAAAACCCAAATCTACTTCACTGATAAAGATAGTAAGTGGTGGCATTGGCATCTCGAAGGAAGAGTTGAGTGTTTTCAGTCTCTAGCCAACTGCCTTAATGAGTTTCTGAATTGCATCAGATACATGGTTCTCACCAAAAATGCCCCTCAGACTATGATAAAATTTAAATGGTTACAAGCACGTAAGCATTCGCTTGTGCCAGGAGCAGGGCCAGAGTTAAGATGGGTCAAGGAGGCCTATGGGTGTTGAAAGCTTACCACGGACAGAGGGAGGAGACCCCCTTGGGCCTGGCTTTACTGAATAAAAAAATCCATCAACTTTTGCCCACAAGCCATGGTTCAGAAGATTTAACCTGGGAGTCATCTCCTCCCACACACCAGGAACTCAGCTTGAGGATATTTTTGACACATTGCCCTGTTTTATCACAGAGGCGAGCATCAGGAATCCTGCTTTAGGAATTCTTACATTCGTGCATTGGTGTAAGTAGGACTATCAGGGGCACTCGAGGTTTCCTGCGGAGGGAGGAGCTGATGGGGGGAGCTGGGAAAGGTGACTGCCATGCTCCTCCATCAGGGACGCATGCGCACAGGTTTCGCTCCGTACCCAGGGCAGAGGCCAATGACCTTACCTTGTTGGTCTTTATTTTTTATAATCTTAGTTTAATATTTCTGCCACCACTTATTTCTGTTTAAACATAATGAGTCCTAGGACAGAAAAGAAAGTATTATCATTTTAGAAAAGATCATGAGGATAGGTTATGAAATCTTTAAAAAGAAGTATAAAAATGTTGGGGTTTGGAGAGAAACTGCTGAATTTGGAAAGGAAAAAAAACAAGTAGCATTTAAAGGACATGGCTTTTGAATTTTAACAAAGTTACTCTCTGTTGCTAAGCAATCCGAGCTGAAAATAGACTTTTTTTTTTCTTCCTGAGTAACTGATACTATCTCCCTAAGGACCATCGATGATCATTATAATGTCGCCTTGGCAGAAGCTTGAAGACATTAGCAAATGAGGTATCTTTAGCCTTCATAAAGCACTAATTCCATTTTAAAATAAACGATTGTATAAACTATTTCTACTTTCTTTGTAGAGATGGGCACTTTCAAAAAGTACCACTAACCATATTCCCTTTCAATTATAAATGGATTCCAATGTTATTCACCTGAGGATGTTAATGTCACATTTTATGATCCACTGCAGAGAAATATATAATTTGGAGTACTTCAGATTACTGGAGTTTGAACGAAAGCCAGCCTTGAGGTCATGTGATGGTTTTACAAAACCTGAAGTCGTCTTCAAGACCAGCACCAGATTCATGCTCATGTTTGCTTGGTCCTTACGTGACTGCAGAGCTGGACTAAATGTCCGTGGCAGGTGAGTTTCGCTTTTCCCAGAACTAGATTTTAGGTAGAGAGACACTTAGCTCTGTTGACCTAAAGTAAAACCTGGTACCAAATAAGGAAAGTAACTTGACTCCTAAGTGGAATAAAAATATCAATGAAAATATTTTTAAATTGAATTTTTTCCGATCTTAAACAGGGAATTTAGGCTGGAGATGGTCATGGAAAGCCTCTGGTGTGCAGTCACTGAGCTGGGTTTGTGGGGACCTTTTCGCAACAGGCAGTTCCATAGCTGTGTGATCGGCTGTGCAGACGTTTCGCTTTTCAAAATGCCTTCACGTCTGCTGTCTCCACTGATCATCAGTCTGCTTTCCCTCCTCCCCACCTTCTTTTCTTTTCCTGTCTTCCCTGTTTCCTTCCTCTACTTCCCTTTGAACTTTCAGTTATATGGGATCAGCGTTCTTAGTCTCTATTTACAGATCAGTTAAGGTAAAATGGTTGCAGGGTCTTCTTAGGTAAGTGATATGTATCTCCCAAAAGATTATCTGTGCCCATTACGATGTCACTATGGTAGAAACTTGAGGACATGAATATGTCAAATGTCTACAGAGTGAGTGGAAACTATCTCAAGTCTTGATAAAACAGCAGAAACATTTAAAAATCCATGATTATATAACCTATTTCTGTTTTTCTTTGAGGGGCAAGTATGGTTTATTGTAGTGAAAGGTGCTAGGCTGAATTGGAAGATCTAAATTTTAATAGTAGTAATGATAATAGCTAATAAAAATAGCTATGTTTAGTGTGCACACCTGCCAGACACTGCGCTGAAGCCCTTACATGCATCACTTCCTTTCATCTCCACCGCAACTGCATGAGGTCAACACTGTTTTCTGATAAGTGGTGCAACTAAGATTTAGAGAGATTAAGTGATTTGGCCAAGGGTTTCTCTGTATTGCTCTAATTCAGTTTAGGCTCTGTATTACTCATACTATTGACAACCTCTTTGGGTCTCTTATTTCCTCATAAAACCACTAAGACGATTTGAAAAAGAATGAACATACAGTTTATGCATCAAAGTAAGAGGGTCTGTTACATTATGTCGTGGTTGCTAAACTTTTTCTGTAAAGGACCACACGTGAAATAGTTTAGGCATTGAATGTCACCTCTGTTCCAACTACTCGACTGTCACGTTGTAGATCAAAAGCAGTCTTCTATGTACATAGATGAGCATGGATGACCATGTCTGTGTTCCAATCAAACTTTATTATGGACACTGAAATTGTCCATAATTATATAAAATTAATGCAAGTTTCTATAATATTCACGTGTCACAAAATAGTACTATTCTTTGTTTTTCCAACTATCTAAAATATAAAAATTATTCTTAGCTTGCAAGCCATACAGAAATAGGGAGGAGGATGGATTTGGCCTGCAGGCTGTAATTTATTCCTCTTTGCATTATGTCAAAGTATCACAGATATCTCTGTCTGTAGATTTTCTTAAAAACACTTGCATATATCAAATTGATACATTATTTCTTTTTTTTTAAAGAACAATACTGGGAATATAGGGTTTTTTTAAGATTTTTATTTATTTATCTTAGAGGGGAAGGGAAGGAGAGAGAAAGAGAGAAATATCAACGTATGGTTGCCTTTCTTGTGTCCCTTGCTGGGAACTGGGAACTGGCCTGCAACCCAGGCATGTGCCCTGACTGGGAATCGAATCGCAATTGTGTGGTTCGCAGGCCCGTGCTCAACCCACTGAGCTACACCAGCTAGGGCAATACATTATTTCTAAATGACCACGAAGGAAATATTTTTCAAGTAGAAGAAACTGTTTCATCTATTTTCACCAATAGCCACTGACCCTGTCAGGCCTTATAATTTTAGTGTGTGCTGTATCAGAAGGAATTGATGGAACACATTAGAATCTATATATCTGGGGACTAGATGGGGTGGATTCAGAAGCAAAGACCAAATGAATCTAAAAGGCAAGTGCCAGAAAAGAAACTTCCAGCTAAAGCACAGTTGCCAGATTCAGAAATAGTTGTTTTTTAAAAAGAAAAACATTAAACATTTAGTAAAATTACTGAATAGCCTTTGGGCATCAACAATTATGGGTTGGGTTCTGACGCAATTAATGGTACAAAATGGCCCTGTTCCCGGGGTCTTCTTCATAGAAAATTAACAAACTTTAGAAAACCTGTAAACATCAGCCCCTACGGTCCTAGCACCAGGTTAGGCACTGTGAGAAGTCTGAAGCATTTTGCAGCACAGTTCTTGCCCTCCTGGTGCCTACAAACAAGCTGGAAAGGCAGACACATAGATGGGCTCAATCATGGCTCCACCTCTTACAAGCCTTGGTGACTTTGGGCAAGTAGTTTTTTAACCTCTCTGGACCTCAGTTTCCTCTTTTACAAAATGGAGGTTATAATAGTAAGTACCTCATAGGGCTAATGCGAGGACTAAGTAAGTTCATGAAAGTAAAGTGCGTACAAGAGTGCTGGCGTGTGATCAGTCCAGCTCGAGGTACATATCACCGCGGAGCAGTGCGTGTGTGATGACGCAGTGCCCGCAGGAGCGGTGCCTCGGCGATGGTGAGGGTCATGGTGGGCACGCCTCTGTGGGCTGGAGCAGTGAGTCTTCATGGAGGTGAGGCTTAAGCTGACCTGGCAGGCTGGGTCAGCTCTTGGACAGGCAAAGACAAGTTCAGGAAAGAACAGAATTACCAAAAACATTAAGAAGGAAATTGGCAGGAACATTTGTTGTTACAGACTGTTTTATTAATCCCGGCATGCCAGAACCCACTTTGAGAATTGCAATGTGTAATAAACAGATAAAAGTGCTTAATGAGTATTTTCTGTCTTGCAGAAGAGATAGGGTATTGCGAGTTACTTCTCCCTAAAAGTGTTTTATGTCAGCTTCTTGAATTCTGCAAAATTCTTGTTCTAGATTATTGGAGCTAAGTTATGCAGGTGTGTAGTTGGCGGGAGGGGAAGGGGGGGGCTGGGAAGACAGGGGTGGGAGTTGCAGAAAGAACTTATAGCTGTAGGACCTTCTTTGAACAGTAGGTGGCTCCCTAACACATGTAAGAAAAGTGACCGGGGTCACTGTAAGAACCTTTTAGTAATTTGAATAGTTGTTACATATTGTATATCATTGGGGCTGAATTTTGAAGCAATTCTTTGCATTAATCTTTGTATGAAAAATAACATTAATGCAGGAGAAGGAAACTTCTTCCTTCTTAGGAGCTATGCTTGGCTTTAAGGTAAAAATCATATTGTTCATTCTGGAAATGAAAGTCAGATTGTTGGCTGTATTGGTCCCCACAAATTCTCTCATGGAGACTGCCATTCAGCTTTAACAGCACCTCCCTTATACATGATAAAGACATCACAGATTTGGACTTCTAACCATTCCAACGTTAGAGTACAATTTTAGTAACAACAGCACTGATGGCCCATCAGGAATCTTTCCTTTCTCATTTCCTTGAGATTTAGACTCCACAGACCTCAGCTTCACCTCACTCAGTGTCAGAAGTAATAGTACTAGTGTCTCTTCCGCCAAGTCGACCTTCTGCAACCCATAGTCGGTAAACTCAGCTCCCTCCTGGTCATCGTGGCCCATTGTCCCAGACCATTCCTCCAATTAATGTGAGCTTTGCTAGAGTCCTCTGTTCTTGGGTACTGCTGGAGAGAGTTCACAAATGGAGCAAATCTGGGCCAAAGAAGCTATGTAGATGACAAATAGCACTTG
The DNA here is from genome assembly GCF_014824575.4 of Sturnira hondurensis. Lineage (NCBI taxonomy): Eukaryota > Metazoa > Chordata > Mammalia > Chiroptera > Phyllostomidae > Sturnira > Sturnira hondurensis. The sequence goes on along the minus strand of NW_028098001.1, from coordinate 7,376,929 downwards.
AAAAGAGGCTTAACTTGATATTTCATTAAGGAACTGCAAAATGAAAACAACAGTGAGATACCACTACACACCTGGAATGGCCCAAATCCAAACATCGGCAACACCAAATGCAGATGGGGAGCAAATGGGATTCTTCTTCATTGCTCGTGAGAGGCAAGATGGCACCGCCACCCTGGAAGACAGTTTGGCAAGTTTTTGTTTTTGTTTTTTAATAAAACTAAATAGCAGATAAAGGGGAGAAACAAGAATGGGACAACTGTAATAGCATAATCAATAAAATATACTTAGAAAAACTTTTTGAGTGCAGTGTGGCAGTAACCATTAGTCTTAGAAAGGAAAAAAAAAACTAAACATACTCTTAAAGTTCAATTCAGCAGTGGTTCTCCTTAGTATTTGCCTGAAGGAGTAGGAAACATATCTACACAAAAAGCATCACACAAGTGTTTATAGCAGCCTTATTCATAATGACCAATACTTGGAAGCAACAAAGATGCCCTTCAGTTGGTGATTGGACAAACAAACTGTGGTATATCCAGGCAGTGGAATTCCCTTTTTTCAGTGCTAAAAAGAAGTCATGCTGTCAAGCCAGGAAAAGATGTGGAAGTGACGGAAATGCACATTGTTAAATGAAATAAGCCAATCAGGAAAGCCTGCATACCAAATGATAATGGATAAGAAAGGAAGAAATAAAATAGTTCTTTTTTTTAAAGATTTTATTTATCTTTAGAGAGAGGAGAAGGGAAGGAGAAAGAGAGGGAGAGAAACATCAATGTACTAGAGCTACATCCATCATCAATTAGTTGCCTCTTTTACATCCCCAACCAGGCACCTGGCCTGCAACCCAGGCATGTGCCCTGACTAGACTCAAACCTGCGACCTTTTGGTTCGCAGGCCAGTGCCCAATCCACTGAGCTACACCAGCCAGAGTGAAACCAAGTAGTTCTTATTGGTATGTGCTATCATTGTATATTTGGAAAATCCAAAAGAATCTACAGATAAATTATTAGTAGAATGAATAAGAGTTTAGCAATTTTTCTGGACACAAAAATCAACACGCAAAATATCAATTATATATTTACACACTGGCCACAGACAATCAGAATATATCAAAAGATGTTCAAGTCTTCTATGAATAAAATGATAGAACTTTATTGAAAGACCATAAGAAATGCCCAAATGTATGAAATGTATCATATTAAGTGACAGGAAAATTTAAAGGACAAAAAGACTTAAACATTCCAGTGCTCTCCAGATTGATCTACAGACTCAAAGCAATTCCAACATCTATCCCAGCAGTTTGTTTTCTGGGCCATGAAAAGATAATCCTAAAATTCGTATGGAAGAGCGAAGTGCCAAGAATAAAAAAGGAGACCGAAGGAAGTGCAGATCAGAGTGAAACCAGAGAAGGGCTTACAAGTCAAGGTGATATCTTTCAGCAGCAAGGTCGGAAAGTTGCCGGTCAGAGTTATGAAGGGCAGTGTTATAGACTGAGCATTTGTGGGTAATCCCCCCTCCCGCCTGTACCCCCAATTCCTATGTTGATATTAAGAGGTGGAGCCTTTGGAAGGTGATTAGATAAGGTCATGAGTAATAAGAGACACTGGAGAACTCTCTTCCACATCCCACCTCCAGCCTACCTGCCTCCCCAACCCTCCATCCCCTGCCATGTGAGGACACAGTAAGAAAGTGGCCATCTGCAAACCAAGAACACAGCTCTTACCAGATCCCACCATGCTGTCACCTTGATCTTGGATGTCCCGGCCTCTAGAACTGCGAGAAATAAATCCCTGTCATTTAAGCTGCCCATCCTGTGGCATTCTGTTATGGCAGTGTGAGGTGACTAAAACAGGCAGCACTGTTTGGTTTTTTTTTACAGCAGCAAGGTTTTTACAGCGTGGCTAACAGATGTTGGATGCAGTTTTGCGGTTTATGCAAAGCAGGCAGACTCTGAAAAATACTTATTTGGGCTATATTTAAGGCAATTGGATGTGTAAGATTTTAAATTTGTCACTGGCTGGCTTTGAGCTAACAGTCCAACACAGGGGCCAGTACACAGGGGCCTTCTTTAATGCACTGCACGGCATTCTTCTCAATCCTAAAGAAGAATCAGGTAGGTGGCAATGCCTATTAGACATATAGCCTTATTACAAAAACAGTTTAATTAAAACAGTATGGTAATGGTGCCCTGGCTGGCGTGGCTCAGTGGATTGAGTGCTGGCCTGCGAACCAAAGGGTTGCTGGTTTGATTCCCAGTCAGGGCACATGCCTGGGTTGTGGGACAGGTCCCTGGTGGGGGGTGCTCAAGAAGCTACCGCACATTGATGTTTTTCTCTCTCTCTTCCCCCCCTTCTCCTATCTCTAAAAATAAATAAAATCTTTAAAAATAAGAAAAATAATGTGCATTTGTTCTACCTAGTCATCCTTCCCTTTACCCTACTCCCAAATAGGCTAATAGAAGAGAAAACCTAAAAACCAGCCCATTTATTTAAGAACATTTGATCAATGAGAGAACATTTGATCAATGTCAGTATTGGGGAACAAAGGGAAACTGAAGGTTGTCTCTAAATGATCCAGGACAACTGGTTATTCATTCATTTAAAAAAGAAAAGACTCAAGGCATTTCACTTCTGGAAATCTTTCCTGAAGAAATTAAATGTGGTACAAACAATTTTTATACTCAAAGATATTTGTCCTGGTGTTATTTAAAATAGTGAAAATTTGAAAAGATGCTAAATAATAAGTGGAATACTTTACTAAATTATGACATAGCTACTCATTTGCATATTATACAGCTACTAAAAATAATGTGCACGGAGTCTATAATTAGATGTGGAACTATTTGTGTTGCAATGTTAAGTGTAAAAGATAACATAATGTATGATAAGAATGTAAAACAGGCCCTGGCTGGTGTAGCTCAGTGGATTGAGCATGGGCCTGCGAACCAGATGATGACGGTACGATTCCCAGTCAGGGCACATGCCTGGGTTGCAGGCCAGTTTCCGGCAGGAGCCAGTTCCCTGCAGGGAATGCACGAGAAGCAACCATGCATTGATGTTTCCTTCCTCTCTCCTTCCCTTCCCCTCTAAAGATAAATAAATAAAATATTTTAAAAAAAGAATGTAAAACAAACATATATGAATAAACAATAAAATATATACAAACACGTTAACAATATTAATCTTTGTTAATTAAACTATAGGTGATGAGTTTGTCCCCCAAAATTTCTGTAAAGAGCATGTGTTATTTTTATAACAAAAAAAGTCCCAATAAACTATTTTTAAACCTAGGCACTCAATAAATATTTGAAGGCTAGCCAAATTTTCATGCTTTTAATATGAAAGTATGTGTGTGTGTCTAATAGTTGCTGAAGTCAGAATTGCTTCTTCTGCCTCACCTCAGTGTACCTGTCAGACCACTTCAATTATCCACTCAAACTGTCACACCTCTTCTGAATTAACTTTAAATGGAACTCAACTCTAGACTGGGATTGTGATTTAAGAGAGGCTTTACACTATTCTGATGACTTGACTGAAAGTGTATTTCTTCTTTGAGGTTTTCACCTGTCAGTGAAAGATTTAAATTGGAGCGTTCTCTGTTTCTGGAGACTGATAGGATCTTGACCATATGAATATGTATTTGTGATATTTATTCACTCGCAATAATAGTTATTTAGCATATACTATAAGTTAGACATTAGTCTAGGTGCCGGGAATACATAGATGGATAAGACTGGGTCCCTGCTTCCACCCCCAAGCTCACAGGGGAGTCAGTATTCAATGAACAGCAGGTGACGTGGAGTGTTGGGGGCACTAGGGTGGAGGTCTGCGTAGAGTGCAATGGGGACCCAAATGGGGCAGTGACCAGTTGTATCAGGGTGGGAGATTGGGTTGGGTAAGATTTCACTTAATAGGATGATACTTGGGTTGTATCTTGAAAGGCACAGTTGGGAGGGCAAGTAATACAATCAAAGGAAGCTGCCTCAGCTAAAGCACAGAACCCTCAAGTGTGAGTCATTTGGAAGTTTGCGTTCAGGTGCCGCAAGGGTGAGACAAGGGTCCAACAGAACCTTCTGAATTGATGGGAATGTTCTTTATCTTCACTATTCAATACAATAGCCGTGGCTAGTATGATGAGGAATTGAATCTTAAATTTCATGTAATTTTAACTAAATTTAAATAGCCTCTTGTGGCTGGTGGCTACCCTATTGGACAGTGCATGTCTAGAGATACAGAATCAGATCAAGGAAGAACTTGCATTTCATGTGAGGGGGATGGATTTTTTTTTCCCCAGAGGTAGCGGGAAGTCTTCAGAGGGCTGTACATAGGGAATTACATGATCAGCTTTGCATCTGGCAGTGTGGCAGATGCAAACATTTAAGAGATTCCAGCAACAGGTCTCAGTTAGAACACAGTACTTAGGGAAGGGAATGCATATGAGATGTGCTAAAAGGTAAAACGAGGGGGGTTGGTGGCAAGTCTGAATTAGGTTGTGAAAATCTGAGCCTACGATCTCTGTTTCTGTACTGACTGATTTGTGTGTTGGAGAAAGACATGGGAAACAAAGAATTAATGCTTTTGTGCAGCAGTCATCTTACTTTTAAAGACGGCTGGTAATTGTAAGAAGATGTAGATTTTGAAGGGGCAGACTAATGAATTTACACAGCTGTCCTATTTCTGCGGCAGGGAACGTAACCAACTGCCTCTTCTTTGCCTTTTCTTCTGCCTCTTCATAACTGTGCCCGTATAAGTAACATCTAAAAAGGAATCTCACTAAGGAGGATGACTAAGGAATGATGATCTCCTGATCTTGACTGGAAGGATGTGGGAAAGTAGACTTAAAACAACTCATGTTTAAACTAAAAGAAACTGGAGTAAGGATGGATTGCATTGTCTTGCTTGTTCCACAGTTTCTCACTTTACCCTGAGAATTCAGTTTTCTGCTCCATTATTGAAGCACTTGAGGAGAAGGAAAGTTAAACTGAAAGAGAAATTGTCAACTAATTCCAAGACTCTATTACTTCCAAAGTTTCAAAGTTGATGTACTGCATATTTTACAAAGAATAACACAACGACTGAGGTTTTTTTTAAAGGAGCTAACTGTTGTGTAACATATGGAGAACATGAGAGAGAGTATGAAAAGCCATATTTTTTAAACTTTTGTGCCTATGAGGTTTTCTTTTGTTTCTCCTTAATCCCTTCATCTTTTTCATCCAGCTTCCCCATCTCCCTCCTCTCTGAGAGCTGTTGGTCTGCTCTCTCTGAGTCTGTTTCTGTTTTGTTAGCCCAACTTAAAAATATTTAATATTCTAGTTTACAAGTAATATATGCTAATGAAAAACATTTTGTTAAATATCTTAAGGTATGAAAAAGAAAATAGCCATGATCTCATTGATCAGATGTAACCACTGTTAATTTTTTATATCACTTCATGGTTTTTTAAAAAATTGTTTTATTGTTGTTCAATTACAGTTGTCTGCTATAGGGAACCGTTCTGCATGGCATGGGAATGTAATCCAGCTCCCACTTGGAAAAGCCAGTGGGAAGTGAGGTCCAGAACACAGGAGCCATGCCCACGGATAGGTTCTCCTGTAGGGAATCAAGCTTGCATTGTACCTAGGCTGCTATGAGACTTGCTTTTCCTAAGTCTCTCACCTCTGATTGAGGTAGCAAATGCCTACTGCAATGAATTTTTCTAAAAATAATTTTAAAAAACCTTGTGTTAAACAACCATAACCTTGAAATATAGTGACTTTGCCTTTCTCTGCCTGGGATTTGGGCCTTTTTTGTTTGGTTTTAAATTTTTTTCCAGCTCAAGCAACATAAGTGCCCATCAGTAAATGAATGGATCAAAAACCTGTGGTACATTTACACGGTGGAATACTACACAGCAGAGAGAAAGAAGGAGCCCCTACCCTTTGCCACAGCATGGATGGATGTGGAGAGCTGTATGCTAAGTGAAATAAGCCAGGCGGTGAAAGAAAACCACTATATGATCTCACCTTTAAGAGGAACTTAATCAGCAAAACAAACAAGCAAGCAAAATATAACCAGAGACATTGAAATTAAGAACAAACTGACAGTGACCAGAGGGGAGGTGGGTGGGGATAGTGGGGGGGATAAAGCGGGAAGGGTTATCTGGAACATCTAGAAAGGACACATGGGCAAAATCAAAGGCTGGTAGGATCTGGGGTGGGAGGTGGGAATAGCTGGGGTGGGGGGAGTGACGATGGAAAAATGGAGACAGTTGTACTTGAACAACAATTTAAAAAATAAGTAAAATACAAGAAATTAATAAAAATAAAAAATTTCTTCCACCTCAACCCTTCCACTTCAAACTGGCGTTGTTGACCCCGCCCACCCCCTGGCCCCACCCCCTGGCCCCACTCCCACTGGTTGCTAGCGTTGGGTCTCCTTGGTTACGCGGTGGCCGCGGAGGTCGCCCAGTTTCTCTGGAGTTTCAGGGGTAAACGCGGCTCTCGCTCTAGATTCTGGCCCAGGTCAGCCCACGCCGGGCTCCGTGCCCTTAAGCCTGAGATGCACTCCGTGAAGTGGCGAGCGTAGGGCGGCCTGCAGAGCCCCGGCAGCTGGAGGATCCTGCCCAGCCCGGGAGTTAGGACTCCGCCCGGGGCGCCGCAGAAGAGCTGAAAAAGTGGTCACTCTGGTCCGAAGGCGCCCAGGTCCTCAGGTTAGTACCCTGATTTGCCTTCCTGTCTCTGCTCAGCGCAGCTCGCACCCCCAAGGGCCAGAACTCGGGAGATTTAGTGCTTCAGAGGGTGGGACGAGGGAAGGTACCGAGGGTAGTCAACGGCGACCGGGCGCGCGGGCGGCTAACGTTCTTGGTGTACTTTTTACAAGCTGCTATTTTAAGAGCTTCTGCCACGAACTGTTTTAACTGGTAAATATATAACAGTCGGTCCTCGTCACGATGGATGCCAGGCGGTCTGGTTGTACTGGACAAAAATGCCAAGTGCTACCTTACCTGAACACTAATAATGCTGAGAGTTAGCTTTATCCACCCGGGATTGCCTTTGTTCTCTGCTTGGTAAATTATCTGGTGCTCTCAGTTACTGATGCTCCGAAAACCGGGACACTCCATCACCTTGAAAACCTACCTTTTCCTGGTTGTTAGTAAATGAAATCAATAACCAGGAGTTCATTTTTTCCCATGATGCATAACTCTCATGTTTTTAATTTTGCTTTTTATGTTTTTAATTGAGTCTGAAATCCAACTTGGATGTGCAATAAAGAAAATTTATACCAGAGCAAGAATGGCTTTTTTTCCAAAAATCTTGTAACTATGAAAGGTCATTTGGTGAATGTGATGGAATAAACATTTCCCTTTTAAAGCTGTACTCTGCCACCTACATAGGTTAGGGTAGGGTTTCTCATTTATTCTACTCCTTGCATACTGTTTAGCCTTTTTGAAAATAAAAAACATAATACAAATTTTACAAATTCGTTCTGGTGATCACCATCATTTAAATAAAGAGGAAATGTGTCAATCATTTGAAGTTCCAATTTCTCCTTTATCAACACAGCCCTTTCATTTTTATAAGTAGAATACAAATTAATGAAAAACAGGAGAGGCCTACATGCTAACAAATACTGGTAAGTTAATAAGTACTATTATGACTCTTTACAAATGGAATATAGAGAAATTTAAAGTAGAAAAAGAATATATACATACATATTTTAAAAACCCAATTATTGTTTTATTTAGCCAGGATGCCTCCCACTCAGGCAGAAAGTGTTATAAAGAATATCATTCGAGAGATAGGACAAGAATGTGCATCCCGTGGAGAGGTGCCTTCTGAAACTCTGGTTGCTTTTATGGTAAGAATGAATATTTTTGTGAATTACTGCTTTATTAAAAATGTTTTTAAGTGGTGCCCATTTTCCTCTTAAAATTCTGTAAAGCTTTCATAAATGTTATTCAGTTGGCAACCTATTGAGATCATTGGACAAATTTGCTAAAAGTATTTTTAGCAAAAAATACTTTTTTAAAAAAGTGTATCAAGTATGTCAATTCTAGAATTATAGAGACTGATTTAGAAGATCTTGATGAGGTTTAGAGACATCAGTAATGTACTGTTGGAGTTTTTATAACAATGTTTTGTTCACTTGTAAAAATTACTCATTGCCTTGGTCTCTCTGTTTTTGCTTTTGCTTTAACGATACACAGTAAAAACACAATAAAATATTCAAATAGTTTGCCACTCTAAAATCTAGCCATTGCTTTCAACCCATTTCTCCATATAATTTTTCTATCGCCATATTCAAATTTGATGAAAGTGCTGATAAGTTGGGTACTAAGAAAGTCAGCCGAATAATCAACTCCTGAGTAATCAGAGGCCGTTGCTTAAAAATGGAAACATATTAATTTTATAATAATATGAAATAATATTATTTAATAGACTCTTTCCTACTATCAGGTGAAAGCTGTTGTCCTGGATCCAAGTAATGGCTTTAACATGGACAGAATCCTCATAAAGAGTGATGTGCAGAAACTCATTCAGGTGATTATCCAACAATTCTCAAACTTTGAAATATGTATTTGCAATTCTAAATACAGTATGTGTTTAGACTTCGTTACTGATTTCAGCTCCAGGAAACAAAAACCCACCAAGTGGTGGTGCACACAAATAAGGGGTTTATTATATTTTTTCTCATAAAACAAAGTCTGGAGGTACCTAGGCTGTTTTTCCTAGTTTCCTGAATCACCATCATGTATATGGAATTCATCCCAGGGTCACAAGATAGCTAATCCACTGTGACACAGGTATAAGGGAGGAGGACAAAGAGCAAGATACGTGTGCCAGTTGGGTCTCCATTTTCCATGAGGAAAATAATAGCTCTCTCAGGATCCCTCCCATCTGCTTATGTTGATTAACCAGAATATTTCAAGTCAGCTTCGGATTTTTTTTTTTTTTTGGCTTCTTTAGCTGAAGAAATCTTTGCCCCAATCCAAACTGGGGCTTTGTTACTAGGGAAAAAGTGGTGTCTGTTGCAGTATTTTAGAGTCATCTAGTTATTAATCTCGTGTTACATTCAGAACATAATCAACTGACTTACCATATACTGTAAATTTACATAGCACTAAATTCAAATTCATGTCATTATTGGTTCAGTGTAATTTTTTTCAATTCTAAAGGAAAAAGTAACTAGTAGAAATAAAATGGATATGTCTGAAAACCAGTTTTAAGAACTGAAGGACATCATTAATATTTTTCTGTGGTTTAAGTATGACTCGCTGGATTTAGATATTTAAATATTTATTTTCTAAATATTCCTAAATGTATTTTCTAAAAACTCAACTTTTAAAAATTCTCACTGGAGGACATGCTTATTGATTTTGTTTTTTATTTTATTTTATTTTACTTTTTTAACAAAATATTTTATTTATTTTTTTATTATTGTTCAATTACAGTTGTCCCCATTTCCACCCTCCATCACTCTCCCCTGCCCTACACACCCCTAATTCAACTTTTTTTAGTGCTCACTAGAGGACATGCTTATTGATTTTAGAAAGAGGGAAAGCGGGGGAGAGGGAGAGAACCATCGTTGTGAGAAACCTCAGAGCAGTTGTCTCTTGTATGCACCCCTGCTCACCTCTTGTACACACCCCCGCCAGGAAGTAAACCCACAACCTAGGCATGTGCCCTGACCAGGAATGGAAACTGCAACCTTTCGGCTTACAGGGCAACTCTCCAACCAAGTGAGCCACACTGGTCAGGGCAAAAATTCACCATTGAAAAATTTTCTCCTGGGCTTAATGGTTTTAATTCCCTCCTCTATAGAGAAGACTTGACCCAGGCTTTCCTAAATTTGCATATGAATATTTTCTGGACTCAAAGAAATGGCAGAGAAGATTTTCATTGTCCTCACCTTCTTTCACAGCCAGCAATTCACATAGTGGAGTGCAGTTCGATTTGCAGGGGCTAGAGGGATCAGGAAGAGGTTTGGGAGTCTGAGCTGGGGAAAGTGTTAGCATGATTGTGCATTAAGTACAGATTCCATGATTCTTCGAGGCAGCCTAGAGCTGGGTCTCTCTGTGATGATGTTTAAATGTGATATACAACCCATTCTCAGCAAAGCGGCAGTAACTGGTGGTCAATCAGAAATTTTATTGGAAAGCCATGAAGAAGAATCAAGGAGGGGCAGAAAATATTTTTCTTCTCCTCGTGGCTCAAGAAGAGTTATTTGCCCTGGCAAGGTGGTTCAGTTGGTTGGAGCATCGTCCTGTGCACCAAAGGGCTGCCTGTTCATTCCTGGTCAGGGCACATACCTAGGGTATGGGTTTGGCCCTGGGGTGGGGTGTGAACCCTTGAGTGCTTTTCTTTGGCATCGATGTTTCTCTCTCTCTCTCTAAAAAAAATTGGTGAACATATCCTTGGATGAGGATTAAAAAGAAGAGTTTTAATTTTTTCCTGTAATTCAACTAAGTTGGAAAGAATCAAGCTCAATATACTTTAAATATGACAGGTATATTAACTATTAATGTATATCATAATTTAAATGACCAAGTTTGTATTTTTCTCAATTAAAAATTACTTGGATAATGTTGAATGTAAACTATAATTGAAAAGCATTTTAATTATTTTTTTATTTATTATCCTCACCTGAGGACATTTTTTCATTGTTTTTAAAGAGGAAGGAAAGAGAGAGACATCAATTGGTTGCCTCCCATATGCTCCCTGATGGGGGACTGAACCAGGGGTAGAACCAGCAACCTAGATGTGTGCCCTGACCTGGGATCAAATTGGCAACCTTTTGGTTTGTGGGACAATGCTCCAACCAACTGAACCATGCCAACCAGGGCAAAAAACCTTTTAATTAAAAAAATATATTGCAAAAAAAATTGCCCGGTTGAGGTAGTCTTTGTAAATTCCGTGTTTAGAGCGGTCCTTCTTCTCCACTTGGAGGGATCCAGGGGCACAGGTTTCAGGAAGACGAAGTGTCCTGTCCTCTCTCTTACGTTCTCTCCTCCCTGTGCCCAGGAAGGCAGGGCTGGTGCTGGGAGGCGGGGTGAGGGTGAGGCTCCTGATGCGCCTGTCAACTGCAGGTATAAAGACAAGGAAAAGAAAAATCCAGTGTTATCATCCAATATAAAGGGGAAAAGCAGAGAAGGGCGGGGCGGGGGGGGTGGAGAAATAGGAGAACACAGACCAGAGGAGGAAATTTTGAAATAGAAGGCAAAGCCAAAGAAATTTTGTGAGCAGAGGAGGGTAGCTGCAGCAGCTTTTCATAAAACGCACATGACCTCCAGCATCAGCAAAGAGTGTTGTTTAAGGCTCAGGTAAGTAGGAGTGAGAAAGTCTATAAAAGCTTAGACGGAGCCATAAACTTCATGGAACATTTAGCCACATTCAGACTGTATAGACTAACCAAAATGTCAAATTTATTTTTTAAAAAAGATTTTATTTATTTATTTTTTTTAGACAGGGGGCAGGGAGGGAGAAAGAGAGGGAGAGAAACAATGTGTGGTNGAAATTTTGAAATAGAAGGCAAAGCCAAAGAAATTTTGTAAGCAGAGGAGGGTAGCTGCAGCAGCTTTTCATAAAACGCACATACATGACCTCCAGCATCAGCAAAGAGTGTTGTTTAAGGCTCAGGTAAGTAGGAGTGAGAAAGTCTATAAAAGCTTAGACAGAGCCATAAACTTCATGGAACATTTAGCCACATTCAGACTGTATAGACTAACCAAAATGTCAAATTTATTTTTTAAAAAAGATTTTATTTATTTATTTTTTTTAGACAGGGGGCAGGGAGGGAGAAAGAGAGGGAGAGAAACAATGTGTGGTTGCCTCTTGCACACCTCATACTGGAAACCTGGCCCACAACCCAGGCATGTGTCCTGACTGGGAATCAACCCAGCAACCCTTTGGTTTGCAGGCTGGCACTCAGTCCCCTCAGCCACACCAATCTAGTAAATGTCAAATTTCTTGCCTTCAACTCAACTATTACGCCACCTGGGTATGGTGATACTGGTTAAGTCTGGGGAAATAACTTAATAACTATTGTTGGTTGGGTGAATTATAAAGCATGAAGTCCTCAAAAATAAAAAAATAGTAAGGCTTATTGGTAGATAAATATAGACTCTATTACTGTGATGTTTCCCTTATTCTAAAAAATAGCTTTAGAAAATACTTCAGATCATTATAGAAACTGTAATGAGAAATGTTCATGGGGTATTCTTTTCTAGCTTTGTGTGAGTCGGCTATTGGAGAGTAAGAATCCATCCCTGGACACCATTAAGATGCAAGTCTACTTTGATATGAATTACACAAATCGAGGTAACATGTATCCACCAATTTTGATATACTTTAAAAAAGTTCATATTGTATTTAAGCTAATAAGGGCTTCATTTGGTTGACAATTTTGGTTTAATTTTTTGGTCTAACTTTTGATGTTTTTTCCAATTTTGAAAAATATGATAATGTTGGAAATGCTAAAGGAGAAAAACACCAATGGCCTTTCTGAGCATTAAAAATAAAGTCTAATTATTTTGCCCATAATAACTATGTTTCCAAGTTTCTTGTATTTTGACTGTAGTACCTCTAATACATAATAATTGGAAATTGAAACAACCAGTCCATCGAAGTTAAAGTTTTTAATTTGTTGACTTTTTTGTTTCTGGTTTATATTATAATTTCATAATGCTTACCTAAAGTATATAACTAACACAAAAATGAAATGAATGATAGTAAATTTAAATTTAGAACATACTTTCTTATGTAAATTGTTTAATGCTACTGCACAAACTGGAAACAAGAGAAAAAGGAAAATAAATTTGTTTATAGACTACATGGCCTCTGCCCTACTGTAGTAATACAATTATTATTAGCCATTTGTTAACTTCCATTGTCTTTTTTTCCTCTGTATTGAACTTTCATTTATGCTTACATATGTAAACATATGCTTACATATGCTTCATTTATCTTGCTCGTTTCCTTAAAAATAAGGATAATTTTAAGCAATAAATAATTGTGGAATTGGCATTATCATTTAGATTTTTTAATTGCAAAAATTTTGTTTTGGTAAAAAGATAAGTATGAACTGTGTATCATTCATGTATTAAATATTATAATAGTATGATGAGGTGTTTTGTTGAGTTAGTTTCAAGGAATGTGCTGCTGGCGAATTGTGGCTGCCATGACTAAGTATAGTCCTCGCCGTGACACGGGAAAAGGGAGAGGGGAACTGTTCTTGATGCAACATCGTATTATCAATAATGCTGTTCTGAGAAAATGTGTCTAGAACTAAAATACAAATACATATACTTGACCAGAAATATTCACACTATGTATATGTGTATACTATACATGCTTTCATAAAGCATACCTATGTTGTACATGTATTTACACCATATATGTTTATATTATGATATACATATTTAGTATTGGGTTAGCCAAAAAGTCTGTTTGGATTTTTCTGTAAGATGGCTCTAGTAGCATTTAGTTGTCTTTAACTTCATTCAAAACAAGCAATTTTGTTAGACTGTACTGTGACAGCTGTCATATCAGTATGCATTTTAAAAAACTTATCAAAGTGGGTGAGTTTTTGTGCAACCATTTTAACATTGAAGATGGAATAAAATATGCAACATTTTCAGCATATTATGCTTTATTATTTTAAGAAAGGTAAAAATGCAACTGAAATGCAAAAAAAGATTTGTGCAGTGTGTGGGGAAGGTGCTGTGACTGATTGAACATGTCAAAAGCTGGTTTGTGAAGTTTTGTGCTGGAGATTTCTCACTGGACAGTGCTCAAGGTTGAGTAGACCAGTTGAAGTTGATAGTGATTTTATTGACACATTGAGATCAATCAGCATTCTACCATGCAGGAGATAGCCAACATTCTCAAAATGTCCCAATGGATAAAGTTGTTGGTGAAAATGAAAATTGTGTCTTTCATTTTATGGAAAAAGCCACACTAACTTTCTGGCCAACCTCATATAAATTGTCTTGTGTACTTGCTGCTTACTTGGGAGGTTTTAGCTTTCTGATATTACTGTTTGGATTGTCTATTTAAAGTCTCATGTGTTTTGACAAGCATGCCATTTAAATTGCTGTAATAAATCTTTCCCACTAGATTTTTTTTCTTGAGGTTGACTGCTGGACACTGTTTATTATGACATTTTATGAAAATACTTGTTTTCATGCAGTAGTAGATTTGTTATACCCCAGCCATTGGTTTTTTTTTTTTTTTTTACTGGTCCTGCTTTCTTTATGTGAGGAGAATTTTAAGTATCAAACATATAACATTGTCCTTTGCCAATTTTAGACGAATTTCTTGAAGAACATCACCGGATTGTGGAGTCTAAATTAGGCCTTGTTACCAGAGAAATTACAGACAACAGAGCTTGTGCTCGGGATGAGCTGGAAAGCCTCTACCGAAAGATTGTCAGCTACGTGTTACTGCGCTCGGGGGTCGGATCCCCCACGGATATCAAGATCGTCAGAGAGGCAACAGGTAAAAAAACATTTCCATTCTGTAAGTGAAAATATATGAACATATAGCTTATAAAGTCTGTTAGATTACAAGTGTTGAAGATTCCTTTGTATCTGAAAACCAAGTTAATCAAAATTGGAAGTTAAAACTTACCCAGACTCCTTTTACACTGTGTAACAACTCTAAAACTCAAGGAGCACCTCTGGAAATGGACTATTATCAGTGTCTTAGAGCTGTACATATCCAGGGACCCACTTGTCTTCATTAGAGAAACACTGGCAGTGTGTTCAGGATACCAGGCTGATTGGTTAAATGGGGGCCACAGGAAAGTGAGATTTTACAGTAAGGTAAAGAGTTAAGTCTGTCACCTCAAGTGAATGCCAGAAAAGGACATTGTTTTATTCCCGGGGAATGCTAGTCCACTTGCTCACGTTAAGGCAAAGAATAGGCAAGATCACTAACCTCCCTATGGCCTTCTTTCACAATTATTTTAAAGCATCAATTTTTCTACTCATAGCTCTGATTAGAAAGCTCATTGCCAAAAGTTACTGATGGATGCTTAGTTATTAAAAACAGACATGAGGCAATGGCAGTAATTCAGTAGCTCAGCTTTAATACATGATCAGTTTTGCTGTGTATTCTGTAATCAGGTACCAGAAAATTAAAGAATCATATAAGTCATTCTATAAAGACAGGCGTTTTAACTTTCTGCTGAAAGGAACTTGTGATTTAAGTTCTGGTATTTTTATTTCATACTCTTGTTGTCTGTTTTGTGGTTTGTTTTAGCTGCCCTACAGAGTGTTTTTCCTCAGGCTGAACTTGGGACATTCCTAACTCTTTCTAAGAAGGAGAAAGAATGCCAGCTGAAAGAACTCTCCATGATCGTTACTGGAATTCGCTTATTTAACCGAGACACTGGAAAGGGAGGAGAAGGCATTGAGTACTGTAGGTCTATCCTTACGTTCATTCTATAGGTTATGCAGGTTTAGGATGTAATTTGCATGGTGAGGAAAGTAATACCCAGTACACCACTACTGTTCTTCGATTTCAGATTTGATTGTGTCTTAGTTACAACTGCTTTTCACAATGTGTAGTAATTTTTAGCTAGTATAAGAAAGTGAATCAGTGAAAGGAGTGAGGGGACAAGTCCAGAAACCAGCCTCCCTCATTCATTGGGCTTTGTGTACTTTACTCCAAGTCGAGAAAAGAAAAGGGAGTAAAACTCAGTGATTTAAAAATAGAAATCACCCTGAAAATAAAACAGTTGTTGATGCAGTTAATGGAATGAAAAGGTCCAGACATTTAAACATGTCTTCAAATGTTTAAATCCAGGAGTATTTACTAGGTGGTAATATGGATTTATTATCTATAAGTCTGAAGGTACTCAGGAAATACTTGATGAAGGACCTGCCAGTGGAAATAACTGCCTTAGGAGTTTGGTGCACATACAGGCCCACTGGTAAGGGGTTATAATCTTTCAGCAGATCACTCATACAATGGGGTAAATTTTTGCATTTTAAATCTGTTCTAAAAACCCCAACTCCCATTCCTCATAAAGTTCTCTATTTTGCTAGATTATTCTGTTACGTTTCAGTATCCCAACAAGTTTCTTAAGTTGCATGCTTTTTCTTCTTCTTTTTTACAAACGAAAAAGAAGATATACAGGAGGAAAGATACAGTGACTTTTCTGGAGGCACATGGTCAATAGTGAAGAATCCCAAAGCCTATCAGTTCTTCAGGCTCTTCTATGGGAACAGCTGATCTTCTCTAGCTTTGGTTCTTGTTCTGACAATATATTTCATTTAGACAAGTTTTTTCTTGTGTCTGTGTGGGCGGGTACTTTTTTCCATGATGTGAGAACCATGAGATACATGCCTCATCATTATTAATTTTGTTGACATGAGAACTAACTCAACTTAATACTCAAAATATAACCATTTTTAGGCCCTTTCTTAATTCTCTTTAGACTTCTTCTTGTCTCTCTTAATATACCTTTAAAACAGTGCCAGCTATTCTACATGAAGCAATCCCAGCCACCACTCAGCATATTGACTCCCAACTTCAGACTGCCCAAGAACAGGCGTACCGCTACACGGCCATCCTTGAGAAAGTAACAAAGAACCCACTCATGAGTGCCGAACTGCAGCCATATATGTTAAAAGAAGCACTCTATAATGTGCGACAGTATGAGATCTTCCTTCAGATCATTTTGGTAAGGTCGTGTCATGAGATCTGGCCTTTTCCATAGAATGCGACTGCTGTAGATATTATGGGGCTGAAACAAAAGATAGAACCAGGTTGTTGAAAAAGGAGGTAACCTTAATAACTGCTCAGTTTATATTTCATCTGAAGACCCAGGAACTAAAATAGAAATGGGGCAACTGGATTTTGCCTTTAATGAAAATATATTGCTAGGAGTTGATTTTATAGTTATTGATTCTGTTTGGTACTCCATAGTATGATTGTTAGCATGCTGTAGTGTGTGTGTGTGTATGTGTATGTGTGTGAGTATGAGTCATACTATGGTATTTGCACTCAGACTAAGTGTCTAATATATTGTTTGGCAGGTAGTTGGCACACAAATAATTTTTATGTAATTATTTGTTCTTATTGTAAAAATTGGTAGAAAAAAATCTTTTATTTCTGATGTTTTTCTAGATCTAATGAACAAGCCAAACAATATCCCTAAAGTACTGGAAAACATAGTATAGTGGTGATTTTGAACTTTTTAAAAGTAGGAGAACACTTTCTTTCAGACAGAAACCTACTCAGGATCCTAAACATGTAAAACAGGTATTTAGATGAAGGAAGGGGAGAACTTTTCACCACGGAACAGCCTCATGGCACCCTAGAGTTCCTGGGAGCACAGTTTATTAACAATGTCATGACGGCAAGCTGCGTTCCCACCAATCACTGTTTTTACTTGTTTTTGTTTTAGCTTTATAGAGGCTTATCGACAAAGTTGCAGGATACTTAAACTGTACAATGTGATGATACTGGGTTGGCTAAAAAGTTTTCATTTTTCCCATACAGTGGATCTAGTAGTGCTTAGCTGTCTTTAACTTCATTCAAAACAGTTTTGTTAGATTGTATTGTGACAGCTGTCACATCAGCATGCATTCAAAAAAACTTATCAAAATTGGTGAATTTTTGTGTAGCCATTTTAATATCGAAGATGGAAGAAGATATGCAACATTTTTGACCTTTTATGCTTTATGATTTCAAGAGAGGTAAAAACACAACTAAAATGCAAAAAAAGATTTGTCCATAAGAAGATGCTGTGGTTGATTAAACATGTAAAAAGTGGTTTGTGAGGTTTCTTAGTACTATTGACATTTTTGCCAAAGTAATTCTTTGCTGTGGGACTGTCATGTGTGTTGGAAGATGTCTGGGAACAAATAACAGGTGTTAGCTGTCATACTCAAACTATCTAAATCAATAAAGTTAATAGTGAAAATGAAAACTGTGCCTTTCATTTTACAGAAAAAACTAAATGGACTTTTTGGCCAAATATCTACATCTCCGTTGTATTCCCTGCATTGAGTCAATTAACATACCCCCCCCCATCCCTGTTTACCTTTATAAAGCCTCTGTTTTCCAGTCACCATGAGACGCGGGGTCAGGGAGCTGCTCTTGTTTGAGTGAGCATGAATGGGTCGAGGGAAGAACGTGATGTGCTCTGATCCTTTCTTCTTTTTAACTGGTCTGTTAATAACTTGATTCTTCTTTTGGGTGCACTCGATCTGTCTTCTTTCTTTACCACACTGTAGAGAATAGGAAGATAAACATCCAGGTGATATGATTTTATTGCCCTAACCCAGGAGTGGTCCTTATAACTGATACACTCTCTAAGTGCCTTCAGAATGGAGGATTCTAAATCAGCTATTCAAGACCAAATCATTCTTTAGGGTAGATATTCCCTAACATTGACTTGTGGCTGTCAACCTTATGTGATAATCATATATGGAAAGGATTTTACAATCAGTTCATCTTGAAGTGCCTAGAGGTCCACAGTAGTAGACTTCACATTTACTTTTGTCTTATGCATTTGGAAGAGATATCGTAAGAATGAATCTTGGGAAACTCTCTCACACGCTGTAGGAATGTTATAGAGAATGTTGTTCATTATATAGTGTCTTATCACAGCTCTCAGTCGTGAATCATCTTCGACCAACTAACATACGGTCTTGAGTTCTCACTCTCAGTGCTGAAGGGGCAGTCGGGTAGAGTGTGCAAGCGATGAGTTATAGGCTCTGCAACCAGACTACATAGGTTCCAACCCTGACTTTCCCACTTTCTGAATCTGTGTCCTTGAGAAAGTTGTTTAACTTCCCTGTGCCTTAGCTTCCACATTTGCAAGATGGGGTTAGTGACAGTCTCCACTACGTCAATAAGGTGTAACAGTACCTGACACATAGCAAGAGTTCAGTAAGTTGATGATGATGGAGGCACTGCCACTGAGGATGTTTATTATTACCGTCGTCATCATTGTTAGGGTTTTAGCAGAACGGCTCTGATTTCATTTTGATAAGGGCACAAGATGGAGAACTCTTATTTTTCTAGACAGCATATCATTCCCAAGCTCTTTGCTGCTCATGTTATTGAGAAAGTTAATTTTCTGATCTTAGCACTTGCCATGACCATTTTGTACTAACATCAGTCAAGGTTGGGGATGAGTTCTCTTCTCATTCTCTTTGCTGCCTAATCAGTATTTATTTGTGTATTTTTCAATTACAGTTTACATTCCACATTACTTTGTACTAATTTCAGGTATACAGCATAATTGTTAGACAATCATATACTTGACAAAGTGGTTGCCTGAATATTTCAAGTGCCCACCTAGCACCATATGTAATTACTACAATATTATTGACTATATTCCTTGTGCTGTACTTTACATCTGCATGACTATTTTGTGACTACCAGTTTGTACTTCTTAATCTATTCATCTTTTTTACTTAGCCCCCCAAACTCCCTTCCTCTGGCAACCATCAGTATGATCTCTGTTTTTATGAGTTTGTTTCTACTTTTTTTAATTTTGCTCTTTAGATTCCATAAAAAAGTAAAATCACATGGTATTTATCTTCCTCTGTCTGATTTATTTCACTTAAAGTAATACCCTCTAGGTCTACCCATGCTGCCACAAATGGTAAGATTCCATTCCTTATTATAGCTAAGTAATATTCTATGGTATATATGTACCACTAGTTTTTTTATTCACTTGTTTATTGATGGGTACTTGGGTTGTTCCTTATCTTGGCTTTCACTTGTTTAGTCTATTAATGGGTACTTGGGTTACTTCCTTATCTTGGCTATTGGAAATAATGCTGCAGTGAACATAAGGGTGCATGTATTCTTTGGAATTAGTGTTTTGCATTTCTTTGGATATGTACTGATCCCAGATATGGGATCACTGGGTCATATGACAATTCCCTTTTTTAATTTTTTGAGTAAACTTCATACTGTTTTCCACAGTGGCTGCACCAATTTACATCTGCTCCAACAGTGCATATTTTCTCCACATTCTTGCCGTCACTGATCTCTTGTCATTTTGCTAATAGACATTCTAAAAGGTGGGAGATAATAGCTCTCTATGGTGTTGGTTTGCATTTCCCTGATTTGTGATATGGAGCAGTTGGTCATCTGCATGTCTTCTTTTGGAAAATGTCTTTTCAGATTCTTTGTCAATTTTTTAAATTAGATGGTTTTTTGCTGTTGAAATGTATAAGTTTATTGTGTATTTAGGGTATTAATCCCTTATGAGATACATGACTTACAAATTACTCCCTTCAGTAGGTTGCATTTTCATTTTGCTGATGATTGTCTTTACTGAGCAGAACCTTTTTAGTTTGATATAGTCCCACTTGTTAATTTTTTACTTTTGTTGCCTTTGCTTTTGGTGTCAAAGCCAAAAAATTACCATCAAGATTGATGTTTAGAAGCTTACTACTTATGTTTTCCTCTAGAAGTTTTATGGTTTTGGGTTTACACTCAAGTCTTTAAACCATTTTGAGTTGTTTTTTGTGAATGGTATAAGAGAGTGGCACATTTTCATTCTTTTGCATGTATCTGTCCAGTTCTCCCAACACACTATCCTTTCTTCATTGTATATTCTTATCTCCTATGTTGTAAATTAATTGACCACATATACATGATTTATTTTGGGGCTTCCTATTCTGATTCATTGATCTATATGTCTGTTTTTTATTACAATACCATGCTGTTTTGATCACTATAGCTCTGTAATAAAGTTTGAAAGCAGGACTTGTGATGCTTCCACCTGTGTTCTTTTTCAAGTTGGTTTTGTCTGTTTGGGGTCTTTTGTGGTTTCATACAAGCTTTGGGATTGTTTCTTCTACATTTAGGAAAAATGCCATTGGAATTTTGATAGCAATTGCATTAAATCTGTACATGGCTTTGGGAAGTATGGGCATTTTAACAATATTAATTCTTCTAATCCATAAGCACAGAATACCTTTCCATTTACTTGTGATGAATAACTTTACAACTAAAACCTCATCATGGTTGTGAACAAATTCTTTTTTGGTAAAATGTAAACAAAGTGACTATTCTAAGGCATTGACAGAAAAAATCAAGAAGTTCTGTGTACCTCCTCTGTGAGTGGACCCTAAAAACATACATGGGGAAGAAGATCTAGAATCTCTGTAATTGTAGGTTTGAAGAAGCGTCATGTTTCCTGGCCGGTGTGGGTCGGTGGGGGCATCGTCCATGCGCCAGAAGGTTTCAGGTTCACTCCCCTGTCGGAGGCAACCACTTGATGTTTCTCTCTCACATCAATGTTTTTTTCTCTCTCCCTAAAGTCAATAAACATATTTAATAAGAATTAAAAAAATAAGTGTTATGTGTTGAATGTAAGTTTTACTTTGGAGGACACATGTAGATTTATTTCTGTTTCTTGTTGCTGTTGCACAAATATAAAGACTTTAAGAACTGCATTTTCATATTTGATTCCTAAAACAGATCTCATAGAATGGGGGATAGATCTCTGTGAGGTAGACGAAAGACCCATTATACAGGACAGATAATGTTATGTGGGAGAATGAAATGAGAAGAGGGAAGATGCTTAAAGGGCAGTATGGGTAAAATTAAAACAGAATGCCTGTTACATTTGTGAATAAAAATTTTTATTAGTTGAAGTACAGTAATATTTGATATTTCTCATGAAGTAATTTTTTGTTATTTAAAATAGTCTAGAAAACCTATAGTTAGGCTGTAGATAATTGAAAACTCAAATGTGCTTTTTTCACTTCAAGTAAATGTCGGTCTTTTACACTGTACTGAAAAACCCATACCCCATAATTTCTGATCGCATCCTAGGCAGTACAGCATAATGGGTAAGAGCTGGGCTCTGGGCTCTGATGGTTTGGGGTACAAATGTGATTCTACCTCTTATCAGCTGTGTATCCTTGAGCAATTTACCTACCTTTCTATACCTTGGTTTTCTTATTTGTGTTTACCCCTTTTTGTAGTCATTAATATAGTGTTAGCACATAGTAAAAATAAATGTTAAGACTCAGCATTCAGCATCTTATTTTGATATTACTATTGTTGTGTCAGAAGCATATAATTTTTCTTCCAATACCGAGATTTTTAAGATTTTCTACATTCTTGAATGTACTTTTCAAAAATTTCAGTATCAAAATAGTTTTAAGAGGACTACCTCATTAATTTTATCATTGAGGAATGGAAAAATAATAGCTATGCAAAGCTGTGTCATAGGGTCCACTTCTCAGGAATTTAGTATAATTGCATTTATCCTGAATATCAAAAAATACCTGTATACATTTGAGAAAATGTATAGCCATTGTGTTTTTAAAAATGTGTCTTCCAACCATCACTTCTGGAGTACCATCTGTATGCCAGCACAGTTCCTGGTGTTGGGGAGACCGTGGAGAAGAGAGTCCCTGCTCTCACTGAGCTTACCTTCAAGGGAGCAGGTAGGACTTAAAATAGATGGGATTTTTGTAGTAAAATTATTAACATATTAATGCAAGTTATGTTGTCTTCACAGTCAGAAATAATTACTAGTGCTCAAGCAGTGGAAATGGTGACAAAGCAGTTGGGAGCCCAACTTGAACAATTGAAAATGACTGTGAGCACAAAGACAGCTGTCCCAACATCACAAGTCTTTGTAAGTATCTGTTGTCAACTTTGACTTTATTTAAGGGTGAATATACTTTGGGTTCTATAAAAATGAATCAGAAGTAATTAAAATTACTAAGGGTGGAGCAAATGTAGGTTTACAGTTGTTTCTATGGAAAACAATGTAATAATAAATAATATTACTCTATTTTTTAGACTTTTAATAAACGTTTGCTTACTCACAACTGTAAGCCCACTTTTGCCCAACTCTGTTTAATTACTAAAACTGTAATATTGGTTTTATTCAAGTCGGTCCTGTTCTTGATGGTTATTTTGTAGTAACAGTAGAAGTTGGATGACAGGAATCCCTTGGTAAGCATTTGCTACTAAAGAAAATGCAGACATGTGTAATAATAACCATAATATCAATATTGGCGGTGGCAAACAAAATAATCCATAATACACTTGAAAATGTGTTCACAGTAGCTAGTTTCTAACTGCTTTTGGCAAAGAGGTGATGCAACTTGTGACTTTTCTGAAAAGACAGATAATAATCACTGTGATTACTAGGCCTGCATTGATGCTGACTTTTCAGATTATCTGTACCATTTTATGAGCAAATTGGGTAGCTCCAAGGAGTTGCACATGAAGTGCATCTTATACAGTGTTTTGAGGCTTTGGTAATTTTCCATAATTTTCCATAATTATTCCTGATATTTGATTGTAAAAAATAACAAGGTCTGTCTGGAAAATGTCCAGCCATTGTTAATATAATGAGAATGGTTTGCACAACATCAATCTAACCCAGCAACTAAGAGAGTGGACTGCAATGTGCATATGTGAGCAATGACATCTTCACTGTGCTAGTCAGTCCAGGTGGTAGACTCCACTGAGTGAGCGTGTGTACTGGGTGGCCATTGCATTCAAAATGGCTGAGCGAGTACAGCAACAAATCTGCATCAAATTTTGTGTTAAGCTTGAACATTCCTCCACGGAAATTATTTGTATGATTCAGAAGGCCACTGCTGTGGGCCACTGGTGAGTGGCACCTTCATCACAACAGCACATCCACTCATGCATCACCTCTCGTGCAGAGTTTTGGTGAAACATCAAATCACCCAGGTGACTCAGCCCCTCTACAGCCCAGATTTGGGGCCCTGCGACTCTGGTTTTTCCCAAAACTAAAATCACCTTTGAAAGGGAAAGGATTTCAGACCATAGGTGGGATTCAGGAAAATACAATGGAGTAGCCCATATTTAGTGGAAGAACTGTGTGAGGTCCCAAGGTGCCTACCTCAAAGGGGACTGAGGCATCATTGTCCTATGTCCAATGTTTCTTGTATCTTCTTCAGTAAATATCTCTATTTCTCATATTAAATGGCCAGATACCTTCTGGACAGACCTCATGTATTAAGCCTGATTAGGTTTTTTTTGTTTGTTTTGTAAGTCAATGACCTTTAATACAAATACAAAAATTTTACCTCACTAACCTAAAATCTTGAACTTGGAGCTCACAGAACATGCCCCAAGATATATTGCTAGACTTTCCAAGTTGTTTTGAATCATATCAAGCCAGATTAAGTCTAATAATGAGTAAAATTTAGCCTTTTATATAAAAAAGAAGTTATTTCCTTTTTGACCTTTTGAGGCAAAGCATCCATAAATCTTCCTGCTTTCAGGCATTTTAGGAAAAAGAGGAGAGCTTTATTTTCTCTAAAGTATAGCTTTATTTGTGCTTGTAGCCACAGGGTCATTTGTGGTGTCTGCTGTTTGGAAATAGGCCAGTGATCAAATGTGTTTGCTTTTTTGAGTAAATTAGCTATGTAATAATCATATCAAAATAAAATGCTTTGAAATAAAATACAGGTTTACTTTCTCATGATTTATGGATCCAGTTTCTATCTAGGTTCTGTTGTTTAACTTCATAAGCCTTTTACCTATCTTAAGAAATAATTTATTTTCAGTACTACAGTGATTATAATTTTATCAAACTATTACATTTAAAATATTTTTTTCTCTTACTCAGCCCATCTTCATTGCACTTTCCAACTTGTGGACTAGCCTTCAGGATGAAACTGTTTTGATTGGTATCCTCACTAATTTAACTACGAACCTTGAGCGATTTCTGGGCACTCATGAAGTGCTCTTTCCTGAAAAAGTAATACAAGATCTTCTTGGGGAAGTGACTGTAAAAACTGATATGAGTCGATTGAAAGAACACATGGGTAAAAGAAGTCATCCATTATTTCCTCTTCCTCTTAAAATTACCTCTAGAATAATGTCACTCTTTTGTTTTAAAATTTTCATATTATATTTTCTGATAAAGTACTAGACACCCTTCTTGCAAGATAATTTTCGTTATTGCAAATTTGGAAAACAAAAAAGTGTAAATTGGATATTGTACTATTCAGTTAACCATTCCTAATGTTATGGTTAGTGTTTTGATTATCAATGATTTTCTGTGCTTATGTGTTCCTACTATAATATTAGTGATTTTTATTATTGATTTGTAGTAGAAGAGGATATTAATCCTATAGGATATTAATCCTATATTTGTTGCTAATAAAATTTCATTTCTGTAGAATGCTATTTGCCTCAGATTCAAGTTGAAATTTATAAATTTAATTTTTCAAAATTAATTAAGCTTAGTTTAGATCCCTTAAGAAATGCATTGATTCTTGAAAACCTGTCCTTATCAATAAACTTCTATTTTTTTGTTCCCTCCTATCTTAAAGACACTTTAAAATTCATGAAAAATGCCAAAATAGTGTCTGCACTTGAGTTGTTGCCTAAAAAGAAAGTTTGTCCAGAAGATGAAATTAGATAGTTTACTCTCCATTTCTTTTCAAATTCTATTTTTGTAAAAGGGGAAAATAAAAATAAAGCAACGGTTTTCATTCTTAAACTGTTAGAACACATAAAGTCAAAGAGACTCAAAGGCATGCTTCCAGTTATTTTTCTTACTGATTTCATTTTTATTAAAACAGCATATCTATGCAATTACTAAATTAAATTGAAAAGTTAAGTCACTTCAGCACAGATACTACACTAACTATATGGGCAAAACAGTTTACTTGCACTTAGATTTAGATGTGTTTTTCCCCACCATACATCAAAACTTCGTGTTCCCTAGAACACTGTCAAGATATTGCTCCAGGGAATTAGGAGACCCAATGTGATTCTGAAAGAATTTGATATACACTTGCCACATGTCATAACTGTTCGGGTCTTTCAGGCATACTAGGAAATAAAGAGGGAAGGTTTATTTTCTGCAAAGTATGTATATTTACTTCTGGTTGTAGCACAGCCATTTGTAGTGTCTGCAGTTGGTACAGAGCCAGGTGCAGCAGTGCGGTACGGTTGCTACAGCTGAGAGCCTTGGGTATCAGTGTTGTATAAATGCATGTTTCCATTCATGGAAAAAATTTAGTCAGTTTACTTACCAAACGTAGATAGGTTGGCCAACTGACACCAGGAAGTGTGTTTAAAGTGTACAGAACAAAAATTGTACACCTTGTTGTGAAAATTAAGTTACAAAGAGATGTTTCCTTGCCTCTGTCTGTTCAGAATATTCTCAACTGTTTCAAGAAGCAGTAGTCCTGGTATATAAGCATCATATTCAAAGTATTTTGCCACCTAGTGTAAAACGCTGCACCATCTTAAATGAAGTTGATCTATTTCTTTCACGTAACAGCCAGTTTCTTCTGCTCATTTCCTTGGGTTGTTTACTCTCCCCATTGAATAAAGTTCTTCTTGTCCTCCTCTTTCATTTTAGAAGAAAGAGTACATCCCGTGGATTACAGAAATCAAGAGTGGCTTTTCCCAGAAACAACAGCAAATTTTGATAAATTGTTGATTCAGTATCGGGGATTTTGTGCTTATACATTTGCTACAGCAGATGGTCTTCTCCTTCCAGGTATATCATTGGAAATAATATTGCTCCCACTTCATTATTTTTTTGTTTTAATGAAGTGCTGTCTCTGTCACTGACTTGTTCACTTTTTAAAACTTTATTGGATCTGATGGTGAACTAGGAAAGGAGCTACAAAGATGATCCAGACAAAGTGTTCATCTTTGACATGCTCAAGGTATAATCTGGTAGACTGACGTAAACAAGAAATTATAATTCAAGCGATAAGTGATGGAATGTGTATACAGTAAAATATGGATGCTGTAATATCATATATGGGGGCTGACTCATACGTCTAGTGATGGATGGCAGAAATGCTACATAAGCCCTGGTTGGTGTGGCTCATGGATTGAGTGCTGTCCTGCAAACCAAAAGGTCACTGGTTCGATTCCCAGTCGGGGCACTTGCCTGGGTTGCTGATCAGGTCCCCAGTGGGGGCCATGTGAGAGGCAACCACACATTGATGTTTCTCTCCCATTCTTTCTCTCTCCCTTCCTCCCTCTCTCTAAAAATAAACATCTTAAAAAAAAGAAATGCTACCTGATATTACTAAAATATATCATCCCCCAAAGGAATTACTTGAAGGAACATCATTAATTTGACTGATATGATATTTAAAAATATTCTCTGTGACTTTCTGGTTACATTCCACTAACATGGATGGGGATTTCTGTATAAGACAGATACCACTAAGGAAATGGCCAATTTCTTATGAAATAATTTCTCTTGCTGTTACTAGAGCTTCTCTAAAACAAACAGTAAACCAGAAATTGAGATGAAATAATGAATTATCCAAAAAGTCCTGTGTGAATTTGGGATAACCAGAGTTGGCTAGGGCTGGAATGAAAACAGTTTGACAAGACTGTGTCTTATTTCTTTTATGCCATTAAGTTCCTCTTTCCTTTTCTTCTCTCTTATTTATTTTGTTATATTTCACAATTGGGTATTCTTTTTTATTACAAATATTTTTGGGGATTGTGTGTATGCAGGCTAGAGAACACACAAATTGACTCATATTTATGGTATTGGACTTTTCACAATGGAATTAACAAAAGGGTTTACCATGGGAAACTGATAAAATAGTTTTCTGAGACCCATGTGAGGGTCATTGATACTGAGGAGAAAACAGTCAAGATCCGTGAAGAAGTAGAGCAATGGAGCATTGAGAGAGGTTCTCTTTCTTCCATTTTTCTCTTTCGCTTTCCTTTCTGTCTCCCTTCCTCCCTTTGAGTCATGAGAAACTCAACCCCAGAGAAACCTGGGTGTGTGATGACAGCAGAGGTAGCATGATGTGGTTGGAAAAGCTATGGGCGAGGATTCGGAAGGCTGATTTCTAGTCCCCGTTGTACCATTGGTGACCTGAGTAACCTTCAGCAAATCTTATGCTTTCTGTGCACCTCGGTTTCCAAGTTGGGAAAAGAAGGAACAACTAGGAGATCTGTTTGGTCCCTTCCAAACTACGATTCTAAGGGGGAAAAGAGAAAAGTAGAAGGCTTGTGGGGCTTAGGTTTTAGAACCCTCTCTGAGTAAGCTAGTCCTGGCTACTTTGTTTCTATTTACTACATCACTTCCTACTACATTATTGTCTGGGTGGCAGCATCCTGCACTTTCTGAGGGGGATTCTGCCGTACCTCCCTCCTTCCGTTGGAGACTACAGACCACAACAGTTCAATCTTAAAATGATACTGTGCCTTACCAGTCACAGTCCTTTTCAGATGACCTCGCTGACTTCATTTCCTGCCACTCTTTCCCTTGCTCGCTACTCCGGGCCTCTCTGCCCTTCTTGTTATTCTTGAACATGCTAAGCTCATTTTCACCTCAGGGCCTTTGCGCTTGCTATTTCCTCTCCTTGGAAAGCTCAGTCTCCCAGATAGATGTACATATTGTCCCTCATTTTATTCAGCCTTCCTTGATGACCCAGTAGAAATGTCAGCCTCAACCACCTTCCTTTCGTTGTGTGTTTAACCCGCTTTACTTAGTGGTCTTTCTGCAGCACTGACCTCTCCAGCCCGTGGTGTATTTGTTGACATGGTGAGCACAGGGACTTTGTTTTCTTCTGTATCCTCAGTGCCAAGAACAGGGCAATAAAAATTTGTTGAATAAATGAAAGAACAAATATGTAAGACAGTATTACTGTTTTCAATGTAACTCCCATAAATTATGTAGATATTTAATAATCCATATTTGATGTGGTAAATTTTCACAGTGGGAAATACTGTCCTTTTTTAAATGTTGGTTTATTTACTACTGTATTGGCAAGTTAACATGACTTAGTTTATCTTTTTAAGATTTTATTTATTTATTTTTCAGAAAGAGGGGAAGGGAGGGAGAAAGAGAGGGAAGAATCATCACTGTGTGATTGCCACTCATGCACCCCCTACTGGGGACGTGGCCTGCAGCCCAGGCATGTGCCCTGACTGGGAATTGAACCAGCAACTCTTTAGTTCACAGGCCGGCACTCAATCCACTGAGCCACACCAGCCAGGGTGGGAAATACTTTCTAACATGCAAACTTACATTTTGGAAAAGATGTTCCACTTTTGTAGTTCTTACGTAATTATTTTTAAGACAATGTTTATATAGAAGTTGGTTTAGTTTAAGGAGATTTGAGAAAACTGTCAGATGATTGACCCCTCATAATAGTCATTTAAACACCTTTTATATTTTTATATAAAATCATGCTTTAAAATAAAAACATGTAAAATTAATGTAATATAAATTTCCCACAGACTATAATTTAACAAAATATACACTTTAAAATAGCTTTTTGTAACATTTTAGCAAAATAAAAACCAAGTAGTTTGTTGAAAATGGGGCATAAAGACAGTGGTTCTATGGGTGCATTACAAACACACAGTCACTTAGTAATTCTTGGCTCACTCAACCCCTTTTCTTAATTTTCAGGAAATCCAGCAATTGGAATTTTGAAACATAAAGAAAAGTATTACACTTTCAATACCAGAGATGCTGCATATTCGTTTGCAGAAAACCCTGAAAATTATATTGATTTAATTACTGAAAAGGCCAAAAAAAATGCAGAATTAATTCAGCTACTGGAACTTCATCAACAGTTTGAAACCCTCATTCCATGTTCTGAGGTAACTGGGGTTGATATTTTAAGAATTTTTGAGATTTAAAAATATAGCTAATTTAAAAGTTACATTTTTGTTGTTCCCCATTCCATGTGCAGGGAGAGTCAGATGAGGGCCTTTACAGGTCATCTGAAAGGTATTCGCATCTGAAGATGGAAACTAGGAAAACCCATAAAGAATAGTGAAAGCAGGATAAGGAGTCAAACTGATGAATTTGACTGGAGAAATCTAACTAAGAAAGACCACATTAAGATAGATAATCGAAACTATACTATTTTCTTATCTAAAATTGAGGGAACTCAGCACAGATAGCATATTGATAACACAGAGTTGTAAAATAATTTAACATGTTTAAATAACAAGTTTGAAAAGGCACACATGGTGTGTTTGTAGATCGGTGACTATTCATTCAGCAGACATTCACTGAGCCACTTACTGTGTACCAGGCTCTGTTCTTGGCACCGGGGAACCGGCAGTGTACAGAACAGATAAGAAACCCCGCCTGTACAGGGCTCACATTCTGCTGTTTAGTCTTCTCATTTTCTTCTTCTTTGTCTCTCATTTTTATTGTTCACCTTTCATCATTCCGTCACTTCTTTCGTTCAATTCCTCTCTTTTAAACTCACTAAAATAAAAACCTGAAATACATTGTATAATTTTTTAAAGTTTTCATTAACATTTTGACTAGAAAGCAGGTGGGTTTGTGTACAACTGACCAGGTTGGCAGGGACCCAACCAGTGACTGGTAGGAGGATGGGCTGGTAACAGTGAAGCACAGAGGGTAGTCTGAACACTTGGGCAAGGACGCTGGCAACAAGCTAAGGATAAAGTGGATGGGGAGCGGTGGGGGGGCCGCTGTGGCAGCCAAACCCTGGGCACTGCGTTGGTGCTCTTACTCTGACACAGTGCTACGGTCTATTACTGTAACACTCCTTTTGGGTGAGGAATTCTCCAGAACATTATATATTCCTCCTGATGTGGAAAGAGATTGGCATACACAGTATCCTTCTGTATGAGGGCCAAATGGTAGGCCTACCATTTTTGGCTCAACTGAGAGAGGTTGTTCTCAAAATGATTGGACCGATTTAACTTCAGTACATGAGGATTGTCACTTAACCATAACCTTGCTAACACTTCTGTTACTAGGGCTTAGAATTTATGCCAGTGTGATAAACTTAAAATGGTATATCAATATTGTCTTATTATATATTCTTCTGGTAGTGGAATTCAGCATTTCTTCTTACACCTATTACTTATTCAGATTTCCATTTCTATACATTGATTATTCATAATTTTTGCCAGATTTTTTTTCTGTGAAATTACTATGTCTTTTGCCCAGTTTTCTATTGTATTTGTAGGTAGTGGTTTTTTTAAAAAAACATATTTTTGATACTAATTCTTTGTTAGATATGTTTTGTAGGTGTTCTTTCAGTGTGTGACATATCTTTTCATTCTCTTTGTGGTGTCTTTTGATAAACAAAAGTGTTTCATTTTAATGTGTAATTTTTCATTTTTTCTTTATGTCTTGTTTAAAAAATCATCATGTATTCTTACATCATAAAATAGTCTCTGAAATTGTTGTTTTAAATATAAATTTATCTTTCACACTAGAATCTTTAATCAACCGGATTTGATATTTGTGTCTGGTTGGAGGTAAAGATCTAATTTTAATTTTTTCCCATTTGAATAATGAATTTTCCCAGATTGTATGGTCAATACTCTCTCCTTTCCCTACTGTGCTTATTTTTTTTAGTGTGGGCTATTTTTTAGGCCCTCTATTCTGTTCAAATATTCAGATTTTAAAAAATCCCTGTGACTATACCTAACTATAACTTTATAAGACTTAATATCTGATAATGTTTTCCCATTTTTTTCTCTAAAGAATCTTGACTATGCTTGAATTTTTACTTTTCATGTAAATTTGAGACATTGTTAGGTTCTATAGAAAACCTTGAAGGAATTATGAATTTGCATGTGTACAGACGAGAAGAATTTGGTCTTGCTGCATTTTTTTAATAACTTACAGAATTGCAAGATAGCTAAAGACAATGAAAGGTTAGAATCAGATAGGCAGACAGGTGTGCTGTATGTAAACAATGCATAGTTTTACATTAAGGAACAATTTTCTCCTATATCTCTGGTCTTGTTTTTTCCCTTGCTTTCTGTTTACTGTATTTTGCTGTGTATAGTGCACACCCATGTTTTTGGCCCAAACTTTTAGGAAGAAATTTTCTATTTTAATTTTTAATTCAATTTTTGTTTATTTATATTTAGAAACAAAACTGATTATTTTATTCTAGAGTATCATTTTGCACATGGATATTGTTATTGCTTTCTACAGTTACACTTTTAATGCATAAGCATAAATAAAAGAATTAGGAACATTTACATAGGTACCCAATTAGTACTACTCGTGTATAATGCACATCCTTATGTTTTCCTCAAAAATTTGGGCAAACGAGTGTGCATTATACACAGCAAAATGGTCATTCCCAGCTGTTCTTCAGTGACCTTCAATACCCATGGAAGCAGTTATCTCCCTCCAATGCTGTGGTTATTATTTACTTGCCATTTACTTACACTGTATAATACCATTACCTATCTTTTCAGTATGTTTTTATCTACCTCTCTGTATCATAAGTTCATTTTGAAGGTAGAAATTATATCTATGTTAAGTGGTAGGCACTCATATCTGTTGCTTGACTGGGGGAAAAGTTAATTTTTTCTCTCTCCTTTGTGCTGAGACTGAGCTCCTTAAATTCTGTCACTCCTCCAGCAACTTCATATCCACCATTGCTGCATTTTGTTTAGCGTGGAATTACTGAATAGTACTTAGTATTTGAATAGTAATAGTGAACTTCTGGGTGTCCCAGCAGAAACTTAACATGTTCCAACTAAAATTAAAAACCACCTCTTAGATAATAATCTGTCTAAGTACAAGGGGAGTTCCCAAAAAACCCTGGAATTATCTTCTGCAGAGTAGGCCCCTTGTAATACAGGCTTCTCCCTCCAGGTGAGTGTTCCTGGAACCCATCTGTATCAGCATACCAGCTGGTCGTTTTTGTGAGAGGCTGCCTTTGGCGTTGGTGAATTTTTTGGAAGACTCTTTCAATGCATTTGCTCATTTCATGATGGCTGATTTATGAGCGCACCTACCCACACTGTGCTGAGTGTTCGGCAGTTTTTGACCGAAAAACAGCATAACCCCTATGCCCCTTCCCCCCTATTCACCTGATCTTGCCCCCAACAACTTTTTTTTTGTTTCTTTGGANAACCCATCTGTATCAGCATACCAGCTGGTCGTTTTTGTGAGAGGCTGCCTTTGGCGTTGGTGAATTTTTTGGAAGACTCTTTCAATGCATTTGCTTATTTCATGATGGCTGATTTATGAGCGCACCTACCCACACTGTGCTGAGTGTTCGGCAGTTTTTGACCGAAAAACAGCATAACCCCTATGCCCCTTCCCCTCTATTCACCTGATCTTGCCCCCAACAACTTTTTTTTTGTTTCTTTGGATGAAAAAGTCCTCAAAGGGAAATGTTTTGGAAGAGGTGAAACAAAAAACAGCAGAAACACTACATGGCATCAAAATCAACTAGTTCAAAAAATGTTTTGAGCAGTGGAAAAAAACGCCTTGTTTTAGGTGTATTGCATCAATTAGATGGAAAGTATTTTGAAAGTGACTAAAGTTTAAACATATTAAAAATAAATACACATTTTTAAATAAATAAATTTTAGGCTTTTTCAAGTTTCCCCTCATATGCCTAGTTTGAGTTTAAGGTATATCCTAAAGATGTTCCAATACATTAAAGAAATGTGATGTATACCTAATATTTAATGGCTATTTTAAACTTCTGTCCGTTTCCAACAAGATTTTACTACCAATTGTGAAAGTCAGAGAGGGGTCATCTGACTTGGCAATGAGTGACGTTAGGTTTTCCCCTTCTAAAATCTACTTCCGACATCAAATTCACAAAACTATGTACAAAGCCATAATGCCCAGGAAAATAAATTTCATATAGCTCACTATGAGCTTATATCCTGTGATGGTATTTGTAAGATATGTACTGTGTCTGAAAATGTTTGGAAATGTCTGAAAATGGTTTTCCTAATCTTTTGTCAATTTTAGCTGAATAATTTATTAGTTACCTATAAATAATGTTTATTTACTCTATTTCTTCAGATGAAGGGTGTTAAGAAACATATAAAACCAATTACAAAGAGTGAAACTAGCACACAGACGGATACACACATACTGCCACCAACAATCGTGAGATCATATGAGTGGAATGAATGGGAATTAAGAAGAAAAGCTATAAAATTGGTTTGTAACAATATTTTCTAAAATTACTTATAGGCTGGGAAATTTTATTTTATTTTATCTTATTTTATTTTCAGGGCATAGAGAATTTCATTCTATTTAATTCTTGTTCAAGTGGAAATTTTAATATGTTGTTACTTATAGCATTAATAAGTTAAATTATTTTTATAGAATAGTGAATTGTACAGAGTTCTTTGCTAACACACAAGTAATCAGCATTAACTTACTATTTGCTAGCTTTACATTAAACGATTTCTTCTAACTTTAAGCATATGTAGAAATACAGAGCATGAAACTATTCTCAAACCAACCAGGAACAAGAACAATAATTTCTCTGTCTATTGATCTATATAATAGTTTTAATTTATTGTCTTATTCTACGAGGTGCTGATATTTAAAGCACTCTTAACTTCCTCTAATCATTTCAAGTATACCCTTCTCTTATTTGGACTTTTTTTGAGGAGCAGAATGTTCCACCTCTGTTATATCATAAATATTGTTCCCTCTTGTTGTGAACGTGTCCTCTCCAGTCATGGGCTCTCTAGTCCCAATTCTCAGCCATCTGAGGCACAGTGGGCACCTACCATTAAGGCCTGTCCTTGAAACTGTCATCCCCATCTGACTCAGTGGAGTCCTCCCCTGCCCCCTGGCCTTCGTTGTAGTGTCTTATCATTTTAAACAATGAGTGATGGTAGTATGAAGACAGCAAACACTTTTTATATCTGTAGGTTTTTCTTAGCATATTTTATGCATCTCTTTAACTGAAAACAGGTGTGGAGATAAATGAAGATGACCCAAATGAGAACACAGGCTATTCAGAGCTTGCTATAGCGAGGGAGCCAGCCACCAGCACTCATCTTTGGCAGAGGCTCAAGAGCAGGGAAAAGAGTAGGAAAGCTTTATAGGGAAAAAAGATAGTGCCTTCGTTATTCTCTGATTGGAGATTGTTGACATGAGGAAACTGCAGTTGGGCATCTTATGTAATTGGCTTGATGGGCATACTTGGCTTTCTCTGGTTGGTAGTGGGGCTCAATTTTATACTGATGAACCTTCTCTTCTCATTTTTAAATATCCACTTCATTCTTATTCCCACCTTAGACTTAATTATCCTGTAGAATTGCATTGTGTTGAATGCCAGCTCCCCACATATTGCCAACACAACCTGTTGATAATACAAAGCTGAGTCATATATTGGTGTAAAGTCCTGAGGGAAACCACCACCTCCACAGAGCTTAGGCAGCATCTCAGAAGAGAAACTGCGAGGTCAGAATTTGTTGAGAATTTGAAGTTTGGCTGAAGGCAGGTCTTTGTTGGGGTAGGTTGGGGGATGAGATAGGGCCTTGAACTGGGTTGGATAAAGATCATGAAAAAGCACTGATGGGAAAAGCAAGGTGACTTCTGAGGCAAGGAATGCAAAGAATCCTAGTGCTTAATCTATGCGCTAAGGCTTACTACTGAAGAACTGACGCATCTTTCAGGATGTTCTATAATGAACAGTCTAGTTGTTTGCTTTGACAAGAGTTTCTTGGGATGGTAAAATTATGCTAATGAAGATAATGGAATAGTAAAGTCATATTAATAGACAATAAGCTGCAGGGGGAGCAATTTTGGTTCTCAATCACCTGCAGTGTCTCAAACTCTGAACCATTTCCTCTAATACCCATCTCTCCTTAACTTACTGAGTTTTTTTACTCAGAGTGCCTTCTGAGTTTTTTTCTTGGACTTCATAACTTCAGTAACTCGTATTCTCCTTTTTACTGGCTTCTCCTTGTTTCTCAGCCTGAGTAATCTGTTTAACTTTATGTTTACTAGTAATCCACAAAAGGAGTAAGCAAATTGTAGAATAATGTAAAATATAACCTGAAAACACCAGAGGTTTTTATATTAAAAGTCTTGGGTAAAGCCCATTTAAACAGGACAATGGAAATCTTTAATTTTTATCTTTAAAAAGTAGAAACCAGGCATGGTGGAAACATCCAAGTTGTATGAATCTCAAAGTATAGTAATGAAGGAATTATATTAACAAATAATTGAGCTCACTGTAAGTTTGAACCTGCATGTTCTTTGTTTGGGTCCACTTTCATTATTTAATGTATTTTCTTACTTTTGACAAAGTTCATTTTCTATTACATTCTAGATTTCCTAACATTCTAATGTTTTATTAAAAAAATGGTATGTTGCAAAACTCATTTCTTTGTAGATGGAGAAAAAACAGGCAGGCATTAACTGGTACCTGATAATATTTTATATTACTCATTCTTTAGAGAAATGTTAATTCCTATGTCTTCTCTTTCTATTTAGGCCAATTTGCGTCACAAAGTTACTCACTCAGTACAGACTGATCTTAGTCACATGAGAAGAGAAAATTTTTCACAGATATATTCTTCAAAGCATGTGAGCACGCAGTCTAAGAGGGAAGGCAGCACGGGTGTGCCCAGGCCTCAGGTTTACATAGCTGGTCTCCGCGGTGGTCAGAGTAAAACCACCTATGGGGTCAAGGTGAACTTAACTAGAGCTGTTGATGAAACCTAATTAGAGACCACCAAATTATGAACAATGGCAAATATTTCAAAGTATTTTTGCATCTGTGAAGTTTAGTTAATGTTTGGTGCTGGCACATTCATTGGTTGTGTGAATTTTTTTGAAAAAACTAAAAATGGTTTTCTGTGACGTATATTTTATCTTATTAAAATTGAAAAGTAAACTTGGTCTGTTCATCTTTTATTAGAAGTTTGGCAGCATTAAGACTGAAATCATGATACCAGCTAGATATTAAAATAAGATGATTATGCTTGGGATAGAAGTTTATCTTTAAAATTATACTTAGTGTTAAACATTAAAAATGTATTACGTAGTCAGTGTTTTAGCTTCATCAGCTATTTAATGTTTACGTAGATTAAATTGATGTACAGTTGTCCCACCTTATTCACTGTTTTACTTTCTACAGTTTCAGTGACTCTCTGTCAACTGTGATCCAAAAATATTAATTGGAAAATTCCCTAGAAATAGAAAAGTATTGTTTTAAATTGCACACCATGCCGAGTAGCATGATGAAAGCTTATGCTGCCCTGTTCTGTTCTGCCCCGATGCGGATCACCCCTTTGTCTCTCTCATCTTCACTGTGCACCCAGTTCAGTAAGATGCAGTAATAGAGAGGCCATAGTCACATGACTTTTATCATTACATACTGTTATAATTATTTCATTATTAATTAGTGTTGCTAATCTTTTACTGTGCCTAATTTATAAATTAAACTTCATCGTAGGTAGGTATGTACAGAAGGAAAAACAAAGTATATATAAAGTTAGGTACTATCCTCAGTTTCAAGCTTCCAGTGAGGGTGTTGGATCCTCATCCCCAAGGATAAGGGACAGGAACTACAGTGTGATAAAACTTCACTAATTGCGAACAATTAGAGCAAAGGTCCACGTGATATTTTTCAGATTGCAGAAATTTTACATGGGGTTACTGGCCCCTTGAAGAAAACAGAATTGTCGGCAACACTTTGTAACAGGGAGCAGCCAAGGCGGGGCCCCAAATGGGAACTTGTAATGAGATCCAGAACTCAGGGTGTCCAGGAAATATTAGAAAAATATGTATATAGGATGTCCTCGTCCCCACAGTCTGAGCTGGGGGATGGGACACATGGAGCCAGGCCACTGAAAGTTATTTTGAATAGCAACAGCTTTGCAGCTAACCTCTAGAATTTAACATATCTATAACCTTTAACTGGTTTCATAGATACGTTAAATAGCTGTGGCCGTGCTTTGAGCCAGGGGGATGGGAGTGACTTCAACCCATGATGCAACAGGGAGGCAACTCCCCCTGGTTACAGCGGCTGCCTGAGAACTTGGAGATGATTGGTTCTACACCACAGGGCCACACCTGCCCAGACTTATTATGGCAGCCTGGGAAAGCTGGAAGAATACAGGAATTCTGGCAGGTGTAACTGATTATGGGAAAAGTTAGAAATGGGGCTACAGAGGAAAATTGGCGCTGGGATTTAAAACCCAAGCATTGCAGCCATGTGGGACTTCTGGGGGAACCATGTGGCTTTGGCAAAAGTTGGGACAGTGCAGCTTTGGGGTGCTCCTTTTTGCCATGTGGCTTAGGAAGCAGGAGAGACTTTGCCTGGAAGAAAAGGGGTGAAAGGACTCCTGCTGGTGGGCCATGAGGAAGTGCCACATGGTTTTGGATTAACTGGAGATCGAGGCAGCAACACAGCGACACAGCAGATGGTGCTGGAACGGAGAGGCTGCCTGAACCACGGACTTCTTCGTCTTTTCCTGAGATACGGTACCCCCGACTGGGCAAAAGGGAGAAGGAAGGACTGTGCATTTGTGGGTATTCTAAAGGACTTCAGTATTTTTAATGAAGACATTAAGTCATT
Organism: Sturnira hondurensis; assembly: GCF_014824575.4. Taxonomy (NCBI): domain Eukaryota; kingdom Metazoa; phylum Chordata; class Mammalia; order Chiroptera; family Phyllostomidae; genus Sturnira; species Sturnira hondurensis. The sequence goes on along the minus strand of NW_028098001.1, from coordinate 7,338,664 downwards.
ACTCTAAGTCTGTATAACTTTTTAAATAAATAATCCTTTTCCTTTTCACCAATCTCTGGCATTGAGAGATGTCTTTCCCCAGCAGTGGACAAGGTGAACCTAGTACAGGGGGGAACCCCCCCAGAGTACAAGGGTGGGGCCATTCAGTATAATGTATCATTCACTCCCTCACCCGTGGGTCTGTTCTGTAACGAGTTGGCTGGCACTCCTATAAGTAGTAGCTGCACCCTTTAACAGGGCAGGCACTTCTAGCTCTGAGTTTGGCTGTCTCACAGGCTCTCCCTTTGTTTCTTTGTCTTATCTGCTTGACCCCTTAGGCAGTTGTGTTCAGGGCTCCCGTGAATTACTGATTGATAAATTTTAGAGCTGTAATTTTATTGTCTTACATGCTTCTAATATCAACTCATAGATAATAAAGGCTTCCAGGTGGAGGGACTGTTAAACCTGCTTTAATAGCTGAGTGGTTATTTATATTTAGCATATATATTTTTTCAAGCTAAGCGACTTTTGCTAAGGTGTTTGTATAATTTGTTTTCTATGTAGATTAAATGTCTTTTATAACATGAATATACTTCCAAATCCATTTTCCACAGGTTTTATAAAAGTAAACCTCAAACAGACCTACTTCTAAGTTTTCATGATTTTTATACCTGTAGTTTAAAGGTGATGTTGAAGATAGGCTGGCTGGCTATTAAGGCAAGGCCCAGGGTCAGTAAGGGGGCAGGGGGAGCGGTCTTCACTGGAGGAAGTGGGGTGGTTATAGCTCATAGTAAACTTCCCAAATCCAGGAATTTCATTTATCTATTCTATCAAGCCTCATTCACTTCTGCAAGAGTCCTAAACACAGAAAAGAATGATTGATAAGCTACAATTCAAGGTTATAACATCAAGGCTGAAAGTAAAATTACCAAGTTAATAAAAATACAATTTGATAAGCTAATCTTAATATTAGAAAGTTTTCTGGTAAGTACAACAGAATACGAATAAGGAGAGCTAGATCAAATGGTAAAGGCATCCTCTCCCAGGTCCTCCACCATCTACCCAAGCTCCGTGGCTCTCTGAAGAGTTCCAACCACATGTCTATGATCCACTGTCAGATGGTCACTAGCATTTCAACAGGTCGCAGGCTGGACTCATTTTCTCTGCTAAACTTGTTTCTCCCTCCATGTATTTCCTTCTGTGGTCAAAGGCATCAGCATCAATTCAGTAGTATAAATTAAAAATGACGTGAGTGTCCTTCTCTTACAGCCCCTACATTTAATGAGTCATGAAGCCCTGTTGATTTGGCTTGAATCGTCTTTGGGATTCATGTCTTCCTACTCTCACCACTACTGCTGTAGTTTAAGACAGTCTTACTACCTGATTCATTGGCATTATTTTTCTAAAACATAAATCTGATCATGCCACCTGACCCCCTTGCCCCAACCTCCACTTCTGTGCTTAAAACCTACTGAGACTCTTTTCCAGTACCTAGGGGATAAAGTAAAAAACCCTTCACTTATTTTGTAAGATTTTTCAAAATATATCCATTTATTTTCCAGCTTGATTTTCTATACCTGTCATGCTGTCTCCACACACCATACAGATTAGGCAAATTGAACTCTTCAGATATGTCATGGTCTTTAATACCACTGCTCTCTACTCTTGTTTTTCACTCTGAGACCTGATCTCACTCTATAGACATCCCATGAAATTCTCCTCAAACAGCCTGATTATATTTTACATTTTCAGTGAAGGTTTGTGCTGTTAACTTTGAGAGAATTAATTGCTTCTTCCTTTGTTTTTTCACTGGAGTTTGTTTGTTTGTTTGTTTATTATTTCCCTTCACATTCCTCCCCTTTGGCAACCATCAGCTTGTTCTCTATGTCTATGGGTCTATTTCTTGTTTGTTTGTTTGTTTATTTATTTTTAGGTTCTACATATGAGATATTGTCTGTCTCTGTCTGACATATCACTTAGCATAACACCCTCTAGGTCTGTCCATGTTGTTGCAGATGTCAGGATTTCATTCTTTTTGTATTGCTGAATAGTAATTCATATTCATATTCATATCCATCTATCTACCTCACATTTTCTTTACCCATTCATTTATTCATGGACATCTAAGTTCTCTTCCATATTTTTATAGCTTGGCTATTACTTGTAATGCTGCAGTGAACATAGGGGTGCATATATATTTTATAATTTGTATTTTTGTTTTCTTTGGATAAATACCCAGAAGTGAAATTGATGGATCTATAGCAGCTCTGTTTTAAATTTTTTGAGGAATCACTAAACTGTTTTCTATAGTGGCAGTACTAATTTACAATCCCACCAACAGTGCATGAGGGTCCCCTTTTCTTCACATTCTCACCAGCACTTGTTATTTGTTGATTTATTGTTGATAGCCATTCTGGTAGGTGTGATGTGATATATCACAGTGGTTTTAATTTGCATTTCCCCGATGATAAGTGAAGTTGAGCATCTTTTCATATGTCATTCATCTGTATGTCCTCTTGGAAGAAATATCTATTTATGTCCTCTACCTACATTTTAAATTAGATTTTGTTTTGGTGTTAGGTTTATGAGTTCTTTATATATTATATATATAAATGACAGCTTTATCAGATATGTCATTTGTGAATATTTGTCTCCCATTCAGTGGGTTGTTTTCATTTTTTTACATGCATATCATGGCTGATTAATTGTACTGTGGTTGTTCAGAATCATAGGCTTTGGCTCCATCCACAGAGATGCTGAATGTTACCCTTTGAAGTCATTGAGTAGAGAACTGGGTTAAGAGGCATACTTATATGAATGTCCACAGTCCAGTAAGTGCCCTCCTTGGTACACATATAAATCAATCCAATCTCAGACTCAGTGTGATGTAAAAGCACACAGGAGAGCAGAAGAGAAGCTGCATCAGCCACTGCCCTTTTGTAAATGTTTGAATTCGGCTGCTCTAGGAGACCACATCAAACTTAGTTCTGAACATAGTGGAATATGGAAGGGCAGGTGTTTGCTGGAGATGTCCATAAGGTCAATCACAGAGGCCTGAGGATACCTGGGGTCTTTTTTTTATCATGAAGGTTTTTTTTGAATATTTTGGTTGTTGTTCAAGTATGGTTTTCTGCCTCCCCCCCCACCTCCCCACCACTCTAGCCTTCCCCACCTCTGTCCCCTGGTTCCACCCCACCTTGTTATTGTCTATGTGTCCTCTATAACTGTTCCTGCAAACCCTTTACCCTTTACCCCTATAATCATTGGTCAGCCTTTTCCCCTCTGGTCACTGTCAGCCTGTTCTCAATTTCAGTGTGTTTGGTTGTATTTTGCTTGCTTGTTCATTTTGTTCATTAGGTTCCTGTTAAAGGTGAGACCATACAGTATTTGTCTTTCATTGCCTGGCATATTTCACTTACCATAATGCTCTCCAGGTTCATCCATACTGTCACAAAGGGTAGGAGCTCCTCCTTTCTTTCTGCTGCATAGAATTCCATTGTGTAAATGTACCATAGTCTTTTGATCCATTTATTTACTGATGGGCACCCAGGTTGCTTCCAACTCTTGGCTATTGTAAATTGTGTTGCTATGAACATTGGGATGCATAGGTTCTTTTGGATTGGTGTTTCAGAGTTTCCATGTAGCAATATTTTCACTGACATATCCCCCAGAGTAAAGGACATAAAGAAAAGAATAAACAAATGGAATCTCATCAAAATAAAATGCTTCTGCACAGCTTAAGAAAACAGCATTAAAATGAAAAGAGAACCAACTGTATTGGAAAACATATTTGCCAATGGTACCTCAGACATTGGCAGATCTATCCATTTTGGGGGGATATTTTTTTTGGAAGATCATTTTTTTGACAGTAGGGTGTTGAAATCCCCTACTACAATTATGTTGCTTTCAATATCTTTCTTGAAGTCCTCCAAGATTTTCTTTATGTATTTGGGTGTTTCTATTTTGGGTGCATATATATTTACAATGTTTATGTCTTCCTCATGGAGTCTTCCCTTGAGTATTATGAAGTGACCTTCTGAGTCTCTTTTTATGGCTCTTTTTTGGAAGACTATTTTGTCTGATTTGAGTATTGCTGCCCTGGCTTTTTTTCCTGTCCGTTTGCTTGGAAAATTTGTTTCCAGCCCTTCACTTTCAGTCTGTGTAGGTCTTTTGTCCTGAGGTTGGTCTCTTGTAGACAGCATATGTGTGGGTCATACTTTCTTATCCATTCAGCTATTCTATGTCTTTTGATTAAAGCATTTAATCCACTTATGTGTAAGGTTATTATTGATAGGTACTTATTCATTGTCATTTTTTTGTACCTGTCTTCCTCTCTCCCTCACTCTTTTCCTTCCTTTCCTTAAAGCAGTCCCTTTAGCATCTCTTACAGAGTTTGTTTGATGGAGGCATATTCTTTTAGACTTCTTTTGTCTGGGAAGCTCCTTATTTGGCCTTCTATCTTGATTGAGAGCCTTGCTGGGTAAAGTAACCTTGGTTACAGGCCTCTGGTTCTCATTACTTAGAATATTTCTTGCTATTCTCTTCTTGCTTGGAGTATTTCCATTGAGAAGTCAGCTGCTAGCCTTATCGGGGCTCCCTTGTATGTTACTTCCTGTTTCTCCCTTGCTGCCTTTAAAACTCTCTCTTTGTCTTAGAATTTTGCCATTTTAATGATGATGTGTCTTGAAGTGGGCCTTTTTGGGTTCCTGTTGATTTGGGATTCTCTGTGTTTCCTGGATTTGTGTGACTTTTTCTCTCATCAAATTAGGGAAGTTTTCCATCATTACTCTTTCAAATTTCAATGTTGTCCTGCATTTTCTTTAACCTCTTATCATTATTTCTGAGCTTCTTTTCCTTTTCTTGCTCTTTCTGGGTGTTTTTTTCTACCTTGTCCTCCAGCTCGCTGATCCAATCCTCTGCTTCATCTACCCTGCTTTTGATTCCTCCGACTCTATTCTTCAATTCAGAAATTGTATTCTTCATTTCCTCTTGGCCCTTGTTGATAGTTTTTATTTCCTTTTTCATGTTGATATGGCTTTCAGTGAGTTCACTGTAGTTTCCCTGTAGTTTTTGGTAATCTTCTGTGAGTTCATTAAGTTTCCTGATAAACATTGCTTTGAAATCAATATCTGATTGTTGACTTGCCTCTATTTCATTTAGCATTCTTCTGAGGCTTCTTCCTTTCCTTTCATTTGGGGATTGTTTCTTTGTCTTCCCATTGTTTGTGAGACTCTTCTTGTTAGCCTCTGCTACTTAAATTGATCTGTTCTGACTCCCTGGGTTTTTGGTGTGAACTTCTACAGTAGAAGACCTGTGAGATTCAGTGGTGCAGTCTCCTTAATCTCCTGAGCTTGCTGGTCTTGGGCTATCGTTTATGTTGGCTCTCTGTATGTCTTTGGGTTTTGATTGTTGTTGGGTCTTTCTTTGATGGGTCTTTCCCTCCAGCTAGTTAACTGAAGGTCACTCTGTCCACCATATCTTGTATTCTGTTGTGCAGGTGTGAAGAGATTGTGTTGAAGCTGATCCTTCTGTATGTATGAGGTTTTGAGGCTTCTCTCTTGCTCTTCTACAGTTGTTTGTACTTGGTAATTTCTCCACCATTTAATTGTATTTCCAGATCTGTTCTGGATTGAGGTTAGTGTGGCTTCCACTTCCTCCTTCATTTTCTTCCATTCTTATCTGTTGGTGATTCATTTGTTGGTGGGTTTCTTCTTCCAGCAGATATATTGGTGTTCACAGCTCCCACCTTTTTTTATTTTGTGATCAGTTGGAAGGGGAGGGCAAAATGGTTTAAGACAGTGGGAGTGTATTCTATGGTATTTAAAGTACCAACCTGTAGAGAAGAGATAGGAGATCCTTTAGATATGTGTAGTGTTAACCATAATATTTCACCCAACTAGCCACTTTTTAGAAAGGGTGGAAAAAAGATAAGACTCTTGTTAGGGGCAGGAAAGAATCGTGAGTTGGATCTAGAAAGCAGTGTGCTTGTGGGAGGTCAGATTATTAGGTAAGGTTAGAGTAAATGATAGAAAATAGGTCTAGTGTGTGAGAGAATAGAGTTAACCACCACAGTAATAAAGTTCAGGAAACAGTGAAGTGAGCTAAGATTCAGGAGGGATGCTGTGTAGTATTTACAATTGTGTGGAACAGCAATTACTTACAATAGTAATGGAGCAACATTTGTATGACAGAATCTATGTGATCTGAATAACAAGAATTGAAGTACAAGACCTAGAGTAGTGTGCTATTGGAACAGAAGCAAAGTGAAAGATGGAAAATTAAAAATATGTTATAAAAGACAGAACAAGGGAAACCAAACAATGCAATTTAACAAATCAGATGAGAGAGACTAACCAGAAAAAAAGAGAAATACCAAAATACTAATAAAGTAAAAGATACAAGAATAATGAAAAATAATAATAATATTAATATACAATAACTTGCAAGTTCTCTGGAGTGACAAAGTGAACTTTGTCTCACTGTCTCAGTTGTTGGGATGACCCCTTTTTGGGTCTAACACTGGTCTGTCACAGCTCCAGGTTTTATTGTCTCATTGTGGGAATTTTTAAAAAAGGAAGGAAGAAGGAATACAAAACGAAAGGAAGGAAGGAAGAAAGAAGGAATTTAAAAAAGAAAAGAAAGGGACAAGGAATTTAGAAAAAGAAAGAAAGAAAGCCTTCTGCTGGCTTTAAACTGGCCGACCCAGTTCTGTTGGTCTTCCTGGCTGCAGCAAGCTGAGGAGGGATTGGTTTCCCTTTTTTCCCTTCCTGAGCCACACTTTTCACAGTTGCCCAGCCTCCAGCCCCTCATTTTGCTGATGATGGTTTCCTTTGCTGAGCAAAAATTTTTAGTTTGATATAGTCCCATTTGTTTATTTTTCTCTTTTGTTTTCTTTGCTTGAGGAGATATATCCAATATTTATACTCATATCATTTAAAGTAAATAGTATATATATGTTTGTCTGTATTCTTTCTGCTTTACTGAATTTTTTGAGATTCAGACTGTGTATTATTAATGTTTATATCCCTGGCATTTGTATAGTATCTTATTGTACGATTAAATTTTAAAAAAGGGAATGAATGAAAGGGCAAACTTGAAGCAAGGTGTTTATTGATTGAGTGATGATTTCAATAGTCAAGGTAGGAATTGATAAGGAGTTCAGCAACAAAGTACTTTTTGGAAAGGAAGAGAGAGGAAACAGAGAGGGAAAACAAATCATTTTTAGGAAGTGGTAGGAAATAAAATTAGATAATAAAATTAGAATAAAAGTAGGGAAGATGTGGCTTTTGAAGGATTTTGAAAGCCAAGCAGAGGGATATGTTGTCTTCCTGTAACAGGACATTAGAAAAACACTGCAGAATCATGAAAATAATTGATATTGGGAGAGCGGTTATTGAGTCAGGGAGATGACTAGGAAGCTGTTCCAAGAACCAGGCAGGCTATATGGTAATGAATGACCGAAGGACCTAATGTGAGATTTAATGAATGCAATACAACATCTCAGGAAAGGGAGGGGAAAATATCAAAGCATGACCTCAGGGGTTCTGCCCTAGGAGATCAAGGATAATGGAGAAAAAGAACTGGTTGATCAAAAGAGATAAAGTGTTTAGACTGGAATGTTTGAGTTTAAGGGATGACAAAAATAGTAAGACAGAGGTGACTGGAATTTGAGCTGGAAAAGGATGATTTGGGAGGCCATCCCCAGGGCATAGGGATGGAATGAAAAGGAAGAGATAAGACAGAGGCAGTTGAAGAGTGGAAAAAGACAGAAAAGAATCTCTGTGGTCATGGAAGGAAAGTCTAGATCTGCCACTTCCTACTGTGCTACTTAACATCTTTTGGTTGCAGTTTCTTCATCATAAAAACTGGACAATTATAATTCCCAAGAGGTTGTCAAGGGGATCAAATGAAATAACCTATATAAAGCTATTAGATGGTGAATAAGGACTTTGTCAATGTTAACCAAGGGAGGAGAAACTCCATTGCCTTATTCTACTGTACTCCCAACCCTTATTTTTCTCACTTTCTATTTTGTAGCTCTCAGTGCCCAGAATAATGCTTAGCATGGATGGCTTCCAGTAAATGCCTGATGACTAAACAAAAGAGGGTGAGGAATGAGAAAAAGTCAATGGAGGAGGCAACTGCTGAGCTCTGTTTGAATAGAGTTGGTTTGGATGGAAATAAGATTGCTGCGATATAAGCAGAAAGTGGTAGAAAGAACTACAGACTACATGTCAATGACTGTCAGCGGGAAAAGAAAAATGAGATGTGGTAACTAAAAAAGGAAGCAAAGACAAGAATGAGTTATGCTCAAAAAAGGAATGTTCAGATTTTGATGATTATTACTCACGTTTAACAGTCCTAGTCTAGACACTAAAATTTACATGGTCTCCTTGTACTTTTTTATTTTCTCAATTATAAAATTCAATAATTCTTCTGGAATGTCTTTAGTAATATTACACCATAGGAGAGTTCTAAAATAACAGTAACCAAGCAAATTGGTTTTATATGAGTTTCTTAATAGCAGAATGAGTAGTATGTTTAAATGGTCATGGAAACAATTATGTTGAGGCATCTTCATTTGTCTACAGGTTCTTTATGATTAATGGTTTAACTATACTTTAAACCTTAGCACTTCTACTAATCTATTCTATAGCTACCACATTTTAATTTAACTATAATCCCCTAACACTCCTGGTCTTTGTTTACTGTTCAGTACTTTTTTAGTTCTCACTTTTACTTTATTACCAAGAGATGAGGTCTGGGTTTCCTTTTGAAGAATTCATTGAGATTATGGTAGCTCTCATGCCTGAGCAGAGATAGAAGTGAGCAGGGTATCAAGGTAAATACTGCAGCTTGATGGTGATAATCAGGAATACCATTACCAGACCTCCAGTCAAAATAGCGGCATAGGTAAACACACCTTGCATCCTCACAGAACCACATGAAAATGACAATGAAACTATAGAACAATCATCATTCAGGACCATCAGAAATGGAGCCGAATGGAAGTCCTGAAACTAAGGAATTAAGGAACCAACTATTGGGTTGGCCAAAAAGTTCATTTACTTTTTTTTCCCATACAATGGCTCTAGTACTACTTAGTTGTATTTAACTTCATTTGAAACAATGTTTGATTGTATTGTGACAGCTGTCATATCAGCATACATTTTAAAAAAACATCAAAATTGCTGAATTTTTGTTTAGCCATTTTAACATTGAAGATGGAAGAAAATATACAACATTTCTGGTATATTATGCTTTATTATTTCAAGAAAGGTAAAAACACCCTGGCTGGTGTAGCTCAGTGGACTGAGCATGGACCTGCGAACCAGAGGATCGGGGTTCGATTCCCAGTCAGGGCACATACCTGGGTTGCAGGCCAGTTCCCGGCAGGGGACACACGATACATTGTGTGTTCTCGGCAGAGGCAACCATACATTGATATTTCTCTCCCTCTCTCCTTCCCTTCCCCTCTAAAGATAAATAAATTAAAATATTTTTTTAAAAAAAGAAAGAGTTCTTTATAAAAAAAAAAGAAAGGTAAAAACAACTGAAACACAAAAAGATTTCTGCTGTTTATAGATCTTTTGACTGATCAAATGTGTCAACAGTGATTTGAAAAGTTTCTATTGACATTTTGGCCAAATAATTCTTTGCTGTGGGGCTGTCTTATGCATTGGAAGATGTTTGGCAGCACCCTTAGCCTCTACCCACCAGAAGCCAATAGCAGGAGATGAGCTGACATACTCAAAATATCCAAATCAATAAAGTTATTTGTGAAAATGAAAAAATGTGTCTTTTACTTTATGGAAAAAACCAAATGGACTTTTTGGCCAACCCAGTACAGTGTAACTGGTAGGAGGGGCAGAGATATGGAATGTGTTGGTCCCACACCCATGTGTGGCAGATAAAAACTGACAGGGAATTCTCAGGAGCGAAGAGTTCCAGTCCCACAATAAGACCCCAGCCTAGGGTTCCAGTGCCAGGAATATAAGTATTCATAACTTCTGGCTGTAAAAACCAGCAGGGATTGAGGCTTTGGAAGACAGAAACTGCTGAAATCTCTGGCAGTTCTACTTAAAGGACCCATGCACAGACTTACTCAGACTCATTTGCTGAGCTCCAGTATTAGGGAAGTAAATTGAAATGTACCAGCGACATACAAGGAGGAACTGAATTTCCCAGCATCAGGGCAAGAGCTGGGAATAGCTCTCTCCCAGAGAGAAGTGCTGGCAGAGGCCACTATTCCTTTTCCGAGCCTATCCCCTGCAGAACCACAGAGCTGGCAGGCAGGCTTTATACTGGATACTCCACCAACCTTATTCATACTGTTTACCTGACCCTGGAGATTCCTTGATGTCCTGCCCCACCTAATTTGTGGGCCAATCCAAGCTGTTTCAGTGGCTGTTCCATATGAATGGCTGGTCTTGGCTGATGCTTCACATCTTCCTAAATTCTCTCAAACAAGCAATAGCTGGCCTCAGCAATCCCCCAGACCCCAAACCCCTTGCTAAGTGCCTTCAGGCCTGGGACTAGCAGCAATCAGCCTAAATTCACAGGTTGATTTCATCTAGGAACCTCAAAATTCCAGCACAAGAAGCAGCCATCTACAGATCTCTTTGTAGCTTATACTGTTTGAGCCCAGACAGAAGCAATGGCTGACCTTGGACATGCCAACAGCAATCAAGGCTTAATTACAATAGGAGGATGTACATAGCCCACACAATGGGTGCAGCTCAAGTACCCAGCTTGGGTAATAGGGGAGTCTGTGCTACTGGGCCATACAGGACACATACTACATTAGGACACTCTACCAAGCTTGGGAGACATTGCATCTCTACTTAATACATAGAAAGAAACACAGGGCGGCTACCAAAATGAAGAGACAAAGAAACATGGCTCAAATGAAAGAAAAGAACAAAACTCCACAAACAAAACTAAACAAAATGGATACAAGGAAGCTACTAGATGCAGAGTTCAAATACTGGCTATAAGGATTCTCAATGAACTTAGGGGAAGAGCATTTGAACTCAGAACTTCAACAGCATAAAAAAGGATATGCAAAGCATAGAAAGAAGCAGTTAGAAATGAAGGATGCACTAACTGAAATGAAGAACAATATACAGGGAATCCACAGTAGAGTGGATGGAGCTGAGAATCAAATAAGCAATTTGGAACATAAGGAAGCAAAAAACAACCAATCAGAATAGCAAAAAGAAAAAAGAATCCAAAAAAAATGAAGACAGTGTAAGGTGCCTCTGGGACAACTTCAAGAGTACTAACATGTACATCATTGAGGTGCCAGAAGGAGAACAGAAAGCAAGAAATTGGAAGTCTATTTGAAAAAATAATGAAAGAAAACCTCCCTAATTTGGTGAAGGTAATAGACATGCAAGTCCAGGAAGCACAGAGTCCCAAACAAGATGAAGTCAAAGAGGCCCACACCAAAATCCATCATAATTAAAATACCAAAAGTTAAAGAGAGGACCTCAAAAGCAACAAGAGAAAAGTATTTAGTTACCTATAAGAAAGCCCCCATAAGACTGTCAGCTAATTTCTCAAAAGAAACTTTGCAGGTTAGAAGGGATTGTTAAGAAATATTCGAAGTGATGAAAGGCAAGGACCTATAACCAAGATTACCCAGCAAAGCTATCATTTAGAATCATAGGACAGATAAAGAGCTACCCAGACAAGAAAAAAATGAATGGAGTACATCACCACCAAACCAGTATTATATGAAATGCCAAACAGTCTTCTTTAAGAAAAAAGAGGATATAAAAAATATGAACAAGAAAATGGCAGCAGATACAAATCTTTCAATAGTTGAATCTAAAAAACAAAATAAACAAGCAGAGCAGAAATAGAGTCGTAGACACAGAGAACATTTTCATGGTTGCCAGATGGGACAGGGTGGTGAGGTTGGGTGAAAAAGGTGAAGGAATTAAGAAGTAGAAATTGGTAGTTACAGAATAATCATGAGGATGTAAAGTGTAGCATAGGGAATAGAGTAGCCAAAACAAACATATGCATGACCCGCAGACATGTACAACAAGGTGGGGATTGTCTGAGGGTGTGGTGTTGGGGAGCTAGGTGGGGGAGGGCAAAGGGGGAAAATTGGGACAACTGTAATAGCATAATCAGTAAAATATAATTTTTTTAAAAGGAATAGCAGTCCTGGCTGGTGTGGCTCAGTGGTTGAGTATTGGCCTGCAAAACAAAGTGTCGCTGGTTCAGTTCCCAGGTGGGGCATGTGCCTAGTTGTGGACCAGGTCCCCAGTGTGGGGCACATGAGAGCAGCCAAATATTGATGTTTCTCTTCCTCTCTTTCTCTCTCCCTTCCTCTCTCTAAGACAAACAAACAAACAAATAAAATATTTTTAAAAATAAAAAGAAATAAAAAAATAAAAAAGATAAAAAGAAATATCATTAGGCTTTCAATTTGCAATTGAAATAGTTGCTTAGCTTATTGTTGGACTAATTACATTGTAGTTCACATGTTTAGGACTGATGCTTGCATTAACCAGTATTGTAAAGAAAGCTAGGCATATATAAAAAACACACATTAAGCCAATATTTTCTCTCCAAGACTTAGGATAATTCAGAATAGAAAAGGAAAAATTAGTTCAAACCAAGAATGTAAATATCTGCTTGGCTATGCATTGGTCTAGGATAACAAACAGAAAAGCCAGATGTAAAGTTAATGGGAAATAATATTTCTCCCAAGCACATGCTGTAAACTATTAATAACAACCCCACTTTTGGCTCTTTACAATAATACACTAGTAGGAAACTTATTATTGAAATTATATCATTAAAAATGAAACATTTGATCAGTGATGGTGGCCAAGATAGAGGTGTACATGGATACACTGTGCCTCCTTGCACAACCAAAATTAAGGACAACAAAAATTTAGAAACAAAAACACAACCAACAAAGAGAAAATTGAGCTGTATGGAAGTCAAACAACCATTCATCCAGACTGGTAAGAGGGGTGGAGTCGGTGGCCAGTGGAGAGGGGTCTTGGCAGGAAAAAGTGGCAGTTGGTAGACCTGGGGCATGCAGGCAGCAGCTAGCAGACTCTGGACTCAGGGAGGCAACAAGCAGACCCAGTGAGGCACACAAGGTGGCCAGCAGACCACGATCACAAATTTGCTCACAGATAAACCAGGCAAAAATGGGCAGTGAGATGGAATGTGCAACCCAGGACCCCAGTGCTAGGAAATAAAGCCTAAAATCACCATGGAAAATACTTGTGGGGGTTGAGGTGCTGGGAGAGGCTCCCAGCCTCACAGGAGAGTTTGTTGGAGAGACCCAGAGGGTCCTAGAATGTACACAAACCCACCCACCCAGGAACCAGCACCAGAAGGGCCCAGTTTGCTTGTTGGAAGCAGCAGAAGCAGAAGGGACTGAAATCCAAGAGAGAGCTGAGCAAGTCTCCCTTGTTCCCTCTCTGACCCTGCCCCCACATATAGCCTCACAGCCCAGAGACTGGGTTGCCCTGCCCTGGTGAACACCTAAGGCTCCGCCCCTCACTACATAACAGGCACTACCAGACTCCCCCCACCAAAAAATGGCTCAAATGCAAGAACAAATCAAAGCCCCAGAGCCAATACTTTTAAGCAACCCAAGAGGTAGCCAACCTATCAGATGTACAGTTCAAAGCACTGGTGATGAGGATGCTCATAAAATTGGTTGAATTTGGTTGCAAATTCAATGAAAAAAATAAAGGCTATACTAAGTGAAATGAAGGAAAATGCATAGGGAACCAATAGGGGTGGAAAAAAAACTAGGACTCAAATCAATGGAGTGGACCAGAAGGAAGAAAGAAACAACCAAACAGAAAAGAATGAAGAAACAAGAATTCAAAAAAATTAAGAGAGGCTTAGGAACCTCCAGGACATCTTTAAATATTCCAACATCTGAATTATAGGGGTACCAGAAGGGGAAGAGGAGAGGGGGGAAGAGGAGAGGAACAAGTAGAAAAATTATTTGAACAAATAATAAAGGAGAACTTCCCCACATAGACTTCCAGGAAGTCCAGGAAGCTCAGAGAGTCCCAAACAAGTTGGACCCAAGGAGGAACACACCAAGGCACATCATAATTACATTAGCCAAGATTAAAATGAAGGAGAGAATCCTAGAAGCAGCAAGAGATAAGGGGACAGTCACCTACAAAGGAGTGCCCATCAGACTGTCAGCGGATTTCTCAAAAGAGACCTTACAGGCAAGAAAGGGCTGGGAAGAAGTATTCCAAGTCATGAAAGGCAAGGACCGACTACACCCAAGATTGCTCTATCCAGCAAAGCTTTCATTTAGAATGGAAGGACAGATAAAGTGCTTCTCAGATAAGGTCAAATTCAAGGAGTTCATCATCTCCAAGCCCTTATTATATGAAATGTTAAAGGGAGTTATCTAAGGAAAAGAAGATGAAAAACATGTACAGTAAAATGACAGAAAACTCGTAATTATTAATAACCACACCTAAAACAAAAACAAAAACAACTAAGCAAACATCTAGAACAGGAACAGGACCACAGAAATGGAGATCACATGGAGCCTTAGCAACAGGGGAGTGGGAGGAGGAGAGGGGGAAAAGATACAGAGAATAAGTAGCATAGATGGTGGGTAGAAAATAGATAGGGGGAGGGCAAGCATAGTATGGGAAATGTAGAAGCTAAAGAAGTTATGACACATGGACATTCCCACGGGGGAATGTGGGTGGGAGAGGGTGTGCAGGGCAGAGGGGAATGAAGGGGAGAAATGGGACAACTGTGATAGAATAATTAATAAAATATATTTTTAAAAGAATGAAACATTCTATTTTTGCTTGGAGGATTAAATCACTCTGACACAAAAAAGCAGCCTCAACTTCCAACCTAGGTGAAAAGTCTTCATTTAAAGGACTCCTAAATACAACAGTCCACCTCTATAATTATAGTTTCCAAGAAAGAGGATCCCAAGACCATTCTGCAATCCAGATCTGATGTTGCTCTCATCACACCCAGCCCTGCTTTGAACCTATCAAAACACTACTTTCTTTAAATTTTACTTAAGTCCACTCTTCCTCCAAATTCTATAACTCTATTCTTTTGTTTCCTGAAACACCCCATGCAGTTCCTCCAGTGTGCAATTTCCTTCACTAAAATGGGTTAAATACCCTCACTCTATCTGACTATAGGTTTTGTCCCTGGTGGTCTTGGGCTGATCACGTTAGCACAAGAGGTATCAAAATCCATCAAAGTTCATGTCGATGATGTAGGAAGTCTTTGTGGGAAATGAAAATTTATAAGAAAAGTAGGGTTCAGTAAGCAAAATATGTTAATTGAATTAGAAATGCCACAAAAATTGCCTGGCAGATTTTATCCAGCATTCTAATTGTGATCAGCAGTGTGTGTGTGTGTGTGTGTGTGTGTGTGTGTGTGTGTGTGTGTGATACTGTTCTCCATCACTTCACCAGAAGGTACTATATAGTGCCTTGAAGTATAGTGAAGTCTGGGACTCCAGAAAAATCAAGATTGGCCTGGAACCATTTGTTGATAGAAATAATAATTTTTTAAAAAGTTTCAAAAGTCTTGTGCAGGCTTAAAGAAAGGAGCAGACTTACAAGAGCCATATTGGGGTCGAAAGGAGAATAATTATAGTTAATTAAACTAAATTGAGACTATAATGACTCTAAAACAGAAAGAGAGAAACTATAAAAAGCATTAGTTATAAAATAAAAGAATGAATATATGATAGAATATTTTACTTTTTTAAATTAATTTCAAGCACACATAGTTGTCTAAGTACATGTATAAGAACATACACAGCAGGGAACTGAGTAATTCCACAGATGGGAACTGTATCAATTACAGGAAGAGGTGATGAGTACTAGTGAGCACACATTCAAGTATCTGACTCCACAAAGTCAACTGTGGTCTTTTATGAGCCTTTCCTGATATTTATATGATAATAATATGGCAAAATTTTCCAATAATGTTAATAGACCACATACAACATCTTTCCAGAAGATATCCAGCCATGTAATATAAAAAAGAGATCTTTATTGAAGAAGATACAAGATACAAGAAAAATTTTACATAGGACAATGATGCCTCAGTCCCTTTCAAAGTAGGAACCTTGGGACCTCACACAGTTCTCTCATTCTCCGTGGACTGTCTTGTCATATTTTCCTGACTCTCATTGACAGTCTGAAATCTCTTCCCTTTCAAAGGTGATTTTAGTTTTGGGAAAAAACAGAAGTCACAGGGCACCAAATCTGGGCTTTAGGGGGACTGAGTCACTTAAGTGATTTGATGTTTTGCAAAAAAAACTCTTCATGAGATGTGATGCATGAGTGGATGTGTTGTCCTGATGAAGCTGCCAATCATTAGTTGCCCATAGTTGCTGCCTTCTGAATCATCCAAAGAGTTTCTGTGGAGGAATGTTCAAGCATAATGCAAAATCTGATGCATATTTGTTGTTCTATTCCCTCAGTCATTTAAAATGCGTCAACCACACAGTACATGTGCTTACTCAATCATGTCTATCTCCCCCACTGAGTAGTACAGTGAAGTAGCCATGGTTCATGTATGCACATTACAGTCCACTCTCTTTGCTGCCAGGTTACAGTGATGTTGTGCAAATCATTCTCCTTATATTAACAATGGCTGGACTTTTTTTTTTCCCAGACAGACCTCATATATCTGAATGTATATCTAACGATAAGACAACAGTATATGACATTAACCACCCAAATCTCTTAACATCATTTTGGAGAAACATCATTCTTCAGAGGTTGTAGCCTGCTGGGCATCTCAGAATGTTGTACTCCTAATGTTGTACTCCTGTTCATTTGAGGGATGAGGTACCTTTATAGTATTTTAAACCAATTCACATATGTCGAAAGCCTTTTGTTTTGCCAATAAATTATTTCTAACATTGCTAATGCTTATTAATATCCCCTATTTAAAGCGGAGCTTATAGAAGTTGAAGTAAATGCCTGTTGATATGTCTATTGTTTTTGAAGCCCTTTTCTTGTGTGACTATCATGTAGTTAGAATGTCTGTGTAGGTAAATATAACAAGCATGATAATGCTGACAATAAAGTCACAGGTATAATACTTCTGAATATGTGATTGATGATTGATATGGACTCTGGCAGAGTGGAGTCCGTGTGTTGTGGCTGCATTGAAGAAATTCACATGGACTGCAGAAAGTCCTGTGGAGAAAAAAGGACAGCATGGCCACTTGCTCAGTGAGAGAGGGCCCCCACCCCCACCTGGACAGGCTTTTATTGCTTTTTCGGGCATGTTACATAGAGGATGGTCCTCATTGACTGTGCACAGGTTCCCTTTAGGAGATACCTTTTTCAGATAATAAAGGAAAGAATGTTGCTTATGATGTCAAAGAAAGGGATGCTTGCAAATCAAGGGGAAAAGTGGTTGAACTGGTTACACTCCATACTTGGGAGGTTTAGCACAGACTTTAGGAAGTTACTTTAAAGATATGCAGTAAGGATTTTCTATCTCAATTCAGGATGAGGAAGTTTTAGCAAAAGCAAGCCCCAAAGCAGCCTAGGTACAATGCAGGCCTGATTCCCCAAAGGAGAACCTATCTGTGGGCCTGGGTCCTGTGTGCTGACCTGCTCCCTGCCAGTTTTCCGAATCAGGCCATTCACCACTGCCACGCAGATAGATTCCCTGTATGTGATAAAATTATATTAAGTTTAAAAAAGAGGTAACAGTGGAAGGAAATGAGTGAGCTGGAAGTTAAAATGTTGCAGAAAGTAGTTTCTGTTATTTTATGAATCGTGGGAGTTTCTACAATAACTTCTTTTGAGAAAAGTAACTTTAATAATCATATCTGAACTGTGATATACAAAAATGATCATTTTCAGAATAAATTTTAAAATGGCTAGAGTAATGTCACAGAAAAAGTTTCTAGAAATAACATAGTTCTGTTAGATTTATAGAGTATGCCTAAAACAATATCAGAACATATGTATGGGGGTGGGCAGAAACAGTGGGTAAAGGCAGAATTTACAGATAGAAACAAAAACTTGCCTTTTGAGATCTTTCTCACCTTAAGCCTGAATGCTTCATGATCCCAAAGAATCCAGCTACAACAAATTACCTCATAACTTGCTTTGCTTTGAAATACAATACACTGGTTATATTCTCAAGTTGTATGAAGTTGCTTAAGCAAACTTAAAGTCATGAGCATGACTTCCGGATGTGTTCTTTTTATGTCAAGTGCCTTAACTAAGCAGTTTCAGGCCTCCAGTATTTTTCCACATTCTTTCAATGCTTTTCCATGCATTACAAGAGTCTCATAGTCATTCACAGCTTCTCCTGCCTTATCCTTATCCTGAGGAGAATCCACCAACTGTTCACCAGACAAAAGCCCAGGGTCACCAGGAGAGGTCTCCTGAGCTACAGCACCAGACTTAAGTGTAGTTACCCAGCTGTACTTATTTTCTGAAGACAGGGTTTCTCTGCAAGGTTCCCCTTCTGTACAGTCTGAGGCTTCACCTCAGTTCTCTTCAACTGCTTTCCTCAGTTCTTTCCTGCAGATAATCTTCAGTTACCTTTGCTTCACTGTTGGTTTCAAGTCTTTTCTCCATATTCTCCATGTGGTCTTAAACTCATATTAAATAAGAGACCTCCTAGAAGCCAGGGATCTTCTAGAGCTCACAGACTTATTTTAGGTGAAAAAAAAAAAACCTTCCAAGTGGATTGATGTCACTTTTGCAAGTTGAAGCATCAAATTATTTTACAGTAAGAACTGAAAGGGAGATGTATTGAATGGATTTGTGCTTGAGGTATCTTTAAAAATATCATGTTCATCTTCATGATCTGAAACAATCCTTCTAGTTTTACTTCTGACCTTTATATTGACTACTTCTGACTCATCATCTTCCTCAGGAAGATCCATACTGCGCCCTGCTTTGCTATGCACAAACTCTGCTCTAGAATTAGCGGCAGAGCCACACAAGCTATTTTCTTTTTCAACATGCTCTGAAGACTAACTGGCAAGATTTTGTTCATTGTCTGCAGAATCTTCCAAGAGTCAGCCAGAGGTGAGCGTGTCTCCATCAACAATTCCTTGATGTGATCTAGGGACACAAATTTCCTGTATATTTCTTGTAAAGGTACAACACATATCCAAATAATTAAATCACTTTTTCTGGAAAGGGAAGGAATTTCATAAATGGCATCAACATCTGGATTCTTTTCACAAGGTCTGACCTCTGAGTTACTTGACTTTTTCTTCTGTACCTCTTCTTTAGTCTTCTTGAAAAAATAGAGTTTGATGATTGTCATTAAGTTTCAGATATTTTAAATCCCAAGGCTTTTCCCCCTGGAGTTGCATCTTTTTCTCTTGCTCTGTTAATAGGATTTTCTGTTCCTAACAGAGACCCTTGACAAGCAAAGTCAAACATGGACCACAGTTCTTGTAAATTATTCTGGATAGGGGTTCCTGTGAGGAGGATGCGGTTACTGGCAGAGACAACATGAGCACATATCGTTTGTTGACTCAGTAGATGAAGATTTTATTTTATGTGTTTCATCAAGGATGACATAGTCCCACAAAAACTCTTGGCCATTCAAGGTTGAAAGTTGCTACCAATTATTGATTAACCTTTGGTATGTAGTGATAATGACACCATTCCTTTGCCGAATCCGACTGAGGTTTCTGATACGTTCATCCTTACTAGGACTATGAAAGGTTTTGACTCTCACTCCTGGAGTCCACTTGTCAAATTCTTTTACCCATGTGTTAATAAGACTGGTTGGCATGATCAGCAGCACATGATTTACAAGTGAAGCATCGAATATACCAGAAAGGAAATTGATGATTTGAACAGTCTTCCCCAATCCCACATCATCTGCCAAGATACCACCTTTTCTTCCAACCCTGTATAGGCTGCATAGGAAAGCTGTGTCTTCGTGTTCAAATAGTTGGTCCTGCAGTTCTGGATAAAGCAGCAGGCCAGAGTTGCACACATCTGTGAAGTCATCATCTTCATGATCTGCGAACTCCTCCAAGGCTTCCTGTAGTTTTTGGATTCTGCTCATCAGCTTTTCATTGGGAAAAATGTCCTTTGCCAAATAGAAAACTTTAAATGCTTCTTCCAGATCCCTATTCTTAGTAGCTTCTTTGGCCTCTTTCACATATCTCAGGTAATGGGCAGCCTGCCCAGGGCTTAGAGCCTCGGCTTCCACAAACCCCTGGGAAGCCTCCATGATTTTCAGTTTAGGTCCTAGGAATCTCTGCCGGAGATTGAATCTCGCTTGTTCCCACCCTGCTCTTCAATACCTTTGACAGGCATGAATCACAGAGTCTAACTCCAAATCCTTATTTGCTGTCAAATCACCTGGGCGGGACTACAGTTCCCAGAAGGCAATGCTCTGCTCCCTAAACTCCGCTCCCTTAGTCGGCGGGATTTGTAGTTTACAGATAATCGAGTTTTCCGCACTTGTCAGTAAGGACTTGGCTGTAAAGTCCTCTTCTCCATCCACATCGTCTCACTGGGGCGATAGTTCGTATTTCCGAGCCTAATCTTTGTACTTGGCTGGCCTGGAAGCCGGAGGTCCGTGGGCGGGCAGGACGCTCTAGGTCCAGCGGGTCTCGTCTCTATGACCACAGGAGGCGGTCCCGGGTGTTCCGAACAGCCCAGGGGGAGGTGCGAGTCAGTTCAGCCAGCGGCTGTCAGGGGAACATGGCAACCATGAGAGGTGAGGCGGAGGGTGGAGGTGGGTTGTGCGGGGAGGCCCTCGGGACTGGGAAGCCAGCGCGGGGCGGTGGCAGAAGAGGTTTGGTGTTACTCGGGTCTGTGGGCGGCCCGGCACTCTGGGCGCCGGTGGGGCTCCGGGCCAGTCGGAGGCGCTGGGCGTCTGGAGTTTGTATGGAAACGCTCCCGACTGAGTCCGCCGCTCCTCGGGGCAGCGCGGGGCGCCGGACTCCCGCTGCGGCTGTCTTCCGGGCCGCGGACTCTGCGCGGGACATTTTCCAGGCTCCAGACCGCATCGGCCTCAACGAGCTGGTGGTGGGTGGGAACCAGATACGGACAGGCCCGGGCTCCGCCATGCCCGGAGAGGGGTCAGGGCACGGGTTCTGGCTGGACCCGCATCACCCAGCGGGAGGCAGGACTGGTCACTGCCTCCGTCAGGGTCACCTCGCCTGCCGTCTCAGCTGCCCCTCGGGGCCCTGGGATGCTCGGATGCTTCAGGGCACACTCGCAATGTAGAAGGCAGTCTGTAACAGAGTTCCCCCCAAGGACAGGGTTGTTCNCCAGGCTCCAGAACGCATCGGCCTCAACGAGCTGGTGGTGGGTGGGAACCAGATACGGACAGGCCCGGGCTCCGCCAGGCCCGGAGAGGGGTCAGGGCACGGGTTCTGGCTGGACCCGCATCACCCAGCGGGAGGCAGGACTGGTCACTGCCTCCGTCAGGGTCACCTCGCCTGCCGTCTCAGCTGCCCCTCGGGGCCCTGGGATGCTCGGATGCTTCAGGGCACACTCGCAATGTAGAAGGCAGTCTGTAACAGAGTTCCCCCCAAGGACAGGGTTGTTCGTGGTTAGGAGGAGCAGCACTGATGTTTTGGGTGGAAGGTGAGATTCACCTCCGCCCCCCAACCCGGTGCGGGAATGGCAAATTAGAGTAATTCTATTTGATGACTGATTGCCATTTCCTGAAGGTGAGTCTCAATAACTCCATAGCTCTTTGTTTTCCTGAGTAGGGGAAGTTAGGATCGGAGCTGAATTTCTTGAGGATAGAGCAGTAGCCAGGAGAAGCTGGGTGACACCCGATTCTTTCTTCACCCTCCCCCTCTGAATAAGTATTGAACAAATATTTGAAGAGCATCTTCTGCATGGGTGCCAAATTAGTTTCCTGGTTTGGTTGTCCGCATTTAACATTTAAGCCCTGCCCAGGGGCATTGGCTTAGTTTCATTTGCTTGTCTCACGCATTCTCCCAACCTTAAGAGCCTTTTATTTATTTATTTTTATAGCAACACAGGAAATAAAACCCAGAATTGTTTTGATAAGTAACAGAATGGGATCAGCAGGATTAATGATGAGCGAGACTTTAAAGGAGTCCAAGTCATTATCTGAAATAGTTGCAACAACTTATTGGTTTAGGCTATTGCCAATACTTATTTGTTGGGCCTTGGTCATGTTAGAAATCTTATGTGCTCTCTAGATTTGCATAATCATAACAAAATTGCAGTTGTCATAGCTTTCTGATATTCACAAAGGATTGATTTGGAACTTACTGAATTTCCAAGTTCTTGAGTATTACAGATAATGTCCCATGTAAAATATAACAACAACAAGAACAACAAAAATAACTTCAGATCCTAAATTTCTGTTGGGGAACGTTTTCTACACAGAAACAAACAATGTGTGGGAGCTAATGGGAACTTCGTGAGAAAAAGAAAACAACGCGGATGTACTAATAAACCAATTCAACAATGCAGTTGAGTTGTGGGCTGGGTTTATAGTTTCTGGCCTTGGGCATGATGTGAAAACAGAATTTACAGTGAGTACATGAGATGAACTTTTGATTCTACCTTGAAAAAAATTGAAATGGCTAATAATTGATATTTCATACTGGAGAATTTGTGAATGGATTGCAGAAGAACTATATGGATCCAATGTTAAACTGAAATTAGAGAACATAATGCTAAAAGCATTAGGTATTTTTTAAAAGTTTGTTTTGTAAATGGATGCCATACCAAAGCCCTATATGTTTTACAAGTGTCAAAACTTCTTTGTTTGCTCATCCATTTAGATCAGTAGTTATTTTCAAGAATATAATATATATTCCTATAAAAGCACTATGCAAATAGGTATACTTTCACAGTTGATGACAATGATAACTCTAGGTCTGAATATACTTGCAGGCTATACATACTTGGTTTAGTGTTTAAACATTCACTATGTTGTTTTTGGGATAGTTTTCAGCTTGGCAGTCCTAACCTCTCTTATTTATGAAAGTGTTGACAATCTAGGGGTCAGCACTTTCATAAATATGGATTGGCAGTTTTTTTCTGTAAAGGACTGGATGTCATTACTAGTCAGCTCTGCCATTGCAGGACAAAAGGTAGCCATAAACAATTTGGAACCAAATGAGCATGGCTATGTTTCAATACTGCTTTATTTATGGATACTAAAATTTGAATCTTTCGTATAATTTGTAAGTTTCACAAAAGGTTATTTAAAAAGTTTTTTTTATTCCCATCTGGCTGGTGTGCCTAAGTTGGTAGGAGTGTTGTCCCATACACCAGAAGGTTAAGGATTGAATTCCTGGTCAATGCACATACTTAGGTTGCCAGTTTGATTCCCAGTTGGGGTCGTAGGAGAGGCGACCACATTGATGTTTCTCTCCCCCTCCCCCTTCCTCTCTCTCTGAAATCAATAAATATATTTAAAAATTTTTTAAAGTTTTTTCCCAACTATTTAAAAATATAAAATTATTCTGAATTTGCAGGCTTATAAAAATGAACACTGAAATGTAGTTTGCTCACCCCTGATCTAAGAGATGGGAAATGCTTTCTCCTTTACCGAGTAACTAAAGTTTATTGCTGTTTATTTTTGAAGTTATATACTTCTCTGATGTGGACTCCAGCCAGTGGGGTCCATGTATTGTGGCTGCAATGAACAAATTCACATGGACTACAGAAGTCCTGTGGAGAAAAGAGGATGGCATGGCCACTCATTAAGTGAGAGAGGGCTCTGACCCCTGCCTAGACAGGCTTTTATTGCTTTTCTGGGCATGTTACATAGAGGATGGTCCTCATTGACTATGCACAGGTACCCTTTACGTGATACCTTTTACAGATAACAAAGGAAAGAATGTTGCTTATGACGTCAAAGAAAGGGACGCTTGCAAATCAAGGGGAAAAGTGGTTGCACTGGTTACATTCCATACTTGGGAGGTTTAGTACAGACTTTAGGAAGTTACTTTAAAGATATACAGTAAGCATTTTCTGCCTCAATTCAGAGTGAGGGAATTTTAGCAAAAAGCAAGCCCCAAAGCAGCCTAGGTACAATGCAGGCCTGATTCCCCACGGGAGAACCTATCTTTGGGCCTGGGTCCTTCCTGTATGCTGACTTGCTCCCTGCCAGTTTTCCAGATCAGGGCTGGGCTACATTTGCCACTGCCACGCAGATAGGTTCCCTATACTTTTACTTTGTGTGGGAAAGTTTTAGAACAAGGAAGAATGGTAGTGATCTTCACTTCCTTTCACATAAAAATTGATTTTTAGCCTCTCATATCTTTTGAAAAGAAACTTTAGGTAGATACAAGTTCTTTTTCTTCTGTTCTATCACATTACTTTTTATAATAGTTAAAACTTTTTTTCATTCTAAGGTTTGTTTTAATAGTTTTTAATGAGATTTGAGAACTGTGATTTAATTGCTTCAGTGATTAATATAAAAGAGTGGCATTTGATGTTAGCAAGTAACTCAACATTTATACTAATTAAATATTATATTTTCCTTTTAGTATAGCAGTTCAGTAGTTTACAAATGATTAACAATCACGATCAAAGTTTTAAAGGTTGTGGCTATTCTTATTAATCTCTTATACATGTTACAGTTCTATATAAAATTAAAATGCAATTCGTTTTTTCTCTTTAAAAGTTATTGTTCACGTACAGTTGTCTCCTCCCCACCCCCCCCTCCCGACTACTGCCACTCTTGATCCTATCCTTCTTTGGCTTTTTCCATGTGTCCTTTATACATGTTTCTTGATACCCCTTCCCCCCCACTCCAGTTATCCCCTTCCCCTGCTCTGGTTACTGTCAGTTTGTTCTTAATTTCAGTGTCTCTGGTTATATTTTGCTTGCTTCTTCGTTTTGTTAATTAGGTTCCAGTTAAAGGTGAGGTCATATAGTATTTGTCTTTGCCCACCTGGCTTATTTCACTTACCATAATGCTCTCCAGGTCCATCCATGCTGTTGCGAAGGGTAGGAGCTCCTTCTTTCTTTCTGCTGTGTAAATGTACCATAGTTTTTTAAACAGATAAGAACAGATACTACATTTTATCTTAGCCAAAAGGCTGAGAAGCGACGTACTCTAGTTTTTTGATCCACTCATTTACTGATGGGTACTTAGGTTGCTTCTAGCACTTGGCTGTTGTAAATTGTGCTGCTATAAATATTGGGGTGCATAGGTTCTTTTGAATTGGTATTTCAGGATTATTAGGGTATAATCCCAGTGGTGGAATTGCCGGGTCAAAAGACAGTTCCATTTTTAGTTTTCTGAAGAAATTCCATACTGTTTTCCATAGTGGCTGTACCAGTCTGCATTCCCACCAATGGTGTGCTAGGGTTCCCTTTTCTCCTCTTCAGCACTTGTTGTTTGTTGCTTTGTTCATGATGGTCATTCTGACTGGTATGAAGTGGTATCTTATTGTGGTTTTTATTTAGATCTCTGATAGCTAATGATGCTGAGCATCCTTTCATATGTCTTTGGGCCCTCTCTGTGTCCTTCTTGGAGAATTGTCTATTCAAGTTCTTTGCCCATTTTTTAATTGGGTTGCTTGTCTTCTTAGAGTGGAGTCATGTAAGTTCCTTGTATATTTTGGAGATCAAACCCTTGTCCGTGGTATCTATCATTGGCAAATATAATTTCCCATATGGCTGGTTCCCTTTTCATTTCAATGCTGTTTTCTTTAGCCATGCAGAAGCTTTTTATTTTGATGAAGTCCCATTTGTTTATTATTTCCTTTATATCCCTTGCTCTAGGGGATGTATCGGTGAAAATATTGCTGCATGGAATGTCTGAGATTTTCCTGCCTATGTTCTCCTCTGGCACTTTTGTAGTATTGCGACTCAAATTTAAGTATTTTATCCATCTACAATAGTTAATACTTGATATCAATTTAAAAAACCATCTACAATTTACAAATAATTCTTCAATTATTCCCAGGGATATATTAATATTGAAGAACCTGTAACTTTATAAGTTCTTGCCTTACATAGTCTGAAGGCAACTTGTTTGGAACTCTCACTTTATTTCCCTATGAAAGTCACCTTTAAATTGTGGTTAGGCTCCCAAAGCAGTGGACAAAAGTATACCTAGTGCATATTGCAGTCATAGTAGCAGCCCAGAGCTACCCTGTGCCCCTCTGATTCTTATACTGGTTGTCAACGTATGACCCACTGGCCAAATCCAGCCTGAAATTGGTTCATTTGGTTTTGTATGGCCCATGATCTAAGAAGGGTTTTTATAGATGAGCATTTGCAATTGATTTGGTGAAGCACTACTCTGAAGATCAATGAAGCAAAATGTTATCCCTCAAAATAATTCTATTGTTCTCAATAGCAGACTTATATTATAAAACATTGTACTCAATTATTATATTTTGAATTTGTCAAAAATTTGTTTTCTTTTATTATTTAAGTACCTATATGATAATCTTGATTTTACCTTGCAGGCTGAAAAGCTTGAAATATTTACTATTTGCGCTTTACAGAAAAATTTTGCTGATTCTTGTGTAACCTTAGCCTGAAGACTTGCAACATTAGGGATGAGGAATGAGAGGTTTGTAAAAATAGTAGAAATAGATTGAGCCTTGGGTGATGGCACCACCAGAGCAGGGCTGGGGGTCAGGATGTATGAGGGAGATGTGGTACTCCAGGGCCTGGGGTTTTATTGAATGTGTTGGACACACCCTGGTACCTGAGTGAGGGCCACTGCTCACATAGACTTGCAGGCTTAAATTGAGTTTATATAAGTTGTTCATGTTCTGCATTTAAAGTTTTATTTATTTACATTATATATTTTTTAAGATTTTTTTTTTTTAGAAAGAGGGAAAAAGAGGGAGAGAAACATCAATGTGTGGTTGACTGTCGTACGCCCCCTACTAGGGTCTGTCCTGCAACCCAGACATGTGTCCTGACTGGCAATCAAATCACAACTCTGGTTTGCAGGCTGGTGCTCAATCCACTGAGCTATACCAGCCAAGACTACATTTCAAGTTTTATAGGGCTTTATTCTTAATACTCTTTTTTTTTGAGTAACAAAGTATTTTTCTCTATAATGCTATGAGAGACAACACGAGAGGCTTATCTTTATAAAGCTATGAGAGGCTTATTTTTTTATTATGATAAAGTTTTATATTATATTTCACATTTAACACTCAATCATTCCTTTTGTTTTCTTTTTGCTGTCTTTAAATTTAGAATATACTTGGCTGTAATTTGTTTTTATATTTTCATGCTTTGCTTTTACAAGTTTGAGTTATAAAGATATGTGAAGTATGTAATTTATGACATCTCAAACTTGTAATTTATAATATCCCAAACTAGTGTCAGTCTTGCAATTGAGGCATTCCCAGGAAACAAAATCAATGCCTAACCAGTTAATATTCGAAGTCAACACAAAATGTTTTGTGTATGTGTTTTTTTATATTCAGGTAATTGTAAAGTATTGTTTTGAAATAAAATTTTAAATTTCATGGGTTTAAAAAGTTATTTCGTATTTGAAATTGGAAAACATTCTGAGATATAATGTTGATTAAATTTTATATACATTAATACTGTCTACTAAATAATATCTTTGTTGCACCTATTTTTCAGAAAATGTCAGTTTATTATTCAAGTTATACTGCCTGACAGTGATGACTCTGGTGGCTGCAACTTACACCATAGCTCTAAGATATACAAGGACGTCAGACAAGGAACTGTACTTTTCCACCACAGCCGTGTGTATCACAGAAGTTATAAAGTTATTACTAAGTGTGGGAATTTTAGCTAAGTGAGTATAATTACTTATAAGTGTGTTAAATTATTTCTCCACTTAAGGTATTTTTCATTATGAGAAAAATCAAGCTACATTTTAATATTTTTGATTGCTCTAGAGCAACGTTTCTCACTTGGGGTGATTTTGATCCCCAGGAAGTATTTTTGGTTGTCCCAATGTGGGGGGTGCTACTGGCATCTGGTGGGTAGGGACCAAGGATGCTTCTGAATCTCTTACAATGTACAGGACCGCCCTCCAATGCAAACAGCTATCCAGCCTCCAATATGAGCAGTGCCGAGACGTTGAAGAACCCTGCTATACAGCAGGGGTTGGCAAGCTGGCCTGTGGGTCAAATCAAGCTTGCTGCCTTTTTTATGTTATAACAGAGACTGTAACTCACAAAAGCTAATTTCTGTGCCATTTGACCCTTAAAAAATGTGCTGACCTCTGTTTTAGAGGAATATAATGATAATAATAGTTAACATCTTGAGTGTTTTTTGTGGTGCTAGGCACTGTGCTATATGCACTTTTCATTAAATTATCTCTTTAATCTTTGTATTTTTAGGTATATACTACAGTTACCTCCTGTTTTAGCTGTATGGTATCTGAGGTCTTCAACGTTGCGCTGCAAAGATGTGTTAGCACTGGACTTTGAATCAGTAACATTGTATGAGAATCATTTCAGCTAAGGATGCAGTGTAAAAGAGGGTTAGGAATAGGGCCTTGGAAGCGAGACAGATCTGATTCTCATCGTAGCCTCACTGTGATTATGATTTACACACATTTCTTACCTAAGCTTTAGTTCCTTCATTTTTTTTTTTTTTTTTTTTTAATCTTTAGAGGGGAAGGAGAGAGGGAGAGAAACATCAATGTATGGTTGCCTTTTGTGCATCCCCTGCTGGTAGTTAGCCTGCAAGGAACCAGTCTGCAACCCAGGCATGTGCCCTGACTGGGAATCGAACCGCGATCGTCTGGTTCGCAGGCCCGCGCTCAATCCACTGAGCTACGCCAGCCAGGGCTAGTTCCTTCATTTTTAATTGGAGAAAAAAGTAGGGTTATGAGAATTAAATAAAATTCTGTAGGAAATTACTGAGGGAGAGATTTATGATGTGGGGACCCATCTGAGTCATATGGGAAGGTGAGACAGTATATAGGTTTCAAGATGTGAATTGGTGACAACAAGGAACCAAAGAGGAGTAGCATGTGTTGTTGGAGTTGAGGTAGAAACAAATTACACTGAAATTTTATTTGACAAATATTTATTACGTGATTTCTATGTGACAGTTTTATAATATGTGCTGAATGTGCAGGTGTGAATGAAATGGATATCGTTCCTGCTTGATTGGAATGTAAGTTTAATGGACAAGACAGAAAATCAGTAAATACACCTGTGATTACAAGTAATCTTGTGGGAAAAATATTGTAAACATGGCTTGGGGAGGGGGAAAAGAATAGAAAAACAAATTGAGGCCAAATGGTGGAAAGCTTTACTATATTTGAGTTTAAAATTTATCTCACAGGCAGAAATACTGTGGCATCCTAACTTCTTAGGTTGCAAATAAGGTAAAATCTCAGACCTTTCAGTTCCGTAACAAAATTCATTTTTATTGATATTTGGCTTTCATTAAGGGATTCTTCACTTTGGATAATGTCAGCTAGATGAAAGACCTTATTGTACCTTTAAAAGGAAGAGTTCCAAAGGCAAAGGTCTCTATGTTTAATATTTCAGAACTGTTTCCGTATAACAACCTAAGAGGTACCAAATTAATGAAGTCTTAAGGTCTAATTTCTTTTAAAATAAATATAGGGTTGTTGGAGGAAGAGAGATAGGGCTACACATTTCTACTTTTTATTTCTTAAGTTCTGTAGGAAATTGTTCTTTAACTGTTGAGAATTAAAAAAAAGCAATGTGCAAAAGGAGCAAGAGACCTTTAGTGTAACTCAGCAGTTGGCCTGTCTTCTGCCAACCCACCTGCACTGATTTTTTTTCTGTTTTGATGTTTTTCTAGCTTTGTATTGTAATAGTGTATAGTATTTCCAGTTTTTCAGCTATTCAGTTATGGGTATGGTCAGTTATACTTTGTTATGCGGAAACTGATTTGAAATTATATTAAAATACAAGTACAAAAATTTCAATAATTTCTCACAAAAGTCAAATAATGATGTTGAAATAACAAGTTTAGAAAACCAGTTGTGTACTATATCAGCATCATTATCAATAACTAGTTGCTGTTTCTGACACCAGCATAATGTACAGGCTCTTTGTGGACACTTACCTGGAAAGTACACAAAGACCAAGGACAAGAGGAAAAATTAAAGAAGTATGATTACAGAGTCTTGGTGGTTGGCATTTCATACTATGTGGCTAACAAGAATTTGGTTGTGAAGAAGACTCATTTAATACATTTAAAACACAAGGAGTTTCTAACTGGAAAAAGCACTGGAAAAAGATTATAAAACATGAAAAAAGTGCAGTGCACTTGAAATTACTAAATTTTAAAATGAATATGATTTTTATGGAGAAATGATGGCAAATTTTTATGTATTTATTAAAATCACATTGGTAGAAACTGTATACTTTTATTCATAATAAAAATATTTTATTTCTTGGAATAAAGAGTTTACTTTTAAGAAGACATCTATGAAAACATTAATTTCCTAGAATGATAAAAGTGAAAGATATAGCAGAATTATTTCAGCCTATGAGGTAGCAGATGGGTAGCTACAAAATTAAATGGAAGACCATTGTGATTGCTTCTTCAGCTTCTTCAACAACATGTGAGGAGTCAATTGATTTAATTAAACTAAAGCACGGCCACCAGCTTGGGAAAGATAGATACCCAGTGAAAATGTTGAAAGTTGATTCTAGGTCTGGGAAGGACAGGTGGTTTGTGATAATTCATCTGAAGCAGTGTGGAATAGGGAAAAGATGAATAAAGTCCATGGCCAGTGTATTGGGCCACTGAGAATGAATTGAACAATGAGTCGCAGCAAATTAAAGAGCCTAGAACTTTCCATATGTCTTTTCTGTTTTGTTGTGTGAAGTTTGCAACAAAGTAAATGATTTTCCAGATATTCTCCATGCAGTTGCTTTGTACACATATTAAAATTAGTAATTAAAAAAGTAAGTGAATCAAAGGCAAGTAGGATATTATATAGCTTATCAAAAAACACATGTTGGATGTCAGTGCTTTATCTGCTCTTTGAGTTTAAAGAGCAAATAGACTTTTTGATGGAGAAACTTCTAAATATCAAAAAAGTTTGTTATTTGAAAAAATTTTGAGTTGATTTGTTATACACAAAGTTAACTAAAATTGATTTCATATTTTTGAATTTATATTTGTTTGAAAATTCTTTACCACATGATGTTGAACTAATTATTTTCATAGTAGAAGCAATACTTCTCTCATCTGAGGAAAGGTTGACAATTTCAAGATATTGTGGGAGAATGTGAAAGAATTACATTAGTAATAACAAGATTTAGACTTGAAAAATCTCATCAGAGAATAAAAAATTAGTTTTTGATGATTAAAAATGTGTTTTCGCTATATTTCCAGGAAAACAAAGTTAATGTAAAAATTAGAAAATATATTATTAAATTCTTATTTCAAATTTTTAGAGAATGACAGAAAAAGAGGAATAAACTAGAACTACTAATTAAATGGAAAAACTATTAAAGGAAGTAAATGCTTCTTCTTCCCATTCTTTACCCCATGATGAAGGATAACTATAGAGTTGATACAAATATTACTGCAGAACTTTAATTTTATCTGAACTATGCAAAACTTACCCTCATTATAGACCAATCTGTTTGGCTGCTTATTTAGTATGGTCTCTTTAGTAATGCTCTTTCTTTGCTTAGTAATATGTTTAGTCTTGGGTAGTTGTTAAAGTTGAGTACATGTCATTTTATAGCATGTGGAGATGGGGGCAGAGGCTCAGGAAATTCCTTGGAATTCATAATGTCTTGCTTATAATTAAGGTGGACTTACAGATAAACATATATCACCGCCACATCCAAATAATATGTGTTTCATTACCGCCAAGCATTTTAAACATATAGTCATGCTGTGTCTGTTTCAATATATTGTTTAAAAGATGTAGTGGGATCGTCAGCTTCCAGTATAGTTGAAAACCAAAAAGGCATAGTTCTGTCCTCATGGAACTTATAATTTAGTGGAGAACCAGCTATTTAAGCAAATATTCAATAAATAATACATTTGTGGTGTTAAGCGTAATTAGAGGGTGCTGTAAATAAGTATAATAGAGGGCCTCTTTTTGGATGGGGGCTTTCTCTCCCTAGATGTTACATTTAAACCTTGACCTGAAGATGAGTACAAGACAGGCAGGAAAAGAGCAGAGAGAAGACAAAGACAACAGTGTGATTGAAGTCTCTGAGTTTTAAAGAATAACAAATTAGTGTGCCTGGACTGTTGTGAGTGAGGAGGGGAGAGGTCTGCAGGCTATCAAGAGCAACCCTATGGGCTTATAAAGGATGTTGGATTTTCACCTCCAGTGAATTAGGAAAAATCACTGGTTTAAATCAGTGACTAACAGACATGGTAGTCCATTTCACTCTAAGTCACTTTAAGGCTTTTGCAGAGAATTGGATCGGAAGGGTGCCAGAGCTGGAAGTTAGGAAGCTTAGAGGCCATAAACAGTGATAAAGAGAAGCAAATTTTGTTTTGGAAGTGGAATCTCTAAGGCATGAGTGGTGGGTTTGGTACACAGTTAATTCTTTTTTCTTTTGGCTTAAATTATATTTTATTGATTATGCTATTACAGTTGTCTCAATTTTTCCCTCTCTGCTCTCCTCCACTCAGCAGCCCCTCCCCCCACCATTATTCATGTCCATGGGTCATGTGTATAAATTCTTTGGCTACTCCATTTCCTATGCTGTACTTTACATCCCCATGGCTATCCTGTAACTACCTATTTGTGCTTCTTAATCCTTCCACCTCTTCACCCATTTCCCCAAACCCTTCTCCCATCTGGCAATTGATTCTTATTATTCTGTAAAATCACCACACAGTAATATTCTCTAAAGTCACCACAGACACTGAATTAGTGAATACTGAACTATTGTTCCTAGGGGAAATACAGGGTTAGGTTCCAAGGAGCCTTTGGTTACATCTTGTCAACTGATGTGTATAACCTTGTTTTATATGTGTTTCTGTTCAAAGACACCTTGCTTAATATATACTATTGATTCACTAGCACTGAACTCACAGCCAACTGTTGCTGGACAGGGGTTTGGCCCTGAGCCAGTCTGCCTAGGGCCAGCTGTAGTGTGTGGGTTCTTGACTTGGTGTAGGAAAGATTTCACAACACAGTCTAGTTTACTGTGAGGATACACTTATCAGAGCTGGGACAGTGAGACAAGGGAGGGACTGGCATAGAGGAAGCAACGAGAGAGCCTAGGCTGTGCTGCTTAGCTCACTGGGAAGTCAGAGAAAAGGGGCCTTGGGGACAGGTGTAGGGGATTAGCCTTGGACAAACTAAGTATTTGTTTGTTTGTTTGTTTGTTTTTGAGACAGGGAAAAAAGCAGATTTGAGGAAAGAGGATATGCTAGTGGGCATAGAGAATAGGCAGTTGAATTAATGGGTCCAGAACTCAGAAGAGGTTAAACACTGGAGAAATAAATATGGGAGCCTTATCCCACAAAAGTATTTAATAACGAGATTAGAAGAACTATTAAAAGAGTGATCTTGTAAAAGTATTCCCATTTTCATTGTCTTTTGATGCCATATACATTAAAGATTATTGTTTTCTGGACTAACCAGAAACCAGAGAACTAACATAAAAAGGACACACAGAATAGTTGTATATTTAGACAAGCGGAAGTCAGCTTGTTTAAGAAGTAACAGTCAGTCTGATTTGAATCAGTATCCAAGAATTTTGTAAGAGTTAAATTAAGCAGGCTAGGGTAAGTGTAACTTCACTCAAGTGCCCAAATTAGGCAAATCAGAATTTTCAAGTCCCCAAAATTAAAGCAGAGGCAGTTGTAGCTCCAGGGATCTTGGTGAGCTTTTGGGAGACCTAAAGTCTAGTTACTCATCTTTCGTGTGAGAGCTTTGAGCCTGGAAAGGGAATGATTAATAATAATGAATAATTATTAGTTGTTCATTAATAATCTTTGACTAATAAATTCGACCTAACCAAATATAAAAGCACGGCTCCAGACCCATGTTTTCAGTGACAGGCCAGCCTCTGTCAGGGTTTGAGGAGGTTTGGAGTTTCTATGCCTAGGGAGTCCTACTTGACGGAACTCACAGTGGCAATCTGGGTCAAATGGCTGAGACCATCTCTGGTTTTTTCCTTCCTCTGCCCCAGGGAAGGAGTAGCAGGGTTGCATCCCTGAAGCAGGAGTATCCTGATGTTCGCAGTATCAGATTGTAAGACCTTTGCTTGCTAAACCACTACAAGATGATAACTTTTTTAACCACAGATCTTTTCTTTGACCTACTTATTTACAATATTTTAGAAAGAACTAGTTAAAAAATGATGAAAAGAACTGACTTGAAAATTTTCTCCCTGATGTGTTTAGGATTTTTAGCTTCCTAGAGATACAAACTTGCTTCAGTGAAGAGTGCCTGATATATATCAGGGCAACAAAGGTCATGGACTTCATTTATATTTCTTTAGAAAAAAGTAAAAACACTGCTTTCACCATAACGTGAAAAGAACAGAAGGCAGAGAAATGGCACACCGTGGTGAGGTCTCCAAGAAAACTGGGCAATAAATTATGAGGAAAATGCTTAAAATATATCATCGTTATATATAATGTTATAAGTTAAAAATTGCCTTAGAAAAAACAGGATAATGTGTTTTTGGACTATTGTGAAAAATGAGGTTTTGAAATCCTAATGAGCAGGTATCTAACTTCTTTTTTTGTAGAAAGCAAGTAACTACACTTTAGGATCCCGACTGTTAATCACTGTCAAAATGTGTTATGTAAAGTGACAACCACCCTCTTTTAAAGATCGCAGCAACTAACTCTGCTGCCCCCAGACATTCAGGACTGTTGCTATTGAGCGTGGCAAGCTGCCAGAGTGATGGTGTTAAGGAAGTGTTCTTTCCCGTCTCCCCTTAAAAAACAGGTGAGGGAAACATACAGGTAAATACAGCTAAGTTTCATTTCATTCTTGTACCTCTATTTTAGCTGTAGCTATTATTTCATATTCCGTGATGAGAAATTTTAGGCTGAGGGAAGTGGTAATTTGCCAAAGGTACCTAGAACATGACTGCAGACACAGGGTTAGAAGTCAAGTTCCCTGAGCTCTCATTTTCAAATTATGAGTCAGAACAAATGATTAAGCAATTTTTTGATTAGCTAGGACAAAGATAAACACTTAATAGCACTGTTAGATATCTCAATAATTTTCAGTAATTTTATTTTTCCTTATTTTAAGTTTTTATTCCCCCATGTTAACATTTTACCATGTATGTTTTATATTTTTTGTAAATATGTATTTGTATGTGTGTGTATAATTTTTTCTGAACTGCTTGAGAGTAAGTTTTACACAAGATGCCAATTTGTCCCTAAATTCTTTAGGGCATATTCCCTAAAAACAGGACATTTTTGTACATAACCACAAAATGTCAACAGTGAGATCTCAGTATTGATACAGTATTATCTAATTCACAGACCTTAGATAACTCTGCCAACTGCCCACTAATGTCCTTTAATAGTAAAATAATCACACTTGACATCTAGTTGTCGAAGCTGTAGCTTCCTTACATCTAGTACAGTTCCTTCATATTTTTTCATGTCTTTGACATTATTGAAGATCATAGTTCATTTATTTTGTAAAATATTTTTCAGTTTATATTTATTGTTTTCTTATGATTAAACTTACGGTTGCTCTTTTTTGGTCAGGATACACCACAGAAATGATGTGTCCTCAGAGCAGGGCAGCATGAGACACAATATCTATTTGCCCCATCATTGGTGATTTAACTTTGGTTTCTTGATTAAAGTGGTGCCTGCCAAGTTTCTCCATGTAAAGTGACCAATTTTCTCTTTGTAATTAATAAGCATCTTGTAGAGAGATACTTTCAGACTAGGTAAATATCCTGTTTCTCATTACACTTTCACTCACTAGTTTTATTGCCCATAATGTTGCCAAATGGTAATTTCCTAATTCCATCACTCTGTACATTTATTAGTTGGCATTCTACTCAAATAAGCTTCCCCCTATATTCCCTGCACCCTAGCATAGGTTCATGGATTATTTTATTGTATGGGCTGGAACCATCATTATCATTCTTTTGATCCAGAAATTGTTGCAGATTTGGACAGCAGGATCTTCGAGTTTCTTCCTGTTTCTTTCCCTTCCTCCCTATTTTCATTAGTCTTTGAGCTGTTTCTTTTTAGTGCAACAAGATGTCCAAGACTCATCTTGTATTTTCCCTGCTCCAACTCTGAAATCATACATTTCTCCAAGGAGCCTTCAAACCTTGTTCCTTTTTTTTCTTTTCGGGCTGATATTTAGAAACCAGAATCTAGACACTAGGTGTGCACATTGCTTTTCGGGTATCATTGCTTCTAGGCCCTTTCAGCAGACAGAGCTAGGAAGTATGCGTGTATATGTGCATGCATAACACACCTATCTATCTGTGTATGCATATATACACTGTGTGTGACTATGAGTTATATATTGTTTGATACCTATAATTCTGATCCAAAACCACAGTTGATTTTAACCTTACTTTTTGTATTTGCTCCTTTCTTCATTGGTGATGTCTGGCTCCCATTATCCTCAAGATATTTACTGATTTGCTCAATCCTAGAATGCATCAGTAGATTTAGAATTTCTAACATACAGCTGTGAAAAAACAAACCTACTAAGTTCAGTATTGTGTATAGTTATTTTTGCCTTTAGTTTTGGAGCATATAATAAAAAGATTTTTAGAATACCTGGATTCTTTTCCTGCTTCAGTGTAATTTTGTAATTTAAAAAGCTGACTTTTGGGGGGAGGTTTCTGCTAGTAATTATTTTTTGAGTTGTCCCATGCTTGTTGATATTACTTATAATTTTCAATAATTTTTGGAATGTAAAAATATACTTATTTGAATGAGAACTTAGAATTGCAAGAAAATAAGGAGTGTGGGGAAGAATGAATGGAGAGCTATTTCGATAAACAAGGTTTAAGGTTTTCGTGATCTAATTGGTGAGTTTTAGTTAGGTGCACTGTGTGTATATACACTAGCTTCACTTTATTTTTTCACATGTATTTTATCTTAGAGATTGTTCCATGTCAGCCCTAGAAATCTTTCTCATTCTTTTTAAGAGCTGCTTTGCATTCCGCTAAATGGATCATATATACCCGTCTCCATTGATGGGCTTTGGGTCGTTTTTAGTCTTCTGCTATGATGAAGATGACGTGATTATCTTTTTACATATATAGTTGTGTACATATGTGATTAGATAAGATCACTTTTAAATTGAAAACGGGCCCTGGCTGGTGTAGCTCAGTGGATTGAGCATGGGCCTGCGAATCAGAGGATCGTTGTTCGATTCCCAGTCAGGGCACATGCCTGGGTTGCAGGCCAGTTCCCAGCAGGGGACACATGAGAGGCAACCATACATTAATATTTCTCTCCCTCTCTCCTCTTCCCCTCTAAATATAATTAAATAAAATTTTAAAAAAATAAATTGAAAACGGAACTACTAAATCCTGTTTGGGTGAGGGGGAGCAGATCAGTAGTTTGAGGTTAAAAGCTCTTAGGTGAATAGCTAATTTTTTAAATCTTTGAATTATAAATTACCAATTTCAAAATTATAATCTGATTGAAAAATAAAACAGCACAACATTTAAAATATTTAGATTTTCATAAAAATAATTATTACTACAATTCACAGGAAAATTACTGCTTACCTGTATGCTTTACTTAAACCCTGTCGTAGCTGACAGTTTTGATTTAGTCATTTGTGGTATGAAGAAAAGGAAATGAAAACACATTCATACCTTAGAACAAAGTCAACTTTTTTTGTTTGCTATTCACCAGAGTTTATAAAGACTAAATAAACCTACCGGAATGTATAAATGTACATATACTTTGGGTGTGTTTAGTAATAAACCAAGTATATCTTAAATCTTTGAGCCACTACCCAAATAAGGCTCGAGATAATTATTTTACTATTTCAAGTATTAGCTAGAATAATTAATGTAGCTATCATATACCTAGGTTGTAGATTATTGAGCCCTATTCTGTTTCTTTGCTGAGTTTGCATGTTGACGGCCCCTTTTGTACCCATGCTGTAGTGGGTGTAGGGACATGAGGAGGAAGTAAAAGTCATGTACCTCATATGATGGGTATTTTGTCTTCAGATGACCTCATTATTGGTTTTTATACCTAGTCTTAAAGTCTTTTATGTAAATTAATTATACTTTGCTGATGATACAAAATTTGTGAACAAAATTTAAATTTCTTAAGCTCATGAGTAACTTTTGCTGTGTTCCATTTTGCACAGTGCCTTGGTAACCTGGCCAGGGATTTTATGCCTCCTTACTAGTTCTCATCAGAGCAGGAGCTGGAAGAATGTCTACTTTTGACCAAACATGGGTCAGAAATAATTGGTTTCATTTCGGCTATTTGATAGGAAATTTGGGGGTGTGGGGAGGCAGCCTTAGAATATCTGCAATCAACATGGAGCTTCAGTTTTTTTCAGGTAACAAAAGGCTGTATGTAGATTCTATTTTGGTGATAAAAATCAAATTATTTAACTAGGAAATTTAATGGGAAATACTACATCCATAAAAATTAGTATATGCTTTTTGACTATGCATGCTCTTCCTCTTATCTAGGAATATCATTTATAGAATTAAATTTAATAAATTTGTTTTTAACAAAAGGTCTTCATTAAAGTACTTGTGATTTTATTTCTAAGAAAATATCAGGGCACAAAAGTAGAAGGAAAAAATGGCCTTTAAAAATGTATTTATTTCAGAGGGAGAGAGGAACATTGATTTGTTGTTCCACTTATTTATGCATTCATTGGTTACTTCTTGTATGTGTCCTGACCGGCACTGATACACAACCTTGGTGTATCAGGATGATGCTTTAACCAACTGGGCTGCCCAGCGAGAGCCTGGCATTTGGTTTGTGTGTGTGTGTGTGTGTGTGTGTGTGTGTGTGTGTATGTGTGTGTTTAAGATTTTATTTATTTATCTTAGAGGGGAAGGGAAGGAGAAAGGGAGAGAAATAT
The DNA here is from genome assembly GCF_014824575.4 of Sturnira hondurensis. Lineage (NCBI taxonomy): Eukaryota > Metazoa > Chordata > Mammalia > Chiroptera > Phyllostomidae > Sturnira > Sturnira hondurensis. The sequence goes on along the minus strand of NW_028098001.1, from coordinate 7,299,733 downwards.
CAGTGTATGGTTGCCTCTCATGCGTCCCCTGCTGGGAACTGGCCTGCAACCCAGGCATGTGCCCTGACTGGGAATCGAACCTCGATCCTCTGGTTCTCAGGCCCGCGCCCAATCCACTGAGTTACACCAGCCAGGTTATGTGTTACTATTTATATTCAAGGCTGTAGTATATTTAGAATTGATAATTTATTTTTGCCTATTTAATGGTAAAAGAGAAGTATTGATGATTACTAGATTTTCCTGGAAGATATTGCTGTTACTTTCTTTAAAACTGTAGTGGGTAAAGCTGAATATTAGCTTTCAGAGCTGTATTATTAACACATATGTCCAATTAAGCAGGATTTAATCTGATTAATACTGAAATAATTTATCTCCTCCTTTAAAACTTTGTGTGTACTAAGATTTCCACACATTCTTCTTTCTTATACCTCCTAATTTTCTTTATTCTACTTTCTGAGGTTTTCCTATTATTCTTGGGCTTTTGTTTTATAAGTTCTTTTTAGTATCCTCTGCTATTTTTGTAACTTATTTTACAATACCTTACTTATTTATAATTATATAATACTGCTGTAATTCTAAGGTACTGCAGTGAAATGAGCTTTCTGGTAGTTAGCGTTCTGTTATAGCTTGGCTTCTCTAATACCCACATTAGCAAAGGAATCAGAAAAATACCCACGGCTTTCCTGGCAGTGAAGTAGTAGCTCCTAAGCAATGAACAAAAAAGTGATGTAGTCAGAACAGCCAAAGACCTAAAGGTTAATTCAACATACTACTTTACTGGTTTGTCACATTGCAGGAAAGGAGCAGATTGGCTGGTGATGTCTCACAGCTCTTTCTTTTTATGTGAAAGCTGGAAAGTGTGGGAGAAGAGATAAGAGGAGAAAAGTGACAGGGAGAAAAGGGGCGAGGGCAACCTTGGTTATGTGCAGGTATGATTATTAGAAATAGCACTTAGGTCCTTAAGCAGCCCACATTCTTACAGGGTGAAAAGTATCAGTGATAAAGAGAACAACTTCTTTCAGCCAAAAATTAATTCGATACCATGGAAAGTATCATCTCTAATGGACGAAGGTAAAATGGCATTGCTCATAGCAGAGGATTAGAAAAAGGACAGATGGCCACTATAGTAGAGTCTGGGGTGTCTTATGTGGAAGATAAATGGACATGGAAGGAAGTAGAATGTGGAAGATGGGTACAAATGGGTCCCTCTCAGTAGCTCCTTGGGGAAGCATGCTGAAGGTATATCAGTGTATGTCAGTATTTTAGAACATTAATAGTATAGTACAGTGAAAGCAGTGTCCTGTACTTCCCAGAATCTGTAAGATTTATTATCTGTATCATATGATTGCTTACTAGTGAGAATTATGACATTAAGGAAAATGTTCAATTATGTTTCTAACACATCACCATATTAATGTGGTTAGACCTCTGATCATTTAATATTTTTTTCTTTAGTTTTATAATTGAGGGAAAACATTCTTTGAAAAGTTCTTTATACTCTGTTTAAGATGTTGAGGAAGTATATGGGACATGTTAGATTTGCATTAAAAGTAATTTAAAAAAAAGAATGTCAATGTTTAAAGGGCTCATCTTCAGATACCTGGAAATCCCTACAATGTAAAATTTCTCAGCAGAGTCATCTTTTTGGTATTCTTTCCTTTATTGGATGGAGTTCACTGTCTCCCACCAAGCTGTGTTATTTTCAACATATAGATTTACCACGTGTTGTGGAGTGGGTTGAATTTGGCACCAGAGGAAGGTCTATCTGTAACTAAGAAAGGTGTCTTTTGTTCCTGTGGCCTAGGCCAAATTTCCTGTCTCTCTTAAGCATGTTCTTGGGGGCTGGGGTGTTGTACACAGATGGGATGGGCATAGCTAGTCAGTTTAACATTATGGGCTTTATGCTCCCCCTTAGAACATTAGTGATTATTTTTGTAGGTAAAGTATGTTAACCAAAATTAGAGGCTTATTGCAACTATAGAAACTTTGGGTTGAAAGAGGTCAACAAGTTATTATGGTCCTCTTAAGGTTATTGTGAATTGTAGTTAGGACCCTTTTAATCAAGTACTTTTTTTGGTGTTGATGCTTATTATAAAATGTTGTTTTATTTCCATGAAATAAGTAAACTGATTTTACAATGGGAGAAATAGTGAGATTATATAGTTCCTCCTGAGGAAAAATAAGAATAGTTAAGAGCATGCATAATCAATATGCAGTCAAATAGTGAACTTTATAATCATTATATAGTTTATTTTTGTTGGTATTAGTAAATTATTGATTTCCTGCAAAATTACAGATATGTACTTGGGTTTTATGGGAATTTGCTTAAAGATTTATTGTCTACTATACTTTGTAAGTACTGAGCTAATTTGTAAATGATATTGACAAGAATCCATCAATTCCTATCCCAAGTAACTTCCATTGGCTACCAAAGCCTTTTTCTTTTTCTTGCAATTTAAATCTATTGTAATTTTAAAAAATTTAAAAATGGATATGCAACCCAATTAAAAATAATCATGGTAAACTTGATGTAATAGCAGTTAAAGCTCTAGGGATTAGATTAAAATTTTATAGGTAATGTCCACACTTAGAGTTTCTTGTCTCTTATTTAATATACTCAAAAAGTCTGAAACTCTGATCAGAGGTTGATTGATGATGGTAAACCTAATTGTTTTTGTATTTTCCCAAAGAGAACTTACACTTATTTTTTAATGTAATTGTTGCTCTGTTCCTTTTAATAAATCTAAAATTACTTGAAAATTATAAAAAGATAAGTTTGCTCAATTATACGAATGGACTTATAGCTATCCTGTGTATGAAGAATTCTTATCAAAGGGATGCTCTTTCATTCTATTCCTCAACTCCTTCTCATTTCCCTCTTTTGTTTTCAAAGAGAAACCGGTAGTCTGGGTAGATTGAAGACGTCTTTAAGGGAAAATGTCTTGGGAAGCCCCAAAGAACTGATGAAGTTGAGTGTGCCCTCACTAGTGTATGCTGTTCAGAACAACATGGCTTTCCTAGCTCTTAGCAATCTGGATGCAGCAGTGTACCAGGTAAGTGGAAGAAATGATGATGAAAAGACCAGAGTCTTAAAAAATGTTTTTGTATGGTAAAATTCTTTTTATTAACCCTTTATCACACCAAATGTTTTCCTTGATAATTCTATTAATTGTATCAGAAATAGTTGTGTCACTGAAATACAGAACATGCTGACAGGGTCCAGAGGGGAGAGGGGAGAGAATCACAGGGGAAAAGGGGAAGGACTCACATGAACAAGTATAAAGGACACATGGACAATAACTAAGGTGGGGGGCAGGGATGGGAGGGAGGTGGGGAGCACTGGGCGGGGGCAGGGCTGGGAATACAAGAAAGAAAACTACTTGAACAAGAGTTAAATAAAAAAAATAAAAAAAATAAAAAGAAATAGTTGTGTCAGAGACTAATGTTAACTAAGTTCATTAATTTATTATTTTGTTTCTAGGTGACTTACCAATTGAAGATTCCCTGTACTGCTTTATGTACTGTTTTAATGTTAAACCGGACACTCAGCAAAGTACAGTGGATTTCCGTTTTTATGCTGTGTGGTGGAGTTACACTTGTACAGTGGAAACCAGCCCAAGCTACAAAAGTCATGGTAAGGCACAAAATGGTTACCATAACTAAAATAGGAAACTTCCTGTGTCTTACACACTTTGGTCACGTTGATGAATGTAGCATAAGTATGTTTCTTTGATTGAAAATAATCTTTGCCCTATAGATAGGTTTTTTAATCCCCTTATGATATATATTAAAAGTGATGTAACTATTGGTTTCCTTTCTTTTTAGAGGGGAATATGCATAAAAATATGTTAGAGATGGAAGGCATATTAATGTTATCCATTCCCTTCATTTTATGGATGATGAAATTGAAGTCCAGAGAGGTGAAGTAACGTGTCCAAAGTTATAGTTAATAGCTACCTGCGACTAAAATTGTGACAACTTCTATATAATGAGTGCACGTTCGAAACTTCGAGGCCTCTCTTAGACATTTTCTCAGAAACAATGGGCAAGATTTTGTCTGTCTAATTTTCACCCCCTACCTCATAAAAGTTTTTTAATCTTTTTGCATACACTCCCATTGTCAGTGATAGGGATTAGAGGGAGTAGTATTTTTACTGATAATTGTAATTAAAATAGGGCAAAAAGTATACTTGACTTATAATTTTTAGTTTGCTAAAAGTTAAATGTTAAGGTACATACCTGATTTTAAAAAGTTATATTCTTTAATCAGTTATTTTCCTAAAGAGCAGTAGGAAGTGGAACTCTAGTGAATGACTTTCTGAAAGTTATTAGTTTCCTTCTACAACTGAAGACTGTCTTCAACTTTTAGTAAGTGAAGTTCTCTTAGGAGTACAAGGCGTCTGGGGAGAGAAGGAGAGGTTGTGAAAACAGGGAGCCAGTTCTTTTTTGTTACAGATACTTACTCTCTACTTCAGTGGAGATTTTTTCCACCAGAAAAATGAGTTTTAGATTAATATTTATTGTCTTCATCTGTTTAAACATGCTTTTACTCCTGGTGACATTTCAAAAAACTGATCAAATATGCACTGCACATTTAATTCCGTTGCAGACCTACAGAGAAATAATTTGTTGGGAAGTCAGGCAAATATGTAATTATAAGTTAAATGTGAATTTTATAAATAATATTGGGTTGGCCAAAAAGTTCATTTGGTTTTTTCTTTTCTTTTTCTTTTTTTAAATATATTTTATTGATTATACCATTACNGTTGTTCGTGCCTGTTCCATAGCAGGATCAGAGCCCTAAAATGTTCACTAGAACAGGGCAACTCAGTTGCTGGGTTGTGACGTTGTATGTGGGGGCGGGGTCAAAGAGCGACAATGGCTCTCACCAGTATTGCAGGGCAACTAAGTCGCTGGGTTGTGACGCTGTATGTGGGGGTGGGGTCAAAGGGGGACTATGGCGTCCTTTCCGCTGCCTGCCGCCATGGCCCTCACCAGTGCCGCAGTTGCTGCCATCACCTGGCCCACACGTTTCGTCCCACTGCTCGCGAATGTACCACCACCGTCAGCCCTCGCCCCCTGGGGCCTGCGCGGTCTGTCTCACTGTGCGCGAATATGCGCCCGTGGTCTGCCCCGCACCCCAACTGGTTCCCATCTGCCTGCGCGCCTGGGTCGGGGGCCCTGTCCTGTCCAACCCTGCTCGCTGCTGGCTCCACCCCTCTTACCGTCCCCGTTGAACGGTTAGATGTAGTTGGACTTCCGTATAATTTAATTTTCTGTCCTTTGGTTGTGTCTTTGTTTCTCCAAACCTTTGTTCTATTCAAACTTGGTTGTGGGAGAAGGCACAGTGTTTCCACCTATGCCTCCATCTTGGCGGAAGTCCTCATTTGGTTTTTTTCTGTAAGATGGCTCTAGTAGTGAGTGCTTAGTTGCCTTTAACTTCATTTGAAACAATTTTGTTAGATTGTATTGTGACAGCTGTCATATCAATGTGCATTTAAAAAATGTAATCAAAATTGGTGAATTTTTGTATAGCCATTTTAATAGTGAAGATGGGGGGGAGCACGGGGGTGGGATGGGGATGGGAGTAATAAACAGAAAGCTGTACTTGAAAAATAATTAAATAAAAAAATTGGGAGAAAAAAATTAAAAAAGTAGTGAAGATGGAAGAAAATATGCAATATTTTCTGCACATTATGCTTTATTATTTCAAGAAAGGTAAAAAAAACACAAAAAAGATTTGTGCAGTGTATAGAGAAGGTGCTGTGACTGACTGAATGTGTTACAGCCCCATAGTAGGGTAGGTCAGTTGAAGTTGATAGCCATCAAATCATTAATTGAGAACAATCAATGTTTAATCACTGGGAGATAACTGACATACTCAAAATATCCAGATTAATAAAATTATTGGTGAGAATGAAAAATGTGTCTTTCATTTTACAGAAAAAAACCATACAGACTTTTTGGCCAACCCAATACCTCACACCATTAGAGATGTTAGGTCCACTCCCGTGGGTAATGTATGTGAAAAATACAATAAACTAAAGCAGAGTCTAGGGCAGCTTATTTTACTTTTGGACTCTTTTAGAACAGTGATTTTCTTTTATTTATTTATTTATTTATTTATTTATTTATTTAGAGGGGAGGGAGGGAGAAAGAGAGGGAGAGAAACATCAATGTGTGGTTGCCTCTCATATGTCCCCTGCTGGGAACTAGCCTGCAACCTAGGCATGTTCCCTGACTGGGAGTTGAACCAGTGATCCTTTGCTTCACAGGCCCGCACTCAATCCACTGAGCTACATCAGCCAGGGCTAGAATAGTGATTTTCAACTGCTGTGTTGTGGCACACGAATTTTTAAAACATGCAATACCTGACTATTTAGCTTAGGGCACTGACTTCTTTTCCCTGAGATTGTCAAATAAAAACATGACAACAGTCAACACAAGAATAGCTGTCCAGTGTGAATGAATCAAAATTATATGTTTTTTTGTTCGATTGACAAAAAATGTATTTTTGGTGTGCTGCAGAATTTTGGTAATTAGTTTATGTGTGCCGTGAGATGAAAAAGGTAGAAAATTGTTGTTCTAGGAAGTTCTTTCATACTTTAAACAGAGTTTGGCTTCCTGTAACTGTCTCTCATTGTCTTTGTTCTTGTCAGTATAACTCAGATTCCTACAAATTCCCATATATCCTCTGAATGTTTGAGGAAAGTGTCACGTCTCTACTTTCTAAGTCCTTTTTTCCTCCCTGAGACAACCTTGTGGTTTCACCTCTGTGGTATCCAGAGACTTCCTGATCCCTGCCTCTTGCCCCAATACTTCCCTGTATTTCTTTTCTAGATGTATTCCACATTATCTCTAGATGTTGACTAGAGTGTGAGGGATAACTTGCTAATTACTTTGTTTGTTCTAAGTACCAGAGACTTGTTAAATCAGCATAAGATTATTTTTTGAGGGGGTGGGGAGAGGATATCCATTTTATAACTGATTACACACAACTACATGTAGTTGTTTCACACAAACAGTTTATCTCAAATGTGTTTTGTTCAGTGGGCTTCTTCTACAGCAAAATGCAGGATGTGTTTATATTTATTAAACTTAGCTTTGGGTCATTTTTTTAGGCCTTTGAGGTCTTCCCAGTCCTTATCCATTATTAGCTTTTTCTTTGAGTATTATGCTTTGTACAGATTTGACAAATATGTCTTGGGTTGTCACTGAAAATTTTAGACAGGAAAAGACCAGCGTTCTGAGGCTGTACCATTAGACTCTGTAGCTTGACACTTTTTTAAAAGAAACATTTATTCTCTCTCAGTTTTATGGGTCAGGGACTTGAGGGTGCCTTAGCTAGGTACTTCTGGCTTGAGATCTCTTGAAGGTAGCTGTGAAGGTGTCAGGAAGGACTGCAGTCAGCTGAAGGCTTGACTGGGCCTAGAGGACGCTTCCAAGGTGGCTTGATTCATACAGTTTTGGTTGTCAGTCTAACTTGGTTGTGCTGTATGAGCATTCACTCAGCTATGTGTAGAATTGTACTATTTTTCTCACTAAATTTCTGTCTCATTCACAAAAAATATTATGCAAATCTGTCAAATTTCTTGCTAAACACTATTTATGGAATTCTTCACTACTTCTAGGAATCATTTCAATAAGGAAATGTGGTATGTCTCACTCCTAGGGAAGCCATATTGTTTTCTAGTGATGACCATTAAACTTTTTAAGTTCTTTAAGTCACCTGTTCAACCATTTTGCTAATAATCAATAATAACAGTAACAGTTGTAATCAGTTATACAGCACTAAATACCAGTAATGTTCTAAGTCACAGGTGGCAAACACAAGGCCTGCGGGCCCAATCCGGCCCTCTACCTTGTTTTATATCTGGTCCGGCACCTTGTTTCTGCCTGGCAGCAGCTCTGAGCTCCTTGTCCCTAGTTAAGGAGTGGTTACATTTATACTGTACTAAAGTTACATTGGGCCCTTTGAAGGCAACCTCAAGCCTGATGTGGCCCCCTGGTGAAAATTTGTTTGACACTCCTGTTCTTAGTGTTTTTTTTGCATTTAACTCAGTTATGCCTACAACCATGTGAAGCTGGTATTAGTTTTGTTTTGTATTTTAATTTTCATTTATTGATTTTAGAGAAAGAAAAACACTGATTTGTTGTTCAACTTCTGCATTCATTGGTTGACTCTTGTATGTGCCCTGACTGGGGATGGAACCTGCAACCTGGGCGTATTGTGGTTATGCTCTTAACCAACTGAGCATCCATGAGGGGTAAAGTTAGTATTGTTTTCATTTCCACTTTAGATGAGGAAACTGGACAAAGTTGGTTAGTCGTGTGTCCAGTCACGTTGCTTGAATCCAGGCAGTGTGGCTACAGAGCCTGTACTCTTGGAAACTGTCCTGGGCTGCCTTACCAATCACAAGCAGTGTCTATAATTTATGCAGCTTTCTTTTCTCTGCCTTTTGGAAAAAGTGGACAGTATGTGCCCAATTCATGTTTTCTAGCATGCTTCCATTCTCCATTATTGCTCAAAGACATAGTTATCAATATCTTGATTTGCTCCTTTTGTTGTCAAGATACTTTTGAATTTGTTTTAGTTAACTAGGTATTTTCATAATAGCAAACCAATGTCTTAGACTTTAGTTTCCTTTTAAATATGTTTATTATTTATTATTTAAAAGTATTATTCACAGGGGAAAAGGAAAGTAGATTTGGGTACCTGTTTTCTTGCCATTTAACAGTATAGTATCTAGCCTAAGAAACATACTCTTTTTTCCCCCTGACCTAAACATACTTTTAAAAGCCTTTTAGTATTTAAAATTATTTTTATAAGTCTATGCTTATTCTGAGTTTCCAATTTCTTGATACTAAAATTCCTGGTTAGATTCCTCTTGGTTAAGTGTACTGCAGTTCTTTTATATGTTCTTATAAAATCAGAATTTATTAAAGATGCTCTTAATTAGTAACATTAGTTTCTTTAGGTGTACATGTATTTTTACTCTTCATCAGAATCTCATTCTTCAGAACCTCTTATCTCTCTTAAACCATCTTCCTGTCTAACTTGAAATTTTACTTTTTTGAATTTTAAGACTGGCACTTATATTTCTTAACTATGCTTTGGCTATTACTCATGGTAGAATGACATGGTTGTTCAAAGTTTCCACCACTTCCACTTCATCATCTGAAATTTTCTTATTGGTTAGAATTAAATGCCAAGGAAGCCATGTCTATAACTTTTTCTCCTAACTGTAGAGAGATTGAACTGGCAGAAAAGCAAGCCAAGAATTTATGACAAACTATTTTTAGTAGTTTGACCTTCCTAGCAGTTAGCTGTTGGGATAGGTGAAATCTCACACCATTTTTTTCCTTATAAATATGCCAGTCCTGTATTTTGTATGAAGCAATCACTCATGCGTATCAGGTGTAGTTGTAGCATTGGTCTCAGACTATAGTGTCCATCAGAATCCACTGGAAGGTTAAATGGATTACTGGGCCCCAACCCCACAGTTGGATTAAGTGGGTCTGGGGTGGGGCACATCAATGCTTATTTCTAACAGATTTGCAGATGATGATATTGCTCTTGATCCAGGGACCAGCAGCCGATAGTATCTTCTGTTTCTCCTTTGATCTTCATGAAAACATTTTAGACCAAGCTTTCTTTTTCAGGTACTTAACATGAACTATACTCTCCTTCTATCAGGCTCATGTTTATTTTGAACAGGGTGTGTGCTTGTCATACATACTAGTCACGCATCTAAACTCTTTGGTTTCATTGTTAGTTCAGAGAGTGTATTTATCTCTAAGGAAAGACTGATGAAAGCTCCTGAAGATTACTTTAGTGAAGAGAAAGGAAATCAAATAAAGTTGAAACCATAGGTTGGAGCCCATATATATGCATCTGCACAGTATTATTACATACACCTGAATCTCTTCTATCCACGAACTATTTAGGAACCACAGCTATGCATCATTTAGTATATACTATGTTATACACTAAATGAATATTTAGCATATAAATGTTATATTTATATACTAAATATAAATACTTGATATTTATATATTAAATATTCATTTATAACAGTATGTTATATGCTAAGTGAATATTTAGCATATATATTTATATACTAAATACTCATATAAATATTCATTTAGTATATAACAGTATATCTAGTATGCAGCATGTATGCTATTAATATTTGATAAAAATTCAATGAAGTGGGAAATCTTAAAACAAGTTAAAACTGTTAATGTTTCTATGATTGATACTGTGAAGGCTTGAATTGGGGTGGTGGCAGAAGTTACCACCCCACTGAGAGGTAGGCTGACTATGCAACATTTATGCTAGGGTGCCCATGATTATTAGGAAGTAGGCACACATGTCAATTTAAGCATTTACTATGACTGCAATTTGAGGGTCACACTTTTAAGTTAAGTGCTTTGGTTAATCTCTGGATGGCCTTTTGTTTGGTCCTGTGTTAGTCTATAGAATAGCCATGGTGAATGGCTATTTCTGATATGGCGAATACTCTCAGTAGAGATGTGACACAAATTTTTATATTCATTTATTTGGTCTCTTGGATGAATTCTATATTCACTCACTGAAAATAACTTAAAACATTACTATTGCAGGTGGAACAGAATCCATTGTTAGGGTTTGGCGCTATAGCTATTGCTGTATTGTGCTCAGGATTTGCAGGTAAATCATAAAAGCATTATTTTATTCTGTTGTCCAGTTTTAAAAATATCAAACTTTAGAGATCTGGTTTATCTTGTTTTATTATAACTAACAATTTTATTTCCAGTAAAGCTTACCTTCTTACTTATAGTTTTAGTTTTGTCAGCTGTTTTTCCAGTAAACACATGGTAGTGTTTAACTCAGTTCAGACCTCAGTCCTTTTTCATACTTGCTGTTTTCTAAGGATAGATTGGTCCTTGACCATTCTTAGTCCTGCCAAGAACCCGGAAGTAAATGAAAAGACCTTTGAAAGTAGAGGAAACCAGCCATCAGAAAGCTTCAGTACCTCTTTTCATTTTCCAGGAACTGTCACTCTCTTCAGGCTACATTCTGCTTCTGTAGGATATTAGTCACTAGTTCGGCATCTGTTTTTCCCTGGTAGCTTCAAGTTCTTCCTCTGCTTCAACAGATTAGGAAGTATATAGAGAAAAAGAGGGTGGTGTGGAGAGGATCTTAGAAAACTTAATACATAAAAGTACCAGCCAAAAAAAGAGGATCAAGAACCAAAATCACTAACATCAAGCAAACAAGGAAGTCTGGAATCTTGTAGGGACAGGCAATCTTCCACTCAATCAAGAGAGAGTGTATGAATGTGTAATATAAAAAATGAAATGTGTCTTAGAAATAGTTCCAACAGAGAACAAACTGAAAGTTTTTAGTAAAGAGTATATTAGGTATAGCTATTGTCTTGATTATTTATCTTTGTGTTATTTCAAGAGTTGGGACTTTGTTTTTATTTTTGACTGGGAGAGTAGACTGGATATGAAAGTGAAACATTGCTTGTAAAAAAGATGTTCAATAAGAGGGAAAATACAAATTGGGGAATATACTTAATGATAGGATAGCATCATGCTGAACTTTTATTCTCAGTAACTAGCAAATTAGAAACAAAACTGAGTCACCCCTAAAATATTATTTGATTTTTAGCATTATTTTGAACAATTAAATGTATGTGTCCAACAATTCTACTTAGTTCAACTTCTCAATACAGAATCAAGGAAATGGGGGAGGTTTAATGCTCTTTATGCTGGAATAGCTGAGCACTCGGTAGTTAAGTGGTTTTCCCAGGTAGGAAATTCAAAGGTGGAAAGAGGAAAAGCCATCATATGTTTGTTCCAGTTAGCTGGCTCTTTCCAACATACATTTGTTAAAAATAATCTTGTTTTTCATTAGAATTTTTTAGTGGGTTAGTACTTCAGTGGCAGTTTCTAAGTTTCTAATTAACACGGTATTTATAATTAAAATCTTTAATGTCTTTGTTAAACATGCATTCACTTTAACTATAAAACTTACAGCAGTGGTATGTGATTTGGCAGAGTGGCATGTGCGCTTTTGGAGTATCTGTAAAAAGCTGTGGACTTCCCAACCCCAGAAAAATGCACGTACATAAAATGTATTACCTATTTAGGGAATTCTTGGTTCTTCTCACACAGTGTATGAACTTGGCTTGGGGAGCCTTGCTTTAAGGAAAATGGCTGTACTTAGCAAGTTCTATTTAAATTTTATTTTGGTTGTGTTACTTACTTTGAAAAAATCCCAAGTGGTAATTATATAAGTTAATTTGCAAAGTTGGGAGTATTCAATATTAGGCAGATAGTATAGGGGTATGATTAAGATAATTAACGCTTAATAGTATAGTCTTCCAGATTGCCAAAGTCCTTTATTGTGATCTATCTTACTGCTATAGTAATGGCGGAACCTGTTCTTAATACATATTGGTAATGTTTAGTATGCATGTCATACCAACAAAACAAACATGTAAAGTGTTTGTTCCACAAATCATATATTTTATATTATCATATCTCCAGGTTATTGTTCTAAGTGAAAGACATTTTAAGTTAATTTCTAATGTATTTATTTCATATTTGCATGTCTAATTATCTTTCAGGAGTGTACTTTGAAAAAGTTTTAAAGAGTTCAGACACTTCCCTTTGGGTGAGAAACATTCAAATGTATCTATCAGGGATTGTTGTGACATTAGTTGGCGTCTACTTGTCAGACGGAGCTGAAATTAAAGAAAAAGGATTTTTCTATGGTTACACATATTATGTCTGGTTTGTCATATGTAAGTATCCAGGAATTAAAGGTTCTTGGTAGAATATTTTTTTAAAAAGTTAGATGTCCATTTTAAGCTGTTACAGCATTTTGAAATTGTTCTATTATACTGTGAACACCAGCCTGAAAATGTAATTTTGATTTTATTGACTTTCATGGCATAGCTGTCCCAAAGCAATTCTGCCTACACAATCAAAGGTAATGTGTTAGTAGTAAATGTGTACAATTTAGTAGCAGACTGCACAGTCCTTTGGGCATCTGAAAAACATTTTATAGGAACTACTACTGAATTTTAATATAAACTCAGATGGCTGCTTATAAGAAAAACTGTATTTTCCCAGGTAAATTAGTATGCTATCTCTGGGGGTGAAAACTGCCTCACCATCATAAAATGTTTGTTTCATTTATCTGAGTGTTAAGATTTTAATTCTTTCTGCATTCAAGTTCTCGCAAGTGTCGGAGGCCTCTACACTTCTGTGGTGGTCAAGTATACAGACAACATCATGAAAGGCTTTTCTGCAGCTGCAGCCATTATCCTTTCTACCATTGCTTCTGTGATGCTGTTTGGATTACAGATAAGTATGTCCCAGTTTGTATTTTTAAGTCTTTAACGTGGAAAAGCTGTTCACTTCCTTGATTTGTCTTTTAGATGTGTTTGTAGAAATTCCTAGTTTTGTGATAATGTATTCTCTGTAAGTGCAGCAGTTCATAGTTGTGTGGAATGTGGGTCAGCCATACTTAGGTTTTTTTGAGAATAGTCCTGGGGTGCTGGTTCTATGTGGGAGTGAGGGGCTGCACAGTTACTAGAAAGCTTTTTCGCTGTCAAAGTCTCCAAGTATTAGATGTAAGACAACTGAAGTGTTTTAGGACAAATATACTGTGATGAGGTACACAAGGAAATAAATACAAGGACTTTAGGACATGATTACTCTCAGCAGTAGAATTAGAATGAATTTTTTATTTTGAGGAAAGAATAGAAAAATTATTTCACTCCCCCTTTAGTTTGCACCTTCCTAGGTGTTTTGGACTTGGGTGCAAACTGGTTTTGAAATTACAATTCAAATAGAAATTTTCTTTCCCTTTATAAAGATTATCTTTATTTCATTTAATATATAATTGATACAAAATTCACTACTATAGGCATTCTTGCACCACCACCATGCTAGTCCTTCTAATGTAATTTTCTCTAGCCCACATCCAGCATTAAGTTGGCTACTCATTAAAGCGGTGGTGTTGACTTCATTTCAGGGTGCTTTTACGCTGTAATAATTTTATTTACTAACGTTTGAGGGAAATCTGTTAACTATCAATATTGAGTAAAAAGAAACAGACCTGCTTATGTTTATATTTCATTTTAAAATTGACTTGTTATAAATGTAAATAGAGGGAATACCAACCTCACAGAAATCTTAGAAAACCATTTTATAGTTTGGTTCAAATTTTACCTGTGCCTTTATTAGCTGTGAAGCCTTGGAGAAGTTACTAACCTGTGTCTTAGTGTTTCATCTATAAAATAGTAATGGTAGTATCACCTATCTCCTAGGGTTGTTTCAGGTAAAGTGCTTAGATTAGTGCCTGGCACATAGTAAGTATTCTGTATACGGCCCACTTAACATGTAAGTATCAGGTATTTCAAAGCCTCCCTTAGGTATTTTTCATCCCTGATTGAAGTTCTGGTCCATCATTATGCTCAACAAATCCTTATGACATTGCCCCCACAGAATATTTGGAAACAGCAGAAGATGCTTTTGGTCAATGTTCTATCTTAACGATGGTCAAGGAAATTAGACTGTCTTAGCAATCTTCCAGTTTCTTATTTAGATTGAATTTACCCCCTTCCGCTTTTTTGAAGGTAAAGCTAGTCTGGTTAGGGTTGAACTAAAGTCTTAGCTTGATGGCATTTCTTTAGGTGCCAGTTTTAAAGCTGTTAAGACTGTACCACTGCACTTCATATATACTATATGGTTCAGTTTTGAATGGAATATACAGTTTTAACATAAGTGTTAATTTATAAAGTGACTACTGGTCAAGTTTGGACAAGTTGTAGGATTATAGATAATAAGAAAGACAAACCTAGCAGAATGGAATTTTACTTAGTAAATCACCACCTCCTCTGTGTTTTAGAAATCTTCAGTGGTTTCAATCATTGGTCACCTAACTCTCTGAATTTTGGTCAGCTACTTTTTGCTCTAAATTTTCACAGGTTTCTAGTATCATGGAGAGGCTACACTCCACTTTTCTTTAGTTTAATCAGCATATAGGGAAGTTAGGATGATCTTTGTCAGTGGTGCAGGACAGGCACCCTACATGTGTACTTGGAAAGTGTACACTCAATGATTGTCACTCCCTTATCTTTCAAAACCTTACCATCATAGAAACAGAACACTTAGATTTCCTTATTTCCCATATTTACATTTCATTATAAAACTGACTCATCATAAATGCACATAAAGGAATGGTGTAAAACTGTAACTAGAAGTTTTCAAAATTTTAAATTAATCATTGTTATAATAGTTTTACAGGCATAAATAGATAAAACTTATTTTGTTTTCTTTTCAGCTCTTACCTTTGCTCTGGGTACTCTTCTCGTGTGTGTTTCTATATATTTCTATGGACTACCCAGACAAGACACTACATCCATCCAGCAAGGAGAAACAGCTTCAAAAGAGAGAATCAATGGTGTGTGATTTCAGCTGCAAAAGAGATTCCTACTAAGATCATACATTTGCATTAAACTAGAGCCTTAAATCAATCCCAGAAGGTAGCTTAAACAAACACACATAACAAAATTAACTGTGTGGCATTAGAATTAATAAGAAAGTTATCTGAGTGAATTGCTCCAAAAGATTTAATGTGACCTGTCTGGGGTAAACCCATTTTGTTTTAGAATGAAGGAATTTTTATTTTATATATAAAAAGTGTGGAGATGATATGGTATTAAAAATCATGTGAGGCTATATAATATTCAAATAATAAGGTTTGGGACAATGTTAAAGGTTAAAGTGCCAAAGTCATTTCTGTACTAACTGCTATCTTGTTCAGGTACCAGAGGAGAAGGACGGCCCCTCCTGTTCTCCTATTTATGTACAGTATTTTGCCCTAATAGCAGTAAAGACCTAGTTCTTTTCTTATAAGAGAGGCAAAAACAAGACAGGCTACTGAGAAACAATCAATTGTGCACCTTCTCAAACTGAGTATTTCCTAACTCAGATGGTGGTTTCTGGGTGGTGACTGAGTACGCTGTCAAGTGCTGTATTTGTGCCATTCATTGTCTGGAGTCATATTTCTTTGTTAGATGATATACTTTTCTTCAAAAAATATTTCTAATGTCACTTTTGTACTTCTTTTATAAAGTATGTTTAGCTGTGGGGCTCACAATAATTTGTGAAACTTTTGTGTTTTTTAAAAAATTTCTATAATGTTAATGGGAAAATTCAGCAATAAACTTTATATGAAATCTGTATGATCACTTTTTGTTACAGATATGACCATTAAGGTAATGTAAAAACATAAATTTTTAACCCCAAACATTACATTTAAAATTTCTCTATGTTGCAATTGTATTAGTTAGGTTTCTCTGGTTGCAAATAATAGCTATAAACTAACTCTGCCTAGCCTTAAGCAAAAAAAAAAAAAAGCTTATAAGGACTGCAGTCAGTGCTCCAGGGCTCCAGGCCATGGGGATTAGTGAACAGTCTTCTCAGGGAAGACTGTTCTGCTTTTGGAAAGACTTGGTTCTAACCAACACTGCCCCTGTGTCATTTCACTCAAGATTCAACTACGTAGGCAGCTACTAACACTGACCTGGGAAGGAGAACTCTTCCTCAAAGACATGAAAGGGATATTGATTGTGAAAATCATGTCCCGACTGTATACTTTATTCCATGGCTGGTTTGTGCTAAGTAAATCTTAATGATACTTTAGAAAATTAGCGTCTGGAAGCTACCACACTTAAAATTGAAACTGCACGGATGAGTCTTTTAGGTCTAAGAAGGTACACCATACTTGCTAACATTCAACTAGAGAAGCTTGGTTCATGCAAATTTCCTTCTCTGTTTGTAAAGATAGATTGTTGGTATTTAGAAGACTTCTAGTAGCAACACTGAAAATAAATCACAGCAGACCTGAATGGAAATGCTGGCAGGTGAGGACAGCCATACCGGTGAAAGAGATCCCACCCTACTTATATTGACCTACACAAGTCACACAGAATATACTTTACCAATATGCAGACAAACACATGAAGGAATTGGTTTGGGAAATTCTATTTCAAAGTATGGTTTAACTAATTTTTACAAAAAGATCCTAATACAATACTGAACAAGTAATTTCTTGTTGTTCAAATATATTCAGTAATTTCTTGTTCAAATATATTCAGCTCACATAGTAAGAGTTACCTGAATATATATAAAAGAAAAGACAAGCGCAAGATCTGTTCTCTGGGAGTTGTCAGCTGTATTGACTTAACATTGGTCTCCCAAATGTTTTCAGAACTAGCTATACTTAGAAGAAATTTAAGATATTTTTCAACATTAGATAATCTTAGTTATAAGAATAATTTCTGAAAGAATGACACTGTAAGAAACCTCAAAGTAGAGTTTAAAGTCTGATCCTTTATTCCCATTAGACCACAATGAATTTAAAAGATTTAACTGAACTGTATAAACATCTATTTAGTACTTATTGACCATGAGGGAACTCAGATGATTTTTTTTAAGGACCAAAATTTAATAAGTTGATAAATCACTTACAGACTTAATACATAGATTCTGATACAGAATAGCTTAAAATTCTAATCAGCAAGGCATATAATAGGTAACTAGAATTAGTTTAGTATTCAAAAAGCCATTTTAATTAGAAATTACATCCTACATACAGGTGTTATTCCAAGAAGCTTCATTCCATTGGCTAGGACAGAACGGACAGCTCTGAAAAGATGAAGTCTGGCCTGCAAAATAAGTCAAAGAATGATTAAATGTTCAATTTAGTGATTGGCTAACCACAAAGTGAATAAATAATATTTTAAAGAGTAAATCTAACTTCTAATTTAAAGTAGAAATAGTATCTCAAAGTGCCCTAACACTTGAGGTAGGCAAGGAAATACAAATTCTTAGAAGCCCTTGTCTTAATACTGGTAGCTGAGGGTTGGGGAATGAGACTAACAGTTTCATCATACAGTATAGCTTCAGATAGGGAAACTCATTGCTGTAATACCTGATGTAGACAAATGTGCTTCATAGTGTAGTATGTTTTTTAAAATATATTTTATTGATTATGCCATAACAGTTGTCCCATTTCCCCCTTTCATTCCCCTCCACCCTGCATACCCCCTCCCCTACCATTCCCTACCCTTTAGTTTATGTCCATGTGTCACAAGTTCTTTAGATTTGTATTTCTCATACTATTCTTGCCCTCCCCCGTCTATTTTCTACCTACCGTCTGTGCTACTTATTCTCTGTACCTTCTCCCCCCTTCTCCTCCTCCCACTCCCCTGTTGCTAACCCTCCATGTGATCTCCATTTCTATGGTTCCACTCCTGATTTAGCTGTCCTCTTAGTTTGCTTTTTTTTTAGGTGTGGTTGTTAATAACTGTGAGTTTGCTGTCCTTTCACTGTTCATATTTTTTATCTTCTTTTCCTTAGATAAGTCCCTTTAACATTTCATATAATAAGGGCTTGGTGATGATGAACTCCTTGAATTTGACCTTATCTGAGAAGCACTTTATCTGCCCTTCCATTCTAAATGAAAGCTTTGCTGGATAGAGCAATCTTGGCTGTAGGTCTTTGGATTTCACGACTTGGAATACTTCTTCCCAGCCCCTTCTTGTCTGTAAAGTCTCTTTTGAGAAATCCGCTGACAGTCTGATGGGTACTCCTTTGTAGGTGACTGTCCCCTTATCCCTTGCTGCTTCTAGGATTCTCTCCTTCATTTTGGTCTTGGCTAATGTAATTATGATGTGCCTTGGTGTGTTCCTTCTTGGGTCCAACTTCTTTGGCACTCTCTGAGCTTCCTGGATTTCCTGGAAGTCTATTTCCTTTGCCAGACTGGGGAAGTTCTCCTTTATTATTTGCTCAAATAAGTTTTCCAGTCGTGGCTGTTTCTTTTCCCCTTCTGGTACCCCTATAATCCGGATGTTGGAACATTTAAAGATGTCCTGGAGGTTCCTACCGCTCATTTTTTGGAATTCTTCTTTCTGGTCCACTCCAGTTTCCTTTCCATCACTATTGGTTTCCTGTACATTTCCCTTCATTTCCATTAGCTTAGCCTTCCTTTGTTCCTCTGATTTGTGACTAAAATCAACCAGTTCTGTGAGCATCCTGATCACCAGTGTTTTGAACTGCATCTGAGAGGCTGGCTATTTCTTGGTCACTTAGAGTTACTGGCTCTGGGGCTTTGAGTTCTTGAGCCATGTTTTGGTCTGTTCATGCCTGTTATGTATGAGGAGTGGAGTCCCAGGTGTTCACCAGGGTGGGGCAACTCAGTTGCTGGGTTGTGACACTGTATGTGGGAGTGGGGTCAGAAGGGGCAATGGCGGTCCCCTCTGCTGCTTCCTGCTGCTGGGGCCTGTCTCACTGCTCACTCCTTCGCTGGTTTATCTGTGTGTGAATGTGTGACTGCAGTCAGCCTACCACCTTGCACCCTCACTGGGTCTGCCTGTCGCAACCCCACACCTGGGACCCATGCACGGCTGCCTGCACCCCTGGGTCGGGGGATCTATCCTGCCCAACCCTGCTCCGCTGCTGGCTTCGCCCCTCTTACTGGTCTGGTTGAATGGTTCGTTGTTGTTGGACTTCCGTATAGTTCAATTTTCTGTGTTTTGGCTGCGTTTTTGTTTACTAAAACTTTGTTGTCTTTAAACTTGTTTGTGGGAGAAGGCACAGTGTTCCACCTATGCCTCCATCTTGGCGGAAGTCCTCATTGGTTATTCTGGTTGCGTTTTTTTTACTAAAACTTTGTTGCTTTAAACTTGGTTGTGCAAGGAGGCACAGTGTTTCCACCTATGCCTCCATCTTGGCCAGAAGTCTCTATAGTGTAGTATGTTTATGGAAAGTACATAAACATTGATTGTTACAACCTAATTCTAATTATTACCTCAGACTATTAAGTACATTACTATAGTTGAAAAATAGTATACTGTTTTAGAAATATTTGGAAGACTGACTCAGTAATATTAATCCCAGGGTGTTATTACACACAACATAGTCAATGTAACATACCCCAGCGACTTCAGGAGAACTCCCTTTTATTTGTAGTGTTTTGTGTGCCGCAGCTGCAAGATGACTGAAATGAGAAGAGGGAAGTTGTGATTAGGACCTGCAGCCATTTCTTGTTGTAATGTATAGGCCCAATAGCTAATCTTTCTCGATTTAAAGATTAAAAAAAAAACCCCCAAAAACAACCCTCCCCAACCCCCACTCCCCAAAGCCTAGATAGAGCCATTAAAATGTACTAAAAGTTGGAAAGTTGAGACCAGAATTCACATTAAACTCAAGTTTTAGATTTTGGTCCTGGTTCTGCTAATAACAGGTGGCAAGTTCTAAAGATTATGATTTCGTTGTTAGTTTTACAAGTATACAAGACCTTTGTAATAATGAGTTTTCCCCTCATTTAGGCTTCCTTTAATATGGGCTGCCTTTCCTCCTCTGTATGGTGAGGAGGTAAGGTAGAGACTAGTTATCAGTCCACTCTGCACACACACTGGCCACTTAAATATATTTTTTAAACTTATTGATTTTGGGGGGAGGAGACATCCATTTGTTGTTCCACATATTTATGCCATTCATTGGTTGATTCTTGTATGTGTCTTGACCAGGGATCAGGATGACACCCTAACCAATTGAACTACCCAGCTACTCATCTTTGTTTTCATTTTTCCCATGGTCTTTTTTTTTAATCCCAGCCACTCATCTTTAAAGCATCTTTTCTATTTAGGTATGGCAGAAAGTTCAACAATGTGCCAGAGAAATGATGCTTATGACATCTGTTTCAATTACTGGGTGACATTTAATAAGACTTTCTGGCTCCTCTATCTTTATATATCTCAGTGGAATTTAAAGGAAAAAAACTACGTAAATTTGGGGAAGACTAGGTAAAAAGCATAATCAAGAGAACAGTCCCAATAAATCTGATTTCAGTAAATCTTGCATAAAAGCAAATATATCCTAAATAGCTGTTGCTACGGAAGATAGAATCAACTTCTACTCAAAATTTCTAAAATAACCACCATGAAATTTCTATTGAAGTGTCACTGACTCACTTCCTATTCATTTCTACCCTGTAGCTGACCGAGTTTTCTGTGCCTCTGCTTAGAATCTCTTTGTAGATCCTGCTGCCCTGAAAATAAGAGGAAATGCCTTAGTACCTGGCAAAGAGACATGTCAATGCTGCATTTCTTCATCCCTCCCAAGGCTATGCTTGTAGCTCTTTTCATGTATCATGTTCTTGCTCAACTTTGGGCTGCTTCCTCCTTCTCTGCCACCTTGCTTCTCCTGAGTAAGATCGACTCCCGTCCTCCTAAGAGCCCTCTCTGATCCCTCAAGGTTGGGCTGAGAGCTCTAACATTTTTTCTTAGATCCACTCTATCCTAACACTGCTTCTGCATCGCATGAGGCTGTTTCCTGTTCACTTGACTGTAGTGACTGTACCTCCTATTACTGAGTGAATAAATAAATGAGCATTAATTGCTTATTTGCAACGAGGAAGCAAGAATTCCTGTAACTTAAAGCACATAATTTTTTTAGGCCTAAGGGTTTGTTTATAGGAAAACTTCAGATAAAAGAAAGGTCCTTTGTCAGATCGGGTCTTAGATGTCTTTTAACATCTGAAAATAGGATTATAAAGGTACCTTAGAGTTAGGAGGTAACTGACAATGTGCCTGGGTTGAAGGTCCTGGGATGATCTGTAAAGCACTTCATCAAACCTGAAAAAAAAGACAGCAGGAGCAGCTGTCAGGGGAAGATTGCACATATTACCCTAAGCTAAGCTGTTAGGACAAAGACCCAGGATGTGAGGTTGACTTGGCATCATTAGGGTTAGAGGGTATCTGAAAAAAGACCTTGGGTACAGTCGACAGTAAAGGCACATTTGTCTTTCTTAAAGTTTGTTGATGGCAGGTACTTTCTAAATCACCTATTTATCCCTTAGGCTTAGCCCAGAGCAAGAACTCAAATCAGGGCTGTTGAACTGAATGTAAAAAGCCACTTAGTGATGTTTAGGAACATAGTCTAGAAACTATGTACAGCCCAGGTACATAGTACGTAGCAAACAGTCTATCCTTGATGCCAAGAAAACTAAGCTGGCTTATTTTCCTCACAAGTCAGTTAAATGTGAGTAGACTAAATCCTTCTGATCCCAGGAAAGAATGACTGACTGATGTGTGGCAATCAGAGAAAAAACTGTCTTGTTAACCAGCCACATCTCTTTCAGAGATGGATCTCATGACTTCCCCAGCAATGGGAGAGAGTGCTGAAAGGAGAGGTCTACCCAGTATGAGGGCCTCAGACAGATGTATATTTGAAACTGTGAATTGAAACCAAGAGGCAAATGAAAAACTTACGGTTTCAAGGAAGCTGCACAAAGGCAGGGATTTTCTTTCACTTATCACAGAGGGTGAGAAGATGATCTTTTAAAAAACTGAACAGTTATTCTTTCACCAGGGTTGGCATTCTCATACCACCACCTAGAGGATGGTAGGCACCTGGACTAGTTCAGTGGTAATAAGTTTAAGACCTAACAACTGACCATGAGCATGCTGCCTGTGCTCAAAGGGCAGACAGTCACCTCTTGGTCTCTGTTAGGAAAATGCTGGTGACAGGGAAGGGACAGGTAGGAGCTAGCTACTGGCCTGTTCATTCCAGTGGTCAGCAAACCACCAACAGTCGTTTTGTAGCTGTACCCCATAAGCCAGGCTCTCTGCTCAGCTCTGCAAGTTAGATCCTCAGTTTTTCCCCTAACAAAGCTATATTAACCTACCCACTCCCTTTGTAGCCATAGGTTGCTTAATGTTTAAACTGTGGGGTTTAGCAAGACTGTGACAGTTCCTGGATTAATTTGTGCCATACTGGTCAAACAACATTTTTAGGAAAACTATATTCAATATATAACATCTAAGTTCAATGTTTCTGTTTCTTTAGAGAAGGGAATGGCCACAACACAATAATGAACAAGCTTACTTTGCAGAGAATAATGGAACTCAGTACCACCCCTGACACATGTGGCCCTCTGAGAGCATCTTGGAGTCTACGGTACTCCTTGAGACCTTATCAAGAGACCAAAGACCACAGGAATTTACCCTAACTCCCCTTATTCCCTTCTCCAGCTTAAAATTCCTTAACCTAGTCCAGGTGTAAGTTGAACTGAAGGCACTATTTCGTCTCCCACCTTCTTCGTTGGCTCCTCAATCAATGAACTCCAAATGTTGCTTTGAGGTTTGGCCTTTTGAAATATCGGGCACAGAAACCCAGGTTCAGTAACAATTTCACTAAGCAGAAGCTGACTCAATAATACTAGAAAACCGTACCTGAGAAGATGCTGGAGAATTGAAACAGACTGTGGCTCTTGTAAACAAGCAGTGTTGAAGTCATCTAGATAACCACACCCAAAAGTGTCTTCCAAACTGTTATAAAAACAACAAAGGATTAAACAAATCATTCAAGGACACATAACTACAAGTTATGAACACTATCTCATAGTACGGTCTTGCTCTCCTTAACACAGTCATGCCACATTGTGCTGGTCTACCATGGACTGTGTTTAGGATGGTGCTCCCACAGTTATAATGGAGCTGAAAAATTCCTATAATTCCTATCACCTCGTGATGTCGTAGCCATCAATGTTACTGTACAACACACCACACAAATACCATGTGTTACAACTGCTTACAGTATTCAGTATAGTAACACGCTGTACAGCCTAGGAGCTGTAGGAAAACAACTGTTACCCCAAAATATGCCTATTTGGCATAAGGATTACTTAAGCTGGTTAATTTTAAGAGATAGCAGAAACAGGAGAAGCTCTGAAAATCAAGCAGAAGTTCCCTTTGTAAAAGACATCTGTGAGAGAAATCTCCATTTGTCAGGGTGTACCAGGAAGATGGAGATGATGTCATTTGTAGAAACTCTTTTCAATGTAGAAGACCAGGACTTCAATTCACATGACCACCTCACCCTTCTTTACAAGTGCTTTCCCTGGCAACCTCCCATAACTGATTCCTTCCACCCCAAACATCTTTTGTTTTCAGCTGTAGATGGTATTTAAGGTGGTGGCTTCAGGCATTTTGGCAAGTAACTCAGTTTTCCTAGGTCTTTTCCATGTATACAGGAAGTACATGTGTTATTAAACTTTTGTTCTGCTGCTGCTAATCTATCTTTTAGTATAGGAATATCTCGGTCACGAACTCAGAAGGAAGAGTACAGGGAAAATTGTTTTCGCTCCCCCAAAGAGCAATAGACTCTATACCATACAGCCCAGGTAGGTAGTACACCGCACCATGTAGGTTTGTTAAGTGTACTCTTATGATGTTTACACAACCACGGAATCACCTAAGAACACATGTCTCAGAACATATCCTGGTCCCTAAGTGCAAGATGACCATAGTCCTGGTGTTTGAAGCTAACATTGTTCAACCTGATACCTCAACTTTTCCTAAATCTATTTCTTTATCCGAAAATGGAGTATATTCTTTGGTCAAATTATTGTGACTAGTAAATAAAGTAATATGCATAAAAGCATTTCCTACACAGGTTCCGAGTAAGTAAATATTTTAAAAACTCCACCAAAACCCAACATAAGAGGTAGTCAGTCTGTACTTCTATTAGTTTTGAATATAAGGCATCACAGAAGCCCAGAAAACAGCGCCTTTGGCCTTGGGATCACAGCAGCCACGCCCCACCCTGGGAAGGGCAGAGTGGTCCAGTGTTTCCCTGCAGCCTCTCCTCACCTGTGGAGGCGGGCGTGTGTGTACTGCAGGAAGACACCTGTGTCCCCACGGCTCTGGAAAACACGATCCCAGCTGAACTGATAGTCAGATAAGAGTAAACCTCTGAAGTCCTAAAATGACAGAGTAAACCTTCAGCGCTGGGATTTGTTCTACTATCAAACTAAAGGGTCTCATAGGAAGCAGTCTTAACACACCTGAATAATAAGTGCTGCGAGCCCGACCTTCTCCGCAGTCTCCTGTGGGTTCTTGAGCTCTTTCGTAGCTGAAACAGACAAAGGTGTCTGTCTTTAACCTGAAGGAAACTATACAGAGTCAGGGACTGAAGTGGAGATAAAATCTGCCAAAAATGGATGCTGGCAATCTCAAGGACAGACATGTTCACAGTGGGCTACTTTACCTTTGAAAATGACAATTCCCTCACCTTTCATTAAAAGAAGAAACACATGAAATTAACTTTCTAATAAATTTTCCAAGGGTGAAGGTTAAACAAAGCCATAGGACTTGTCACTTGTTTCTAATTCTATAACACAACTACTCCCTACAATGAAATGATAATCTGAAGCTGTCCATGAAAAGAGAGGCCCAGGGTAATATCAATTCAGACTATTGAACTGAACAGTACTTGATCAGCAAGTCTGAAAATTCTGGTACTTCTAATTAGTGCAAGCTATTTTTGACAAGGTTAGTGAATGGAGAGATGGTCATAATAAATAACACTGCACAAAAGCCCAAAATATAATAAAATATAATAGTGGCACACAAATTATGACTATAACAACAAAAAAGTGAATTCACTCTTAACAGAAGCCATATTCTGTAGCATCCTTAATCGAATCTCATTTAAGACATCTTCCAAAAAAGTAACATCGCCTCTTCGAGTCTTCATTCCCTGTACTACCCCAAAGGGCACATGTTGGCACCTGAAATAGAGTGATCAATTTAGTTAATGGAAAACTGAAAAAGAGCTAGTGATCAAAGTATAGAATAATACCACTTTAGAGAGTAGTATGAACTTCACCTCTCATAGTGGGATTTTAAAAAATTAATTAGATGCAATATGATGTGGTTTGCTGGATGCCACAGAAGATGGTAAATACACAGCATCATTTTATAGAGGTAATCATGAGCATGTGATTAAATTCCCAGTTGCCTTTTTGAAAAAAAGGAGATGGGGGTTAAGAATTTTGACCCCCATCAAGCTACTAAGAGCAGACATCTAATAAAAATGTTTATTAAATGTTTTAAGCAATGCATTAATAAAGCCAGGGCATAAATTAGTATAAAAAAGCAAATCTGTTTTCCACACTAACATCTTGAAACAAAAAAATTTCAGTAAAAAATCTTTAACAACTTGGTACATTTTGGGACTTGGCACCTAACATGATCCTGAGACAGGTAATTAAGCACCACAGACTTTACCTTTTTGCCCAGTCGTATCCCATGATCTGCAGCATTTGGAACACTTGCTGGAAATGCCTTTGTTGCCCTTTATCTGTCTTTGGGGAACAACAGTATTTGAAATAAGAGTGATAAGTTAATCTAGAGAAATGGGATGGACACGAATCAAATTAAAATATTTGTGTTCTGACAGACTACAGTCATTGCCAATTGCTATATTTTAAATAAGCATGCACTGAGGACGCCACTGGAAGAAGGTCTGAGTGCACTAGAAGAGAAGGAAGGAAGAACTGTTGCACCCCACAGTAAGGAGGACATTTGAACTTAATATTCTGAGTTTCCGGTTTAAATTCCCTCTCTCAGCTGTTATGACATTTATGTCAAAGAAGAACAAAGCTAAGCTCTAAAAAGATATTTAATGGCAACTTTTTTTCTTAGGGGAAAGGGAGGTTGCACTTGGAAGAGAAGGAAAGGGAAGAAGAGACTAAAATACTACTCAGCAACAAATGGAACAAACTACTGATACACAGAAGAGGTTAGGTCAATCTTAAGGGCATTCATGATGCGAGTTAAAAAAAGCCAATCTGGAAGGGTCACATACTATGAGTCCATTTATATAATACTCGCACAATAGCAAAATTGGAGTGGCAGGAACAGAACTGTAGTGGTTGCCAAGGGTTAGTTTGCGGGGCAGGTGTGATTACCAAGTGGTTGCCATGAGGGAGTTTGTTCTGTGATGGAACAGTTCTGTACCCTGAATGTGGTTTGGCGATGGTTATGTGAATGTACACGTGTGATAAAATTTCACGCACACACACACACACACGCGCGCGGGTCCATACACTGGTACATGTAAAAACTGGCAAAATTTTACTAAGGTCTCTTCCATTATCAACTTTGTGTATGAACAAAGTATTATGGTTATGTAAGATATTATCTTTGGGGAAAGCTAGGTGAAGGGTATATGAAAACTCTGCTATATTTGGAAACTTCTTGTAAGTCTTAAAATATTTAAAATAGAAAGTTATTTCTTTAAAGTGCATTTTAGTAATCTGTACATGTCCATTTCACATAACTATTTTCCTAATTTGAATAATTTTATTTTTACTATGAAGCAATGTGAACTCTTTAATTTTTACATGTTCTTTTTTGCCACCTTAAACACACTTAGTACTGAATTCTTTCTATAGTTAACAAAACTATTTTTCCATAGTTTTTCAACATGGCATCCAACTTCTATCTTTGCAGTTTTTATGAGGTAGGAATCATAATCTTTTGTTCTTCATTGTGATTACTTACCACATAAATCATTGTATCAAAATTATACTTGTCCATTCGATCTATAGCAGCTGCAAGATCTCTGAAAAAACGGCCATGAGTCTAGTTACTAAGCAGATCTGGGTGACAGTTTGTTTTACCTATTTAATTAGTAATGAGGCTTTTCTAATTAAGAACTACTATCCCACAGCTACCCATGGTTTTACAAACCCAGTATCATACAAAAATAGCTTTGGGGAAGCAATAACATTAATAATAAGAGTGCTGTGAAAAGATAAAAACGTAAGTGGATAAGAGCTCTGGGACTAGTAGTAATAACTCAAATAGCTCTAGGTAAAGTGTCTGTGGGTAAATGTTTTAGGACTTGTTGATAATAAAAATAAAAAGTCTACTGGAAGGAATCACCTATTGTCACTTGTTTACAATCCATTCTCTTAACATATGTAAAACACCAGTAATGCGGTGGCTCAATAGTTATCTTCTAGCCCCTCTTCTGTTTTACGATCAGCGAGTTTCAAAACTTTGGATCAGTCATAAGTAATACATTCTAAAACATTTTAAAAGATTATAAAGTACTTTGACAAAAATTCCATTTATCTCTTTTACCCCTGATTAAGTACAAGAGTTTGCATGTAATATAAAATAATGAAAAATAAACCATAAACTAAAAACTTTCAAGTCAAGATTATG
Source organism: Sturnira hondurensis (assembly GCF_014824575.4). Classification (NCBI taxonomy): domain Eukaryota; kingdom Metazoa; phylum Chordata; class Mammalia; order Chiroptera; family Phyllostomidae; genus Sturnira; species Sturnira hondurensis. The sequence continues at coordinate 7,271,642 of NW_028098001.1, read as the reverse complement.
AAAATATTGAAATTTAAAATTAAAGCTATTTTTGACAATATTTAACCCTGGGAGGAATTAAACAGTTCTCAGGTCTTTTGAAATGTTGGGATTATAAAATATCATTAGTACCCACCTCCTAATCTTGATATAACACAAAATATGCATTCTCAATAGAGACAAAAAGCAGGCTCTTGAAGGACAAAAACATATCTTACTCTTTTTATTAATAAATCATATCTGCATATAATACATATAGATATGTAGTATATCTGTGGCATTAAAATTCATGAGGGGTTATAAGGAAAAACAGGTTATGAAACACTAGTACAGAAGATTATTCCAAGAATGAAGTCACATACATCCACCCCCATTAGACTTTTTGGTTTGAGCAAAGGACAAAACAGAGAAAGCTTTTGATCCAATAAAAGAATGAAAAAGAATATAAGAAAAAGTTGTGAGTTGAGTTTGTAGAACTTGATTTTGAAAGCCAGAAAATAAGCTAGGTCATTAGTTCAGGTGTCTCATTTCACAAAGTTCGGAACCATGGCCCAGAGAAATTAAGTGATGGTCATGGTCTTACAACAAATGTTCAGTGTCTAGCCTCACTGTGTGCTTGTGTCAGTATTCAGCACTTTTATTTGTCTATTACAACAACTTCTGTAATTCATATCTACACACATAGGTGTATTCTGTAAGAACCAAATGAAGGGGCAGAAACAACTAAAGACAGAGCAAGATGAAAAATTAAACATTTCAACAAGTGTCAAAAAGATAATTATTCTCCCAAAGAAAAAAAAGAAAGTATGGGTATTATGGTAAATACAGTTGGGCCTCCATATCCACAGGTATCACAGATTCTAGCAATTGGGAATAGACAATTTGGGAACAGAAGGTTCTGTTGTTGGTATGGACTCTGTGGTCAGGACTATTTTATGATGGATGCGTCTGTCCTGACATGTAGAGACTTTGGCCTTGTCATAATTCCCAGCAGTATAGTATAGCAACTATGTACATAGTATTAGATATTAAAAATAACTCTAAGGATGATTTAAAGCATATGAGAGGATGTGCGCAGTTTATATGCAAATACTACATTACATAAAGGACTTGAGCATCTGTGGATTTTGGTATCTGTGGGGAGTTCTGGAACTAATTCCCCATGGATACCAAGGGATGACTCTATACAGAAAAATCTAGACCTAATAATAGCCACAGAAAGATACCAGATCAGGACAGCTATAGAGCAGACACATTTTTTTTTTAACTTTAACAGAATTTGTTGGTTTTCCTTGATTGCCTCTGGTCCGACTTTGGAAGAGCTTTCTGGGTTTATCTGGCCTTGTTTCTGGGCTGCAGCTTCAGCTTTTAAGGCCCTTTTTTGCTTCTTCCGCTTTTGAGCCTCCTGGTAAACCCGAATGCACAGAGCCTTCTTGGTCACCCAGCCGCGGTGGGCTTTTCGGCAGTACAGAGCGGGAAAGGTGTACTCAATCCCCAGCTCCTTGCACGTCTTCTCAAAGACTTTATAGTTGGTCTTGTGGAGGTTTTTGAGCATCTTTTTCCTCTGGTCAATACTCATCAGCAGATAGCGCTTGTGGGCTTTGTCCTTTCAATATTTCTGCATGTGTTTTTCATAACTGCGGATCTTGACCGTCAAGGCAACAATTCGAGCCTCCAGGGAATGGGTATCCTCAGGGTTTGCCACAACCTTGTTCATCAATTGCTCTTGCTTGATTTTTAGCTTCTCCTTCTGGTTCGCCATTTCCAAAGATAAGAGTCTTTTCATGACATCATTGACCTTCTCAATTCCAGGAATGTTCTGGTAATCTTTGAGCAGTGTGGAAGGGGGTGAATCATCTTCTTGGCTGGGCCGGACTGGTTTCTGGATGGCATATCCACGGGCAGCCCAGAGGATGAAACTGCGCGGTAAGGGAATGCCCCAGTGGTCAGATGGAACTCGGGCGCACCCTCCTCCCGGCGGCCCTAGGACTGGAGCTTGGGTGCGAATGGAACTCAGCACCCTCCACGCCGCCCTCAGCATGGTGACTTCTGACCAGCAGACACATTTTTTATAACTGCTCAAAGGTTTCTCTTGTAATCTGTCCACCAATAATTAGCTGGCATAAAAATTCTTTCTACTATATATATATATATTTTTTTTAAGTACAAGTTCTTTTTTTAAAATTTTATTTATTTATCTTTAGAGAGGAAGGGAAGGAGAGAAGGACAGAAACATCAATGTATGGTTGCCTCTTGTGAGTCCCCCACTGGGAACTGGCCTGCAACCCAGGCATGTGCCCTGACTGGGAATCGAACCATGATTATGTGGTTCACAGGCCCGTGCTCAATCCACTGAGCTACACCAGCCAGGGCTATTGTCTTGTGTTTTCCTTCCTATTAGCTTTGTCTTCAAAATAAGTGTGCTTGACAAACCCAGACCTTACTGAGTAACAGAGATTGCCCCTTTCCACAGGGATCAGCCGTGGAGACAGAATTAAAAATATAAGTGATAGGGCCTACTTTCCCTTGGCCTGTTTCACCACAGTCAGAATGAGGACTGGTACATGCAATGAGATGGTCACTGGTACATGCCCATGAGATGGTCTTTACAGAGTGGGGACTCCACTGAGTACACACGGCCACCTATCAGTGTGCATTCCCTGCCAATGTGCAATTGTAAAATACTTGTAGTTGATTATGAGGTATCTCAGTTTTACAGCGTGTAGAACAACGTATTCAGCTGTGGAATCCTATGATGTTTAACTAACTCTAAATAGTTTTCAGTCACTTTTCTGATGATATTAAATCTTTCCAGGAACTGTAACTGGCAACAAACAGAAACCCAATAAATATATTTTGATTAATGAGAACAAGAGATTTAAAAACTGGCATTTGGTAATAGATATGAGGATAAAATAATTGTCTTAGCATCAGTTCAAGAACAATAACATGAAGTCACATACACATTGTAATGCTGACCTTTACATACAATACAAACCTGGTTGCATAGAGAGAAGTTCCATCGCTTCGCATTACAGTACAGATTGCAGAGGGGTTGCCATTCCCAGAAAGATCCACTACAGCTGATCCTTTTCTACATATGGGAAAAAAGGTAACTCTGAAGCAATTTAAGAAAGTAAGCCATTAAAAGTAAATATCTCTAACATTATCATTGGCAAACCAGAAGCTATTTTTATTACTTAAGTAGCAATAAGTGGTATAAACAATGAAGATAAGATGGAATCTGACCATGACTCTAATAAGAGCAGGTATGATTAATATTATGTTATCTTTAAAAAATACGTCCTTAATATATCTAATTGGAAAAAAATGAAACAGCATATTCATTTTTCAGTTCAGCAGTTTAAACATGAAACATCGTATTTTTCTGCTAATTCCAGTTATTGTAATATTAAATATTGGCTTAGTTTTAACATGTCATAAAGTAATAAACCATGGAATTTTGTTATTGTCTTTATTGCCTGATCAAAAATTAGAATCTGTATATGGCAATCTAAAAATTTTCCTTGAGGGCACTGCTGAGGATGTCATGAAATACTTTCTCCATGTCTTCCTTATGCAAATGACAAGAAAAATTGCTCTTTGGTACTATGGAAAGTGGCACTTCTAAGCAACTAGTTTGCTTCGACATTACACATGCCTGAGCTCCTGTGACTGGTGCTGTTTTTCTGCTTGGTTGACAGGAAGCTCAAAGTTAAATTAGAAATCTGCCTTAAGCAAGGAAACAGCTCTGTGTGTGCTATGTGATGTACTAATACCACCTGACTTCGTATTGTTTTCTGCCCCTACGTCCTGATTTCCTCATTTTACTCTTTCAAAAATTTGTTGTAGTACACCTATTTTCATAAGAAGATGTGAGTTCTATTTCCTTTTTCCAGTTATACCATTAACAGCTTGTGTGACAGGCAGGTCATGTGTACTTTCTATTCTTCAGTTTGCTCCTGTGTAAAGAGCAGGTAACATCCTTTCTCCCAACCTTATCAGAATTTTGTTACTGCAGCAAAAGATAACATGCAGGGATGTACTCTGAACACCAAAAAACACTATTAAAAATATGCCAGAAGGCAGCATAGCACATTCAGTTGTTCTCACTGAGAGAATATATCAATACCAATTTCAAAAAAGAACAAATCACTAAAGAATAGTCATTCTTTAGTAGATCTTACACTGTTTTCTGTAGGAGTCCTTTACTGTCCAGCATCTTTAAGACTTCTTGAGATTTTTCACGATAAAATGATTCTCCTGAGTATTCATCAAAGTGTACTCCTAGACGCTAAAAGGATTGAGAAACAATAGGAAAAGAAGTTGTTTAAATGTGCGGTTACCTTACCCTAAGACAAAACAGGATGCTCTACAATCTGTCACACAGATGGGGAAAGAAGAATTACATCAAGTCACTCCTCTGTTCTAACCTTCTAAAGGCTCCTCCCATACCAGTCAAGTCCCTGTAACAGTACTATACAGTCTAATATGGTGGTTCCAGGCATATGTAGATATTTAAATTCAAATAAAATGAAATTAAAACTTTAGTTTCTCAATCCCATTACTTACACTTCAAGTGCTCTGTAGCCACACAAGGCTAGTGGCTACCATATTGGACAGCACAGACACAGACCATTTCTATCACCTCAGGAAACTAGACTGCAGAGCCCTGGAAAATCTTCTACATCATGTCCCACCCTACAGCCTCTGCAGCCTCCACTCCTACTGTTCCTTATCTTGCTTACCTACTCCACCCACATGGGCTTCTTGACTGACACTCTCCTCATTACACCCATGAACAGCACACCTGATTTCTTCTTCCCTGCTTGATTTTTCTCTATAACATCACCACCACTGAACAAACTATATGGTATTGTTTAATTTGCACCATGTTTAATTCACCCTCTGTCCCCTTGCTAGAATGAAAGTCTATGAGAAAACTTATCTTTTTCATTTACTGTTATATTTTTCCCATGACATAACATTTTTATTAAATGAATAAATTTATGCCCATCACATATAGGCCTAAGGCAGCAATCAAAGGAAAAACGATTACGAAAAAGTGAAGGAAAGATATGAGAGAGAAAAGACAAGCGAGACTGAAACCAAGTATCAGAATGTCACCAGATACTCAGTCTATTCCATTCACAGGCTTCAGGATTATTTCAGGGCTCCGACTTTCAGCCCAAATAACAACATTTGAGTCCTAATTTCCAACCCAATGTCAAATCTATTCTTAAAACATGAGCTTAAGGACAAACTTTGCTACTTAGTGATACCAGTCAAGAGCTGCACCACATCACAGGAAAGTAGGAGGACAGTGGGCAGGTACCTTGTAAATCCGAATGTACTCTTCTACACTCAAATCCCGAAATTTTTGCCATAGCCCAAGTGCTTGCACGTCACCCAGTTCCAATCGCTGGAAGAACTCATGTGCTGATTTTGCTACACTCTTATCATCTGCTGCTTCTTTATTAACTTGTACATAAACCTAAAGCACAACAGTACATTAAATGAAGTATATTATTAGTCACAGTTACTTTTAATAAAGAAGGAAACAAAAACAATCCTGAAAATTCTCATTTAGAGGTTACCCAATTGCTCTCTTCACAGTGTAACCTTTCCTTTTTTTGTAATGAGTTTTTAATGAATCCTATAGAGCCCTCCTCAAAATGCTTCTAAATGCATAAATATATTTATTTACAAAGGAAGTAATTACATTGAAATGGTTATCCAAAAACTGGAAAAAATTTGTGATATAGCAATGAAGGAAAATACAAACTTTCTGAAAGAGGTTAGTGAAAATAATGTGTAATTTTTTCTTCTCTTACATTAAGACAGCCTGGCTTAGACTAGACTGGCATATCTTCCTATTCTTTTTTTAAAAAAGGTTTTATATATTTATTTTTAGAGAGGGGGAGGGAGGAAGAGAGGAAGGGAAACATCAATGTGTGGTTGCCTCTCACATGGCCCCACCGGGGACACGGCCTATGCATGTGCCCTGACTGGGAATCGAACCGGTGACCCTTCAGTTGGCAGCTCGTGCTCAATCCACTGGGCTACACCAGCCAGGGCTCTTCTTATTTTTTTAAAGTCAAATTATTATAACTACAACTTGTCTGAGAAAAGGTTGAAGAAAGCAGATGGTTCAATCTGGCAAAGAAAAGGCCAAAGAATGATATAGCAGCTGATATTGTAAACTGTTCTCTAAATCCACAAAAGACCAGTAAAATGGGTGATCTAGGAAAACTCTTTGGATAGCAGTTAGCTTAATTATATTACAGCTTGGGATCCTGAGAACTATGTAGAGCGCTCACTACTTGAGTTTTTTGGACCATTTTCCTTGGCTGGTTTAGCTCCACACCCACCAATGACAGGGGTGAAGTTGGATAGCTTACTAAGGACTCTTCTAGGACTCTGTTCACAACACAGTTGTTAATCATTTTCCAGTCTCCAAAGTCCAAGGTTAAATATCAACATTGTCGCTCAAGTAGTTTTGAAGTTATGCATAGGGACTATAAAGACTTTATTTACAAGTTGTAACTCCCAGAGAGAAACATGAATGATAAGTTTATGACCCTTATATTTTTTCCAGAAAACTACTAGAGTAGCATGAAAGTAATAAAAGTTGGCAAGTAAACTACCAAGAGAAAAATGAGGTCTCTAAACTCTTAGTAATATCATCAAAGTATCACCGAAGGAGTATTTAGGTAGCCAATGCTTTGATTGCTGGACCATACATTGGGACAACCAGAAAGTGGCTTATACCCATGAGATACTACCAACAAAGGGGAGAAGGCATTAAACAACTGTCTCAAGGCAAAAATGCCTCTCCCTTCATAGATGGCTGTGTTAATACTGAAATGGCAGAATTCAATGAATACTTATCTAAATAAAAATAAAAACTTCCTTAATATTTTTCCTCTTTAAAGCATATTGTTCAGAAACAAGTTAATATAGCAAGCCTGAGACTGGTATCCTTCAAATGTCCTGTTTGCAAGGTCAGCCCTTGACTAGCATCTGGGAACTTGGATTTCGGGAATGTTCCACCAACCTGGTAAGAATGGCTCACTGTGCCTAAACTGTGCAAAAATTATGGTTTATGCTAAACACCTGCTTTCCTTCTTTGGAGTTTGGAATTTTAGTACATGCTATGGAGAGGGTACCTACGTGACCCTCCAGTAGAAACGCCGCGCACAGAGCACCTAATGAGCCTCCCTAGTAGACAACATTTTATATGCACTGTCACAATTTGTTGTGGGAGGAATTAAGCACATCCTGTATGACCCTACTAGGAAAGGACTCTTGGAAGCCTGGGCCTGGTATCCTCTGGATGTCTCCCCAAGTGCCTTTTCCCTTTGCTAATTTTGCTTTGCATCCCTTTGCTGTAATAAATAACAACTGTGAGTACAATTATACGCCGAGTCCTAGAAGTCTTCCTAGTGAGTCACCAAACCTGGGAGTGGTCTTGGGACACCTGACACACATATCATTAAAATTAACTTCTATGTGGTCCTATGAATACGTCTAAAATAAGTCAGTTAATGACAGAAAAAGATGATTTTGGTAGGGTATAGGAAAACTAAGACAGTAAATTGCAAACTTCCTGACTTCTGAATGATCTATTGATAACTGCTTAATACAGGCACACATCAAGATACTGTGGGTTCAGTTCTAGACCACCACAATAAAGAGTTGTAACCTTTTTGATGGTGGGGGATCTTATCTTCAATTTGTAAAACAAAAATTACCTACAACTGTGAAGTGCAATAAAGTGAAATGCAATACATTGAGGTATGCCTCTAGTCCAGCCTACAGGAGTAAGGATATTTACATGGTTTGTGATTCAAAATCAAACTAACTGTCTCTCTCATTCTCTCTCTCTCTCTCTCACACACACACACACACACACTTTATAAGCAGAAACAGAAATCCCTATTTTAGTAAAAATTTTAGTTTTTTTGAATCTAGGACTCTTAACTCAAATAAACATTTAAAAATCTAATAAGCACTCAAACTACTGATAAGAATTAGAAAAAACTCAACCAAAATCTTTTCCCTTCCTTCAAATTTAAAACAGAAGTAATTAAAACAAAATAAAACATAAAAACCCTTTCTAATACTTTAAGAATCTTGGCATTTCAGCAATTTGTAGTTATAAACCAAACAGTACTGAAAATCAACTGACACTATCAATCAGAACAATAAAAGAGCCTTAATCAGCACTTAATATGCCTGTAAAGACACAATATAAAACTGTAATTATGAATATTCATCATTGTTTTAGAAAAGAAATGCTTTTTCCTTCACAAATTTAATACTATATACTTCTGAAATTATAGACACTTTTCAATTTACAATTACTACAAACTTGTTACCCTTAGAAAGTACGCATTTTGAAGATAGCTTTCTTTAGAGGCTAGATCTAGACACGAATGGAATAAAGAGGAAATTTTAAAGAGGAAATTTGGATTTGATAATTTGAGGGTGTGGCCTAGGCAAAGTGTTTATGAAGATGGAGACATAATTTTCTTTTAGTTACTAGAATGTAAAAGCCAGCTGTTTTTCTACTAGGTAATAAACTAAATGTCTGAAACCTCTTTAAAAAATATTAACCTTTTCTTTTCATTGTTTCTAGATGTTGGAGCTGCCAAAAAACGTATGAAATTTATTTCTAATTTAATTAATTATAGCCAGCTCTTGGGATGACCTGCTAAAATGTAAAGAAATAAGCACGAAAAATTAAAGTAGTACATAAAGCCCTCTGATTCCTTCTTAAAAAAACTTTTTTTTATCCTCACCCAAGGACATTGTTTTTTCACTGCTATTAGAAACAGAGAAAAAGGGAAACAGGAAGAGAGAGAGAGATTGGTTGCCTCCCATATGCGCCTGAACTGGGCATTGAACCTGAAAGCTAGGTATGTGCTCTAACCTGGAATTGAACCTACGACCTTTTGGTTACAGGACAACACTCCAACCAACTGAGCCACATTGGCCAGAGCCCTCTTACTCCTTAATCCCTTAAGTTTGATTTTGAATTACCAGTAGCCACACAGGCATAGTCTATTTCCTTATGTCAGGACCCTAACCCCATTTCTGGTTATTTTTTTCTTAAAATTCAGAGTAACTGCTAAAAATGGTTGCATAACTTAGACACTAAAGACCCTTTTATCTGTACACTTATTTGTCCTCTATCTTAAAATGCATTTAATTTTAATATCATTTTTTTTAGAAAAGAACATGTTAATTCATGATTATAATTCAAACAAGCTCACTGTTAGTTTAATTTTGATTAGAAACTTCTTAGAGCCACTGGTTGAGACAGCTTCCTTATATTCAATGAAATATTAAATAAATTCAAACAAATTACTATATTAATACATCAAATAGTTAAACAAAGTCAAAGCCTGGCAGGTAAAAAATAATTGACTTTAAGTAATTCATTGTCAAATTTCTCATTAGTATCATACATTATAGCAGCAAAGAAACAGCATTTTACAATTTATTTCTCTCCTTTTAATATTTGGAATCTCCTATTTTTATAATTACTAACTCCTTGTAGATCATTACACATTAGTGCCAGCAATACAACATTTGTCATGTGAAGAAGGTGTTTTTGCACATTTCAATGGGGTGGGATAATTACTGAGCTATTAACATGTACTCTGGCCTTGCTTGGTATTTTATCCTTGTTTTAAAAACACTTAGAGGATGAGACCCTATAGTGCTGTCCCAGAAGAGCATGGGTCAAGGAGAAATTTAAGTGGCTTTAGGGAGGACTGTCAATGGTAATGGACTGTTGAGGAAGCTGCCTGGAGAGAGGGGAGAATTGTCTACGTTGAGGAGGGAATATGGAAACACTCCTAGGAATAGCAGAAGCTGGGCAGCCCCTGGGGTGGCAGTAAGCCCTTAGAAAAAAATGGTTCATGGTGCCCCTAACAGGAAGGGTGGTCTTTAGGCCTGTGGAACTGGGCCACAGCAAGGACCTCCCAGGGGAAGCTTGTGGCATAAGCAGAGCTGTGTGCCTGCAAAGAATTATGCAGGCTTGGAAACGGGCATATCCGTCAAGATGAGTCTGGAATGAGGCCAAGAAGAGTCCTCCATTGCCTTCCCTAGATGCACATAAGAGCCTAGATAACTCTGCATGATTTGGGAGGTGGGGAATCCCTAACAATAACTTACTTGACTCTCACTGCTCTCAAAAGAGATGGTGGGTTTCAGATTTAAGTAGACTTTTAATATAAAAGTTATTTCTTGCGTGTAAGTGTTACAACAAGTAAAAGTCACATCAACCATAACAATCACCCTGGAAAAGTAGTGTGACCTAACCAATTAAAAACTTTGGAATTCATTTCTTTATACAATACAAATTTCTAACTGCATAAGTAATCCTGTATATATCTAGGATTGATTCAGTCTTGAATTATTTTCTTAAGTTTGGAAAATTGTTCTGAGACTAACACCAGGAAAAAAATACAGTCTCTTGAGAAAACAGATACCTCCTCCACATTTTTAAAAACAGAGCAAGTTAATATTATCACTCATCAAATTGGTGCTTTGATCTTGCCCTATATTTTTCATTTACTATTTTTTCTTTGCTACTGATTTGGGAAACTCAAGGCCAGATCTCTATTATAGACTATTACCTAGTAATACATTATCCTATGACTTTCTGATTTTTTAAAGTGCCCATCACTGTAATTACCCCAAATTCTTTCAGAATGGGGTAAGGTAAAAATAATGAAATACTATGGGAGCCATTTTGAACATATGAAAAAGTTTACACTATCTGTGTTACTATCTTATGTTACCTTTACAAATGCCAGAGCTAGTGTATAGGGCCAATGCATACTCTACTAGCATAACATTTATCTGTTGTGAGAGGTTGCTCATATTTCAAATGAATTTCTAGTTATCAAACTCCATATAATTAAGCAACTTGTAATGAGTCAAATTTGAAAATCTTCTGTAGAAAAAGAAAAAGAAAGAAAGAAAAGAAAAACACAGGTTTATCCATTTGTAAAGGCACACGTTAGGTATTATCAAGGTCCACTAAAGTAGCTTAAATCTAGGAGGAACCCTGAGAAATTTCTTCTAAAAATTATTATTAAAATGAAAGTAAATAATGATAATTTAACACTTGCTAACTTTTTACCATGAGAAATGACTTTTCAATGTAAGTGGAAATGCTTTTTGTAAGTGTTCCAAAACTTTTTACACGTTTTCCTTGACTCAACAGTGTCAATTCCAAATAGCAAATATATTAGTTGTTTAACTCATCAGTCAATTCACGGAGGAGGAACTACAATATTATAAAACTACTTTCCTATTTTGTGGCAACAAATTAGAATAACTAAAGAAAAAGTATCAAACACTGGCCTACAAAAGGCCCAATTTATGTACAACATGGTCAGATGCCATTGCCAAAGAATGACTACAGGTACAGAGAACAACTAGTAATGAAGCAAAGCACAAAAATGAAATGCAGTAGAGAAATGACTGTAGGGATTAAGTCACAGAAGAGAAAGGCTAAAACTATCATATAATATCATTTCTAACCTGGCTTCATCACTGAAATGGGGATACTGATTAAGGTGCAATTTAAAGAGAGGTAGGCCACGAAACCTGTTATTGAATGACTTAAGCCAAATTCAAAACAGATACGCCAGAAGTTTGAAACTTCAAAACTAAATTACTAATTGCATCCCTGGTATAGCAATTTGAGGATGAAAGAGAGGAAAATGCTATGTAAGTAATCACAACCAATGGAAATAAATGGCTCACAAAGGCCCTCTGTAGTGCCAGTGGGGGCAGGGCAGTGTAGTACAATATTTATGGCACTTGGGAGCCAAACCTCCTGTGTTGAAATCCTGGGTCTGATCCTTGGGTTCATTAGTAAACTGCATAATAAAGTTGGAACCTGACAAATGGTAACAGTGTGTCCTACCATATTTAGAGCTTCCCTGGAGCTGTACAATAGAGAAATGGGCAAGACCAAATTCATTCAAACAATTTCTGTAAGTCACAGTGTTTGGGGTTGGGGCTAAAAGATCAGAAATACAAGATGTTTCCTTTCAAAGAGCTCAAAACTACAATTTGACAAGGAAAAAACCAGGGGTTAAACCATGGTTCAGGTTTTTTTTTTAATGGGATAAAATCATTTATTAATATTTGCTTAAAAGCTTTACTTAAAAGAAAAAAATTCCTCATTTATGCTATAAGTTGTTGAAAGCAATCTATAGTGACAACTATAATTTTAAAATAAAAACTAGGTCTGCAAGAATTAGCAAAAGTTAAAATAACCTAGAAGTTGTCACTTTAGGTTCGCCTTTCCTCTGTCCTGCAAATGAGAAAAAGAATAGGCAAGTGCTCTAATGCATTTCTATCTTCTATGCAATTAGCAAGGCGGGTGTATTTGACTTGCACTCTTTTATCCATAGAAGCTCCCCCCTCCCCATGAAGCTATTAGGCAAAAGGACACTTAATGAAAACAAAGACATTGTTCCTTGAGTTTTTATTCTTAGGGATACCCCCATCCCTGTTTCTTCCTTAAGTGCCTCCATCAGTTAGTCACCTCAAACAAAGATGTATGCTTTTATAAGTCTTAAAAGACAGGAAGCTGTGTTAAACTACATAGAAAGGAACATATGTTTAGGTTTCTACCCAGTTTGAGAACAGATTTTACTAAAATATTTAAAACATTATGGGCGACAAAGTTTACTGTTTTCAGGAGTCAATAAAAACTTTTGTGCCAGGTGGGATAAAGCTAAGAACAGTTCCTCTCATATGAAGATATACTTTAAATGACCTTTTTCCTTTTTAAGTTATATTTTGACTACTTTATTACAGATGTCCTTATTCTTACCCCTTTGCGCTCTTCTACCCTGTTCCCTTACGCAATCCCAACACCATTGTCCATGTCCATGGACCATGTGTCCAAGTTCTTTGGCCACTCCATTTCTTATACTGTACTTTACATACCCATGGCTGTTCTATACCTTCCTGTTTGTACTTATCCCCTCACCTCTTCACCCATCCCCCTACACATCTTTCCCACTTGGCAACCATCAAGGCTCTTTGAATCCATGGTTCTGTCTCTGTTCTTCTTGTTTGCTTAGTTTGATTTTTAGATTCAATTGTAGATACGTATATTTGTCATTTTATTGTTCCAAGTTTTGATCTTATTCTTTTTCTTAAATAAGTCCCTTTAACATTTCATATAATAATGGTTTGATGATGAGGAACTCCTATAGTTTTTTCTTGTCTGGGAAGCTCTTTGTCCTTTAGTTCTAAATGACAACTTTGATGATTAAAGCAATCTTGGCTGTAAATTCCTGCCCTTCTTGAAATATTCTTTGAATATTTCTTGCCAATCCCTTCTAACCTGCAAAGTTTCTTTAGAAAAATCAGCTGACAGTCTTATGGGAACGCCCCTGTAGGTAACTAACTGCTTTTCTCTTGCTGCTTTTCAGACTCTCTCTTTATCTTTAACCTCTGGCACTTTAGTTATGACATACCTTGGAGTGGGCTTCTTTGCATCCATCTTGTTTGGGACTCTGTGTTTCCTGGACTTGCATGTCTATTTTCTTCACCAAATTAGGAAAGTTTTATTACTTTTTCAAATTGATTTCCAATTTCTTGCTTTCCCCCTTCTCCTTCTGGCATCTCTATGATGCAGATGTTGGAATGCTTGAAGCTGTCCTAGGGACTGCTTATACCATCCTCATTTTTTTTCAATTCTTTTTTCTTCTTGTTGTTCTTATTGGTTTGTTTTTTGCTTCCTTATGTTCCAAATCACCAATTTGATCCTCAGCTTCATTTACTCTACTGTTGTCTCCCTGTAAATTGTTCATTCCAATTAGTGTATCCTTCATTTCTGACTGAATCTACTTTTTTTACCTTACAAGAATTTTGTTAATTTTATTGACATAGTTGAAATACAATGAAATGCACATAGCTAACATATAAAATTTGATATATTTTTTAAAGATTTTATTTACTTATCTTTAGAAGGGAAGGAGAGAGGGAGAGAAACATCAATGTATTGTTGCCTTTCGTGTGTCCCCTGCTGGGAGTTGGCCTGCAGGGAACTGGCCTGCAACCCAGGCATGTGCCCTGACTGGGAATCGAAATGCGATCCTCAGGTTCGCAGGCCCGCGCTCAATCCACTGAGCTACACCAGCCAGGGCCTAAAATTTGATATTTTTATGTATGTATATACCTATGAACCAATCCATGATCAACATAATGAAAATATCTGTCACTTCCAGAGGCTTCCTCATGCTCCTTGGTAATAACACCTCTTTTCTGCTAACCCTCTTCTGTTCCATCCCTGAGCCTGCAAGTAACCGGTTTCATTCCTATCACTATATTAGTTAATGTCTTCTAAAATTTCGATAAATGGAATATGGTATGTGTTCTTTTTAAAAATATATTTCATTGATTATGCTAGTACAATTGTCCCATTTTCCTCTCCCCTTTATTCCCCTTTACTTTGTGTCTGTGGGTCGTAAAGTTGTTTGGTTTCTACATTTCCTTTAGTATTCTTAACCTACCCCTGTCTATCTTCTATCTACCATTTATGCTACTTATGCTCTGTACCTTCCCCCCCCTCCTTTTCCCACTCCCTCACTGATAGCCCTCCATGTGATCTCTATTTCTATAATTCTGTTCCTGTTCTAGTTCATTGCTTACTTTGTTTTTGCTTAGGTTCAGTTGTTAATAACTGTAAATTTGTTGTCATTTTACTGTTCCTGTTTTTGATCTTCTTTTTCTTAGATGAGTCCCTTTAACATTTCATATAATAAGGGCTTGGTGATGATAAACTCCTTTAACTTGACCTTATCTGAGAAGTGCTTTATCTGCCCTTCCATTCTAAATGAAAGCTTTGCTGGATAGAGTAATCTTGGATGTAGGTCCTTGCCTTTCATGACTTGGAATACTTCTTTCCAGGCATTCCTTGCCTGTAAGGTTTCTTTTGAGAAGTCAGCTGACAGTCTTATGGAAACTCCTTTGTAGGTAACTGTCTCCTTTTCTCTTGCTGCTTTTAAGATTCTCTCCTTATATTTCATCTTGGGTAATGCAATTATAATGTGCCTTGGTGTGTTCCTCCTTGGGTCCAACTTCTTTGGGATTCTCTGAGCTTCCTGCACCTCCTGGAAGTCTATGTTTTTTGCCAGATTGGGGAAGTTCTCCTTCACTATTTGTTCAAGTAAGTTCTCAACTTCTTGCCCTCCTTCTTTTCCTTCTGGCACCCCTATGATTCAGATGTTGGGACATTCAAAGATGTCCTGGAGGTTCCTAAGCCTCTCCTCATTTTTTAAATTGTTTCTTTATTCTGTTCTGGTTGAATGTTTGTTTCTTCCTTCTGGTCCACATCATTGAGTCCTGGTTTCCTTCCTATCACTGTTGGTTCCCTGTACATTTTCCTTTATTTCACTTAGCATAACCTTCATTTTCCCCTCGAATTTGCAACCACATTCAATCAATTCTGTGAGCATCCTGATCACCAGTGTTTTGAGCTGAGCATCTGATAGGTTGGCTACCTCTTCCTCACTTAGTTGTATTTTTTCTGGAGCTTTGATCCTGTTTCATTTGGGCCATTTTTTTTTAATCTTGGCATGCCCGTTATGTAGTAAGGGGTGGAGCCTTAGGTTTACACCAGGGCAGGGCAGCCCATGTTGTGTAGTGAAGCTGTATGTGGGGGAGGGGTATGAGGGGGGAAAATACTGCTTGTTCAGCTCTCTACTGGTTTCCAGTCACTTCCCCTGCTACCCACAATCAAATTGGGCCTTTTTGGTGCCGATTCCCAGGTGGGTGGGTTTGTGTACATCCTAGAACCCTGTGGGTCTCTCCAACAATCTATCCTGTGAGGCTGGGAGTTTCTCCCACTGCCACCTCAATGCCCCCAGGTGTTTTCAGTCAGCAGTTTTGAGGCTTTATTTCCCTGCACTGGAACCCTGGATTGTGTGGTCTGTCTCACTCCCCAGTTGTTCCTTCTGATTTATCTGCATGCCAGTGTGGGACCGACTGATCCGCCAGCCACTGCCTTGCTGGCCCCAGTCCTTCAGCCACTGCCTTGCCGAGAGTCCTCTCCACTTGGCTGCCCATCCACCCCTCCTACTGGTCTGGATGAATGTTTCTTCTTCAACTCCTTGGTTGTTGGACTTCCATAGTGTTTGGTTTTCTGTCAGTTCTGGTTGTCTTTTGTTTTTAAATTTGCTCTTGTCCTTCTTTTGGTTGTGTGAGTAGGTGCAATGTGTCTACCTACCCCATCATCTTGGCCAGAAGTCCTGACTGGATCTTTTTTATGCTGCTGAGGTTCTCACTAAGATCCTTGAGCATCTCTGTAACCAGTGTTTTGAACTCTGCATCTGATGGATTGCTTATCTTCCATTTGTTTAGTTCTTTTTCTGGAGTTTTTTTTTGTTTTGTTTTGTTTACTCATATTGTCAGTCTCCCTGTATTTGTTTCTATGTATTAGGTAGATTTGCTTTGACTCTGTGTCTTGGTACTGTGGCCTAATATAGTAAGTGTCCTGTAGGGTACAGTGGCACAGTCTCCCCTATACCCAAGCTGGGTACTCAAGGTGCACCCTTTGTGTGGGCTGAGTATACCCTCCTCTTGCAGTTGAGCCTTGGTTGCTGTTGGAAGATCAATGTGAGGGATTTACCCAGGCCAGTCAGCTGCAAGGATTGGTCATGACCACTTACCATCCTCCATCAACCTCCATGGAGGATCAGTTGTGTAGGGGCAGGGTAGTGATGCTCTGATGTGGTCTGTAGCTGGCCACTGGATGCATTGGCCCTGGGTTTTCCTGGGTTGTTCAGGTTAAGACCAGACCCTACTTGTGTTTTGCCCAGGGCTACCCTGCCTGAGATGTAAAGGCACCTGAGACGGCTGTTACTTATTCTGGGCTTGGAGATTCCCAGGTGAAGCCTACCTGTGAATCTAGGTTGGCTGCTTCTAGTGCTGGGCCTGGGGCTCCCTGAGGCCAGCTGTTGCTTGTTTGAGAGGGTTTTGGAAGTTGTGAAGCACGAGCCAAGACCAGTCACTCATATGCAAAAGCAGCTTGGTTGGGCTCGTAAGTTGGGAGGAGCAGTCTTTGAGGATCTTCAAGGCGGGGTCAAATGATGTTATCCAAGTTGATGGAGTCTCAGATATGGCATCAGCTCTGTGGGGAGAGGTTTCAGAAAAGGGACAATGGCCTCTGCTTGCCTTGATGCCAGATACTTCAGTTCTTCTTCCCTTAGCTGCTATCCCAGTGCTGGAGCTCAGAGGGAGTGAGTCTGAGGAACAGGTGAGTTAGTGTGTGGGTACTTTAGGAGGAACTACTTGGGGCTCCAGAAGTTTCTTCCACTGATTCAATCCCTCCTGGTTTTTGCAGCCACAGGTTCTGGGGAGCTATCTTTCTGGCACTGGAACCCTGGGCTGGGGGCCCCGTTGTGGGGCTGAGACTCCTTGGTCCCAAGATAGCACTCCCAAATTTTAATCTACCACATGTGGGCAAGGGACCAGCCTGTTCCGCATATGTACCCCTTTCACCAGTGTGGATAGATGTGGTTTCTTTAATTCCGTAGTTGTCAGATTTCCATTCAACTTGATTTCTGACGGTTCTGAGTGATGGTTGTTTATATTTTAGTTGCAATTTTGATGTGGTTGTGCAAAGAGGCAAGCCGTATCTGCGTAAACTGCCATCTTGACCAAAAGTCCCTATACTTTAAATTCTTAAAAATGTTTTCTGGACACAAGATCTTCAAGCAGGTTTGTATATTTTGCACCATGGGTTATCTCCGTGGGCCTGGATCTGATGAAAAGGTTCACAAAAATACCTGACATTATTCAGAGTTTAACAAAAGAAAACAGCAAAAATTCCGGGTGCTAAGGTGGCATGCCTTATTTACAGAAAACCATAAAAATTATTAATTTTTAAATTCTTGCCTATCAAAGCTCTTAATTGGAGAGAAAAATATGTGTTGGTTAATATTATAAATCAAAATGTAGGTGTTTAAATTGTATTGTACGCATGGATTCAGAAGGAAATGACAAACCTTTAAAGATCTTAAAGAATTACAATTTATTTCTGTGAAATTTAATGACAAAGCCAGCTGTAGGAGGAAAACCATTTATTAAAAAGAAAAACAATGAAGCACTCTCTGTGGCTTTGGTTAGACAAGAAAAGCATTATTTTGGGACATACTCTTCCTCATACAAAGGGCATAACATCTATAGTCTGACTCCTCGGTATGTCACCAGCATGGCTGAAGGTGTATTTGCACTTTTGTGAGGCCCAGAAGTACCCGAGATAACTGAGGCAATGAAAAGGAAACACATCCCTGGAGATTAAGTGGACAGGAAGAGTTTTATTAATGAACTCCAGGAAGGACTGATGACAGAGACATGAAGGGACTGAATGAATTAGAATAGAAAGGAGTTCACATTGGACAAAAGCCAGGAAAAAAGCCAAAGGCCAGAAATTAAGAAAGCATGTACAAATTCAGAGAGAAACACACCTTCTTTCCTCCACACCAAAACAAGAGCAAAATAGTATATTCTCATGTTCTGAAATGCAAACGAATTGTAGTTACTACCATGAAGAAAGCTGCAGCATACAGCAAATGTCAAAAATGAGAAATTCCTGTGTTAAATTGCTATCTTATGTGTTTATTCTAAGATGATTCTATACCTAGAGAACTACTTTTTCAAATCAACTAAAGCAGTAATAAAAGAACATCTGCATTTGAAAATTAAAAGAACTCCCTAGTTATATAAAAGCAACATTTCCAATATTTTTGATTCCTTGTTTTAAGGAACATTTGTTAAAACCTCTGGGACTACAAATGTGATAGCAAGCTGTATAGCACTCTGAAAAAAGGAAAGTTGAAGTATTTTCTAATGTTGTTTCTTAACAACTTACTTCGAAGAGATGTTGTAAAGGATTGGACTGGAGTTTTTCTTCATAGCCAAACAGTTGGAAGCCAGTTCCCAGAAGACCTATTGCAATAATCCGTAAATGAAAACATAAAATGGAACAGCAGAGAATAATCATGGTAGGGAACAGGTATAGTTGTATAAAAAGATCAATCTCCCATTATTATGTATCTTGAGAACATTGCAAACACATACTATCACCTTCTGCTACCCCATAAACTGACACAAGTCAAATTCAATATATTGAATCACAAATTCGACAGGTTGAAATAGATCAATTACTAAAATTAATTTCACAGAAGCCAAGACTATAAACTCATCAAAGGCAGGGGCTAAAACTAATTTATCTTTGTACTAACAGTGTTCAACAGTTCCCTAGCAGACAGAATAAAAGAATCATTTCTTGAGCAGTCACCCTGGGGAAAACATGATGCCAGGCACTGGACACTCCAAGTTTGTTTAGACAAACTGATGGCAAGTGATTTCAAAACTTCCTTTTAAACTTATAAATGTAGCCCTGGCTGGCGTGGCTCCGTGGATTGATTGAGCAGTGGCCTGGGAACCAAAGGGTCACCAGTTTGATTCCCAGTCAGGGTTCATGCATAGGTTGTGGGCCAGGTGGGGTCCCCAGTAAGGGTTGTGTGAAAGGCAAACACACATTGATGTTTTTCTATCTCTCTTTCTCCCTCTTCTCCCCTCTCTCTAAAAATAAATAAAAAAAATATTATTACCTCCCCTGTAAATGTTAAAATAAAACAAAGGTAGGAATTATCTTGGTATGATAACATTACTTCTTAAACAAATAATTGAACTAAGGCAATAAAAAGTAACACTTGAAACATCCCTGATTATTTCTCTCATTCAAGGTGACCTAGCAACAAAATTCTTTTACCTGACAAACTTTTGTCAATACTTTTTTTTCAGTCTTTGATGATAAGTTTAACATTCAGAAACAATGTTTATTTGAATCTTTTAAAAAAATAACTGAAGTTTATAATCCAGCAATGAAAACACAGTGTGGACTGTGAATACTTTAGGACATTGTACTAAAAGATGATCACAATTTCAGTTTTAAAGGGGATCTGCAGCCTGGGGCCAACAGCAATAAAAGGTATTACAGTTTAATTAATTAATTAATTAATTAATTATTTTTACAGTTTAATTATTTAAAAAATCACTTTTATACAACTATACCAATTACCAAGCTTCAGCATAAAGGACTTATCGCCACTGGGCCTTGCAGATTGGTGTATATTTTTCTATACAGGCTCAGCAAAGTGGGATGCTACTGAACACATGGCTATATGAGTATAATGCTTTGGAGCTGAGATAGGCCTAGAAGGATGACTAAAATATGTACCAGCTCTATTCACTTTTGAGCAAAAGCACATATGATTGTGATTCAGAGTCTTGGGGGCAAGCAGGGTTTGGAAAGATGCTCAGTGTTTTAAAAAACAGAAATAGGAAAAGTAAACGCCAATTCTATTTAACATTTCACCTAATATACTTTCAAAAGCTAATTTTGTGCCTAAGAATGCCTGCAAACTTCCAATATGGGATAGCTGAAACAACCAAAATTAACTCTTCAACAATGATGGTTATAATGGAAATGTTGACAGATCATTAAGCACTGCAGTTCTTTAGAGAAAAAACAGCTATAATAAAATTCTGCAGCTAAAATTTTATGACTACTATAATCACATATTTGCTAATGTCTGTGAAATGCCCTAAGTTGGTCAAACCAATGCAAAGTGGACACCATCTATTAAATCCGACTGTTAAGCCTAGAGCCCCAACCCCTGACTACCAGATGCTGTGAACCACGGGTAGAATTTTAAAATGCAGGGCATGTTTTCTGATTTCTCCACAAAAAAGCACAGTGGATATAAGAGCAGATTCAAGTTCTACCCTTTTTAAGGTCTAAAAAAAGATTTTTTAACTCAAAGAATAATATTAATAAGAAAAAGTCGTGATAAGTCTGTCTTTTGAAAGCTTTGGTTTCATTTCACTAGATATAAAACATAATATTGCCAGTAAACTTTAGAACAGGCAGTGCACACTGCACTTCATAGAACCTTTAAAATATTACTTAGCCTTTCTTTTGGATTAGTATTATAAGATACCTCCCTGGACAGAGTCAGAGTCATTCATCATTCTAAGTGCCCCTGATGTGCCAAGCATTACAGAGACAAAAATAATTAAGACACACTCTGTGCCCTCAAAACCCATATAATCTAGCAGGAAGAGAAGCACACAAATAAGACAGTGAGACAGAAGCCTATTTGAATAGAGCTGGGTACTAGGAACGTGGTGATGTGAGAAGGTGGGTCAGGATGTGTCTGTCTGTCAGTGCTTTACAGAGGTGACACTGTAAGCACTGGATCATAAAAGCATACATAGTAGTGGTGGTCAGGGAGTTTTTCAACCTGAAATTTTACATGCTACCAACCCTTTAGCATCTTAGCAACTACATTTGTCTTGTCCTTCCATACCCTGATTACTGATGTATATGAGCTAGAAATGATTCTGACTAAATTCTTGATATTGGAGATAATTTGTGGCACTTATCTATCTGGGTCTTGCTCCTCTTTTCCTCTTTGTTTTTCTTGTAGATCACAGGCCCAGGGAGGCTGGACTTCCCTTATTTTAAAAATGGTGGGTCACGCCTTGGCTGGTGTGGCTCAGTTGGTTGGGCAACATCCCACAAAGTGAAAGGTTGCTGGTTCCATCTCTTATCAGGGCACATGCCTGGGTTGTAGGTTTGGGCCCTGACTGGGGCATGTGGGAGTGCAACCAATTGATGTTTCTCTCTCATATCAATGTTTCTCTCCCTTTCTTCCCCTCTCTCTC
This sequence comes from Sturnira hondurensis, assembly GCF_014824575.4. NCBI lineage: Eukaryota > Metazoa > Chordata > Mammalia > Chiroptera > Phyllostomidae > Sturnira > Sturnira hondurensis. The sequence continues at coordinate 7,249,880 of NW_028098001.1, read as the reverse complement.
TAAAAAAAAACACAAATAAATAAAGTCTTTTAAAAAAATGGTGGCTTGCTCTGACCTGTGTGGCTCAGTGGTTTGGGCATCATCTCACAAATTGAAAGGCCATCAGTTTGATTCCCAGTCAAGGCCCATGGGCTGCAGGCCAGGTCCCCAGTCAGGACGTATGCAAGAGGCAATGGATCCCTGTTTCTCTCCCTCTCTTTCTCCCTCCATTCCCCTCCAAGAGTGAATAAAATCTTTAAAAATAGAGGTGGGCCTGTGGTTGAGAAGAGTGCCTAAAGCTTTACTTTTCCCCCCTGTGTATTTACTTCTCCATTTAACTCACAAATATATTTTTCTTTAATAAAACCACAAAACTCTGTATTTATTTGGTGTTTATCTAAATGTATGAAGTTTCCTCCCTCAAAACTTGTGTGGTGAGAATTAGTCTAATAAGTAGAATGCAAGATTTATGCAAAGAGCCATTAGGAAGGAAAAAAAACATGTAGGAAGCACTACTTTACCTAGTGAGATTCTGCTTATATTCTGTCCACACGATCAAGTGACCTGATATTAAAACATATTACATTTAACAGTGAAATGAAAAATAAAATCTCAAACTTACTTACCAAACTGCATGCCCCAATCTCCAAGGTAATTTATTCTGGTTACTTGATGTCCTAAAGCTTCTTTGAGATTTGCTATGAAATTTCCTAGTAATGAATAAAACATATAGTTTCTCATTCTTGTTATCCATTTTGGCATAAGAACCATGTGCTTCTCTATTATCAAAGTGTAATACAGAAAATTCTTTTGGTAAAATTTAACAATTCAGTTTTTTTTATTAAAACATCCAGTATTGTGTTTTCATCTATGCTATGGAAAGTAAGAAATTATTGTGGGGGCACTTATTATAAGGAATCTCTTAACTTTCACAAGAACAGAGTGTTTATTAACATTAATGGGAGTAGGGAACATGTCTAAGTCAATGCCAAGGACAGAAAATAACACTGTCTTGGTAATAAGAAACAATTTGGCTGTGCCCTAAAGACCCTGAACTATATTGGCTTTATTTCTATATAGCTCACTTTGCCAAGTAGATTCTCAATAAATATTCTCTCTTCCTGGTCCAAATAGTTCCCTTAACAACTATTAAACAACTTTGTCACGCTCTATCCATCCATCGTTCCTTTTCATCACTCCTTTAATTTTGACTCACTCATGTAGCTCTTCTTCTACTGTATATTTGTTATACTCTTTTTTCATCAAGTCCTATAATTTCTTCTCTTAAAATGCAGCTTGAGAACTTTGTAACAATGAAAGCTGACCCCAGTTTAATAATAATGTATGCCACAACTGCTGATTTCTCCAATTCTTAGAAGTATTCAAGTATGGGTTAAATGACTTTCTCTTTAGCATGCAATAGGCAAATTTTTATACTGAAAGACAGATTAGATGAGATAAACTTCAAAGTCAGTTCCAATTCTAATTGCAGTTTTTAAATTGGACTGCTGCATTATATGTTTTAAATATATAAAAATCATAAATCTACACACTACACCAGCGACTGTCAACTGGTGTGCTTCAAGAGGCACAGTGCTGTGCTGCAAGGAATTTTAAAACATGCAATACCCTACTATGTGGTTAGCCAGGGGCAGTGACCGCTTTATTTGAAAATCCTTAGATTTTCAAATAAAAAAATGACAATAGCCAACACAACAGCCATGGTGTGAATGAATCAAAATTACCCGATTTTTTTTTGGTCAGATTTTGTGGAGTGGAATTTTAGTAAATAGTTTATGTGTGCCATGAAATAAAAAAGGCTGAAATCGCTGCACTAAAACCTTATAGCTATAAAGTACGATAGTAATCTTTATTAGGATAGTCTTGTTTCAATTTCCAGTCTTGAACACTCCAGTTAGCACACCCATCACTAAGACGAGTTTCTTTTTTTATTTAAATTGAGATACAACTGACATACACCATTGTTAACAAAATATATAACTAAAAAATTGGGAGAGATTATTACCATCTCCACATTACCGTATTTTTTGGACTATAAGACGTATGTTCCCCCCTGCCCAAATTTGGGAGGAATAATGGCTGTTAATGCTGCTGTTGAGTTCTGTTTACATTTACATTGGTGAAATGTTACGTTATTTATGTTATCAAATATTTTACCACATTTTTTTGCTTCAAACGTTTTTTTCCTATTTTCCTCTAAAACCTAGGTATGTCTTATGGTCTGAAAAATACCATAATATGGTAATTATTTTCATTTTTACATCTTTTTAGATCTCATATACATATGTTTTTCATATTTTTAAACAGTTAAAATCATAACAAATATACCAGTCAAAACTGGTTTCTGAATTAATCTTTTGGTTTTGAACAAATTTCTTTTTTTCACTTTTAAACCAATCTTTCCCATCATGTAATATTTATTATCAACCTCATATAAATCTAAACTTTTTTGTTCTATTGTTATTTAAGCATTAAACCATAAGACTGAATTATCAAAGACACATTTAGTATTTTCTGTGAAATGACACTTACCTATGATGGTAGAACGCAAATGTCCAACGTGAAATTTTTTGGCAATGTTAGGTGAACTGCAAATAATTGCAAAAAATTATATTTCTGTTCTAAGAACAAGAGGTCTAAAATGAACTAGGTCATGCCTCCACAGATTAACACATTGGGGACTCAGGCCTTTAGTAATTTGTGGCAAAGATAAGTCAGAACTCAAAGAATCATCCTTAGAGAAACTGACCCTGTGATTCATGAGGCTGTGCCATTCACAGAAGTGGCACACTTAAGAAGAAGCAGATACATTTAAGGATTGATTTAAAAAATGAAGCCTTGGCTAGTATAGCTCAGTGGATTGAGCGTGGGCCTGCGAACCACACGATCGCGGTTCGATTCCCACTCAGAGCACATGCCTGGGTTGCAGGCTAGTTCCCAGCAGGGGACTCATGAGAGGCAACCATACATTGATATTTCTCTCCTTCCCTTCCCCTCTAAAGATAAATAAAATCTTTTAAAAAAAATGAACACAGAAATATTGTTTTGACACAAACAATGTTGACTATAGGGAATTATATTTAGTGTACCAGTTCATAAACCCTTTATCTTGTTAAAAATTATTGAGGGTCCCAAAGAAATTTTGTTTGTATGGGTAGTATTTATCAATATTTACTGTATCAGAAATTGAAAGAGAAAAATACAAAAAATATTTATGAAGTAATCTTCCCAGAATAATCAGAAATCTGATTCACCACTCCAAATTCTCAATCAATACCTTTATCACTGCTCTGTATGCTTAAGAAGTTTTAATCAATAATTTAACAATATAAATGCTTCTAAGACACTCACTACTAACAGGCAGTTTTATGCAGTTAACATGCATTAACTCACTTCATACCCGTAAGAAGTGTAAAGTGAGGTCCTATTATCTCTTATTTTATAGAGGAGGGAACTGGGACAACCAGGAAAAGAGGTAATAAAGCCAATGTGGCAATATCTTCATCATTTGAATCTGGGTGATGAGTATATGGGATTTAATTTTACTTCTCTTTTGTATATGTTTGAAATTTTAAGTTTTTCAATATTAAAAAGGTGAGTTAACCAGAAAGCCAGAAAAATATATAAAACACTAGTTTTATAAAGCTGGGTTGTTAAGGTCTGTGATTTTGAGAGAATGAGAACAAACAAGGTGATATCTATGACTGCCTTAACAGCAAATTTGTGAGCTAAAGAAGAAAAATTTGTAGCACAAAAGGTTTATGTTGGAAAAGGAAAAAAGTTTCAAATCAATAACCTAAGGTTTTCCTTTAAAAAACTAGAAAAGGAGGACTGAAGTAAGCAAAATAAAAGAGAATAACAGAGAGAAAAGCACAAATCAATAAAACAGAAAACAAAGAAAAGTTCTATTATTATACACAATTGTAGTGGTGGTTACACAGTATGTACACTTTTGCCAAAATTCATCAAATATATGCTGAAATATGATGAACTGTGTTGTAATTATACCTCAATAAAGCTGATTTAAAAACAGATCAACAAATAATACTACAAAACAATAAAATTACAAACCAACCTTGGAAGTTCTGCTGTTAAAAAAAGCAAGGATTCAAACAACATATAATGTGTGAGATCTGTTTATGAAGGCACAGAATACCTCTGGGTGACTAACAAAAAGCCAGTCCGGTGAACGCCCAAAGGACAGAACCAGGAAACTGGGATGGGGAGGAAACTTTCTCTTCACTGAATATACTTTTCAATCTTTGATTTTTTCAAAAGTATTTTAGGTATTTATATTAGGTATTTATATTACTGTTTTTTAAGCTTTCACAGAGCTTTTGTTTTTTCCTCTAGAGATAAAAGAATTGAGTTTATGTAGATCTTCAGCTTTAACAAAAAGCTGCTTGAAATCATCAACTTGCCATCCTCCGGCACCATGTTCCTATTGGGAAGGAAAAACAATAAGATGGGAAATACAAATTCAACTCCCTGGCAACCAAAGTAGCGGCAGTGAATGAATTATAGTTTGGACACCTTACTGGGACTTGTAAAAAATTATTTCATGTTAATTTCCTCAATCTTATAAGAAAACACAAATATTATTGCTCTTATTTCTCATGTAAGAAAAGAGACCAGAGGTCACCAAATCAGTTACTAGGAGTCAGAACTGGTACCCTCATCTTTTGGTTTCTCATTTTTGTAATCAGAGGTCCTCAAACCGTTCTGTGAGAACACTTCACACTGGGGGCAGAAGAGGGTAGGAGAAGAGGAAAGGCTATCACTACTGACTGCTCTCCTGCAGGTTTGATCTGAACAAAGAAAGAAAGTCCGACTTTGCAGAGAAAGGCAACAGTAGTTATCTTCAGATTTTACACCACCTATGATGGACAGTCTTCTACTCTGGCTCTTCATCACACTGCTCCTAATCTGACAACGCACGTATATGTTATCGGGGAGGCAGTAAAGGTTAGGTATGCAGGCTCCGGAGTCAGAGTTAGAACTATGACCCTGAGCAAGTTACCTGACCTATTATCATCATCATCTCAATGTAAGGCGCAAGTTTTTGGAGCACTGTGATTGTATCTGTTGCTTTTAGGGGAAAGCTGTTTGGTCTGTTTGAGACACTATATATTTAAAACTTGCTCTTCTACCACATCTCTCATTTTAAGAAGAAATTCAAGGACAATGTTTCTATCAATTTTGCCCCGTCCCCTACCTGTTTGTCTCTACTTTGAAATCACAATGGTAAGCACCACAGCAGCTAGAAAACTTCCAAGGGAGGAGGACAGCTGTGGCGCCCACAGCAATGCCAGATGGAACATGACAGAGAGCAAAGATGGCTACTGAGAAATGGGCTCTGCCTTCATCAGCTCAAATGCTCATTTAAGTTCTAGCCATCCTTAACCACTTTGGGGAAAAGGAGAGGGGGTAAATCCATAGGCAAATAAATCACCACAGAAAAAGCCTATAACTCGAATAGAACAGTTTATTTTTAGATATTTCTGGCAAGCATAAATAAAAAAAGGAACACTGTATGGGAAACAAAAACTGAGTAGAAAAGCCAGAGAACAAAAGAGTAAGGAAAACTAAGGTTCTGGTATTTTGAGCTTGGCTGGGCAGGAAAGATGGGGAAGTGAAAATGAAAAAGAAGGTATTAAAAATGAGCACTGGTGGCAACTTTTCAAGTTTCAAGAAGCTTAAAATGGCATGATTTCAAGGAGGTACTCATGGGAACAGATACTATACCACCTCCCTACTGATTTTCCTTTGCTGCTGGTTAGGTAAAAGCATGGGCTGAGAGTAATAGGGTACTGAAGTGCCTCTCCAGAGAAAGGTGATGTGTCCTACATCAATGTGAAGACATAAAAATAAAGATGGCCAAAAATCTCTGCCACTAAGGGATGTAGTGCATTTTGCCTCCCCCTGGATGTGGGCGATGTGACTTGCTTTGAGCAGCAGAATGTGACAGAAGTGAGTCTGTGCCTATTCCAAGACCAGATGTGTGTACCATCTTGGACCCCTAATCACCTTTGTAAAGAGGTCTGGTTACTCTGTTGGAGAGACAATGTGTAAAGAGATGCCTAGCCAGCCCTCAGGTAAGCGGCCATACAAATAAATGAGCCACCTGTATTTCTAGACCCAGTATAATCTCTAGATAAACAGAGCTGCGTAAGTGACCACAGGCAAGTAAAAGAATCACTGAGCTACACCATCCCTGATTTCTTGATCTGTGGATCATGAACATTAAAATGGTTGTTTCAAGACACTTACCAGGAGTTGGCAAACCTTTTCTTAAAGAGCCAGACAGTAAATATTTTAGGCTTGCAGGCCATGCCACCTGATCTCAACTATTCAACTCAACTCTATTCAACTGTCACTGTAGTATAAAAGCAGCCACTACAGACAACATGTTAACTGAATGTGCTGGCCTGTGTTCCAGTAAAACTTTACTAAAACATGGCAGGCTGGATTTTGCTGATGAGCTGAATGTTGTTAATCCTTGTATTAAGTTTTTTTAAAAGAGATTTTATTTATTTTTAGGGAGAGGGGAAGGGAGAGAGAAAGAGAGGGAGAGAGACATCAATGTGTGGCTGCCTCGTGAATGTCCCTAACTGGGGACCTGGCCCACAACCCAGCCAGGCATGAACCCTGACTGGGAACTGATCAAGTGATCCTTTGGTTTGCAGGCTTGTGCTCAACCAACTGAACCATACCTGTTTTGAAATAATGCAAGAGGAGGTAACTGAAATGACAGGCAAGTTGCTTCGGAACGTGGCCTCAGGGGGACCACATGAAGTCCCTCTCCTCTCTGTGATACAACAAATGTTTCAGCTTTACTTTTAAGTATCATGATTGGGGTGCACTGCTAGTACAAGATTTATTCACATTCTCTGACTGCTCCATAGGATCATTAGTTCAGTCAGCAATGAGTCCTCATCATAAACAGATGAGTTTATGGAATCTTACAGGATGTCGTTTCTAAGAACAGAAATGAATGGCAGAGGCAGTACAAATGTGGAAACCATAAAACTCATTTGCTTTTGATCAAGCAGGTGTCAATCATATCTAAGTTGAATTAAGTTATCCTCATAAATTATAATGAGTTAGAAAACCCACAGTTCTATTTCCCATATCAAATTTAAAAAATCCTCCACAGAAATATATACTTAAGGAAATAAAAGGCTCTAGCAAGTTCTAGCTTTCTATATAAGGAAAAAAATTCATTAAGACTCTTCCTCAGGTTTTAGGAAGACAAATTCAACACTTCTGATAATTTTTACAAGCTGTTAACCTGTCAGCTATGCTCTGAAAATGTTTTCTTTTCTTTTTTGGTTTCTTAAAAACAGTTAAAATATTAGATAGTTGTACTGATGAAGACTCTAAACAGTCTACGAAGACTAGTTAGAGAAATATTAAAACTTCAAGCTATTTTTCTGATAATTTAAAAAGTTATATATGAAAAATACTACAAGGTTTTATTCCCTGGAATCAAATTATGTTAAAAATTTTAATATGTTAGTAAGCATTACCTCTGCTTTAAAATTTTACTAAAAAGAACTAGTTATTCCAAAAAAGTAACTATTAAATACTTAAATTCGAAAAAAGAAACAGCCCATAATAATCACTAGACTTTTTTTAATTGGAGTACAAAAATTTTTATTCAAGTCACTGTGATTTTAAGAAAATAATATAATCTCACTGGTTTTCAATTTTTCCACATGTAATTTCATGATACCTTGGATGATGATAGTAAAAAGAGTCACGTGCTCAGCCAACTGATTAACTAACACATAAGAGTAGCACTCACCTGAATTCAACCACAATCTTCTGGGGAAGACCAGAGAAAAGCTCACTTTTCAATCCATATTTTGAGCCATCTTTGATTACTTGATTTAGCACTGTCTGAAAAGTAAAGGCTGAGATTTAATAATAAAAAATCCTGCAATTTAAAAAACTACTTTGTTACTGGGAACTAAATGTTGCTGATTTGCTTATTCTAATTTACGGAACTGAGAAGTTTATAGCAATGCCAGCAGTACCACTTTCCTGAGTTCCTATCTACAGGGGCTTTTCCACACAGTACATCCTGTCTATTCCTCCGCACAGTGATTAATCACATGGGCATTTTACAGGTGAAGAAATTGAAGTTTAGAGGGGTCAAGTAACCGCCAGAAGTCCCACAGCAAACAGTACTGATAACAACAAAACCAGGAGCAGCATCTAATATTTTACTGACTGCATACTGTGTCAGGCACTGTTCTAAGAATTTCCTATGTATGTACTCATTTAATCCGCACAATAACCTTAAGAGATAAACATCATTTTTACAAATGAGGAAGTAGGAGCACAGAGAGGTTAAGTAATTTACCCAAGGTCATATGGCTATTAAGTCATGTAACTGCTTTTATTCCATAGCTTATGTGCTACCTATCACATGCTGCTGCTACTTTTGTGATACTAATAATCACAAGCGATGGTAAAAAACAAATAAAAAATTAGAATTCAAATGCTTATTGGCTATGTAAATAAAAAACAGAAAATTTTACAGAAACAACCAAAACATAGTCCAGGTTAATTTTTAGTTATTAACACAGGACAATTATATACTTCACAAAATTCATTTTATTTTGCTAATGGTGATGATTTATTTTAGGATTTTGAATTTACTGTGATAGACTTTTACTTACTTTTATATTGGTTTTGCTTTTCAAAGTGGATTATGAGTCCTAAATATGCAGTTAATGACATGGAGAATTTTACGATCATAAATGAGAATTAGTTAAGATGGTCACTCAATGGAAAAGGCAGAAAGATAGCAGGAAGCATCAAAGTAATACTTTTCAGATGCATCTACAGAGTGCTAGGTTCAAGTCTAGATACCTTTATGTTATCTTTAAGCCTCATAATCTGCTGCAAAAACTAAGCTTCGGAAACAGTATGTATAAGTCTTTGCCCAAGGACATGGAGAAGACATTCTCTTCACTCACACGGTACAGTGGGACACAGAGATAAAGGATTAATAAACACAGAGACATGGAAGACAAGAGTGCCTGTCACACACTAGGTGCCTATTAAATGTGAATTACTTCAAGAATATGTGTGACAAGAAGGCTGCAAGTGGGGAGGTAAACAGTGAGAAGAAATTCATACTCAGGTTGTTCTAAAGTTAAAGTCTACCCATCTTTTTCACTTTCCATCCCTTTTTATGTACTAGATGGTAGACTCCACAAATGGTAACAGCAGTAAGTTAGAATGCTCTTTATAAATGACTCAGTTCATTGGTTTCTCTGGCACAAATACAAAAAAGTAACTTTAATGAAGAACTATCCTATATGCTTCACTTCCAAACATTCCTCTTACAATCTGACCCACCCTGTGACCTAGAACTTTTTTCTCTACTATTTCACTAAAAGTGCTCTCCAATCAAAATTCTAAATGCCAAGCCTAAATGAATGCTTACATTTTAATATACTATTTTTATGAGTACATTCTTTTTCTAAAATAAAAAAAAAGGTAAAGTTCAAGTCTAGAGCGAGTGCCTTTTGATCCCTTTGTGCCTTCCAGCCTTCCCCGGGGATGCCCACTTTTCACACACTATCTTAGCTAAAGACTCCCCTCCTCTTGCAGTGACCCTCCCTCTTTGGTTGTAATGATACCACTCTCTACTGACTTTTGCCTCTTGGTTTCCTTTGCAGGCTCCTCTACCACTGCCTGTCCCTCCACGTCCCACCCTGTACCCCTTCCTTGCTTCTAGTCCTTACATTACCGGTCTCCTAGGTATAAGTTGCGAAGACTTCAACCACTACTTACCTAACAGAGTACCTCCTGTGCCACAGAGTGACAGAACCAGTTCAGGACCGGACAGCGCTCTCAAGCACTTCAAATAGAATATATTGGGTTGGCCAAAAAGTTCATTTTTTTCCATGAAACGAAAGGTACATTTTCCATTTTCCTGAGTAACTTTATTGATTTGGACATTTTGCGTATGTTGGCTATCTCCTGCATTCATTGTTCTCAATTAATGTCTTGATTTTATCACTATCAACTTTAACTGATGTACATGAAACTCAGCAAACCACCTTTGACATGTTCGATAGTCACAGCACCTTCTCCATACACTGCACAAATCTTTTTAAAAAAACTTCAGTTGTTTTACCTTTCTTGAAATAATAAAGCATAATATGCTGAAAATGCGTATTTTCATCCATCTTCAATATTAAAATGGCTACACAAAAATTCATCAATTTTGGTAAGTTTTGTTTTTAATGTATACTGATAGAACAGCAGTTACAGTACAATCTAACAAAATTGTTTCAAATGAAGTTAAAGACAACTAAGTGCTATCAGAGTACTCTTATGGAAATAACCAAACCAACTTTTTGGCCAACCTAACATGTCTCCTCCTTCTGCATTCTCCATTTCCACGAACTTTACTCCCAACTAATCAAGTCTAAAACACAGGAGTTCCTAAGATTACCCCTTTCCCTCCCTCATATCCACAACCAATCAGATATTAATCACCAAGCCCAGCTAATGCTATCTCCCAAATATCATTGTAGTTGTACCCTCTGCCTCATCATATGTCAGCTATACCACTACAAAACAACAACCACAACAAAGCAGTAACACCTATCTTCTTATAATGTACATATAAATACACAGTTGGCCCTTGAAGAATGTAGGGGTTAGAAGCACTGAGCCCCAGTGCAATTGAAAATCCATGTATAATTTGACTCCCCTCAAACTAATAGCCTATTGCTAACAGGAAGCCTGATTGATAAACAGTCTATTAACACATTTTTGTACGTTATATATGCTATATACTGTATTCTTACAATAAAGTAATCTAGAAAAAAACATATTTAAAAATCATCAGGAAGAGAAAATACATAAAATCCATGTATAAGTGGATCTATGCAGTTCAAACCTGTGTTGTTCAAGAGTCAATTGTATAACTATTAAAATGAAACTTTATTAGTGTAATACCCAAAATTATCATATGTTCTAGCTGTGGTACACACAGGAAAATGCTACAGCTCTTTATGCAGAGCACATAAGGCCCTTCCAGTGTATAATTTCGTATCTTCCCCATACTATCCTATATGCAAAGTATACTCAAAGCATACTAGCTGATTTCCAGACCATGACATGTTTTTGACTGTCTGTACTCTGGCCCAAGCTGTCCTCTCTGCCAGCTCTTGTATCCCCCATGTAAATTCTTCTTTATGTTTAGCTCAATTCAAGGTTATTCTTCTTGCCTCAAGACAGACTTAAGTGCAACTTTCTTTACGCTGGATTGCAACTTTAAACATGCCTCCATTATATTAGTCATCACATTATCATACCCATCATACTTTACATTATTTTTATGCTCCTTATTTTTTATCATAAGTTCCTTGAGGGCAGGAACTATCTTTAGATTTCATTAATATAGTCCCCGGTAAATAATAAGCAGAAGGTTTATTAAATTAATGGGCACAGAGAAGAAAGCTATTAACTCTAGACTGGCAATGAGCTAGTAAATTCCCTCATTCCGATAGATAAACAAGCTAGATGCCCATATTCACCAATATGTCTAAATGTAAGAGGTACTCAGTAATGTAAATATAGGTGCATAATGAGTATATAATCAGAAAATAAATCTTTCAAAGTTTTCACTTTTTGGAGTGCTTTAACAAATTAACAAATATTCTAATTGGCTAGCACTGATTTATCTATCACCGTCACTTTTCTGCGATGACTTTTGTCATTTTACCTAACTCTTCATTGGTTGCTATTTTCCTACAGCTCTCAACAAGACTTCTAAGTGAGCTACCACTACCTATTTGTCTAGTCAATTCTTTGGTCAATAGTGGAAAAGTGCTTAATTATTCATTCTTCCCTTGTGTTCAACCAACAGGTACTACCCATTACTTGAATGCATCCTGACTGCCTACTGACACAAATTTAATTAGTAAAAGTTAGTTTCTCTTGAAAGTCACCCATTAGCTACTAACAGGTGAAAGTCTGGTACCAAAGTGACAGTTATTTACAATGTATGAACTGATCATACCATCTTCTAGCTTTGAAATTTTATGATCTAGTCCCAGAGATCTGGCAGTTTCTATTGCATCTAATTTACAGTTTAGCCTCCTACCTCTGAGAATGACTCATATGAAGAGATTGTAATTGTAATCACTATTAGTGATCCAAACTTAAGCTAACATTTAATCATCCTTGGTGCTTGCAGAGCTAATAACTGAACTGCAATTCATGAACAGGTAAATGTTTCATGCAGGCTAAGTTTGCGCACATTTAAGCAATGACAAATTAATAATTCTCTTTTTAAGGATTAAGTTTTGGACATAAATCACTGGCCATATATCAATCTTGACAACCCTAAAATGTAAAAAAAAAAGGATTTTTAATGGTTCTAGAAGAGCTGAATATTTTTTCTTGATATGGCCTGAAAAATTCATTAGGCACACAAATGATCACTATTTAAGGCCAGAAATAATAGACCCAGATGTAGAAGAAATTAGACTTTAAGCAAAAAAGAATTATCATTAAAAAATTATAATTTATGACTTCTGGTAAGATGGAGGTGTAGGAGACACACTTCACCTCCTTCATGCAAACACAGAGAGAAGTACAAGTATTTCTCAAAAACAAGTAACAATTAGAATTGTCAGAAAATGTATGGAAATCCTACAACCAAGGATTTAAAGAAGCCACATTCATCTAGATGGGTAGGAGGGGTGGAGCACTGAGATGGGTGGAGAGGCAGTGTGGCAAGGAGAGGTGGCGGCAGTGGCAGATAGGGCGGTCCCACATTCATATGTGGTGGATAAAAATCGGGACAGATGCCTCAGGAGTGAGTGATCCTAGCCCCAAGCCAGAACACAAGGCCCAGGGTTCCAGTGCTTAAAAGGTAAATCCCTATAACTTCTGGCTGTAAAAACCAGTGGGGCAGAGGAAGAACCTGGTAGAGTTTCAGGAGAGTTCGTTTAAAGGGCCTGAATGGTCCTAGAACGAATGCAAACCCACCCACTCCTTGATTGGGCTACAGTTGGAAGGTGGCCAGCTGCATACAGGAAGTGGGTGAAATGACTGGAAACAAGGAGAGTGCTGGCAAACCTCTAAAAGCCAGGCAGAGGCATCATCCTCTCTCTGAACCCTCCCCTCACACAGAGATACAGAGTGGTGAGGCACATTGCCCCGCGCTCATGATTACTTAAGGCTCTACACAATTTACAGGTACATTTTATAGTGAGTCAAAGCAGCTCTACCTAATACACAGAAATAAACAGTGAGGCTGCCAAACTGAGGAGACAAAGAAATATGGCCCACATGAAAGAACAGAACAACCCCCCAGAAAAAGAACTAAACAAAATGAAGGTAATTAATCTGTCAGATGCAGAGTTCAAAACACTACTGATCAGGATGCTTGAAGAACTCACTGAGTATGGCAAAAATATAAGGAAAGAAATGAAGGTTACAGTAAGTGAAATAAAGAAAAATCTATAGGGAACCAACAGTTGAGAGGGTGAAGCCCAGAATCAAATTAATGATTTGGAACACGGGGAAGGAAAAAGCATTCAATAAGAACAACAGGAACAAAAAAGAATTCAAAAAATATTGAGGATAGGTTTAGGAACCTCTGGGACAACTTTAAATGAATCAACATGCCAAATCATTGGGGTTCCAGAAGGAGAAGTGGAGGAGCAAGAAATTGAAAACTTATTTGAAAAAATAATGAAAGAAAACTTCCTTAATTTGGCAAAGGAAATAGACACATAAGTCCAGGAAGCACAGAGTCCCCAACAAGTTGGACCCAAAGAGGAACACGCTAAGACACATCATAATTAAAGTGCCAAAGATTAAAGATAAAGAGAGAATCTTAAAAGCAGCAAGAGAAAAGCAGTTACCTATAAATGAATTCCCCTAAGACCATTTTCTCAAAAGAAATTTTGCAAGCTAGAAAGGACTGGCAAAACATATTCAAAGTGATGAAAAGCAGGGACCTACAACCTAGATTATTCTATTCAGCAAAGCTATTATTTAGAATTAAAGGGCACATAAAGTGCTTCCCAGATAAGGTAATGCTAAAGAAATTCATCATCACCAAACCATAATTATGTGAAATCTTAAAGGGACTTACTTAGAAAAAGAAAAGATCAAATCTATGAACATTAAAAGACCAACAGACCTGGATGGTGTAGCTCAGTGGATTGAGCACGGGCCTGCGAACCAGAGTATCGTGGTTCGATTCCCAGTCAGGGCACATGCCTGGGTTGTAGGCCAGTTCCCATCAAGGGACGCATAATAGGCAACCATACTTTGATATTTCTCTCCCTCTCTCCTTCCCCTCCCCTCTAAAGATTAATAAATAAAACCTTAAAAAAAAGAGCAACAAATTCACAACTATCAACTGAATCTAAAAAAACGAACTGACCAAACAACCAGAACAGGTACAGAATCACAGATACAGAGATCATTTGGAGGTTTGTCAGTTGGGGTGGGGGGAAAGGGGGAGAATGGGGGAAAAGGGTGCAGGGATTAGGAAGCAAATTTGGTAGGTTCAAAATAGGGTGATGTCAAGAATAGTACAGGAAATGGAGAAGCCAATGAACTTAAATGCACGACTCATGGACATGAATGAAGGGGATTATTGCTGGAGGGAAGGGGGTTAACTGGGTGAGGGGGCAAAGGAGTAAAATATTGGGGCAACTGTAATAGCATAATAACATATATTTAAAAAACATTATAATTTATAGCACAGACACTTTCAATACCCTCTTTTTAGACTATGGGTGTTCATTCACTGCTTAGCTACTGTGAGCAATGGGCTTGTTCCTTTAACAAAAACCACACTAAGATCCACATCCTCAAGGCCACAATGAAGGGAGAATTTCTATGTGAGGAAGAGTAGCTGGACCTGAAAGCCCTAACTGTTATTCTCTCCATTGTCAATGGAGAAAGATTTGGGAATATTTTTAATAGCAAGTAGGCTCCTTAAGCCAGTGAAAATCTGTTTGTTAATTGTAATAAAGCATGAAAATTCATGGCTATTAAATGTTGAAATTATTAAGTAAATATTGTATTTTCCTGTGTATAATGTACACTCACATTTGTGGCACAAACTATGAGAAAAAAATGCTTTTGACTTTTAAATTCAATTATTTATTTATTTATATTTAGGCAGTTGTTTCTTATGTTACAAAGCCATTTCAGCATTTATTTTTGAACATATTATAGTACAAGAAATTTTATGTAAGAATTACCAAACATAAGAAACACAAGGTATTTGGGATACTAACCACGTATAATAGGTATCCTTATTTTTCCCTCAAAAAATTGGGCAAAACAGTGCACATTATACATAACAAAGTACAGTCTATATCATGACTTAAAATAAAAACTACATCTCTTTCAGGTAAGCTGGCTATAAAAGCAAACTCCAACTACTATAAAGGACACATGGACAAAACCAATGGGGAGGGTGGAAGCAAGGGAGGGAGGTGGGTTTGGAGCGGGTGGGGAGAAAAGGCAGACAACTGTAACTGAACAACAATAAAATAATATTTTTCAAAAGGCAAACTCTATCTACCATAGCACATATTCCCATCTTAGAAAAAAACAAAAACAGTACAATATTGATGCCTATCTAATGGCCTGAAGTTTGATGGGCACTTTGGTGAACTGCGTATCTACTTCAATAAAATTAAGACAACAACTGCAAGGGTCACTTACTTAAAAATAGTAAATTAGACTCATGGTTTTCTAATATTTTTTTAAAGATGCTATTGTTTTTCAGAGAGGGAGGAAAGGAGGCAGAAAGAGAGAGAAGCATTGACCAGTTGCCTCTTGCATGTCCCCAACCCAGTACCTGGCCCACAGCCAGCTGTGTTCTGACTGGGAATCCAACTGGTGACCTTTTGGTTTACAGGCTGGTGATCAATCCACTGAGCCACACCAGCCAGGGCTGGTTTGCTAAATTGACATGAAATGTTATCAAGAACCCAGTAGGCTCTTGTAGACACTGTTTAAAAAGCTCAAAAAAATTTCCTTCTTTTCCTTGTAACTGATTTTTAGTTAACTACTGTGAAGTAAGAGTGGAAAAAGAAAAAAACTAAAGTATGAGATAGTATCTCTCCTTCAGTGAAGAAATATATTAGAAATTTTGGTTTTGTAATTGTTTTCAAGAGGCAGCACTTACAAAGTCTGACCAACTCAATACTGGTGTGTATGTGTTGTTAACAATACACCAAAGCATGCATTATGGTAAATTTTAAAGTTTAATTGAGATGAAACTCTTAACAAAAGGCCTCATATCACAGCTATCCAGGATTACACGTCCTCCATGATCTCACTCATGTGAGACCCAATTCCTTTATGTGATTTCCCCAAATCCTCTAGGACATCCTGATTTTTCCACCTTTGATTTTTCCTATGCTTATTGTACCAATCATCTTTAGTATTGTTTTATTAAAAGGAGAAGCTGTATTATAAATTTATAAGATATATGTCCTATAAATCTTATGCTTACAACAGATTATAGGCTACCAGAGGGCAGAAACCAGCCGTACTTTCTTACACTCAATACAGATGTCCATTAATTCATTCAATAGTTATCTCACACCTACCACTTGCCAGGCATTATGCTAGAAACTGAAGATCCAATAGTGAGTTAGAAAAACAGAAACTATAAGCCCTAATGGAAATTAGATTTTGAAGGACACCAGGCATTAATCAAATACAAAGAATGTGAAATAGAAACTATGGTAAGTGTTTCAAGGAGAGCTATACAGTGCTATGAGAGTATATAAATGGAGGGGACAGAAAGCCACTGCCAGGAAATACTAAGATCTGAAAGATAAGTAGAAGTCAACGTGCAGTGGCACTCCAGGCAGAGGCATTAGAATATGCAAAAGCTTTGAGGCAAGAGAAGGCACAGTAAGCTAAGGAAACCACTGTAGCTAAAGCAGTGTGTAAAGATTCAAGAGCTATAATAAGCTCCATTCTTACCTTTGTTAATAGTTCTCTATTTATTTTGAAATTTATAGTCCCGTGACCAGTGCTGATTTCACTCACCACTGTATCACATTTTAGCTGAAAAGACAACAAATGAAGCAAAATAAGTATGTTATAAAATAAGCCTAATAAGAGTTGTGATTCTAAAACTATCAGATTTCCAACTGTCCAAAGGCAGCAGATGGGTCATCTCTCTCCGTCATTCTATCTGAACCTGGGCCTTAAGCCAGTCCTTTAAGTTAATCATTCTACTTGGGTAAACACATTTTCTTCTTTTCCCAACGAGAACCATATTCTGTATTTTGAGCCTCTCCCTCTTCTCATTCCCTCACCTCGAATTCTCCATCTGACATGGAAGAACGAGAGCATCACTTTACCCCCACCTTACGTACCTGGATGGGCAATGAACTTATTTTATCTCACCCACCTTTTGAGAGGGCCACAGAGCATGCCATTATGTCAGGGCCAATGCTAAATCACTTGTACCAACACATAAAATATAATTTAAATACTTGGTATTCAATGAGTATGCCCTAAAATTTTAACCAACTATTCAAAAAGAACCTAATATACTCATGGAGCTTGAAGGAATACCTGTTGTGAATGAAAAGCCAGTAGTTTTTAAGACTAAATATTGTAATTAGGATGGTTCTATTCCTGGTATAATTCCTGATAAAAATCTGGGGTGGTTCTTGATCAAATAAATATTTACTCAACTACCAAACATCCTTTATCATTCTCATTCTTCAAACATTGTTTTCTGTGATAATGACTTTTACTATTCTAGTTCTATAGGGCACCCAGACACCTCTTTTGTGTCACATATACCTTTATTTTAGAAAAACACCTTGTCCAATACCTGCCTTTTCTGATGGTATTACACTAACAATTTGGTCAATTGTTAGTGTAATACCATCTACAATTCTTTCAATTCCCCCTTTAGATACCAAACTTAACAGAAAAATTAGAAATTAAAGAGGTTTATTAAATCATCTAACTGCTTTCTCTCTACAACCATGATTCTATTTCCATCTAATCATTTCTTCTCATATTTTAATGATCATCTCAGAAACTCTTTTTAAAAAGTGAAACCCACTGCTCTAATTTATCAAGCTCGTTCTCCTAAATTTCGAAGTCCAGCCAGCTTCAACATGAAATTTTAATTATCACTTCAGTCCTCTTGTAAGCAGTTAAACAAAAAAATTGAACACTGTCAGCTCTAGAGGAATGGTCTATAACTAAATTGAAAAATCACCCTAATCTTATAGTACACGGGTAAAATGAATTTGAGTGACATTTTCCAAGGTGCCTTCAACATAGAAACATTAATAAATTTATTATTGCTGAGATAGCCTGAGTATTTTTTCTTTAAAATAATAAGTGTATTACAAAGTCAAAAAAGTAATAGTGCTAAAGTACCTTCTCTGCCAGTCTGGTAGCTTGAGCTTGAATATCTGGTCTTGAATGGCCATTGTTCTCCAACAGAGAATCCATAGAAAGTTGAAAATCAGCTATTTCTCTAAAGACAGACATTGAAATAGGAAAACATCATTGTTAGTCTACAAATATTACTAGTATGATCCAAAAAAGGACTAATCAATATGGGTTCTCCACAGTGACACAATTTTATAAGAAAAAGATTGTTACACTTTCAATATATAAAGCAAAGAAATTATAAATATCATAACCTTGTATATTTACTTAGAACTTTACCTTTTATCATCTTATAAAATTTTTCTTCTATTATTTACTTGTATTGTACAATAGCTTCATATCTGTGAGATAAGTACAGCAGCCACTTTAAAAAAAATTAAGGCCTGACATGTTAGAAAGTAAGCATGTGAATGTTCACTGCATTATTCTCTATAAATTTTCCTGTAGGTTTGCAATAGTTCAAAGTGTGAAATATTTTTTTGACACAGAAACACCTATATCATTAACCATATTGAACGTCTCATATTTAATAAGGAACCAGAGAATGAGACTCTATGAGCAGAATAAGTGGGTTGAACCAGTGTCTGTCAAGCCTACTCGACACTGACAAGAAAGGACACATATGATAAACTAAGCAGCAAAATAGAACCACAGGCACAGAATCATGGAGCTGATTGACAGCGGTAAGAGGGGAGGAGGAAAGAGGGGACTGTTTAAAGAAGGTCACGGGATTACTCCAGGAACTTATGCAGACCCATGCACATGCACAGCATGGGGAGGACTGACTGTGAAACAAATAAAAAAAAAGGAAAAAAGGACACATTTTAGAGGGGCACAAATGACTCCATTTGCCATCACTGTTAAAATTTAGAAGCATGTCTAAAAAATTGTGTTTCTTCTGTTTAATAGCACATTAAAGAACTCAGTCAACAATGACCACTAAGAATTTTCCTGAGCCTTATTCCACCACCCAGCAGCCTAGTGTGAATTATACTTACCTACCTGAACTTATCTACTGATATTTAAGCTATAACTTAAATAGACCCATGTCCATCTATTAATCAGTGTCTGTGTGATCTTGGGCATGTTGCTTAAACCCCCT
The DNA here is from genome assembly GCF_014824575.4 of Sturnira hondurensis. NCBI lineage: Eukaryota > Metazoa > Chordata > Mammalia > Chiroptera > Phyllostomidae > Sturnira > Sturnira hondurensis. Next base: position 7,230,331 of record NW_028098001.1, on the reverse strand, counting down.
TAAACCTCACTAAAGGTAACCTCACTAAAATGGTAATAGTACCTCCTTCATAGTGTTGCTGAGAAATTAAGTTCTTGTCAAATAATACTAATCCTAATTCTAATGTTAAGTGAAAAATGCTTAATAGTGCCAGTATTGAGCCCTGGGGAATCATTCTGTCTGTAGTTCTTATACTGGCTTGGTTGGCAAACTGTACTGTTTTTTGTCCTAAGAGTATTCTCTAATGATTAAATGACCATCTGATTTTTCTAAAGATTAACTTTAACTGTGGAAACTCATATACGGTCTAAATGTATTTACTTTATTTATTATTTCCAAAGGACTCTGATAGCTTAGTCAAGTATTTGTACCAATAATGTGGGAAATTGAACAGATTAGTTTAATAAAATGGGAATAACAAAATAACACACAATTTTTTAATGAAAAAAATTTAAAATATGATCCATAATAATATTAATTGAAATTATACAGATTTGAATATGCCAAATATTAAACTATGATTTTTAACATATAGCTAGGATACTTTGTAAAAGGTTAAAAATAACTGTAAACAGAATGATTTTCAAAACATTTAGAAAACACAAAGAGGTCATAGGATTTTCTATAGATAGTTTTAAAAAATTATGATTGGTAGGAGGCATCTACGATTTTATTTTAGACATAAATAACAAACAAGTTCAAGTTAATTTAAAATTTGATTATCTAAATTGAATCACAAATACCTCCAATTAGTTCACTGGTAGGACAAATTTTAAAAAATCATTATTTTAGCCTATTAAAAATTATTAACAATAATTTATTAAGCTAGGAATATCTAAAACATGAATTATGAAATGATATGAAGGGTTACTTGGCAGTAAAAATGACCAAAAAGAGAAACAAATGCTTTAAGGAGGTAGGCAGGGATCAACCAGACTTGACCTACTTCCCAGTTTTCCATTTTGGGAGCTTTCAATTATATACCTACAAGGAACTTTTTGCTCTATTGAAGATGTAATTCTTGAATGTGAAAAGTCAGATGTAAAAAGTCAGAACCAAAAACATTCTAAATATCTATCAGCTGGGGAGCATCAGAGTATTATTTACCCATTGTTAAACATTATACTTACCCCCCCAAAAGAAAGATGTCAAGGGAAAGGATTAAAGAATCATACATACCGTAGTTTTATAACTATGTTATCTTAAAGACTGCCAGATTTATGTTCAAAGAGAAAATGTGAAAATATACCAACTTGTTAACACCAGATATCTTAATGCAGTAAGACTAATGGAATTTTTTTCTCTTCTTATATTTCTATATTTTCCTAAATTTCCTTAAAATTATCTGTTTTGCTTTTGCAATAGAAAAACAAATTAATTTTAAAAACCTTTAAAAAGACATAACATAACACCTAGACTATGAAAAGCAGTAGCTGTCAAAACAAGCCATTGTGAAGCAGGAGAGTGGGTAGGGGTGTCTGCTGTCATTGGCACATGGCCAGTTTCTTTCTTACATTTTGGGAGCTTCCAATTATACACCTACAAGAAACTTTTTGCTCTATTTAAAGATGTAATTCTTGAATGTGAATTATGTAAAAAGTCAGAACTGAAAAAGTTTCCATTTAGAAACAAAAGTGGCCATGTATCAATGACAGTGACTGATGGGTACATAGGGGTCATTAATCTATTTCTTCTACTTTAATATTTAATAAATATCATTAAATTAGTATAACTTAATATTATTACTAAATATTAACAAATTGATGTTACAGTTAAAAATAGTTTAGAAAGCAACAGCTACTTTCCCATTACTTCTGAGGAGCTGCTGCTGTTGTGCTAGGATGAAATCCCTGGACTTGAGGACCACTGGCTTGCAGCAATTACTTATCCTCTCCACTAGGATCAGTACTGAGCAGAAGTTCTACCATAGCTGAAAATACAACTGAATTAGGAGACCTAGGCAAATTGATTCACACCTGATTAAATAAGACACAGTAACAAAAACAACATTTCTTAATCTCCTGGTACTTAAGAGCATTTTAGGATAAAGTTAGAAATACGGAACAAGTTAGGCTTGGTTTTAGTACTTCGAAAGACATTTGGGTTATGATGACAAAGCATTTGTTTTAAATAAATGTAATATGTAGAATTTTAGACTTGTAGCCTAGAAAAATTGAGGTCCTGTCCAATATTTATTTTCTATTAACCACAGTTTTAGTATTTCAGATTGTTTAAATGCAGCTACCAAAAGGAGCTCCAGGCAGATAAACAAATCTTATTCAAAAGATGGTCCAAGGCAGATCAGTTTATTAAAGGTCTTTGAAACATAAGAGAAAAACGGACACAATCCCATGATTATGCAGAATGTCATTTATAGTTTTTATGAAACAAGTAACCAGTTTAGAACAGTACATCAATTTATATATAATCATAAATTGTCTTAGGTCAGCAATTGCCTCGTTTTTAGAATTCAATATGGAGGAAGTTGCAGGAGGCCACTTTTAAGATGCTCTCTTTTATAATGCCATGGGCAGCTTTCTTTTCCTTTTTCACTTATCTCTGTCCTTTTCTGGAAGCAAGAATATTGATCCTACTTTTATTTAAAATCCTGACAAAGGGGATAAAACATAAGGACATATGATACTGATAATTGTATCTTTATATCTTTCTAAAGCTTAGGGCTTAAATGCTTACTATGCAGTTAATTTCTTGTCATTATTAATTGGCTCAGAGAGTATTTTATCCAAGTATTAGTTTTCTAGCCAAATGACAAACACTTATCACTTAGAATGACCAAAGTCACAGAGAAATAGGTATGTCCCTGCATCCAGCAAGGCAACTATGGGTTGCATGTAGTCTTAACCAATAGTTCTCCATATCACTCAGAGTCCTCAAATGGAGACAAGAAAAAAAACCCACAGATAAAAAACAAACATCCCCCCAAAACCACAGCAGGTAAATATTGCACAATGGCATTCAAGCATCAGATAGGTGTATAATCTCTAAGAATCTTTCAACCACAAACTTAGTTCTTTTATTTATTGTTACAGAATGAAATCTGAACCTCATTTTCATTCTTCAAAACTTTGCCATAATTATAGTCAACAGCATAAATAAATAAAACACCACAAGCATACTATTATGGTTAATACCAAGGACTACTCTGTAAATTGAAGGGTAACTTTTTTTTGGTATATTTACAGAGTCAGCAACATTTTAAATTGTTACAAATGTACTTAACTCTTTTCTGGAAATTGGAACAGCAGATATTGACTTGATCAAGTTTTCTGGTGGAAGATCCAATACTCTGGAAAGCTAAAAATAAAGAAAAACAAAACGGAGCATAACTATTAGTATATTTGTTCCAGACTCAATGGAATACTATTCAGCAGTAAAAGGAATATTGAGACACGTAACTAAATGAGCCTCAAATGCACTATGCTAAGTGATAAAAGTCATTCAAAAGGCTACACACTTTAAGATTCAATTTATTTAAAATTCTGGAAAACCCCAAACTGTAAGGATGAAGAACAGACCAGTGGTTGTCAGGGACTGAGGGTGAGAGGGTTTGACCATAAGAAACAAACATAATTGTTCTCTCTTCCCCAAAATGAATTTTATATATGTATATTTTAAAATAAATTATTTTTAAAAAGGAGGTAAACCACGGAGGAACCAAATGTAATTCATTTTGTATTTAACTGAGTACCAATTTTGTGCCAGACCCTGTTCTAGGAATTGGGGATATGGCAATGAACAAAAGAGACAAAAATCTCATGGCACTTAAACATACACAAGCAAGGAAACAAATATTGAGAGGAAAATATGATCCCCAGGCCCTATTAAAGGTTTAGCAGAATAGCAAGGGTGAGAATATCTGAATTTTTAAAAAGTTCCTTGAATGACTGTAATGCATGGTTAGCCAGCCATATGTTGCAAACTACTGCCCTCCTCAATCCCCTTTATCGACTTATTCTTACATGACAGGAACATCTCACATGCCTTAATTTTTCCTGGAAATAATCCCATGACTTTCACACTATCATACTTTATCTCATGAATGATGAGAGTGAAATACGAGAATTTGTGTAACTGGCTTAAGTGGAAAAGTCCTAATGTGAACACAAGCAATCTATAACATGAACCTATACTAAACCCCCGTGTCATACCTACATCCTTTCAATGAGAAATTCTTAAAAACAGTGAAACAGCAGTACAGCCATAGTGAAATTAAAACTGTTTTCATCTTTCTTCCCCGCCTTCTCAATTTTTATGAAGTCTTTGCAACGGACAAACCATGGCTGTTGAGGGAGAAGACAAAGGAGAAGTGTGGTAAACAGGAAGAGTAAAGAATGTAAAAAGAAATCTTCAGAGTTGTTTGTAACTATTCCCAATGGAGTAAAACTAACACTGCTGTCTCTTGACTAGTAACATTACTCTGAAATTGTAAAAAAAACTTCGTTAAATTTCACAAATGTTAAGAAAAAAAGTTGAAACTTGCCGACCTGGAGGAGCTGTCATGTATTTTTAAGATGCTGTGTACATTTCTGCTTTGATCTAGTATATGTTGACTTTTAAGTACATAGAATGCCTGGATCTCCATCAGCAAATACACTAGATAGGCAGAGTCCAAAGATAAAAACTTCAGAAGTGATAGTCAAGGAAGGATATATAGCACATTCTGAAGCGGAATGGATGTAGCCTGTTTAGCTATGCTCCTAACTTGAATTGACAACCCTCACTAATACCCCAATTCCAGAGGCATTCCTCTCTCATTATGAATAGGAGATGCTACAGAGCTTTGGGAGAGAATCAGTAAAACAGAGAAATGAATTCCAGCACCTCCAAGCAGAAGTGAAGATCCCAGGACAGCACACTGAGAGCCTCCCCAGTGGAAACACAACACTCGTACATTCCCCAATTACAGGAAATAAATTTTGATTTGGTGTTGCATGTGCAGTGAGAATCAGAGGAGGAACTTTCATGCAAAGATGGAACAATATCAGGGCTGGGTAGCAAAAATGTAATATGCCAAGTCAGAGTTCAGGAATCTATGTACAGGTCACCATGACCTACTGGAGAGACAAAAGAGGAATGCGGAGCTGCAGAGTTTATATTTTTATAACCACAGAAGTGAGGTGCACCAAGAACAAATCTGAAATGGAGAGTGAGGAAATCACCTGCACAATGCAGGAAAAAAATACAAAATTTGGGCAGAGCTCCCAAGCCTGAGCAAGAGGAAAAAGAATAAGCATCACAAATAGGCAAACAGAGGGAGGGAGAGGGGGAGAGGGGGAGAGGGGGAAAGGGGGAGGGAGAGGGGGAGAGAGAGAGAGAAAGAAAGAGAGAGAGCACTTAAGCTCACACTCTTACTTGAAGGGGGGAAGAAAAAGAGAAGCAGTGTGGTATACAGGAGACCAAAGAACTCTTACTAGAAGAAAAATATAATAAAGACAAATACAATAAAGACTAATGAAGACAAAGATATTCTTCATAAGTGCTTCAACATCTGTAAATACAATAAACAAGAACTAAAAGACAAACAATGAGATAAAAAGGGAGTCTAAAAATTAAATAAATTGATAAAACATTTTTAATACAGAATGACTAAGAAACACAAAGGAAGAGAACAGTCATAATTAAAAACAAAATATGACACAGGAGTTCTAAGATAATTAGAGAATACAGTTGTTATAAAAACATAAAGTAACCAGAGAAAGATAAAACAATTGCATAAAGATAATCCAACCTTAGGATACTTGGTGTCCCTAAAATATAAAAAGAGCAGCAAAGAAGCGAGAGGACAGGAAGATGGGTACACTGGCTTGCCAGCAGCATATAAGGATAGAGACAAAGTCCAAAGCCACTCTTCAAAAAGTGATAGCCAAAGAAAGATATAAAACATTCTGAAGCAGAGTAGAGCAGCTTTATTTTTAACAGAGGGCATCCTAACTTGGTCTCACTCATCTGAAGCCATAGAGAAAATTATCTCCTCCCTCCCAAAATTAAAAGTATTTGTAGATATATATCTTGGTTCCTTCAAAAGCAAGGCCCGAGAAAAGGATTATATGCAGGTAGTTCATTTGGAAGGTGACTCCTGAGGGCAGAAGTGATGACTGGGGAGAGTAAAAGAAAGCAGAAAAAATTAACACAAGATTGTGATATCAAGGCCACTGCTATAGGCACTGGGGGGCTTAATTTCCATTACTACCTCCTAAGAAGTCTACACAGTGTCTACGGAAATTGTCTATCCCCAAATAGGATAGACAATTCTATCCCCCACTGACTGGGGGCTGTCCTTGATATTAACTCAGCCACACTTGAGCTGAATATGGGCAGGGACCAGCAGGCTTTCAGACTGAATGGGATGCTGTGAGCAGTGAGTGAATTGAAGCACATGTGAAATTGTTTGCACAAGTGGTAGCTGGAATCACAGGTGTGACTAAGTGATGGTAGGTAATAGGGCAACAAAAGGAAAAACCCTGAAGTAAGAACCAAATCTAAACTGTAGTATGTTATGGCAATGACAGGACGCTCAGCAGTAAACTGAAAGAACTAAACCTCCATGCATCACTATAGATCTTTTTTTAAAAAATGAGGCAAACAAAACTCCAAGTTGCAGAAGGATAGTTACAGTTTGATGACCACTTATATACAATTTAATAATTGAAAAATAAATTTGTGCAAATATTATTATAATCTCTTGGTTAACCATCCCTGCAAATTCTCTTTTCTCATATATGAGGTTTTGTGTTTGCCATATCTGAGCATGTCACTTACAAGCTATGAATGCATACCAATTAGTAATGGGTACATGAAAATTATATCCTTCTTCATGATTCAATATTTCGTTAAAAAAGAAACAAATTGAATCTACAGATCAAAGTAAACTACTATGTCAGGAAAATGTAACAGAAAATTAACACTGAACTACATCTGGATAACTTTAAATTTCAAAATCCAGAGATGAGCCCTGGCTGGTGAAGCTCAGTGGATTGACCACAGGCCTGCAAACCACACGATCGAGGTTCGATTCCCAGTCAGGGCACATACCTGGGTTGCAGGCCAGTTCCCAGCAGGGGATGCATGAGAGGCAACCATACATTGATATTTCTCTCCCTCTCTCCTTCCCCTCCCCTCTAAAGATAAATAAATAAAATCTTTAAAAAAATCCAGAGATGAAAAAATGCACTTGTAGCCTTGTTACCTAATCACAAAGAACATGAACTGGTTAAAGCAAATAATTTAGCAATAATATTATACAGTACTAGATTCATCCACTAGAGAAGTTGCAGACTGGTATGTTTGTTTCACCTGCTCAGTTGTTGTTTTTATTTCTAAAATAAAGATTTTTGATTATTTTCTAAATCTATTTTGATATAATTTCTAAACTTGCTAATTTTCTAGTGATTAAGGAAGCCTCCTTTTGATACATCCAGGATTATTCTATCTGAGAGTCATAAACTTCTTTAAAAGAAGTAGTTAAAAAATAAAGCAGCATGAGCCCTTTTTTAAAAATCTACTTATAAAGAAATCCAACCACTCAAGCCATGTACCAGGAAAAGCACTGGCAGTGAGCATCTACTCAATTTAATATAAAATGAACAGGAGAAAAGTCAGGTGTGCAGATAGGTTAATAAACAGACTACGAGTGTTACAACTTTGAGTGAGAAAGTTACCCAGATAAATTCTAAAGTCTTCCTGTCTGCCATGGATTGATACTGTCTAAATTTGAAACATCAAGATTTTAAAGAAACACTCCAAGTTGTAACATTCTGCATAATCTCTCAACTGCAGAGGACTCATTTAGGAAATACATCAATAATTCTTTGCATTGCACTTTGGTTTCTTTTTCTTTCATTATATTCAAGCAAAACTATGTTTGACACTTTTTCTGTAAAACAGCATTTAAGTTATGGATGATACATGGGGAATCCTAACATTATTACTTTTAGTAGTTGGAGATTTTTCATCATAAAACTTAAAAAAAAGCAAACAAACCTAAATTAAAAATAAAAACCCATTATAATGCAGTCCAATTTTTATAAAAACCATATCTATCCAGTTGTGCGGATAGATATGCTTTTCTATCTTTCTTCCTTCTTTTCTCCTGTCTGTATACCTGAAAAGAAATATATCTAAAATGTAGGTCAACCTGTTAATGATGATTATTTAGAGGGAAGTTTAAATTTTTTTGTTTTACTTAGTTCTTAACAATGAGCAAGCATTATTTTTTCAAAAATGTAGTAAGATTTTTTTCTATACAAAAGCACAACTTCATAAAAGTACTACTAAGGAATTTCCACTGAAAATTAAGCAAGGTTCAGATATGTATGGTAGCTTTCCGGTGATCTAGCTTCATGTGGGAAGAAAAGCATTCACGGAGGGTAAATGTATAACTATGTTCCCCACATCAGAAAGCTTTTGGGATGGTAGTGGTGCAGAAAGGGGGTTCAAAATAACATCTTCAGCATTTTAATTTAATAATGAACAATATTTACTGAGTGTATACAATGCACCAAAAACAACCCTAAGTACTATATATATATTAATTCATTAAATCATACTGGAAACCTATAAAGTAGCTAAATAATTTTTCAGATTTTATGAATGAGGAACAGAGAACTTACCCATCAGAGAAGCTGGATATAAACCCACATATCCTCACAATCAGTGTTCTTAAATCACTAATGTACCAGTGGTTCCCATACTTTTACGCATTAGAATGACCCAGAGATCTTGAGAAAACATTGATGCCTGGCTCATGCAAATATTCTGATTTTATTAGTACAAGGTGCGGCTGAGCAACAGGATGTAAAAAAGTTCTTGGTTTGACTGTAATGTGCAGTGGTAATGTGCAACTGCACCATGCCTTTCTGCTTCCTGGTCATCCTTGGTTAGTGATTATCAAGCCTGGGTGAACATCACAATCACCTGATGATTTTTAGAGCTTCAAAGACCCACTCCAGGCCAATGGACTCATATTTAAGTATTTTTTAATGTTTCTCAGATAATTCCAGTCTGCAGCCAAGCCTCGAGAACCACTGCTTAGGAAGATGCCAGCTGCCCTCCATGTTAACAATCAGTGTCCAGGCTAATGTGTGCTTTTAATTACAGAAGTATCTTTCAAATAGGCGGAGGACACACACACACGCACGCACGATAAAAGAACTACTGTTAAGTGTTGAAATGTCAGAGAGCATGGTTTTTAATTTACCTATTCTCTCATAGGTTCATAATTATTCTGGAAATGATAACATTGTATTTATGTGGCTTATAGGTTTCCTTAGCGACAGGATTTCTTTTCTTTTTTCATCTTCAGGTAATGGGGCCACTCCTGCCACTGGGCTTCATCTAGGCTACTACAGGTGTAACAAGGGCCTATTGGTAACTATCTACTTAAGGCTTCATATTGCTGACAGAAAAAAGCTTTAGAGAATGAAATATACTATATTAAAAAATAAAATAATAAAAGACTATCCTGGCTGGTGTAGCTCAGTGGATTGAGCACGGGCCTGCGAACCACATGATCACAGTTCGATTCCCAGTCAGGGCACATGCCTGGGTTGCAGGCCAGTTCCCAGCAGGGGACTCACGAAAGGCAACCATACATTGATATTTCTCTCCTTCCCTCCCTCTCTAAAGATAAATAAATAAAATATTTTAAAAAATAATAAAAGATTGTAACAGTAAAGCTCAAATGTAAACAGAGAAAAACCACAAAATATTAATCACAGTCCTTGAGAAATAAACTAAATAACACAACTGAATGAGGAAGAAATCTTAAGTTGAAGGCAGGGAGCACTTCTTCAAGGAGTTTCAGAAGTGGAAAATCGCCCTGGCTGGTGTAGCTCAGTGGATTGAGCACAGGCCTGAGAACTACAGGATCGCAGTTCGATTCTCAGTCAGGGTACATACCTCAGTTGCAGGCCAGTTCCCCAAGAGGGGACCCACGAGAGGCAACCATACATCAATATTCTCTCCCTCTCTCCTTCCCTTCCCTTCCAAAGACATATTAAAAAAAAAAAAAGTGAAAATCCATGCACTCCAGATCTGCTCTAGAAACCTTAGACCAGATTCCAATGTGTAATATAATAATGGCTAATATGTATTAAATATTTACAAGGTACCAGGTGCAATTCTAAGCCTTGGATTTCACAATGTAAGGTCAGAGATTATACTATAATAAAATATTTGGCTCTCTGTATGAGAATACTTATTAATTAATAAAATTTGGGCAGCTCTCAACCACCCCTTTCCCAGGCACACACAATTCCTATAGCCAGGTACTGAACACAAAGCCAAAAAAATATCCTACCACTCTGGCTCTAGAGAAAAATTCTAAATTCAGCTAGGAGCCAAGTTCAAGATCAAAATATCTGGTAATCACATAAAAACCCTAATTTTGCTAATGCAAAAGAGATCCTTATGCTTTAGTAACCAGACATCTAGGTGGCAGAACTGACATGTTAATAAAAATTAGCTCTATGTTTTTATCCATATAATAGCCTACAAGGTGATGAGTCTTAAAATTCTTAAAAGAGTATCAATTACTCTTCTAAATCTTAAATTACCTAAATTGTTAATAACCTCTGGTTCCTCACTTCTAACTTCCTAATATAACCAGGTGAGGTATGGATGTTTGTCACCAAGAGCCAATGAACAAGCAGTCCCGCGTTTGCAGAGACTTTTTTCGGGTGCAAGCCTGGATTTGCTGACTCAAATAGGCAGCAAATAAGGTAACAACGAAAACTTCAGGGTTCAGAAGAGACCTTCCCAAATGATTTGGAGGGCAAGGTTGTGTAAATATTCTATTCTCTTCTTTATTAAAGAAGTGTTAGACTCTAAATCAAGGAAAACAGGGTCTCACGTTATCTTTGGAGTTATCAAAACTATTGCTAAGGCAGGCAGCCAAAATGACCATGAACACTTTTCAAATTAGGTCCTTTAGAATAAAAATTCAGATCCATCACCAACTTCACCAAGTGTGAAGAACACTGAAGAATGAAGAAACATTGGGTTGGCCAAAAAGTTCCTGAAAATTAGTTTCGTATTCTTATCCTCTAAGTTGGTCCTAGATGGTAATCCTACGTTCCCAACAGGCGAAAGGTTGATGCCCTGATCTAGGTGATTAGTGGTCTGGACATATGAAAGTCATGCTTTTCCTTCAGAGAGTAATTAGGGGATTACCTGGAGGTTTGGTGTATATCCAGACATTAATGTGGGCCTGGGAAATTAAAAATTTTAAGTTTACAGGCTAGTTAAAACAATAATTGAGTTGTTTCCTCATAAATCAACCCACTTGATTTTAGTAATTTAACAGCTTGACTACAGTGATTCCATTTTATTGGGTAGAGCCCATTACGTTTTTTTTTTTTCAATAAAATGAAAGACACATTTTTCATTTTCACCAATGACATTACTGATTTGGACATTTTGAGTATGTCAGCTTATCTCCCACTATTGGCTTCCAGTGGGTAGAGGCCAGGGGTGTTGCTAAATATCTTCAGCAACACCTACAGCAAAGAATTATTTGGCCAAAATGTCAATAGTACCAAGAAACTTTGGAAACCACTTTTGACATGTTTGATTAGTCACAGCACCTTCTACACACACAGCACAAATCTTTTTGCGTCTCAGCTGCGTTTTTACTTTACTCAAAATAATAAAGCATAATACACCAAAAACATTGCATATCTTCTTCCATCTTCAATATTAAAATGGCTACCCAAAAATTTCCCAATTTTGATAAGATTTTTTGAATGCACACTGGCTGATAAGACCTAACCAAATTGTTCTGAATGAAATTAAGGACAACTAAGCACTATCAGAGCCATTGTTTGGGAAAAACAACAGACGGTTTAGTCAATCCAATACTGTAAGAATTCCCTCCCCTGGTTTACCTAGCTCAGTGGATTTAGCATGGGTCTGGGAACCAAAAGATCGAAGTTTGATTCCCAGCCAGGGCACATGCCTGGGTTGCAGGCCAGTTCCCAGCAGGGGACGCACGAGAGGCAACCATACATTGATATTTCTCTCCTTCTCTCCTTCCCTTCCTCTCTAAAGATAAATAAAATCTTTTTAAAAAAGTATTAAAGAACAACAAAAAAGAGCTCCCTGTTTTTCTGTCTTCAGAACACTCTGGGTATTACATAGTTGTACTTCTGGTTTACAAACCTTAAGATCCTTGGGTAACTCTTTATTACTCATTTCTAGCTAAAGCCTCCTGATTTCACTAGGTCAATATTAGCTTCTATGGGGTCTAATCATGGCCCAATGACTTTTCACCCAGATAAAGCACACAACGCTTTAGGGTGGAAAGGACTGGGGAAAAAACAGTAAGTGCTTTTCAAAGTTTACTTTTCTCCGTGAAAATAGATCTGAGCCGCATGCCCTACCGTCATCAGCTAAAACATTTCCAAACAAGGGGTAGAAGGCAGCAGAAATAAACTGGATTTTCTCAGAGCCCTCCATCCCGCTGTTTGAGGACTGGCCCACAGCGGTTAGATGGCTTCGGGGTGCGGGGGCCTCCTTCTGCCAGTTCCCGGTCCGTACCTGACAGGCGATAGACCTGCGGAAGCCACACGCCATGTTGGCCTCCTACGAAGCGAGCCCCAGCAGTCTACCCCTGAGCCACACTCTACCCTCGGCCGCCCTGCCTCTGCGAGCCGGAAGCCCGCCCCGGAGGGTGGTACCAGCCAATCAGAAAGCCGAATAGCCAGACACTAACCTCTGCCCTGCTGCCGCGGGGGAGCGCGGGAAATCCCGAGTTTCTGGATTCCCGGGAGCCGCAGGGACCATGGCCACTTCCTCCGTGTCCAAGGTACGTACGGGCGGGCGGCCTCTAGGACTCAGGGACAGCCTCTTTTCCTTTTCAGGAAGGCACGAAGCGGAGGTTACGTAGGTCTAGATGTACCAACTTCAGGTTAAGGTGCAGTGGACAGAGGTGAGGCATCTTTGTTCCAGGTCCAGTTGAGGCTAATTTTACTTGGAGAGCAAAGACGCTCCCATGCTTTAGTGTTTTGGCTAGGAGGACTTTTAAATTGTGGTTGCGGAGGTCGAATGGCCGGAGGATGTGCCCCAGTCTCCTGTACTTTTTCCTCCTCATAAATATTTATTGTGCGCCAACCACTGCATTAGGTACCAGGATACAGAATAGACTCAGTTTTTGCATTCAAACACATTAAACAGAGAAACTGACTGCAAATTGTGATAAATGTTAGCAAGAAAGAAAGTTTTAAGTGAGAGAGCAGAAGAAGGAGAAGAACCTAATCTAGATTTCGGAGGATTAGGGGAGGCCTTTGGAGAAAGACATTTTAGCTACTTGAAAAATGAGTCGAAATTAGGTAGAGGTTTGGGAATAGGGGGGTGAAGTTCTGGCAGAGAGAATGACATGTTCTTTGGACCAGAAGATGGAAATAAAGTGGCATTTTTGTTCGTATAATTAGTAGAGATAGAGAAGGGGGTCTTAGGAAAAAGTGCAGAATGTTTGTATGTGAGGAGATCATAGACCTTCTCATATTGGCTGCTTAGATGGCCGGGGATTGCAAGACATAGTGTAGCTGGTAAGAAGAGAAACTTAGAGCTTTGTTGTTCAGTGCAGTAGCCACTAGACATGTGTGGATATTTAAAGTAAAGTAAAATTTAGAATTTTTAAAAATTCACTTTCTCAGTCTCACTGGCCACATTTCTAGTGCTCATAACCTCACGTGGCTGTGACTGCATACTAGTGCGGATTACTTCCCTCTTACTGAAAGTCCTGTTGGATTGCACTGCTGTAGACAAAGACCTTTAGTAATATTATGAGTACAACTGGAAACCCTTTTAGTTAAGCTGTCTGATAAAGCGGAGAATGCAGATGAAAAATCTGCAAAGACATTTGTCTCTCTGTTAAACCAGGTTAATGAAGAGGGCTGCACCATGGATCTTTTAATTTTGATTGAAATTGTGAGAAGCAGTGCATTACAAGACTATATATCAAGGAGGTGCTACAAGCTTAGGGTTTTAGTTTTCAAAGGATTGACTAACTGTGATGCTAGAAGCAAATGCTAGAAGAGATTTAGGGGCTATTTTTTAAAAAATTAGGATTGGTACTGGTTTTCTTTTGCCCTGGTAGTAAAGTTCCATTGGTTTTGAGTGTTGTTCCCTAACCCTTTTTGTTGCATAAGACTGAATTTTGGTATCTGGCAAAATTGTGAGGTTTTTTCCCCCAGGAAAGCACTTATGGCCTAACAGAAATGGTTGTATTGAGATGATTATGAAGGAGTTCTTACATGAATAAGAATCTTTAAAGACTATTTTTGGAGTTCATGGAACTGCTGGGTGTTTTTTGCCCCTAAGCTATTCAACTTCTCTTTCCCTGTCATATTTTCTTGCTGTCAGCTGTCCTCCTAGATTCTTCTTCCATCTCAAATAACATTCCTTGATTAGGAGTTCAGAGTGATTAATTTTATTACTACTATTGCCATAAATTACGATTCATTCTTGGTATTCTTTGTATCTCATGCCTTCAAAGCTCCTTATCCTTTTCTGCAAATGGATGTAGAAAGGAGGCAACGACAAGCTTGTCATGGTACCACACCATTTTTGTAAATACGTATGTGTATTTTACGTAGTTCTACTAGTAGCAGATACAAAAGTATAAGGCACAATTCTCACTTTGGACCCCGTATCTCAAATGACCACTTTATATTCTTGCTGCTGTCTTCAGCACTACCCTGAGATGACTTTTTCTAGATAAATATTTTTTTCTTTCCTTTTCCTTAGAAATGGCAATCTTAAGTAGCTGTCCATGATATGTGGCTTTAGGATTGGTAGAATAAACATAAGACCAGTAGCTTAAGAGCTATGTATCATTAGTCAAATTATAACATGAAACTATGTGTAGCTAGGAAATTACCAGGAGTATTACTTGGCAAGCATTCCTTTTGTATAATAATTAGGCTGAATGTATATGTTAACACTATCCTAAACATTGGGGAAATGATTATGAACTGAATTCAGTCTGCTATGAAGGTGCTCACAAACTACTTTGGGAGACAGACCCTAAGTAACTGTGATACAGTGTGAAAGCGATTTAAAATAAAGATATTCGAGTAGTGTGAAATCGTAGGGGAAGGAATATTTTATCTAGAGAATTGGAGATTTCCCAGAGTGGGTGAGTTTGAGTTGACCGATAATGGATGAAAGAGTAAGAATTTCTCAGGTGAAAAAAGGTGACACAAAATAGCCCAAATTATGTATTTCCCATTCAGATTCTAGATAGTTGGAGTTTAATTAAAAAGTAAATCGTTCTTTTGAGATAGGAGCATAACTATTTTATATCTTCTCTGTTTTTAGACTTTATTTATTTATTTTTAGAGAGGAGGAGGGAGGGAGAAAGAAAAGGTGAGAAACATCAGTTGATTGCCTCTTGTAGACACCCCGACTGGGGACTGAACCTGCAGCCTAAATATGTGCCCTGACTGGGAGTTGAGCCAACAACCTTTCACTTTGTGGAATGATGCACAACCATCATTCCTATGTATAAAATAGGTCAGGCCTATTTTATATATTCTTGATCTTGGCTTTAATGTATACTAATGTTCTTCTCTAAATTTTATAAAAATGGAACCTTTCTGCGTTAAATTTCATCAGCATTTATTTTCCTTGTCTACCTCTAAAATAAGGTCCCTAAGAGCAAAATCAAAATAAACATCCCAGGGGAAGGAGGAGAAAGAAATGGATAGTTCTTGTATTGCTTAAGAATTTTCCTTCTATAATTTGGATAGAAAAGGGATGATTTCTTAGCACTTTAAAGAAACACATTTAAAAAATCTGCTTATCCATAAAATACTTGGTTAGTAGATTTACTGCTCTTTGGCTACTTTGACTTTATGATCCCCCCCTTTTTTTTTTATAGGGCTGCTTTGTGTTTAAACCAAACTTAAAGAAAAGAAAGACCTCTGTGCCTATAGGTAAGATGTCTTACTAACAAATTTGTTAGTTTTCCTTCCCTAACTGAATTTAGGAATTCTCTTCTGTTGACATAGCAGTTATCTTACAAGGCATAGGACAAAACAATAAGGGTACAACCCTAGGGTTCTAACCTAAAAGGAAATGCAAATATACCTTCAAAAGGCAAATTGAAAAGTAAATGTCCTTCAAAGGATATGTCACCATTCTTCAAAGGAGATTGTCTTAAAAATCTTAGTGGTTTCCTAGGGTAAAGTATAGGAATTGACTGCAAATGGGCAGGAGGGACTTATAGAATAAGGGAAATGTTTTGTAGATTTGAGTGGGGTGGTCATGTGAGTGCACACTTTTGTTAGAACGTATCAAATGAGGATACTTAGACATAAAGTGCTTTCTAAGTGGTGTTGCTAGTGGCTGAGCTAGGGTTTGAAACCACGCTGTCTGGTTCTTAAATCCGTGTTCTAACCAGTACCTAGTGCTGCCTCTCAAACTGTGAGATGAGTTTTCCCTTAGAAACTATTGTATTAAATTTCAGCTATAATTCGTTAAGATTTGTTTAAAGTTTTTAGTAATATTAGTAAACCTAGGGTTTATAACTATATAATATGAACTTTGAAGTACATGAGGTTTATTCCATTGTGCAGATCTAAGACCAACAGATACTGTTATAATATGAAAATCTTAGAGGAATTGACCCTAACTTTAAAACAGATGGTGCAGAAATGAGAAAAACATATCCAGATTTTAGCACTTGCCTTCAGTGTCTTCAGTTCTCAAAACAAAATTGTCTGAGCAAGTAGAAAGATGCTCTGCGTTGTGCCTCCCAAAATGTCCCCTGACTTGAAGGCATTTTGACATGTGCCTTAAAAAAGACTGAGACCGCTCCCTCTCCTCAGTATTCTGCAGGTTGCAGGGCTGGGGCGGGGGGAGAAAATGAACTGTAAGGAGCAGGAGCTAAACTGTCAGCAGTGAGAGCTGATAGTCTTTGTTTAGCTCCTCTCAGTGCTTACTTATTTTTTACCTGTTTACTCGGTAAAGACTGGGAAAAATTGTGGTAACATAACAGGTTAACGGGTCCTACTGCTCTTGTTTTCCAATTTCTGACAGTTTGTTAAGTATTTTGATGGAGCATTATTCACAAAAGTATTTATGTCTTGATTTGACACTTTAACATTTCATGGTTTTACTCATTTTCAAAGATGGCTGTTTTTTATTTAAGGCAACCTTGTTATTCTTCTTTGTCTATTTATCTTTACAGGTTTTTTTAAAAATAAGAAACCTCTAACAGTTTTTTTTTTAAGATTTTATTTATTTATCTTTAGAGGGGAAGGAAAGAAGAGTGGGAGAGAAATATCAGTGTATGGTTGCCTCTTGTGCATCCCTTGCTGGGAACTGGCCTGCAACCCAGGCATGTGCCCTGACTGGGAATCGAACCGTGATCGTGTAGTTCGCAGGCCCGCGCTTAATCCACTGAGCTACACCAGCCAGGGCTTCTTTGTCTCTTATTAGTAGCATATCTCCTTGCTTTTTTAGTTTGTTTCATATTGTAAACTTGTCTGCCATTTTATCATATGATGACTTCAATATATTCTAAGCCTTTTGATAAAATTAAAAATCAATATTTGCCCAAAACCAAGTCAACTATGATTAGAAGGAAGGTTCCTTAACATGAAAGAGAATTTGTATTCCAAACTCTTAGCTAACATTAAATTTGATGTTGGAATACTAGCAGCGTTTTAGTGAAGTCAGAAACAAAATGTATACTTTCACAATTATGTAATATCATGAACATTCTTGCTATTACAATAAAATACCTAGAAGTAAACAGGAAATATAAGGCAAAGTAGAAAACTATAAGGAATGTAATATTGATTAAAGGAAGAGTCTTGGAGTGTTTTTGGATGTGAATTTTTATCATATTAAAAATATCATTTCTCAAAAAAAATGTCATTTCTCCTCCTAAAACTACAGATTGTCATTTATCCAGTCAAAATACCAGTGTAATTGTTTTTCAGAAATGACAAAATTAGTTGGAAGGAATGGCTTAAAATTTTTTGAAAAAGAATGATGGTGTTTGTGGTGATGGGAGGAAGACCTGACCTATTCAGTATTAGAATGAACTATAAAGTTTACAATAATCAAAGTAGTTCAGGACTGGTCTGGTTGGATTCAGTAGAATGGAAAAAAAGTTCAAAAATAGTTCCAAGTGTGTATGTGAGTATTTAGATGATGAGGGCATCCCAAATCAGTAGAAAAAAGGAATGTTTTTTTTTTAATCCTTTTTTTAAAAGATTTTATTTATTTATCTTTAGAGAGGAAGGGAAGGAGAGAAACATCAATGTATGGTTGCCTCTCATGAGTCCCCTGCTGGGAACTGGCCTGCAGCCCAGGCATGTGCTCTGACTGGGAATCGAACTGTGATGGTGTGGTTCGCAGGCCTGCGCTCAATCCACTGAGCTACACTAGTCAGGACAGGAATGTTTTTTAAACTGAAGATTTTATATATAACCCAAGTGTGAGTTGAAAAATCAATTTAGTGGGTCGTGAAAGTTTTAAAAAATAATAGAAAAGAAAACGTTTGGTATCACATGATAAGGGTAAGTATTGTTTTGTGGGACTTTTGTCCGTTATATGTATGTGTATTGGATGTGATGTAAGATGTGTTCCTTAATGTGGATCATGCTTTCAAAAGTTTGAAAACCACTGCAGTAATTGGTATTTTGGTAAATGGCTAACCATTTGGAGGAAAACATTCCAAAACTATATCAAAAAATACAAAATAAAAAGTCTGGGCTAGAACTATGTCAGCTGAACAAATGAACAACATTTGTAGTAGTAAGAATCATTTAATAAAGGAGAGCTCAAAGCCAATATATGAAGCAAAGTATACAAGGCCTCAGAAGAGGAAATAATGAAAATATATTAATATTAAACTTCAAATCGAAACCATTAAATAAAAACAAATTGAGAAGTAAATAGTAGAAATACATTCTAAAAATTAAAAAGCTATTTAATCTTATAGATACAATAATTAGAGTAAGATATATGGTATATAAAGTTAAATATCAAAGGTATTGAATGTTACTTGTCCCCAAATATATGTATATTTGAGGCGTATAAAAAATGTCAACCCCATTACTTCCTGTGTGACTTTGTACAGAGATTTTCTAACTTTTATTATATAAGAAAGACATTGACTTAATTCTTTTTGTTTTCAGAGGAATATTTTAATAAAGGAAAAAATGAGTCTGAGGACAGTAAGCTTCGATTTGAAACTTATCAGTTCATATGGCAACAGATGAAATCTGAAACAGAGGTGAGTACTTTTTTTAATAACATTTCTCTAATACCGTAAATCTCATATTTGTTGCTCCCCAGCTTTTCTATCAGTTTACAAGAGAATTGATGAAATGTTGGAATATTGTTTACGTACAATCTGTATGTCCTTAAAAAAAAAACACTCACGTTCCAAGTATTAATCATAGTTTCAGGTACTAAAATATATGTTTAAAATGGTAGTTGCTAAGGCGAGGGGCCTTTACATATTCTCACAGATTTGATACACTGGCATTCTTCAAATTAGCCATTCAGTTACGCAAGTAAGAAATCAGGTTATTTCCAAACTACTTTACTCTCTGTTTCTGTGCTCTTTATATTCCAGTTCTGAAAGATTTCTCTACTGTTAGCAGATTCATTGTTTTAGGGCCAACATCTTAAGTGGGATTGTTTTGTTTGACCAGCACAGTGTTGTATTGGGTTGGCCAGAAAGTCCATTACATGTTTTCTGTACAACGGCTCTAGTAGTGCTTAGTTGTCTTTAACTTCCTTCAAAACAATTTTGTTAGGTTGTATTGTGACAGCTGTCATATCAGCGTTCATTAAAAAACCTTACAAAAGTTGGTGAATAGGGTAGAGGCTGTCTTTCATCGGTAAAGGTGGTTGGTTAGTCAGTGTTTGTTGAATGAATAAATGAGATTCTTTAATGAGGGAATCCAAAGCACTAATCACTGGAGATCTAAGGGAAAAACATTTTTTATTTCATCATGACTGTAATTACACATGTAATCTTTGGAATTGAATTCATGACAGTTTTCTTTCCCAAACTTAGAAAGACACATCAGATTATTGCTAATAATAATCTATAAAGTTTTGTGTGTTCTGTGTAGCAACTGCAAGAGGAATTAAATAAAAACCTATTTGACAGTCTAATAAAATTTCTGCAAAAGTCTCATTCTGGATTCCAGAAGAATTCAAGGGACTGGGGCTGTCAAATAAAACTCAGAGAAATTCCAACTGCTGCTCTTATTCTAGGTATGTATATGTTTGTTTTCTTAAATTGGTGGTTTTGTTGTTGAGAATAGTAGGGAATAATGTATAGAATTAAACCAATTATAGTTTGTTGGGCATACTTTCAAAACCAATAAAAGTTCCTTATACTTCTCATACATTCATTAATTTTAAAAAGTTGATTTGGATTAGCTAGTATCTTCCAAATTTTTGTCTGAAAATGATGGGGAAATATATTTGTGTTACTCTTTTTCTTGGTTAGTTATTTTATGAAATATAAATATATGAGATTTGAACTCGGTAATAAAGCCAGCAGTATATTAATAGATTTTATTTTAATATCTTTTTATCATCTCTAAATTGCAGTTAGTCTTTGATCTTAATTTTATTTTCCTGTTCATAGTTTTTTAATCTTGGATTGTTATATCGTATTAATAGTGATTGTTTAAAAGGCAGTTTGGATGAATTATATATAAATTGCTTTCAGACTGCAGGTTTAAATTTCTTAGTTACTTAAATTTCCATCATTAACATTCCATTTTAACCAAACATCTTGATTTCAGGTAATGGAAAATTTTTCTTTGGAATATTAGCAAATTTTCTTCATTCCTTCTGAGAAGAAAGTTAATATATTTAGATTTCCAAAGTACTCTTAAGTGCACTTTCAATATGATATTTGTTCAGAGTTGTTATACTAGTAGGATCTGAGATAAGAAATTCTTTAGTCTAATACTGCCTAATACTGTTCTTTATCTACTTGATATTCACGACAGTATTTCTCGAATTTTAATACACCTACAGATAACCTCTGTGGGATCTTAGTAAGTGAAAGCTTTCACTAATAGCCCTGGGGTAGGGCCCGAAACTCTGCATTTCTAACAGGCCTGCAGCTAATGCCCGTGCTAGTGATCCTGGGACCACTCTGAATAAGACTCTGAGGAATGATTTGTAATGCTGTGGACCAGCTTTTCAGTGCAGCCTGCCACTTAATTTCAAAACTCTTTCCATTATGGGTGAGAAACCAATGGCTGGCCTGGACTGGTTTCTGCTTTCTTTCTGTACTGCCACGTTACAGCAATTCCAGGTGGAATGGGAGAAACACAGTCAAGAGGCCTGGCTGATAGATTGTTGTGAGAGCACTGTTTAAATTCCTTTTCTGCCTTCTGCTAAAAGTAGGAAGGAAGCTAATGGAAATCATGTGTTTTAAAGTCAGTGGTTTGAGGAGAACATTTTTTCAGTTAAAGATGCTGATTATCCTGTTTCTTGTAGACAGTTCCATGGTCTTAAGGAACATAGTATTAAATAGCTTATAAATTCAGTCAGACAAGATAAGCCAGTGTTTGTAAACTTCTAAATTTGTTCAGAGGTATAGTATCACAGTCACAGATTATAATGCATGCTCAGAATATCATTTTGATACTTAAAAAAAAATCTCAAACATACTTAAGTATAATTGCACATTTTCTGTTTTCTAAAATGTATATGGTCTATTTATTTATTTTAGTGTGTGTCCATTTAAAAATCGCCTGCCAACATTTTTATGTGTTGGCTCTCATAGAAAAAAAATGTTGATTATTGGTGGTGAATGATGAATCTGGATGAATCTGAACCTTTTCTGATAAGAAGTTGAAGTTTTATAGGTGCAAGTCTCAAGTAGTTTCAAGATGTCTGCAGCTGGTGGTACCTGCCTAAGTGCCAAAGCACTTTCTAGAAATTACAGGTTGTGATGTTAGGGAAGTTACCTGTTAATAGAATTTTTTCCAAAGTATGTGGGAAAATTTTCACTCAACTCTGATAACTACATGCAGAGCTCTAAAATTCTGATTTGTGGAAATGAGAGTTTCCACAAATTTATGAAACAGGGTTTTGTAAATACCTAAAAGACCTAAAATTATAATTTGTTTTTAGGCTCTTTTCCTCGGAAATCAGTTTAGTGTACAGTTTACCTATTATGTTATTTACTATTGCGATCATAAATAATATTACTGATTGGATTTTCCCCAGTTGTTAAGTGAGGCTGTAATCTATAATCCTTTTTTTGAATAATTATTTTAAAGAATTCTTTGTTAATGTGACAGAGGAATGAAATTATTCTTAAGGTGTTCTCAATGGTAAACTGCACATCCCTAGTAATTTTTTTAAAAGATTTTTATTTATTTATTTTTAGAGAGGGAAAGGGAGGGAGAAAGAGAGGGAGAGAATGTGGTTGCCTCTCACATGCCCTCCACTGGGGATCTGGCCGACAACCCAGGCATGTGCCCTGACTGGGAATCAAAATTGCGACCCTTTGGTTTGCAGGCCTGCGCTCAATCCACTGAGGTATACCAGCCAGGCCGTAGTAATTTTTAAAAAAATCCAATTTGTGCTAAATACCTTTCCTAACAAATAAGTAGAGTGTGTGCTTCTAGATAGCTGTTATCACTGGAGATCTCTTCATTTATGCAGTGTATTTTTTTGGTTTCTGTTATTAATCATGTTGTAATATATTTTCAATGTAGCAATTCACTTCAGTTAAATAGCTTTTGTTGTTAAGTTATTAATAATAAAAATTGTGGTATAATATGGATGTATAATCCCACAGGTGTGAATGTAACAGATCATGATTTAACATTCAGAAGTCTAACAGAAGCCCTCCAGAATAATGTCACTCCATATGTAGTCTCATTGCAAGCTAGAGACTGCCCAGGTGAAGTATAAATGCTTTACTAACCTTGATGAGATGTTACAAATCTCTTTGGTCCTCTCTCCATCTCTCTCTCTCAAGCTGTCTTTACCCCTGTTTATTTGTGGGAAGAGTATGTCCCTGCATTTTGGCAGGGTGAAGTTCAGTGCCTCCCAGAGCAGCCTTGACTGTTGTGTGACTCTGACACTTTATTCCAGCACTGCCCCTGCCATAGCTGCTTCACTGCCATCAGTTGTCCAGGCATTTTAGGTTGGAAGGTTTGGCACAGGAGCTGATAATTGAGGAACTGGGAGTTATTATTTAGTCCAACAGAGAATAGACTACGTAGGCTCATGTTTATAGCCTCAAGTCATCTTACTGTCCCCCTTTGAAAGGCCATCATGAGTAAAAATAGGCCATTGCCAGAGCTTACCTTGGGTATCTGAAGCCATTTAGTCATAAAGGATGTGGAAACCAGTGGAGTGAAATGTGCTTAAACTGGACTGGTGTGTTTCTGTGCTTTATATTACTTTCATATTCATAAACTGATTGGAATTAAAAATTGCTTGTATAAATGATACTTTTGATCTTTTTTAGGGGCTTTAAAAACCTTTTGCTGTCCAGAAGTAAATTAAATATATATTACTTCTCATTTAATAGTTTTTATATTTATATATTTGTTTAGATAATATTTTTATTATAGACAATACACATAAAGTTTGGCCTACTGTTAGTATCATTTAATGAAATTTAAATATTAAGGAAAATATACTAATGAACATTCATAGGTAATATGTTAAATGATATCGTAGTTAATCTTAAGTATCGAAAAACACATTTTACTCAAATAATATAATCTACTTACTGATCAAGAAGTTTCAGTTGTAGACTTCTGGCCAAGATGGAGGTACAGTAGATACACTGTGCCTCCTCTCATACCCAAAAGGACAACAACAAATTTAAAAACAAAAAAAAACAGGAAAAAAGCTGTCAGAAAATCAAACTGTATGGAAGTCCGACAACCAAGGAGTTAAAGAAGAAACATTCCTCCAGACCAGCAGGAGGGGCAGAGATGGGCAGCCATGGGCAGCCAGGTGGAGAGGACTCGCAACAAGGTGGTGGCTGGAGAACTGGGGCAGGCAAGGCAATGGCTGGTGGACCTGTGAAGCAGTGGCTGGCAAACAGGTCGGTCCCACATTCATGTGCAGATAAACTGGGAGGAACAAATGGGGAGTGGGACAGACCAAGCAACCCAGGGTTCAAGCGCAGGGAAATAAGCCTTAAACTTCTCATTGAAAACACTTTTGGGGGTTGAGGTGGCAGTGTTCCCAGCCTCACAGGACAGTTTCTTGGAGAGACCCACAGGGTCTTAGAATGTATACAAACCCACCCACCCAGGAATTAGCACCAGAAGGGCCCAATTTGCTTGTGGGTAGTGGGGGAAGTGACTGAAAACCAACAGAGCTGAACAAGAGGCATTGTTCTCTTTTGGACCCCTCCCCCACATACAGCTTCACAACACAGCAACATGGGTTGCCCTGCCCTGCCCTGCCCTGCCCTGCCCTGCCCTGGTGAATACCTCAGGCTCCGCCCCTTACTACATAACAGGCATGCCACTGAGACAAAAAAAAAAAATGACCCAAATGAAAGAACAAATCAAAGCTCCAGAAAAAATACAACTAAGTGATGAAAAGATAGCCAACCTATCAGATTCATAGTTCAAAACACTCATAATCAGGATGCTCACAGAATTG
Source organism: Sturnira hondurensis (assembly GCF_014824575.4). Taxonomy (NCBI): domain Eukaryota; kingdom Metazoa; phylum Chordata; class Mammalia; order Chiroptera; family Phyllostomidae; genus Sturnira; species Sturnira hondurensis. Next base: position 7,205,695 of record NW_028098001.1, on the reverse strand, counting down.
GTTGAATATGGTCGCAAATTAGAGGGAAAATGAAGGCTTTGCTAAGTGAAATAAAGGGAAATGTACAGGGAACCAACAGTGATGGGAAGGTGGTACTTAAATCAACAATGTGGGTCAGAAGGAAGAAAGAAACACTCAACCAGAACAGAATGAAGAAACAAGAATTCAAAACATGAGGACAGGCTTAAGAACCTCCTGGACATCTTTAAATGTTCCAACATTCGAATTAGGGGTGCCAGAAGGAGAAGAGGAAGAGCAAGAAGTTGAAAACTTGAACAAATAATGAAGGAGAACTTCCCCAATCCAGCAAAGGAAAGAGACTTCCAGGAAGTCCAGGAAGCTCAGAGAGTCCCAGGGAAGTTGGGCCCAAGGACGAACACACCAAGGCACATCATAATTACATTACCCAAGATTAAAATGAAGGAGAAAATCTTAAAAGCAACAAGAGAAAAGGACATCATTATCTACAAAGGAGTTCCCATCAGACTGTCAGCTGATTTCTCAAACCTTAGAGGCAAGAAAGGTCTGGAAAGAAGTATTCCAAGTCATGAAAGGCAAAGATCTACATCCAAGATTACTCTATCCAGCCAGCAAAGCTATCATTCAGAATGGAAGGGCAGATAAAGTGCTTCCCAGATAAGGTCAAGTTAAAGGAGTTGATCACCAAGCCCTTATTATTTGAAATGTTAAAAGGACTTATCTAAGAAAAAGAAGATAAAAAATAGGAACAGTAAAATGACAACAAAGTCATAGTTAGTAACAACCAAATCTATTAACAACTAAAATAAAAACAAAGTAAGCAAAGAACTAGAACAGGAACAGGGTCATAGAAACGGGGAATCACATGGAGGGTTATCAGTGGGGGAGTGTGAGGGGGAGAATGGGGGAAAAGGTACAGAGAGTAAGAAGCATAGATGGTGGGTACAGAATAGACAGGGGTAGGTTAAGAATAGTATAGGAGATGTAGAAACCAAAGAACTTATATGTATGACCCATGGACATGAACTAAAGCGGAATGTGGGAGTGGGAGGGGGTACGCGGGGCAGAAGGGAATAAACGGGAAATGGGGCAACTGTGATAGCATAACCAGTAAAATATTAAAAAGTTTCAGTTTTATACTGGATTGCTTTAAGGGGAGATAAGATTTCTCTTATATTCTGCAGATATGAAGCACTTTTTGCAAAAGCTCTCCTCCCAGTTGATGGACTGCCATGTAGATGTGGAATCCAAAGATCAGGAAAAAGATACCCAGAAAAAGATACATTGTTCAATGGATTCTCTTTCCAGTTGGTATATGAATGTCACACAGGTAAATGTAAGCTGACAGTTTTCTCCCAGGAAATTGGCATATGATTGGAGAGGCTTGGAATTATATTAAGTATAGTATTGTTTTGTTCTAATAAGGATGTGCTTATACAGCACCAGCTATTAATTTAATGGTAGCTCTTATTTTTCCTAGGGCTATTAGAATTTAGAAGTATTCTTTTATCTGTATGCAGCCTACTTCCTGATAAAAGTTTAGGTTCCTACAAGACCATTTTATTTGTGGGAGAATATCTTCTAGTGACAAAAACAGCATCTGAAATTGGTTTTCTTGCAGATTTTGTCTCTATAACAATGGCTATAAGGTTAATAGAATCATACTGTATCTGTTGTCAGCTTAGTCTGATGAGAAATAGCTGTACATATATTTTTTAAGAATCTAATTTGTTCCATGTTTAGAATTTTTAGGGAGTAAATGCTCTCTAAGTAACATGTATTCAATAAAAAGAAGTTTCATTCTACTATGTTAGGCTCTGGTGAAAATGATTGACTGTGATTCATGGGCTGCTGCACCATAAAACCATGTCCTTAGTTTGATGCTGTGTAGCCAGATAGTATGGGATGAAATACTGTAGAGATACTTTTATTTTATTTAATGTATTTTTTTTTTTTTTTAGAGAGAAGGGGAGGGAGGGAGAAAGAGAACATCAATGTGTGGTTGCCTCTCACGCATCCTCTATTAGGGACCTGGCCTGCAACCCAGGCATGTGCTCTGACTAGGAATCGAACCAGTGACCCTTTGGTTTGCAGGCGGCACTCAAGCCACTAAGCTACACCAGCCAGGGTTGTAGTGATGTTTTTTGATGAATATATTTGCTGAAGTCATCATAAGTGAGGTTACCTTTTACAATATGTAGGTATTAAACTGGGTCTAATGCTTATTATCGTATCTTAATTTGATCCAGAATTTTAGATCTTGTAGAAATCAAATGCTATGTGTAATTTAAAAATTGGGACTGGACTCGATAATATTTAAGACGCTGTTCAACTTGAAATGTCATAGTAGCAGAACAGTTTTATACATTGTGCTTTTTAATTAGAAATACTAATTCTTACTTTAAAACAAATTATGATATTCCACCAACAGAGCATTCAGTTTTATAGAGAATGTTTTCTCATGCTTCTTTGTCATTTTTTCCAGATAGCAGAAAATGTAAATATTTTATATGAGTTATAGATTTTGCTGAACCTTTTTTTCTTGGTTATTATTTCCATGTTAGAAAGATTGTGCTAATAACTCTTAGAATGAGTTTCTACTTACTACGTGGGAGAAATAAAAAACAGTTACTGTGACATGTAGAGGGAGCTGGATCTACGTGTATAGCATTATTTGGTTGGTAAGGCTTGCTTTTAACTCCTCCTTTCCACAATGGCTTAAAAGAAGACGGACCCAGGAAAGCCAGGGAAAAAGAGGACTTCTTCTAACCAGTGGCAGTCTCCTCCTGTTGTGCTTATCTTAAAGGATATGGAAAGCTTCACCACAAAAGTATTACAAGACTTCATAATTATCAGCAGGTAGATGATATATCACCTGTCTTTTGTGCAAAATTTCTTTTATTAAGAAAATAAAATGTTTAATTAAAAAAAAACTTTTTTACAAAGAAAAAAATCGCAGTTTTATTCTTATTTTAATACCAAATGGGTGGAAACCAGGATGATTTCAAATTTCTTATAATTGAATGTTCAAAGACCTCCTATCAGATTTTCATTTGTTTTTTGACCAAAGAATGAGAATCAAAAGACAAAAATGAGCCAATTTTAAATTAGCATGGTGAGGCAGTATAGAATATAGTTTCTTTCACCAAGATTGTCTGTCTCTTACTTGCCCATTGAATATATAAACTACTGCAGCTTGAGATATTTTTGTCAGATCTTACTTTCTGTTACCTATCCACCCTTAGAAGTTTTTAGTTAGCTCTACTGAGCAAGAATATTTTCTAAAAAACATTCTTTCATATAATGAGAATCCACTTCCATGATCTCATTGGATCTTTAAGGAGATCCTGTGAGACTCTGAATTGAAGTAACTAACTCTTATTTTAAAATCCAGTAACAAGCATTACCCATGGTACATTTTTAAAAAGATTTTGTTTATATATATTTTTCAGAGGGGAAGGGAAGGAGAAAGAAAGGGAGAGAAACATCGGTGGGTTGCCTCTTGCACACCCCTGGCATGTACCCAGACTGGAGATTGAACCGGTGACCTTTCGGTTTATAGGCCTACGCTCAATCCACAGAGCCACATCAGCCAGGGCTTGTAGCCATAACTATTAAGCAAATTAACCTACTGAAGAAAACAAAAGAAATTACATGTTTAAAATGTACCATGGGATACCCTGGCTGGTGTGGCTCCGTGGATTGAGCATTGTCCTGCAAACTGAAAGGTTGCCACTTTGATTCCTGGTCAGGGCACATGACTGGCTTGTGGGCCAGGTCCTTGGGTGGGGGCATGCAAGAGGCAACCCATCGATGTTTCTTCCACTCTATCTAAAAAGTAAAAATAAATAAAATCTTTAAAAAGTAGTTATGGCTATATTTATCTTAAATCTCTATTGTTATAATTTACAAACATACTTCTTTCTATTTCGATAGTGTCTTTTCCCCCCATTTTTAAACTAAGATTTCTAGATCCCAAGACTTTTCTTAGTGCTAATACTGAAATCCTTAACATGCTAGAAAAATGTACACAGTACAGAATTGTGACAGAAAAGCTCTACTTTTATGGAGCTCAGTCTTGTGACTACTTTTACCATCAAAAGTAAAGAAAAAACTTAAACCGTAACAGAGTCCATTACTCCTGTGAAGGTGGAACTGCATACAACTAGGATGTGAAAAGCAATAGCTAATAGGAGGGAGCTAGCAAAATCACCAGCCAGGATACACAGAACTGGCCTGCAGTAGCTCTCAAAGGGAGTACTGTTTTACTCTGTGAAAGTCATTCATGTTCCTACTGGTAATGCTAAGAACCAGTTATGTTCAGCCATGCCCACGTGGCTTAGTTAGTTGAGTGTCATCCCATGCACCAACTATTTCTATTTTACTTTAACAGAGGAAAATCAGTGACCTAGCAAATTTTTTGTGTCTAGAATGATACTCCTTACCAGTGTCTATAAAGCAGACATAAAAATAAAGGTCTTATTGTGAAATGATACATTGAAATAAATTTGTTGAAGAAATTCCACTCTTGTATTTTTTTTTAACTAGTCAACATCTACATGAATTTCCACTAATACTCATTTTTGGAATCGCTACATCTCCTATTATCATCCATCGGTTGCTTCCTCATGCAGTATCATCTCTATTGTGTATAGAAATATTCCAATCCTTGTCTTGCAAGGAGCACCTGACTACAGTACTTGATAAGGTAAAATGAAAAAAGTTTACCAGTGAAATAGGATGAAAAGAAAACTGCCAAAAATAGATTATAAATATAAATGTTAATGATAAATTTCTACATCTCTTCAGAGTATTATATTGAACTATATATTCCTTCACATTTTTTAATACTTCTATTTAATAGTTTTATAGTGGTATAGTATTGCCATCAATATTTATGAAAATATAAGATAAAGTATAAAATTTATAAAAATGATATCTGTAGCTATCAATCAGTTATTAGTGAATGGATTTTTTTTTTTAAGTGAGGGGAGGGAGGAAGAGAGCAAGGAAGAAAAACATTAGTCAGTTGCCCATTGTACATACCCTGACCAGGGACGAAACCTGTAACATAGGCATGTACAGTGAGCGGGAATGAAACCAGCAACCTTTGCTTTGCTGGGTGATGCCCAACCAACCGAGCACAGTAGTCAGGGCGTTAAACATTTTTTACAGAATTTAATGACTTCCTGGTAACAATAATAATAACGATGTTTTGACTACATTTAATATTAAATGATTTGAAGTTTTTAGTGAATTCTTTCCTGTCATGCTGATGATGTTTTCCCTGACCATAGATTCTCTTTTTACCTAAATAGAATACAGTCTTTAGTATTGATCTTTCACAAATTGTTGCTAGACTCAGCTACTTTAAGACATGCTTTATGTTGCTTGTGTCAGGTGAACTAATGACAACCTTCCCTCTCTTTACTAACCACTTCTACATTTTTTCCCATAAAGATGTAGTATCCATTGGCTTACTGACGTTTTAGAGAAATTTTTTCTAGCTATAGTATTTAAAATTGCTTGGTTGTAGCCAAGTTCAGTTGGTATTCTATAACTATGCTTCTGTTTAAAGAGCCTAGTATGACTTCGTTTTCAGATGTAAAATCTTCATTATAGGCCATTGAAAATTAGCTGAATAATACAAATTCTGCTACTTTATATTTTTTAAACAGACATTTGTTCATTTGGGGTTTTTCACATAACAGTACATAAGGTGTGCTCTTCATTATTGTGTATCAGTAAGGATGAAAGAAATCACATAACAAGAATTGCCAAAGCCTGCTGCTTCTTCAGTGGCTTCTGATGGGAGTACGGGAGTTACATGGTTGATAGGCAGTACGTTTTAGAATTAGGAATTAGGTAGAGGATGATGAACATCTTTGATTCTGAACATGTGGTATGAATATGAATAGCTTTGTTATTTTTACTGTTACGTAAATTAATTTAAAATTTTAGTTAATGTTTGATCTGAAAAACGTAGCTATTGTTATAGCTTTCATAGTGTCATAGTCTCATTCTTTGCCTCATTATTTACACTTCATATTTATGAAGAATAAAGACTAACAAGAGTGTGCCTGCCCCCCATTTATCTCTTTTCAGCTACTTCTTACAACTCAGTTTCCCTTTAAGCTGAGTGAAAAAGTGTTACAGATTTTGATCAGCATCTTTTTGTATTGTGATTTCTCAATTCAGAACTTTATAAAAGGACTTCAGGTAAGAAGCCACTAATGGGTTTGAAAATTCACAACCTGATTCTCCATAATTTGCATGTTATTTCAAACTGATTAGTGTGATATTTAAGGCATTTTAAATGGCACACTCTACAATAAGTAAATTCAAGTTATATTATTGTGAGTTCTACCATTACTTTGTTACCTTGCAGCAAAAATACAGAGAATACACTAATTGGATATTAAAATGAAAAGAGGCCTCCCTCTATTCCAGTGATTCTTAACCATGTTAGGGGAGGTGGGAGGGGAAAGGGACCTTTCTTAAGAATCTGATGAAAGCTTGTGGACTTTTTACCTAGGAAATACTATATATAAAGGGCCAACAAACTTTTTGTGAAGCACTAGATTAAATAAATATTTTTGGCTTTACATGCTACATATGGTTTCTGTTGCATATTCTTTGTTTTCTTTCTTTTTTAAAAATAACCCTTTAAAGATGTAAAAAACATTCCTGGGTCATGTAAAAATAGGCTGTGAGTTATAGCTAGCTGTCCCCTGCACATACATTTGTGTTCATTTATACTTATTCTTAATATATTGAAAATGTATTTGCACTAAGGTTTCATAAACTAATGGAAAAAATTCACAAACCTAACTTAATAACATCTATTAAAAACTAACAATGGACCCCATTATTCTGTTGTTTAAAACCTATTATTTCCGTTTCTTGACAACTATCTAAAATACCTTATCAGAGAGTAGTCATTGTGAACAGGTCAGTTGTCAAATTGATTACAACCTGTATATTAGTAACCTTCAGTACAGAAGTGCAATATACTACCTTATGTTTCTGTAGTTCTTAGATGATTATAAATTACTTTCCATACGTGTTCTTCTTCAACATAAAACACTGTAGTGGTCTGTTATGGCCAATATGCCTTTTTTTACAATTTAGATTTTTCTTATGTTTTATTTATTTATTTTTAGAGAGGGGATGGAAAGGAGAAAGAGTGGGTGAGAAACATCAATGTGTGGTTGCCTTTCATGTGTCCCCCACTGGGGGCCTGGCTTGCAACCCAGGCATGTGCCTTGACTGGGAATTGAATCAGTGACCCTTTGTTTCACAGGCCCACACTCAGTCCACTGAGCTACACCAGCCAGGGCTACAATTTAGATTTTTTTAAAAAATCCTCACCCAAGGGTATATTTATTGATTTTAGAGAGAGAAACATCGATGTGAGAAAGAAACATTGGTTAGTGTATGGAAGACACTCTGACCAGGGCTCAATTTAGATTAAAAAATATATATTTTCAAACAAGAAAATATTTACCTTAGCAGTATGTGAGATGAAATGATATTGTGCTATAACAACTTTTAAATTACTTCTTACTCATTTTTTACTTACTCATAAGTATTTATCAAGAGCCTACTGAAGCCCTGGCTGGCTTAGCTCAGTGGATTGAGCGCGGGCCTGTGAAGCAAAAGATCTCGGTTCCATTCCCAGTCAGGGCACATGCCTGGGTTGCAGGCCAGTTCCCAGTGGGGGACACACAAGAGGCAGCCACACACTGATGTTTCTCTCCCTCTCTCCTTCCCTTCCCCTCTCTCTGAAAATAAATAAATGAAATATTTAAAAAAAAAAAAGAGCCTACTGAAAACCAAACACTGTGTTGAGCCCTAGACATACAGAGGACAAAAAAATGTCTGCCTTAAGATTGCTCATAGCTTCATGAAGGAGGCAGAAGAGTAAACATACATTTATAGTTTTGAGTCAGTGCAATGAAAGAAACATCCCTGGAGATTCTGGAGGAGAACAGGAGTGTATCCTAAGGCAGAAGAGCTGGCCAGGTCAGAATTGGAAGAGCATTCCAAGCAAAGGCAGTCAGAGGGGGAGACAGAGCTCTCAGAGGGCTGTTGCAGTGATCTAGACAAGATACGACTAGGGCTCAGCTAAGGTGGTGACAGTGGGACTGGAGAGGAGGAACCGAGTTTGAGGACGAGTTAGAAGCAACGGAATTTGGTGACTAAGTGGATTATAGGATGTGTAAGAGAGGAGCATAAGTGACAGATGCACAGGCTCTAGTTTGGCAGATGGATTGGAGGTTGGTAGCATTTATTAAGTGTACATGTTAACATATATCAAAGCCAGTTTGTTAGAAAAGGGTGCGTTTGTTTTTGAATAGGTTAATTTAGGGTATGTTGGATATGAAGATTTGTTACTGAGGAGAAAGATCTGGACTGGAAATATTTAGGATTTATTATTAAAAGATAGTCGTTGAAGACAGGTACTGAGGATGAGGCATCAAGCAGAAGAGTGAGGTAAGCAGTAAGGGTAGGACCTTCAGGCAAACTGACACGTAAGAGTGAGCAATAGGAAAGGAGACTAAACACAAAAAGAAAAAGCCAGTAGAAAGCAGAATGTCATGGAAGTCAAGGTAAGAAAGAGTTTTGGGAGATATTAACTAGTCCCAAATACCTTTGAAAAAGTGAGGGAAGAAAAGGACGTTAACCACGTGCTTAATCTCTCTGGGTCCCATTTTTCTTACTGTAAAATAAAGCAAATAAGATTGGATGACTTTATAGGTTTCTGATAATTTACTAAGCACCCACTTTGGGCTAGGGACTTACGAACTATTTCCTTTGTTTCACTAATATGTATTATTACCCTTAGTTTTGCACATGAAAAAGCAGGTTTAGGTTAAGTAGCTTGGCCGAGTGCACATAGGTAATAAGTGGCAGAACATTTAGGCGCTGTTTGTCTAGTTTTCCAGATCACTGTAAATGTAAGCCCTGATCTCTGTAGCAGGTACATTAGGGCATGTGATTGTTCCACATATGCTTAAGTCCTTCCCACTTGAGGTGGATGTGTTAACCAAATTATTAATTGACCCAGATATTGAGAATGCACTTGAACAAAATAGGTAGGTGATACTGGGTCCTTATTGCATTTATAGCTCTACTGTAGCTCATGTGACTGACTTCTTCCTTCCCAGGAAGTTCCTTATCACGTTTGATTTTTATTTTTCTCATGTTTAAAAAGTGGTGTTAACCTTAGAATAAGTATTATTACATTAATATAATTGAAAAATAAATAAGATTTCTATAGAAATATTTCTATATAGAAATACAGAAATAAGAAATATAAGAAATAAGGTTATGTTAATATATGCAAACATAATTTAGCGTTTGGCATGAGCTAAATTGTAGTTGTTTCTGAGTGAGTCTGGCCTGTTGCCTTATAGCCTCCTTGTACTTCCTTCCTTTGGAGGATTTCTTCCAGCCTTGGGTTTCTGATCCTCGGCTCTGTAGGCTCAGAAATGACCAGTTTACCCAGGGAGAAACAAGCTCTCAAATACCTTAAGGATGATCTATAAATTAGCATGTTAACTTATTAATTTGTGATGGGGAATGATATTTTGCAGTGATCAGAATGTGTTTTATCTACTATGTAGAGAACTGTCTCTCCAGTATCAAGGTATCTGGAAAAACTAAACTGGTCATGAGAAGGTTGCTTAGAGTCAAAGATTTTAACATTTGGAGAGTTAGGAGATCTATCTTACCAGTTACAGTAGAATCTGGAAAATCATTTTCCCTTATACAATGGAGACCACAGCATTCTAGTTACTGGAATACTCATATCTATCAGATACTAGACTATGTGTATGTAATAAAACTGAATTTAAAAAATACATTTTCTTTAGCTGTTCTCATTTTTCACTATTCTTTTTATCAGTAGGTAAAGCTTCTACTATTGTAACATTCTTATTTATTTTAGCAGACCAGTTTTTACACTGGCTTTAGATTGGTATTTTCTTAAGAGTTTTGGGGCATCAATTAGAACCTTAGGTCACACCCCAGTCCGATCACCACTACATTTATTGTTCTGTTAATGTAAGTGAGGTTCTTCTGAAACTAGCTAATTTATCCATTTACATTAGTTTCTTTTCATTTATAATTCAGAGATTATAATATTCTGACCTTGTCCACAAAATGGCACCTTAGGTATATAGCCAGTTATGCATGGTTTGCAGTTATTGGTGACATTAGGTATATTAGTTCATAAATACTGCTGTTTTTTAAACTGCAAAATTGAGCAGAAGGTTTACTGCCAAAATGTAATGAATGTATTTAATCTTTACATTTTTTTCAGCTTTCTCTATTAGAACATTTCTATTCCCAGCCCCTCAGTGTTCTTTGCTGTAATCTCCCAGAAGCCAAGGGAAGAATACATTTTTTATCTGATAATCAATGTGAAAACATCCGACGTCTTCCATCATTTAGGAGGTAAGAAAAAGAAGTACATATTCAGCATATCTTACAATACAGTTTGGGGCAAAACAAATGCTCTCAGATCCAGCTATTTTTGAAGAGAAGAAAGAAAAAATAATTGTAATTTTTTTTAGCTCATATTAAAACCCTTCTGTTTTTAATTGTGAGATTTCTGTGTTGGATTTGAAAATTGGGCATAAAGAAAAATATTTTTACAGGAGGACATAATTTATAGCTCTCCATAGTTGCTTTTTATAAATAACGTTTTGTGTTTCTGGAGTTTCTGTTCTTTGTTTATGAAGACCCTCCAGACGGTGAACTGTGGCTGACTTATAGAGTTAAAAATTACTGTAAAGCGTGACTGTCATCTTGAATTTATTGTTGAAAAGAAATGAAAGCATGTGACTAGGTATTTATTTTCCCTGTATGCTAGTCAAATATTTAGAATATTTAATTTCTCTTTTTGTGTATGTAAATAAACATTTTAGGTACGTGGAAAAGCAAGCAGCAGAAAAGCAAGTTGCACTGTTGACCAATGAGAGATTTTTGAAGGTAGGAGTGTGGATGTATTTATTCTGTTTTATTCTCTTTGTTTTCTTCATTAAAAACAACCTGCATGTAGTATTTATTGAGTTAATTTTATAAAATATATCTGTCCATCTAATATCCTTTGCAGAATGCAGTAGTAGGTCTTGGTAATCATATAGGAATGTGACTATTAAAGATAACACAAAACCTCCTCTAAGAGGTAAGACTTTTTTATTGAGGAAAATATTAACTAGAATATTAGATTTCTCCTATGGTATATTTTGAAAACACTTAGATCTCAGCTTTCTTTCCACGTGACAGTTTTGGAATCTGCAAGCAATTTCATTTTAATATACTTTTAAAGGTTGTCATAAATAAAAGCACATAGAAGCTATGTAACTTTGGGACCAATACTAAGGTGGTATTGATTTGATAAAATGTTATATATTGATAATATAATGCCATGAAAGAAGTAATGAGCTTAAAACATCATGAATTAGCCAGACAACTTAGGGGTGATCAAAAGAAATTTTTTTTTTCTTAAAAACATAATCCTTGAACATGGTACATAACTCAAAAGGCTAAGGTAGTATCTGCTCTCTTTCCCTCCCTGGTTACAGCCAATGTTACTAGTTTCTTATATATCATTCTAGAGATATTCATCACATATACAAGTAATTGTATATGTTATGGGGGTCTCTTCCCCAGTCTTACAGAACTAAGTATGCTACATACACTGTTCCGCACCACGTCTTGTGTTGCACCTGGTCTAGGAAATCATTACATAGCAGTAATAAAAATTGGCATAATATTTTATTGAATGAATGCACGTTTATTTTAACAAGTCTCTTACTGATAGACAGAAATTCGTAATGTCACCTATTTTTATACTCTTCATGCCCTTTTTAGGGAAAATTTGTTAGAAAATTTTGGTAAAATTAAGGTGGCATCAAAGTTAAGCCTTGGCGCTATATGTGAGTTTTACATATTTTCAGATTTTGAATAAAAGCATGTTAGTTCTCAGAGGGCATGCATTCTGTATTGTTCTAAATACTGATTTACCTACCTTTTGTAAATTCTCAAAATATATTGAGAATGGGTTTATTTTGAGATACAATTGACATATAACATTACAGTGAATAGCTTTTATTAAACATTATTTCTAATGCAGAATCCACACTTGACCTTAATGTAAAATTACCTCTAGATTGAGTTTTAATAATTTCTGTAACCTTTTCAGAGCAGTGTAGGAAGTCCTCAAACTCTAATGCAGGTTATTTTAGTAGAGAGGACATTTAAGAACCACTGGAAAAGGATGTGTTGTGTATTCACTGAAACCTTTTAAGATCAGATAGAATAGCTCTCTGTTGAGTAAGCTGGTTGCCAAGTGCATTTCCTGCTAGAATTTTCTGTCAGGAGTATATTTTCAGCAGGCAGGAATAGATTTTTCTGAAGAGTACCTTTAACTATTGAGATGATAGAATGTCTAGCGCAACACTAATCTCTGCTTCTCAGTAACTTTTTGTGTATTCTCTAAGTATTTATTTCTACTGTGCCTGTTCTTGTTGCATTTATCAACCTGTTGGTTATCTTTGTCATATTCATTTTAAGGCTTTATATGTTATCAATTAAAGGCTTATTTTCTTGAGACTTACATAGTGGAGTCACAAAGATTAGTACCTTACTCTGAAAAAGTTATCTGCAGGGCACCTGATGAATTCAAAGGACAGAAGATATCTGTGAAAAAAAATGAATATGTCTGTCGATTATTCTAGTGTAGAGTGAAAGTGCCTTTGAATATTTTATTCTTATTATAATGCTTCATTTTTTAATCATTTTGTTTTAAAATACATGATAATCAGTTATATGTGTATTTTATCACAATTTTAAAAATTGGAAAAAACTTCACATTATAATATGGTGCTGCATGATATGGGGAAGAATCCTTATCTTGAACTCAGAAATTTACGTTTGTACTACAGCTACTCAAGAGCCACGTGTATTTACCCTATTTAAGCCTCTATTTCTTTATGTATAAAATTGGATAATAATTCCCAGTACAATTTTCTCACAGGTTTAGTGATTAAGTCTGCTCTGCAAATGAGAGTGAGTTACAAACAAATATAACTAAAACTTTATAAATGTAAATGATATTGCTACTATTTATTTTTCACTATAATGAAAATTAAGATATCAGTATGAATACAGCTTTATATATTATGTATTGTTTTATATACTATATGTAGAATATAAAATATTCTGTTATGTAGTAATATAGATTATATAGTTAAATAAATGTGCCTACTATTAGAGTTTTATTATTTTTACCTAGTTTCTACACTCAGATTTCTGACATAGAGCTCAAAGTTTATTCCAGAGAAATATATACTCTTTGTGTCTGGACTGTTTATACCCTATTTAAACCTACTTTCCTCTCTACCCTGATGAACTGAACCAGTGGTTCACAAATCAAAATCACTTGGAGGGCTTGTTAAAATAGGTATCTGGGCTCCATCCCCAGAGTTTCTGGGTTTGTGGCTCTTCATTTCTAGCAGGGTTCCAGGTAATGCTGATACTATTGGTCTAGAGACCATTCTTTGAGAACCACTGAACTAGATTGACTCCCCAGAGGGAATGTTGTTTATCTTACCTTTACCTTATTTCCTTAAGTGTACAACTAATTTGTGAAACCCCAGCCTAAACAAATGATTCATCTTAATTATCCTCTGGACTCAAGATGTTTAAAAAGAACTTCAACTCCCTTAAAATTATTAGACCTTTAGTTTATCAAATACTGGCTTAAAACTGTATGCCAACTTTGTGTTTTATAACTTAAGAACTGGGCTTTTTGAGAATGTACTTTTAAATTTAAAAATTCAGCTGACTGCCCTGACCAGTGTGGCTCAGTTTGGTTGGGCATAGTACCACAAAGCAAAGGTCACTGGTTCAATTCCCAGTCAGGGAACATGCCTGGGTTGTGGGTTCAGTCCCCAGTCCCGGTATGTATGAGAAGCAATGCATGGATGTTTTTTTGTTCTCTTTCTTTCTCCCTTCCCCTCTCTCTAAAAATAAATAAAATCTTAAAAAAAAATTTAAGCTGACTAAACCATGCACATTTGTAGAAAATTCACTACAAAGTTTAAATTAGGGTTGGTTATTAGAAGGCCATTTACAGCTGATGAAGACGAAAAATTCTGTGCATTTTCTCATTTCTGACTAGTTGGTGCCTTGAACAACTGTACAGTGCAACTGGGTACATAGAGTGGCAATTGTTAATTGTTGATTGACAATTAACAATCAAGTCTACTAAGTTGAAGCAGAAAAAGCTTACACAGCTCCCATTAATTTGAAACTTCTGATGACTCAATAGCTTTCAAACCCTTAAAAGAAGTTTAACAAAATAATCTTTAGAGTTTCTTTTGGCTCTAGAATGCTGTCATTTTATGTACTTGTTCATTAAACAGGTTGATAATAATTTTTTTCTGACTGGTTTAAATCATTTAGATTACTCATTAAATTTTATTTTAATGCATAGGTTTAATCGAAGATAAATAAATTATTATGTTAGACAACTATAGGTTGTGAAAACAACCTAGGTGAAACAGCAGGAACAGTGACTGGATATGTTTTTACCATGCTTTTGCCATATAATGTTCTTTAGTAATTAAGCTTTCTATTTTTTTAACTTAAACCTCTAATTTAGGAAACTATATTTCATGAGGAATTGAGAGGTCAAAAGAGCCTGAAATAACTTGCAAATTCACTATAATTATGATACAATTTTTGTTATTGCTTATGCCTAAAATTGTGTTTTAAGAAGATTGTGGTCTAGTTTTTATTGCCTAATTGTCATCATTATCTGATAATAATAATAAAAGCACTTGGTCTTGAAATACTGGAAAGGTTTTTTAAATAATGAAAAATTATTTTTTTTCCATGAGCAAATGTTTTGGGGAAATGGGAGAATATTAACAGCTTTTCCCCAATTAGTTGTTTTTATGACTTGCCTCTTGTGAGTCACAGGCACCACATAAGACAGATGTCTCTACATCCCTTTGTATTGATGGGGGAGTCACAAAATGATTAAGTACTTTGCCTATCTAAAGTGTCACAATTAGCAAATGGAAGATCTTTACTATCTAGGCCTGGTGTCAAAGCCCACACACTTTCTGTGACACTTCATTGAATAATTAGTATAAGCTGAGGAGAAGGTGCCTAAGGTTTTTTATTGTGTTTGAAAAATCTGAAATGGGGTTTTCAAATACTGTGGCAAGGTAATAGTGAAGGTCATTTGTAGGATGCTTAGAAAACTACTTGGAATAAGGCAGCTTCAGCCTTGTATTCAGATAGCCAGGTAGGAAACACTACATGCTGCTTCTCCAATTAAAGCAAGTGAAGGAAACAACCCCCTTAACCCCACCAAATTTGCAAGGTCTGTCCAGAAAAAGTCCAGCCATTGTTAATATAATGAGAATGGTTTGTGTGACATCAGTGTGACCTGGCAGCTAAAGAGAGTGGACTGGAATGCACGTGTGTGAACATGATGACTTCACTGTACTAGTCAGTAGGGGGCAAGCAGTAGAAGCCCTGGAGTGAGCGTGTACTGTGTGGCCATCCCATTCAAAATCACTAAGTGAGTTAGAGCAACGAATCTGCATCAAAATTCGCATTAAACTTGAACATTCTTCCATGGAACTATTTGGATGATTCAGAAGGCCACAGCTATGGGCAACTGATGATTGACAGCTTTTGTCACAACAAGGTTTTCGGTGAAACATCAAATTACCCAGGTGACTCAGCACCCCCTCTACAGACCAGATTTGGTGTCCTGCAACTTCTGGCTTTTACCAAAAAAATTACCTTTGAAAGGGAAGAGATATCACACCTTTAGTGAGATTCAGGAAAATATGATGAGCCAGCTGATAGCAATTGGGAGAACTGTGTGAAGTCCCAAAGTGCTTACACTGAAGGGGACTGAGGTGTCATTGTCCTTTGTACAGTGTTTCTTGTACCTTTCTTGTCTCTATTTTTCATATTACATGGCCGGATACTTTCTGGACAGACCTTGTATGTAGTTATGCCATTGCATAGTTATATATGTGCAATGTCATTTACATAGACACACAGATAACACATGTTTTATTTAAAAAAAATTTTTAAGCAAGTCCCAACACCATAACTTCAATTAGGTCCATTTAAATCCTGGGATTTCTACACCAACAGCATCATCTATATTAGCAGTAATTGATTTGCTATTCATGTTGATCTGGTCTTGTCAGTAAGAAGTTATATTATGTCAGTATATTTAATGAATTACTAATTTCATATTCTTCATTTAAGAAAATCAGGGTATATATTTTTATTTAAATCTTTTTAAAAGTTATTTGGCATGTTTTGAACCATTTAAAGGCTTAAACTTCATGCTACATAGAAAACTTATATTCCCTCCCTTGCAGGTGACAGTTGAAGTTTTATTACTCTGACTTGTTAATGTTTTGTTTTTATGCCTGTGTGCTCAACTAGATTTACAATCCATTGAGAGCAGAAAGTAAATCTTGAATTCCTTAGAATTGTAATAGAGCATTACTATTAGAAAGACAACCTGATTCAGCAAGCTCATTTTACAAATGAAGTCCTGCAGCCAAGACAAAGGAAATGAAACATCTGAAGTCACAGAGCAAGAACTTCATTATAAGTATACTTATATAGTATAAATATACTTATAATGTATACTTCCAAGTATACTTTCAAGCATACTTCATTCAGTATGCTTTTGGTGCTTCATGAAAAAAGGCACAATATTAGTTCATGGGTTTGGTGGAGACCTGCCTTTCACCTCTGCCCACAACTCTTTTTTCTGGGGTTTTTAATTTTTTTGTTGCTGTTGACAAATCTAAATGGCAAGAGGAAGGGGGAAATCTATTAGGAAAAATAATAAAAGAAAAATGGAAAAAAGAAAACAAGGGCAAAACAAACTACCAAGTGTAATCGAACGAGTAAGGCTTTAGCCTCGTAGTGTGCTAGAAATTGGCAGTTCAAGTCCAACCTTTCATCGAGCTCTCCTGATCTGAACTGTTGGGGCAGGAATACAGAGAACAAGGCTGAGACAGATGACAGGCTAGCACTCGTGCCACCCAAGACCTGGGAGAAAGCTGTGGTTTTGCACACTGTTAGGGAGCTGTAATATGATGTCAGGTTTGGGAAACATTGTCAGCCTTCTCTCATTTTTCCTCAAATGAGACAAAAAAAAAACTTTATCAAGATGATGAGTGAAAGAATATCCTGTGTTCTTGGACAGCTGTCTCTTAATTCTAAAATTCAGTATAACTGTCTCACCAGCTTTTACTAAGTAAATTGATTAAAAGAAAGAAATTACAAACGTTTACAGTAATTTTTACATTTTCAAAATCTTTTTGAGGTCACTCTTTACCCCTATACATATTATGTAGACACAAGAGTGGTAAGTACTGTAGAAATTAGTAAAGAAATAAATGCAAAAACAAAGCAGCATGACAAATGTAATTCTACCTGATTGTATTTTCTGTACCTGTATTTAAATTTTGCACAGCCATTGGCTACTCCTCCAAAGGAAGTAACTAGCTCGGGAAAGATAGAGGCTTGTCATATGAGTGAACAGTAGTACATGGATGACTTTTCAATACATGACAGGATTGCTGTGATTGGAGACAGTGGATTTTAAAAGTGTATGTTACACATTGACTGGCAACCCACAGACCAATATAAATGTTTTTTTTTAAGTTCCATATCAGTTTTTTGAAAATCTGAATCAACATTTACAAACTGAGAAAATTTACATTACAAATTCAAACTTTTGTCTTCTTTTGAAAAATTAGTAAATTTGGCCCACATCCAGCAAGACAATAAGCAGTTGCTCTTATTTAGAAGAGTGACTGAGTATTGGTCTTCAGAATTAATGCACTTCCTTATTCAGTAAGTATGTCTTGAGTGCCTTCTTTGTGCAAGGCATTAATCTGGATGCTGAGAGTACAGAGGTAAACAAAACAAACAAAAACCCCTACCTTCATGGATCTTACATGCTGTCAAGTTAAATAGTTAAAGTATCGGTGATGATTGTTGACGAGTAAACAATGAGGGAGAAAATGGGAATATGAAGTTTGGTGTATATGAGAGCAGGATCAAAAATTTAAATAAGGTAAATTTTGAGTACAGACCTAAGTTACAGAGCTTGACATACAGAAACCTGGAGGAAAAGAATTCCAAACAATGACAGCAAGGACCTGAAAAAGTGAAAAGAACCTGAGGTTAAAGCATGTCTGGCATGTTTGAGGAAGAGTAAGGAGGCTGCTGTGTATTTGCTGTGTTTTTCTTAGAGTAGAGAAATATTTCTGTTCCCATGTCTGTATCAAAAATTAGTAAAGGCGAAGAGATATTCAGGTTTCAGTAACAGAGGAAAGCTTATTTCTTTGGGAAATAAATAGTATTCCTAGGCAAAGTGTATTGCTCTCTAAAAGAATCATGCTAAATACAATTATGGAATAAAACAGTGGCAGCTGTGATTAATGTACAGAAAAGATGCTGGAGGAAACATTTAAATACATGAAAACAGGATTACTACTTCAGCAGGCGTTGTGCATGTTCCTAGTGTGATGCTGCTATACTGTTATTAGGTGGGAAATTTTCTCATACATCAGAACCTTTTACAGGCTTGAGTAGATAAAAGAGTGATCATAAGGTGCAAGGAATTGTTGGCCTGGATCTGTAAAAATATGTAAAGATACGTGTCTCTGTAAGACAAAGAACTTTAAAAAAGAAAAGAACTTAGAGAACAGATTACATGAAAAAAGTGAAGTTAATCATTTGTGATATATTCTGCAGCTGAGAACACAGAAACAAATAAAGTGGAATCTTATGTGGTGATTAGATTCTAAAGTCAGCGCATAAGACGAAGATCTGGAAAGGTCAAAATTACTCTTGTAATTCCTTCAGAAATATATAACAGATATCCTCTTATTAAGTCCAACATTGCCAATTTTACTTCCAGTGTTGGAACCAGAAATCCATTTCCTCAGTTGAGCACCAGGTGAAAATAGTTGGCCATGTTATATGAACAAAACAAAATGTTTCCTTCAATGCTAGAATTCCACTCAACACAGGGGCGGAATCACACAGTGAGAAGTATGAAGGGTCTAAAACCATCTGGGAGAAAAACAGGTTCATCTCTCTCTTCTCACACTCCAAGGCACAGTTCCTTGAGTGTGCAACATTGCCTACACTTTGTGAAATACTTCTTTTCTCTTCTCATCCAAGTATATTCAGGGAAGATATATTCTTATTCTTATTCAATTCTACTTTGTCACTCAGTTACTTGTGCATATAGTTACTCCACAGAATAAAATAAATTGCACTTGTAATAACTAGTCCAAGTAGCAGAAAGTATGATTATCATTCAGTAATAGATTCCCTTTTCTCCAGAATGTTCCTCCTGTTTAAAATCTATTTAAGCATTCATCAAGGGAAGCAATTATTGGCTCTATGCAGTCCCTATGTCATACGTTATAGCTGTGACATGCAACAATTTTCAATCTTATTCATCTCATGGCACACATAAACTAATTAATAAAATTCTGTGGTACCTCAAAAATATATTTGTTGCAATCTTGAGGAAAAACAGGTGTAATTCTGATTTATTCACACTGGACAGCTGTTGTTGTGTTGTCATTTTTTATTTGACAATCTAAGGGAAAAGAGATTAGTGCCCGTAACTATACAGTCAGGTACTGCATGTTTTAAAAATTCTTGTGGCGCACCACTTGAAATTCCTTGGCTTGCCGTCAGTGTAGAATTAAAGTATGATCTCCCAGTGGTTAAAGTACTGTGTATACTGATGATAGGAGACCTAGATTTTTGAAATTACCAAGTAACTAAATACTTGGAGGAAAAACATTTTGATATTAAAAGCTTTTCTTTGATGTGCCCCAGCCTTTCAGGTAATGACCCATAAATTGCTGAACAAGGAATTGATTTTCCAGTGATTTAGCGTTTGGAAAAATATCTCAGATTTGTTGTTTTATATGGATTAGACTTGCTTGAATTTATTGATACTTGAGGTGTTATTTTTGCATGATTGACTGCTAAAATTAATATCTGCAAGATATTACTGAAAAAAAAAGAGCCCTAGTAAAGTCTTTTATTTGACTTCTTAGAAGAAAAAAAAACCTGAAGACCATGCCACAGATCATAATCCTCTTAAGAAAACATTGCAGAAGTAAGCAGTTAGGAAAATATTTTGAGGCCTAAAAAGTGCTAGGATGAGAATTGATTTTAAAATCATTTCTAAACTATTTCAAAAGGTTCTAGAAAACATAATGCTCCTTCCCCTCAACTTTCCTTCTCCCCCAAAATCCTTTTGAAATTGATTTATAAGGTTGGTCATGGCATAGGTTTCTTAAGACACTATCTCTTACATTATATTTGCTGGATTCTAAATTATATAAAGCTTGTTGGGTTTAGATTTCTCTTTTTCACTATTTCTCAATTGGTAAGGTAAATAAATAAAAGCTGTACATCTTGGACATTCTCAACAAAACGCAGAATCACCTGTGGTGTCGCTTCTACAGTGTTTTCTTCCCTTTCAAACACAATGCTAGCAGTGCTTGAAGAAAAGCATACATCACAAGTGAAAGCTCAGTAACTATTAATGACGTTGGTATTGGTTGTCTCCTCACCCTCTGATGCCAGTGAGGTAGAGGGTGATGGGCCCGCTTTGCTGAGGCGCACGTGATAGGCACAAGCAGGCATCCAGCAAAGTGCTGTTTTGCACTTCTATGTTAGGGGGCCAAGTGGTTGTGGCAGTACTGTAGATAGGAAATTACAGTATTGATTTTGGTGTGTCTAAAATGTCAGCAGACTCGATACTAAATCAAAAATATCTACCCTTTATTTTGGATTTTGTGCACATTATAAATTCTCAGAATTAAGGAGGATAATTTATAATTCTGAACCATTTCTTGTCAATTTTTCAGGAATGATATATACCCACGAAGATTTATTTTAAAAAACTATTGGCTTACATATGTATTCTGTGATTGTTTAGGAGGAAACACAATCATTACTAGAAAACCTGCAAGTTTACCATACAAATTACTTTCTGATTTTGAGATGTCTTCATCAGTTCACTTCCTCTCTTCCCAAGTACCCGCTGGGTCGACAGGTAACCCAATTTCCTCATTTGGAATCTGTGAAGTTGGAATATTGGTAGTTTCTTGTTTTGATTTTGGTAGCATTCTGGCATCAGAATTTGAAATAGATTTAAATCTTGCAGTGAGTGCTAATCTAAATCCATTCAGCTGGATGCATTACTGGTCATTGAAACAGTATGTTTTCTTCTGATGGCCACAGCTAAAAACAACCGCTTGAAACCCAGTGGTGTTGCTTCTACTACAATATCCTATGCTAAGGCATTTTTTACCTTTTCTTTTTAGTACTTTTCATCACTTAAAACTAAAAGCTGATTCTCCATCTTAGTGAAATGGAAAAACTCTGTTTAAGAATGCTTTATGGTTAATCTTGTGTTGTACTAAGAACTAAAAGAGAAGCAGTACCTCTGCTTGCAAAATTCCTCTCTGCTGGCCTTTGCGTCATGCCTACTATAAATCCTCTGTACAGTGGGTGTTAATGGAGGAATTTTGTGTCCCTAAATTTCTGTATCCTTATCTCAGAAGTTTGGAGAATAAATATCTAAAAATGATTTGTTCATAAGATGATTTCTTGCCATTAAGCCTCCTTTTTAATAACTGCATTATTGTTTTTATGATTTCCATATTGCAGACTGACCAGTGATAATAGCCAGTCCCAATCCCAGTAGAGTTTCATTTTGCTTATATGTAAATGATGTTTTTATGAAGCCTGATCCATGTGATTTATGCCAGTTTTTCCCTTATCTAAAGAAAATGGTTTTTAATAACATTAATTTTTTTTGTCTGGACCATTTATGTGGATTTTGTCAAACTAGTAGTGTACAGACTTTGGTACATCACTTTTGGTTCCTCACAAGTGTGCTGTTCACTTGCAGATCAGAGAGCTGTACTGCACATGTTTAGAAAAGAACATATGGGATTCAGAGGAGTATGCATCAGCCTTGCAGCTGCTGAGGTAGTTTGTTTTTTTTCTTTTTAGTCTGCTTTAAGCCTGCTAGTAACTGACACCTTCCTCCAGACCTTTGCCTGCCAAGGAGTTTTATAAGTAGCCTTGTTATCTCTATTGCTTGTATGTACCTTGAATTTATGTGTGTAGCTTACAGTGTTTTAATGTGGCAGCCGTCCATTTCTTTGCTGGTTTTAGCTTATATTTGAACTTGTGATTTTTAAAGTAAAACAAGTGTTTGTTTAGTCCAATAGTAATACTATACCAGGAGCTCTGAGGTATGGATAATTTTAATCTAGCCAGCCTGACATGATGGCCAGGAAAGGAGTCCTGGAAAGCGAGCTCACGATGGCCCCTACCTGCATGAGAGGAGGAGCAGCATCACTAGGTGAAATGCATCCTGTGAGGAAGGTCACGGCTGACCTTGATGGGCAACCACCAGTAGGCAGTGGCCTCAGTGCTTTCCCCTACCTGAGCTGGCCCTATCCACAATAACATTGGGTAATTCATAAATTACATATCTAATATTATATGAATAAATGAGATATCTTAGAGTTGTTATCAGTTACTGTCCCTGACAAATGTACCTTTTAAAGTTACAATCATTTGTTTTTCTTGGCTTCTTATATGTATGGTAACTTTTAGTCTTCCATAAAAATAGCAACCACTTGGACAGTGAGAGAAGGAAAATCAAGTGTGAGTTATGTTTCTGCATATAGTCTTATAATTTTCCTCAGTGGATATAAATGCTTATATGAAAGTATAAAGAAATTTGAGAACTGAGTATTTATTAAGTTTTGGCTTCCTTTGGACCCACAAGAAAAGAACAGATGGCCATAGTAGGAGGAAAATTCACATTGAAAGCACTTTCAGTCCAGAGACTTAATAATACAAATGTTCTGTGATCTAGCAGGTGCAGCTTAAGATAGGAAACTAATTATAATGCAATCTGGGAAAATAACTACTCATGGAAACTAGGTTGCTACTGAAAAGCTATATTGTATTTACCTTTTTAAAATGACAATAAGAGATTTCTGTGCATTTATTTACTTCAACTGAAATATTTCTGAGCCTTCTGTTGCTTTCTATGTAAGTTAACAGACTTATCTCAAACACCTAGTAGATTCTCGTTGCTGAGTTTTCTCTTTAAACTTTGTGATTGGTGAGTCTGTTTCTTTAATTTGGTATTGCCAAATTCGTAGGTTCCTTTGTCAGGGAGGGAATGTGTTCTTTTCCTTTTATATCTCCCTTGGCCTGGTCAATCTTGGGGTACAAGTCAAGGATCAAAAATACCAATTCCAAACTAGGATAAGGAAACAGGAGCAATAAAAATAATCTAATAGTTGTACTGATTGTGTTTGGAGGCTTGTAGTGTGCCAGGCACTGCATTATGCACTTTCAGTGCATTTTCTGGTCTAATACTCAAGCATGAGATACTGTTAGCCACACTTTACAGCTGAGAAAGCAGAAGCACAGAGAGTGTTTCAGTGATTTGCCTGATTCTCTTAACTGTTGATTGAACCAGGATTCTAATCCAGTCCTGCCTTCAAAGCTGTACCTATGGATTTGGGGATATCATAAAGCAGAAACAACAGAAAACAAAGTTTTAGTCATTTTTCTAAGCTAAGGTCAGGAATATAGGAATATGAAAAACACGAAACATCAAATATGGCAGCTACAGCAAGGACAGGCAAGAATGGGCACTACTAAAGAAAAGGAATCTGGGAACCTCTGGACTGGATTTATTTTTTCACTTTGTACAGATTAGTTGTAGACAGGAAGTAAGGGGTACTTGTCAGCTTGGCACCCTAAGTAAGAATCATCTGAATTTAGGAGACCAGACATTCTCATTACCTGTCTTTAAACAATTCAAGTCATGAGAGAAATTGAGAATAAAATGATTATTGAATGTTACTTTGGAAAGAAAAACTAAAGTACTGTTAGAACCACAGTCTAGTAACATTTCTGATTTGAATTTTTTAAAAATAAAGTACCTTAGAAGCAATATCTCCCTTGAAATACCCTTTTTTTTCTGGAAAGTAATATGCTTCAGTAGCCATAGATTTACTTAATGGAATATTTTCTGACCATTTAAGGAATTAAAACTTAATTCCTAACATTTGTATGAAACCCCAAAAGACCCCAAATAATAGGCAAACAATCTTAAGAAAGAATATAGGTGGAGGAATCATGCTTTCTGATTTCAAACTGTGTTATGAAGCTACAGTAATCAAAAGAGTGTGGTGTTGGCATAAACAGACACATAGATCAGTGGAACACAGTACAGAGCCCAGAAATAAACCCACACATATTTGGGCAATTAATGAAGAAGGAGTCAAGAATATATAGTAAGTACAGTGAAGAAAGGAGAGTCTCTTCAATAAATGATATTGGGAAATAGGACAGATACATGCAAAAGAATGAGACTGGATCATGATATTATCCAGTCACAAAATCAACTCTAACTGGATTGAAGACTTGAATATAAGACCTGAAACCATAAACGAGAAGAAAATGTAAGTGGCAAACTTCTTGACATTGGTCTTGGCAATGATTTTATGTCTTGGACACCAAAAATAAATGGAACAAAGACAAAAATAATTAAGTGGGACTACATCAAACTAAAAAGCTTCTGCACAGAAAAGGAAACTATCAGCAAAATGAGAAGGCAGTTTACAGAATGGGAACAAATATTTGTAAGTCATATATCTAATAAGGGGTTAATATCCAAAATATATAAAGAACTTACACAACAGAGTTGAAAACCCCTGAACAATTTGATTATAAATGGGCAGATGGTCTGAATAGACACTTTTTCAAAGAACAGGAATGTGAAAAGATGTTTAACATCACTGATCAACAGGGAAATGCAAACTAAAACCATTATGAGATATCACCTTGCACTGTTCATATGATTCTTACCAAAAAGACAAGAAAATTCCAGTCAAGATGGCAGCATAGAAAAACATGGCTTGCCTCTTCATGCAACCAAATCAAAATTACACCTAAAATATAGAACCACCATTACTCAGAACAGTCAGAAATCAATGAAATGGAAGTCTGACAACCACAGAATTAAAGAAACCATAGTCATCCAGACTAGTAGGAGAGGTAAAGACATGGAATGGGTTGGTCCCACATCCATGTGTGGTGGATAAAAATTCAGGAGAAATATCTCGGAAGTGAGAAGTCCCAGCTCTACACCAGACTCCCCAGCCAAGTGCCAGGAAGATAAATCCTCATAAATTCTGGCTACAAAAACCAACAGGGATTGATTGAGCCAGTGGAAGAAACTTCTGGAATCCCAAGCAGTTACCCCATAAAGAACCCACAATTGAAATTACTGAGACTAACTTCCTCTGAGCTGCAGCATCAGGATAGTAGCTCAAAAGACACTAGGGGCCTACAGGGAGGAACTGAAGTATCTGGCATCAAGGTGGGAGCTGGGGGACTGCTTTCTTCCAGACAGAAAGGCAGACAGAAGCCATTGTCCCTTTTTAGAGCCCTTCCCCACAAAAAACCATGGAGCCAGCAAGAAGGTGCCGTATCTCAGACAACCAGATATGTCCAGCCATCAACGTGGCTAATACTGTTCACCCTGCCCTGAAAATCCCCTGATACTCCATCCCACTCAATTTATGGATCCACCCAAACTGTTAACCGTGACTTTTCCATGTGAGTGGCTGGTCTTGGCTCATATTTCACAACTTCCTAAACCCTGTCAAACAAGTAACAGCCAGCCTCAGTAAGCCACCAGTCCCCATACCTCTTGCTAAGTGGTTCAGCACTAGTAGCAGCCAGCCTAGATTCATGGCTTGGCTGTGCCTGGGGATCTTCAATACCAGCACAAGGAGCAGCCATCTCAGATTACTTTATAGCTCATGCAGGGTGGCCTCAGGCAGAACACAGGTAGGGGGAGGCATTGGCCTGCACCCTCTGGGAAACCTCAGAGCCTGAGCACCCAGTGCACAGCTACAGAGCACATTGGAGCACCACCACCCTGCCCCTCCCTGCACAGCAGATCCTCCGTGGGAAGTGGAGGTTAGTGGTCAGTGGTCACATCCAGTCCTTGAAGCTGATTTGCCTGGGTAAATTCCTTCCATTGACCTGCCAACAGCAATCAAGACTCACTAAAGGAAGAGGGGGTACTCAACCCAAACATAAGGCACAACTCGAGTACTCAGCTTGGGTGATAGGGGAGGCTGTGACACTGAACCCTACGGCACACTACTACATTAGGACACACTACCAAGACAGTCAGAGCTGCACTACCTCATACATAGCAATAAACACAGGAAGACTGCCAAAATGAGGAGATAAACATGAGCCAAATGGAAGAACAGATCAAAGTTCCAGAAAAAAACTAAACAAAAGGGAAATAAACAATCTATCAGATGCAGAGTTCAAAACACTAGTAATAAGGGTGCTGAAGGAATTTTGTGAGAACCTCAATAGCATTAAAAAGATCCAGTCGGAAACCAAGGATGCACTAATTGAAATACAGAACAATTTACAGGGAAACAGCACTATAGTGAATAAATCCAAGAATCACACCAATGATTTGGAACAAAAAGAAACAAAAAACAACTGATCAGAGCAAGTAGAAAAAAGAATTTAAAAAAACCAAGGCTAGTGTAAGCAGCTTCTGGGAAAACTTCAAGCGTTCCACATTTGCATCATAGGGATGCCAGAAGGAGAAGAGAAAGCCAGAAATTGGGAATCTATTTGGAAAAATAATGAAAGAAAACTTACCTGATTTGGTGAAGGAAATAGAAATGCAAGTCCGGGAAGCACAGAAAGTCCTAAACAGAGTGGATGCAAAGAGGCCCACTCCAAGACACATCATAATTAAAAAGCCAGAGGTTGAAAATAAAGAGAGAATCTTAAAAGCAGCAAGAGAAAAGCAGCTAGTTACCTACAGGGGAGTTCCCATAAGACTGTCAGCTAATTTCACAAAAGAAACATTGCAAGCAAAAAAGGACTGACAAGACATATTCAAAGTGTTGAAAAGCAAGCACCTACAACCTAGATTACTCTATCCAGCAAAACTATCATTTAAAATCTAAGGGCAGACATAGAGCTTCTCAGAAAAGAAAAAACAAGAAAAAAATTTACCATCACCATGCCATTATCGTATGAAATGTTAAAGGAACTTACTGAAGAAAAATAAGATCAAAACTATGAACAGTAATATGGCAATAACTACATATCTATCAATAATTGAATCTAAAAAACAAACTAAGGAAACAAGAAGACCAGAGACAATTATGGATACAGAGAGCATTGTGATGGTTGCCAGATGGGAGGGAAGAGGTAGCGTTGGTTGAAAAAGGTGAAGAAATTCAGAAGTACAAATAGGTAGTTACAGAATAGACATGGGGATATAAAGTACAGTATACTTAATGCAGTAGTCAAAGAACTTGTATGCATGGTTCATGGACATGAACAAGGGTGTGGGGATTGCCTGTGGGAGTAGGTGGTGCTGGGTGGAGGGTGGCAGAGGGGAAACTATTGTGACAATTGTAAAGGCAGTATCAGTAAAATATAATTTAAAAAAAAGACAAATAGCAAATGTTGGTAAGGATGTGGAGAAAAGGAAACCTTTGTCCCCTGTTGGTGCGAATGTAAATTGGTATGGCCACTATGGAAAACAGTATGGAGGTTCTTTTTTAAAAAATATATATTTTATTGATTATGCCATAACAGTTGTTCTAGTTCTCCCCCTTCATTCCCCTCCACCCTGCACACCCCTCCCCCACCATTCCCCCCCTTTAATTTATGACCACGTCTCTCAAGTTATTTAGATTCTATATTTTCCCTGCTATTCTTGCCCTCCCCCAGTCTATTTTCTCCCTACCGTCTATGCTACTTATTCCCTGTATCTTCTCCCCTCTTCTCCTCCTCCCACTTCCCTGTTGCTAACCCTCCATGTGTTCTTCATTTCTATGGTTCCACTCCTGATCTAGCTGTCCTCTTAGTTTGCTTTTGTTTTAGGTGTGGTTGTTAATAACTGTGAGTTTGCTGTCCTTTCACTGTTCATATTTTTTATCTTCTTTTTCTTAGATAAGTCCCTTTAACATTTCATATAATAAGGGCTTGGTGATGATGAACTCCTTGAACTTGACCTTATCTGAGAAGCACTTTATCTGGCCTTCCATTCTAAATGAAAGCTTTGCTGGATAGAGCAATCTTGGTTGTAGGTATTTGGATTTCATGACTTGGAATACTTCTTTCCAACTCCTTCTTGTCTGTAATGTCTCTTTTGAGAAATCCGCTGACAGTCTGATGGGAAGTCCTCTGTAGGTGACTGTCTCTTATCTCTTGCTGCTTCTAGGATTCTCTCCTTCATTCTAATCTTGGCTAATGTAATTATGATGTGCCTTAGTGTGTTCCTTCTTGGGTCCAACTTCTTTGGGACTCTCTGAACTTCCCGGATTTCCTGGAAGTCTATTTCCTTTGCCAGACTGGGGAAGTTCTCCTTTATTATTTGTTCAAATAAGTTTTCCAGTCGTGGCTGTTTCTTTCCCCCTTCTGGTACCCCTATAATCCGGATGTTGGAACGTTTAAAGATGTCCTGGAGGTTCCTAAGCCTCTCCTCATTTTTTTGAATTCTTGTTACTTCATATTTTTCTGTTTGGTCATTTTTTTCTTCCTTCTGGTCCACTCCCTTGATTTGAGTCCCAGTTTCCTTTCCATCACTATTGGTTTCCTGTGCATTTCCCTTCATTTCAATTAGTTTAGTCTTCCTTTGTTCCTCTAATTTGTGGCTAAAATCAACCAGTTCTGTGAGTATCCAGATCACCAGTGTTTTGAACTGTGCATCTGAGAGGCTGGCTATTTCTTTTTTACTTAGAGTTACCGGCTCTGGGGCTTTGACTTCTTCAGCCATGCTTTGGTCTGTTCATGCCTGTTATGTATGAGGAGTGGAGTCCTAGGTGTTCACCAGGGCGGGGCAACTCAGTTGCTAGGTTGTGATGCTGTATGTGGGGGTGGGGTCAAAGAGGAGCAATGGTGGTCCCCTCTGTTGCTTCCCGCTGCTGGGGCCTGCGCGGTCTGTCTCACTGCTCACTCCTTCCATGGTTTATCTGCATACAAATGTGTGACTGCGGTCAGCCTGCTGCCCTGTGCCCTCACTGGGTCTGCCTGTTGCTACCCCACACCTGGGATCCATCCACAGCTGCCTGGGTGCCTGGGTCGGGGATCTTTCCTGTCCGACCCTGCTCTGCTGCTGGGCCCTCCCCTCTTACTGGTCTGGGTGAATGGTTTGTTGTTGTGGCACTTCTGTATAGTTCAATTTTCTGTGTTTTGGCTGTGTTTTTGTTTACTAAAACTTTGTTGTCTTTAAAATTGGTTGTGGGAGAAGGCACAGGTTTTCCACCTACGCCTCTATCTTGGCAGAAGTCCCTGGAGGTTCTTCAAAAAATTAAAAGTAAAACTACTATATGACCCAGCAATTCCATTTCTGAGTATTTTTCTGAAGGAAATGAAAACACTAACTCAAAAACATATCTGCACTCCCATGTTCATTGCTGTATTATTTACATAGCCAAGACATGCAAACAACTGAAGCATTCATCAGGGGATAACTGGATAAAGGAAATGTACACCCCCCACAACACACAGTAATATTTAGCCTTAAAAAGAAGGAAATCTTGCTGTAATACCAAACTCTTAGACACAGAGAATAGATTGGTGGTTGCCAGAGGCAGGCAGTGTCAGTGAGGTGTAGTGGGCTTGGGGGTGGTCAAAATTGGTGAAGGTGGTAGCCCCAGCTGGTGTGGCTTGGTCGGACATCATCCCATAGACTGAAATGTCGCTGATTCGATTCCTGGTTGGGGCACATATCTGGGTTGCAGGTTCAGTCCCCTGGTCAGGACAGGGCACGTACAAGAGGCAGTCAATTGGTGTGTCACTTGATGTTTCTTTCCCTCTCTGTCCCTCACTTTCTCTTTTTTAAAAATCAGAAAAGAAAATTAAGTGGCTAAAGGTGGTCAAAAGATATAAACATTAAATTATAAAATAACCCCCAGATGTAATATACTTCATGGTGACTGTAGTTAATAATACCATATCATATATTTGAAAGTTGCTAGGTAAATTTTAAAGGTTCACATTATTAAAAAAAATTGTAATTATGTGTGATGACAGATGTTAACTAGACTTATTCTGGTAATCATTTTGCAATATATACATGTACTGATTATGTGTACAATTGAAACTAATAAAATGTAAAGTGTCAATTATATCCCAATTTTTAAAAAGAATTTATAAGGAATTTGTCATAATTTGGGAAAATGTGTGCTATATATTCATGACTGGAAAAGACCTGCAGAACTTTGCATCGCAGGTATTTAAAACTATGTGCCGCACACATCGATGTGTGTGTGGGGAGCATGCACGTACGTATTTACAACATGTCGTAATTCGACACGAGTGCCGTGGTTCTGCATTCATCCTATACCCTTTCCTTTCTGAGTCGACTCTTGGAGCATGAAGACCACATATGGGATATGAGTTGATTAATTTTACACTCAACCACATACCATTATATAAGGACACATTTGTGTTAAAATGCCACTTGGAAACAGGAAGTGGTGAAAATGGTGCTCTCCCAGCAGTGAGCTAGGTGAGTGCACTGGCATTTCTTAGTCAGCCAGGAGGGACTGTAAGATGAAAAAGTTACCTATCTGTTGGAGAGACTCTCTAAACAGCTGTCTAGAATTCAAATACTAGAATTTTTCAAGAATCAAGAATTTTTCAGATTTTTGAAATTCTAAAAACCTTGCTTCAATAGTAAGGTTTTAAGGATCCATGTAAGTCACAGTCCTCAGCTTACAGGAAGTTGATGGATCTGCTGGACCCGCAGAGCACCATACTCTCACATCAGGAGCAGTGGATTACTTTGGCTATGATTCTTAAATTGGGGACAATGAAAAGTAGGGCCCTCTTCTTAGGTGAATTTATTCTGTCCCGCACCCCAGCAGTAGAGAGTTACTCATCCATACTTACCCCATTTTCTTCCAAATAAGGAAACCAAAGCCAGAAGCATTGAGTGGCTTTTCTGTGATTGGCAGAGCTGGAATTTAAGTCCGAATTTTCAAAGTACGGTCTGTTTTTCAGTCCTATTCTAATTATTTGAAAAGTGGTGTAAGGAAATTTATATGGATTTGTGCATGTTCAGAACATACCCAACTTTTAAAAATGTGCCAGCAGAGCAAGTTTCTGTGGACTCAACACCCCCCTAATCCCCAGTGTCTTGACAGTAGTCATCTTGGCACAGGCTGCGGGCACAAGTGAAAGGAGCCACAGTGTCTGGTCTGCTTATTCCAAGTCTAATGTTATGAGCTGGCTACAGAAACAGATTTGTAAATTGAAGTTGATTGATAGCTGAAGGAATTTACTTTATGCTGAAAGAAATTATTCTAATTTCCAAGGAAGTCTTTGAGTTAAATGTAATATATTAGCAGGTTGGCTCAGCTTTCATTGAGTTGAAAAAACATGCCCCATGTAATAATATTAACATTTGATCACTTTAGCTTACTTCAGAGAGACTGGAGATTTGGAATCTAAACAATGTGTTATTTCTTGATTTTATGGATCATCTTTAGATGATATTTAAAGATCTAGTTAGGAAAAAAGACACAGTCCCACAGTCTATGATACGCCTCCTAAGTAGCAATAATGTAATTACTTTTGATTATCTAGGTCTGTCCATGCAGAAGACATATGAGATTGCACTATTAAAATATAATTTCTTTGTTTTAGAACAGGGGTTGCCAGTTCAGAATCTGCAGCACATCAGGTCCTCCACATTCATCTGTAGCCATGGTAAAATCAGACAAAATAGCTGGATTGTTGAAGCTCATTTTAAAGCAATCGATATTGAGAGTAATGGTTTCCAGGTTTTAGCCACAAGAGTCAGCTAAAGTGTACCAAACGTGTAAATTTCTGCCCTTCCCCCCAGATTCTAAGTCTGATTATTGGGAATTTTAGTGCAGTGGTCGGCCGTGATATATTAAACAAGCACTCCACAGCGTTTGGTCCAAAAACCACACTTTGAGAAACACCATTCTGAAAAATAAGGGAATATGAAAGGGCTAAAAAAATGAAGAAAGAAATGAAGCCTTTAAAGGAAAAGAAAAGTCTTAATTGTGGAGAAGTTGGGTGACTTTGGGTCTTTGATTTCAAATTGATCTTAGTCCAAAACTGGCTTTTTTATATCAATAAACAGAAAAAAATCTGAATTTGTATTTTAAGGTTTTTTTTCTTAAAACAGTGCCGGGGATGGGGGTGTGTACTGGGATGGGGGTAAAAGGCAGAAAACTGTACTTGAACAACAATTAAAATAAATAAATTAATTAATTAAATAAAACAGTTCCCAGTAGTAATTTTCTGCTAGTAAAACGAACAGGTAGCTAAGAAATACTGTCTTTAAAAACTAAGAAATAGCTGATCAAACAGTTTGATGACTTATTTTCTTGTGAATTCAGTATTATAGTTTTATAGTGCATCAATAAAATATGTATATATTTCTCATACTAAAGTTGTTTATAACCATGTGATAGAGTTAAATTTATTAATTTTGACATACAAAAAAGACCGTGCTGTCCCACAGAGAGCACTGTGACTTCTGGACGCTCCTGGACATGAACCATTTTGAGAACAAACTATTCACTAAGCCCTGAGGTCATGAAACTCTTTATCATGCATAATTTTTGCCTGGTTCATCCATCCAATGTGTGTGTGTGTGTGTGTGTGCTTGATATGTTGGTCCACTGATGGCAAAGATGACCATAGTTCTTACCTACACTGAATTTTGGCCAAGTGAGAGATTAAGGAAGACAGGCAATTGAATACAGAGTAGTAAGTGCTGCGATGGGTGAGATTTCGTGTGTGGTTAACCTTCGTTTGGGAAGTGGAGCAGTTTCTTGTAGGAGGTAGCATCTGAGATGAAATATTGAGGCTTAGGAGAAATGGATGTTTTTGGTTTCTGTTTCACGTGTTATCATATATGATTGCTTTTTGTGTGTTCTCTTTGAATAAGATAATCTCTGAATTTTTGTAAGCATTTTTGTGTTTTTTCATCTACTCTAATATACTTGCAGCTTTACGTTTTTGAATATTTTTCAAAGCTGTTTTATAATGGTCTATTGAGAAATTGAGAATTAACTATTCAGATCTTTGCATTAGCTGTGGATTGACCAGTTTCTCCTCATATAGCCTGTTCTCAATAGATACTTATATAATGAGTACTTGACCAGAAATTACTGGCTTTCTGCATGATGAAGCAGAACACTCCTTTGCTTTTACTCCAGATGACTACTTTTAATAATTGCTAAATGATTCTTTCTGCCTTAGTTAAATAAACATTTTTTAAGACAGCCTATAGAGTTTTAACACATTAAGCATCACAAGCCTTTTTTGAACCATATACCTGATAGTGATGTAATTACTTAATCAAGTTGGTTAAAGCTTTTCCTGCATTAATGTGACCTTAGATGTGTTTTTTTCCTTTCTCTTCCATGAATCTAGTGTGATGGTTTTCAGACTTTTTAAAGATTTTATTTATCTTTAGAGTGAGGGGATGGGAAGGAGAAAGAAGAAGAGAAACATCCTAGTGCGAGAGAAACATTGATTGGTTCCCTTTTTATATATAGGGGTGTGTGTGGTGTGTATTTTAAATTGATAATGCTAGTACAGTTGTCCCAATTTCTCCCCTTTTGCCCACCTCCACCCAGCACCCACCACTCCCTCAGGCAGTCCCCCCACCATTGTCCATGTCTGTGAGTCATCCATAGAAGTTCTTTAGCTACTCCATTTCCTACACTGCACTTTACATCCCCATGACTATTCTGTAACTACCTAGTTGCACTTCTTAATCCCCTCCCTTCACCTACTCCCACACCCTCCCATCTGGCAACCATCCAAAACACTCTCCCTGTCCATGCTTCTATATCTGTTCTTACTGTCTACTTTGTTTCTTAGATTCAAGTATTGGCAGATATGGATTTATTGCCATTTTATTGTTCATAGTTTTGATCATCTTCTTTACTTTTCTGATATTGCCCCTTGGGTTATATAACTTTTAAAGCTAGTTATCCACTGATAGCAATTTGTTCTTCTAGTTTTTTTTTTCAGGAACAAACATATTAAATCATACTTACACAGTATTTCACAACTTGGGATTTTTTGTTTGTTCCTTAATTTGTTTGGCACCTGATATGCTACCGTGGACACTGTGTGTCGAGATGCAATGTAGCATGGTCAGTAAGAGCACGGATACCAAGCCAGACTGGATTCAAATGCCATCCCCTTTGCCAGTGACTTGGCCACACTTTGGACAAGTTACTTCAGATTTCTCTGCCTCTGTTTTCTTATCTTTTAACATGGGAATAATAATTGTAGCTACCTCATAGAGTGTTGTGGAGATTAAATAATGCCTGGACATGTGTGTGCATATGTTAGCTGTTAGCTGTTACCACTAGTATTAACTTCATTCTGTATCACCACATTTTGAAAGTGGAACATTGTGTTTAATCAGTCCCTTATTTGGTATATATTTAGGCTGTTTCTAATCCTTCACTGTTACAAACAGTAATAGCCTAGGGTTGAGTATGTGTTTGCAAATTTGTGTAATTGTTTCACAAAATAAATATATATACAAATTTTCTGAATCTAAAATATAACCTTGCACCAAGGTACACTTGTACCAACTGTATCAGTAATTGTTTCCTTACACTCTTGCTAATGCTGGGTATTGTCAGGCTTAAGTATCTTTCTTTTCTTCTAGTATTTTATGGTTAATGGAGTAGTTCTTTCCCCTGTCCCTACACCATACTCACATTTTTATTCTATCTGCAATATATTAAGGTAGCGATCTATTTTTTTTCAAATGAGTTTATTTCCATTACCTCCTATCTCTTCCCAACTGATTTGAAATGCTACTTTTGTTATGTACCAAATTCTCATATATACCTTGATCTCTTTCTAGACTTTTAATCTCTTCTATTGGCCTATCTATTCCTATTAAAAGTGCCATCCACTTTTACTCATTGTAGCTTATACCTTTTGATACATTAATAAGCCCACTATGCACATACTCAAGTGTACGCACATTGTTCGTCTTTTATTAGGAACAATAATTTTTTTCATATAAACTACAGAGTAATTTTATTGGGTTTTAAAAATAATACCTATTGGGCTGTATCAAAATTAAAAGTATAGATTATTTTGGAATGAATTCGTAGTTTTACAATAATGAGGTTTAGAACTTAAAATGTCTTTTTAAAATATATTTTACTGATTATGCTATAACAGTTGTCCAATTTTCCACCCCTTTATTCCTCTCTGCCTTGCACCCCCCCTCCCACCCACATTCTTCCCCCTTAGTTCATGTCCATGAGTCATGTATATAAGTTCTTTGGCTTCTCTATTTCCTATACTTCTCTTAACCTTGCTCTATTTTGTACCTACCAATTATGCTTATTCCTTGTAACTTTCCCCCATTCTCCCCCATTCCAATTTCCACTGATAACCCTCCACATGATCTCCATTTCTGTGATTCTGTTCCTGTTCTAGTTGTTTGCTTAGGTGTTTTTTTTTTTTTTTGTAATTTCAGTTGTGGATAGTTTGTAAGTTTGTTATCATTTTACTGTTCATATTTTTTATTACCATCTTTTTTTAAATAAGTGGCTTTAACATTTCATAAAATAAGGGCTTAGTGATAATGAACTTCTTTAACCTCACCTTATCTGGGAAGCACTTTATCTGGCCTTCCATTCTAAATGATAGCTTTGCTGGATGGAGTATTCATGGACATAGGTCCTTGCCTTTCATGAACGACTTTGAATACTCCTTTCCAGCCCCTTCTTGCCTGCAAGGTTTCTTTCAAGAAATCAGCTGATAATATTATGGAAACTATTTTGTAGGTAACTGTCTCCTTTTCTTTTTCTGCTTTTAAGAAATTCTCTCCTTATCTTCAGTCTTGGGCAGTATAATTATGATGTACCATGGTGTGTGCTTCCTTGGGTTCAACTTCTTTGGGATTCTCTGAGCTTCCTGGAAGTCTGTTTCCTTTGCCAGATTTGGGAAGTTCTTCATTATTTGTTCAAATAAGTTTTCAATTTCTTGATCATCTTCTTCTCCTGGCACCCCTATGATTTGGATGTTGAAACATTTAAAGTTGTCCTGGAGGTTCCTGAGCCTCTGCTCATTTTTTGGAATTCTTGTTTCTTTATTGTGTTTCTGGTTGAATGTTTATTTCTTCCTTCTGCTCCAAATCATTGATTTGAGTATCGGTTTCCTTCTGGTCACTGTTGGTTCCCAGTACATTTTCCTTTATTTCACTTTGCACAGTCTTCACTTTTTCCTCTATTTGGCAACAATAATCAGCCATTTCTGTGAGCATCTTGATTACCAGTGTTTTGAATGAACTTTGCATCTGAGAGGGTTGGCTGCCTCTTCATCACCTAGTTCTGTTTTTGGAGCCTTGATCTGTACTTTCATTAGGGGCATAGTTTTTTTGTCTTAGCGCAGCTGTTACATAGTAAGGGGTGGAGCTTTAGGTATTCACTAGGGCACAGCAACCCACTTCTCTTGGTTGTAGTGCTGTATGTCGGGGAGGGGTCTGAGAGGGAACAATGCTGCTTGCTCTGTTCTCGGCTGACTTTCAGTCATGTCCCTGCTACCCACAAGCAAATTGGGCTCTTCTGGTGCTGACTCCCAGGTGGGTGGGTCTCTCCAATGAATTCTCCTGTGAGGCCAGGAGTTTTTCATGCTGTGGCAACCCCCACAGGTTTTTATAGCCAGAGGTTTTGAAGCTTCATTTCCATGGGCCAGAACCCTGGGTTGCGGCATGGTCTGTCTCACTCCCCAGTTGTTTTTCCTGATTGTCCACACCCAAGTATGGGACCTTCTGGTCCACAAGCTGCCCCCTCACTTGCTGGAGTTCATCAGCCGCTGCTTTGCCTGCCCAGTCCTGCAGCCACTTCCTTGCTGGCCACCTCTCCGCCCCTCCTACCAGTCTCAATGAATGTTTCTTCTTCAACTCCTTGGTTGTTGACTTCCATACAGTTTGATTTTGTGTCAGTTCTGGTTATTTTTTGTTTTTAAATTTGCTGTTGTCCTTCTTTTGGTTGTACAAGGAGGCAAAGTGTATCTACCTATGCCTCCATCTTGGCTGGAAATCCTAAAATGTCTATTTGTTCAGGGTTTTCATTTTTTAATATCTTACACATTTGTTATAAAGTATATTCCTGTGTATTCTGTTTTTTTCCATTTTGAATGTGTTCTTTTTTCCATTACCAGGTTTAATAATGTGTAAATTACTAATACATGTGTGTGCACATGTACACACTCAGCCTTTTGTACTCTTTAATACTTCTGAAGTTCTCTTAAATTTTTTAACCTTAAAGTCACATCATATGCAAATAATAAATTTCATGTTTCTAATGTTTATGCCACTTGCTTCTTTTCTCTTAATTTATCATAGTGACTGGACTCCAGAATGGTGTTCAATGACTGTGATGATAGCAGGCATCTTTGTTTATTCTTTCTATGTATATATAATTCACTTAAAAATGTTAATGACTTTTTTTGTGTTTATCACATTATTAGGTATAATCAGCTTTACCTCAAGGCGTCTTTTATATTAAGACAGAGAGTACTTGGGAAAGCGTAAGATCTTTTCCTACTCTGAAACCAGTAAGAATATAGTCTTTAGCTAAGAATAAACAGTATAATAACTATTTAATCCCTGGCAGTTTAGATGTAAGGTGAAAGATCTACCCTCTCCCTCTGAATCCAATGCCACGTTAACAGTTAAAAAGTTTGGTTGCAAAATAATATGATATATGCCACTTTTATGCACCCTGACAGTGAATAATAGTCTAGGCTTCACCTTCCTAGAGATTCAGTTTTGTCAAGTGCAAGTGGGTGTTGCTACCTGCATCCCGGAAAGCTAGACCTCAGAGCGCTCCTGATGCGGTCTAGACCTCTGCCAGCATTCCCTCAGCCTCTTTGCCCCTCTGAGCAAGCCAGTGTCAGTGTTTCCCTGGACCCCAGAAATGCTGATTTTATCCATTCGAGTAGGACTGAAGGTCAAATATAAGAGATTGTTCAGGTGTATCTGACTTCAGGTTAACTCTGTTCTCTTAACAGTTTAACTCTATCTGAGCAATAGAAAGCCAGAACTTTTAAATAATCTCAAACGTAATCAAGAATTAAATGTGTTGGCTTAGTTTTCTTTGACCTGTTAGATGCTCTTCATTCACAGGTAAAAAATTATACTATGGATAATTATTTTATTGCTGTGAAAGAAGAGAAGATCTTAAATATTTTCTTACTACTAGGGAAAAGGTTGCCTTTTGTCTACCAGTTGCCTTTTGTCTACCAGTTCCTGTATTTATTGGTTGTATGACATTTTTTAATTTTTCAGTTTGCATTTAAATTTTAGTTGAAGTAATCAAGCTTAAGTTTTTAGGTAGTTATAATCTAGGTAGATTTATGTCTCTTTTTCCTAAATTAGTAATATTAGTAATATTAGTAATTATTAGTAGTAATTAGTTTTTTATTATGAAAAATGTCAAACATAAGAGAGCTATCTTGCTGAATGTTAACACATTCTGGGTATGTCTCTTTATGTCTCTTCACTCTGGGATTGTTTCTTCATGATTCACATAAGAACTTTTAATTATTGTAGTCTTCATGATTTAGGTCTGTTTCCCAAGAATAATTTGTATACTTAGTCATGGCACGTAATGTTAATATTGACTTGATTCAATTGCATTCTGCTACTGAATACAATCTTAGCAGAGAGATCTTATAAGTAATGGCTCTGAGAACAGGATCCTAATTTGAGAATATCTGTGTTCTCTCTCCATTCCCAACAAAGATTTTCTCTGTGGCCTTAAGTGAGTTACACAACTTTTTTGCTCATGTTATAAAACAAGCAGAATTACCTACCTTATTCTGATTGATGGTTATAAAAGCCATAAAAGATGCAAAGCATAACTAAAATGGTATTATAGAAATGATTGTGATACTTTTCTGGTTTTTCCAAGGAAGCTTCCATTTAGTGTAAGTGTTGTATCCTCAGCAGACATTTCTTGTCTCATATTTACATTTGTATCTGAGAGGAGGAGAACCTTAAATGTCTTCTGTGTGGTAAGCACTGTGTTAGAGTCTCCAGACTCTCTTCTCATTTAGTTCTGAAGCCTCCATTCTAACTTGTGAAATAGGTGAGTTGCTATTTCCATTTTGCAGACAAGGAATCTAAGGATCAGAAGTCTTTAGTAATTTGTTCTAAATTATAAACATAGTAAGCCAGAGCCAGGCTATGAACCCAGATATTTGTAAGTTTTCTAAGCTGAGCTTTTTCATAAGAACTCTTGTGAATGTCACATATGTTGAGGAAAATCCAACAAAAGTTGGTAGCTACTAATGAAGGATTTACACCAACTTCTGACCAAAATCATTTAACACATAGACAGTGTTTTTAACTTCATTAATTTTCCAGTTACGTTATATCTTCTGTCACTGATTCTGTTTTAGAATGTTGGCGAAGGATGAACTGATGACCATACTTCAGAAATGTTTCAACGTTTTAAAGTCTTCTTCTGAAAAGCAGCTTGGCAGCTCAGCAAAGAGGATAGAGGAGCTCCTGGCCCAATTTCAGAGCCTTGATGGTAAGAAGATAATATCTTGCCAGTTTCACTAGCTGTGACAGTCTCATAACTGAAATGACATGGAAAACCCACGTTCTGATGTATTGAGAGATGAAGGGATGGATAAAGTACTTCCTGATCAGTCAGTGTACCAAGCCTCAGAACAGCACACTTTAACAGTCACAAACAGGCCAAATGGTTCTTTTCCAGCTTTGGTTAAACAATAAAAAGCATCAAGTGGGCATTAAAAACAAACAAACAAACACATTCTTTCTCTAGGTAACAGTGTGGAGGACTTACCTTTAAAAAGCAGGGTTGGAAAAAATTAAAAAGGGGGGTGAGGGGAACAAAAAAACACATCAAGAGTGACGAGAGTAGCAGGGGCATCACAATTAAGGACTCCTTTTAGATTTTTTTCTTAAGCATTTCATCAAATTCTTTATAGATTTCAAAAACACTGCACAAGTCATTTGTAAGCCTGAAAAACAATAGCCCTGAACTGCTTTCACAGCCCTGAGGCTCACTGGTATGCTGATTACTAAAATATGCATGAGTCTCACTTTAATCGGATTTACAAGAGCCTGAATCTTCTTCAGTGTAAATGAATCGAGTCAGCCTGGCATTTTTCTGTGTTGAAGGGTTGCCAGTTCCCTTTATTTTCATGACCCCTGCATTTTTAGCACCAAAGTGTGATATTCCTTTGGTAAAACAAGGAAACAAAGTAAGCGTGCACTTTTTACTTTCCCCTGTTCAGGAAAAAATATAGTGGAGTTTGGGGAAAAGAGGCAGCTTGGTATACAATGCACACATGTCTGTGCTTATTGGACATGGCATAGTGAAAATGTTTTACCTGGAATGCCCATATCAATCTTTGTTATGTTTGACGAGAGTTCTTTTGCCTGTGAAAGCCTTTGGATTTAGGAAACCACTTTTTGCTGAAGTCCCTTCTCTCTCTTGCTGTGGTGTTAGGTACCTGATGGGTGCTCAGGTAATGGAAGGTGGAAGAGAAAGTTTGAAGTGGCATGAATAGGCAGAATGAGGAAGTACTCCAAGGACCAAGGGCATTGGTCCCCTCCAAGTTGTATGTAGGCATTTCTCTTTTGTACTACAGCGGGGGCTACTCATTTTTAAAAGGCTGTAAATTGGCAATCATACAGATCATTGGTCAGCTACATACATAATCTAAAGCCCAGGAAGAGAAGATAACTTGCTCACGATCCCACAGCTAGCTAACACTCAGACCAGAGCCCGCCCACCTCTCTCAGTCACCAGTTCGCTGTTTTTTCCCCCCCAGATTCACAATTCAAATCCCCTCTAATTGTGGTGACCAGGACATTGAAGGTCCAACTTTAGGGACATAAATAGGGTAAGAGACTTAGGAGAATTTAGGATAAATTAGGTAGATTTCAATCTTATGTAAAATTAGACTCAGATTTTTGTAAAATGAGACTGCAGATATTACAATTTTAATTAGAGTTCATGTAACATAAGCTAGTGAACAAATTCTGTATGTCCTAATACTTAATGAAGGAATGTTATAACCTAATGGGAAGGCTGGAGATTAAGATGATTGACAGTGTATAGAATAAAGACTTTACAAGTAGAAGCAAAACCAGTGTTTTGAAGAAATGCTTGTAATTCTCCATTTCCAAAGGTGACACAGTGTTAATAATAAAGTAAAATTAAAACCTCCTACACTGGACAAATAGAAATATTTGACTGTATGCTATCTCTGGTTCCTTAACACTTAATTACATATTATTAGAGTCTGGTTTTAAAATTACATTTGGAGGGTTAAGCAGGTCAGATTTATTTTTAAGGCTCTGGTACGTATTAATGAAATGGGATAAAGAACTTAACTAGATATTTTAACAAATTATATCTTTCTTGAACCGAGAATTATCCATAGTTAAAAAGAAATCTGGTATGTGAGAACAGTGTGATTCTCCAGCTGCCGTCCTGTGAGAGTGAAGTTTCCGGAACCTGCCTGCATGAGCAGCGGTTGTTCGAGAGCCTCGTCCTCTGGGGAAGCACACTGTTTGCCAGATGTGGTTTACTGTTGCCTTTACTGAAGAACAAAGATGCACTTTGTGTTTTAGATTTTAAACATTTTGTTCCTTCTTTAATAATTTTTCAAAAACAGTGCATTGGGACATAAGGCCAAACTTGCCAGGGTGTAGGTTTATGTTACTTATTAACTTGGCATAATCAAAGGAACACAATTTGAATTTGTTTATTTTTTAGAAGCTATGTATAACAGCACAAAGGTTTAGTGCTTTTTGCTGTTGGTTTTGGGGAGGAGGGTGTTTGTATTTTGTTTTCTCTGTGGTCACATTTTTCAAATCCAGTAGCTGGTTTTTTCAAGACCCTTTGCAGCATAACTTATGTATTTTTTATTAACCTTCAGCTTCAAGAACAAATCGTTTATCTGATGGGCCCTTCATCCCCTCCCTACCTCATTAAAAAAAAGATGAGACTTTATTTCTTTTGGAGCAGAAATGGTGTTAGGGTGGTTGCTGACACGCTGTGAAAGAATTCACAAAGTGCAGAGTGAAGGTTTTTATATTTACTTTTCCAAGGGAGGGAAGGGGCTGGGTGTGGAGATATGCCTGCACCGGCACCGGCAGAGGGGCAGGGGCTGTGAGTTTTTATCCGGTAATGGGGTGGTTGTAGAGCAGGATGTTTCAGTTGGGCTGCAACTTGTTTTGCTGTTACACCTTTGGGTGCAGGGTCAGGTACTATGGTTGTTGTGGTCTGGTATGTGTTCTGTGGGCTTTGGAGCCTCTACACCTTCAGGACGCTTACAGTAATTTTCTAGTCCTGAGGATAAAGGCTCATAAAACTATTAGGGTCAGCTGTGTTTTGTGGGGTCCAGCCAGCTCTGAGAAAGCCTCGCCTGAGAGAGTGGCTTTTGTCCTCTTAGTTGGTTCTCTTGACTTGATTGAATTAAACCTAGTTGCTGTGTATTGGTTTTGTATTTAAAGCAGAAGCCAAAGAGGAAGAAGATACTTCTGGGTCACAGTCAAAGGGGCTTCAGAAGACAGACCTTTACCATCTTCAAAAGGTCAGGTCACACTTTCTTTCCTTCCAACTACATCCTGTAACACTCCCCTTTTTTGGTGTATACTCTGGATTAACTCTGCCTGGATGTTTTTATTTTCCTTTTAAAACCACAACCAGGAACAAAGCAAACCTTGTAACTCACTTATAAATGAAACATCCTGTTTATCCCACTGCCATCCTCATGTCCACGGACAATCCTCAATTTGCTAGTGAAGGTAGGTGGGAAGCTGTTCCTGCAGCCTCAGAGAGAGAAGGAAAACTAACTAGCAGTAAGGTAAATGGGAACATAGTTGCACAAAAGAATCAGATTATTTCTCAGATGTGTTCATTTGCTTTTATGTTGAGCCTACCTCATTTGTTTTAGATGCTTTTGATTTTTTAAATGCATATTCAGTGTAGAGAAGAAATCGAGCCACAGTATATCCAGTATAATCTTTTTCAGACAGTTCTAACTTTATAATCTTGGTTGTCGAAGTGTAGAACCTTCTTTGTATAGCACGATGCCAAGCGATGATAAATGTAGAGTAGAAAAGTAAAACACGTGCACCCTGTTCTGTTAGCATGGCAGAAGGGCGAGGTTTTTCTTCGTTCTTCCCCTTCTGGCAAGGCCTTTACTTAAGTGAAGTAGTGAGCTGTGGATAGTGAGCACTCTGCCGTCTAACTTAGTAATGAAGAGAACTAACTGCCCTTTTCCTCTTTCCCTGAAAATTCACTTGATATTTGAAACAAAACACCTAGGAAAAGAGATTCTTTCCAGACCTTGAAAATAAGAAACAACTCATTTTTTGATCTTCTCATAACTTTCTTGCACATTGTCTTGTGGAACGGGCATCCATCCATCACCCGTCTCTGCCTGACCACAGAGTTCCCCTCGGAGGGATTTTCTCTCTCAATATCACCAGAAAAGTTATGTTCTTTCCATTCACAGTCCTTATTGGAGATGAAGGAGTTAAGAAGAACAGGTAAGAAGCAGACCAAGTTTGAACTACTGAGAGAAAAAGTTGTGAACTTCATTGATGGTCTGGTGAGGTGAGTCTGTCGCTCTTAAGAGCTAAAAGGCTATTTTCCCAAATAACATTGCTTTGATAGCTGTCCATAGCCATTCCAGGACCCTTTTCCCTGGATTAGACTTTATACTTTTTGTGTTCCTCCTTCCATCTAAGAATTGTCTTTCCATTCTTATGAAGGTGTAATCAAAATGATTTAGTGCATTCTTTTACTACCAGTTAAAGAATACAGATGTAAATGTGATCTCGCTCATTAGGTTCCAGCAGAGAGGGGTAGTGTTGGACAGTGTTTCTCCCCTTTCCAATAACAAACTGTTTGCATGGCACTTCTTCCATTATCTTTGCTAGCAGTATGCTGCACCTGGGCTAAGCCAGAAAATAGCCGCAATGTCCTGTTTCATCCTGAGTAAAGAACATAGTGCTAAAGAATAGCAGGGCAACTAATTACCAGCACTAAATTCATGTTAAAAAATGTCCTCATAGTAGATTTAGAAGTCTGCCAGTCCTGCCTATATATTAAGGTGATTCTTTTTTTCTGGAAACTCAGATCACTGATATAGGAAAACATGAGAAGTATGGAAAAGAAAATGATT
Organism: Sturnira hondurensis; assembly: GCF_014824575.4. Lineage (NCBI taxonomy): Eukaryota > Metazoa > Chordata > Mammalia > Chiroptera > Phyllostomidae > Sturnira > Sturnira hondurensis. The sequence goes on along the minus strand of NW_028098001.1, from coordinate 7,161,292 downwards.
TAATAGAAAAAATAGGAAAAATTGTTAATTTATCATTGCTTATTTTTTTAATGACAGTTCAAACTCAGCAGGAGGCTAGGCACTGAATAGAATCACATACTGAAAAAATAGCTCAGTTACAAGACAGAGAGTGGTTTTCTGATAAATTACTTGACTTTCTTTGAAATGAGAAGCTCCATTTTCCAGGACAGTGTAGGGGCAGAGTCATTGTTCCTAGTCATTGGGTAGAAATTACTAATGTCAAGGAAGAGGTCCACATGATCAACCAAGTAGGACATAGGAAGGAGAAGTGTGTCATGTGGAGGTGATGCAATGCAATGTTGAACTGGCCTACTAGCCAGAAAGGACCTTATAGGACTCAGAGTTCATCTTGCCCTCATGGCTTTCCTGTTGTAGCTCCAAGTTCCTGGCTCTTCCCTTTTACCGGGTTGTGACCATTGTAGTTGCTAAAAATAATTTTGCAATGCTATGTAGCCTAATTTCTAGGTCAAATCTCAGGTTCCTTTTTGAGTTCTTTCTCACCAGTCCTAAATTGTAGGCACTGAAACCAAACAAACATTGCCCTTTTGTGATCTTTCACCTAATATGTCTGATTATTTACCTTCTGAGTAGTTACTGAAATAAAGCGGAGCATGACTGAAATACTGTTAAATCACAAAAATTTCCATATTAAGATTGACTTTCTTTACCAAGATTGACTGTTGCAGGGAGGAAGAGATTAGGATTTGTAGCAAATTAGAGTAAAAGGGACCCGAGGAATCACGTGGCATCTAAAGCGTGGAAAGAAGGCTATGACTGGAAAGTCACAGCCCCAGTATGCAGACATCCTCAGAAGGCCCTCTCTATTTCCCCATACTGTCCCCAAGGAGCACTCGCATAACAGATGTTTGAGCTGAGCTTGGAGTTCTAGAGAAATGTGGAGGAGGAAGATCCAGAGCTGTTCAAACAAGCAGTATATGCAAACAGACCATGAAACTCTGCTGAGTTGGAGATGAAAAGGATGGGGAGAAGCCAAAGAGATGCATGAAAGGAAGTGGAGAAGGAAAGAAGAGACCCATCTCAAAAAGCCAAATGGGGAGGGAGTAGCAGAAAAACACTGAGGAACAGTGGAGAGGGCCATGTGGGCAGCTGGTAAAACTATCAAACAAATACACAGGGGGAGAAAGAGAAGAAAATTGGACCTTCCTGAAACCACCAAAAGTAAAAATGGAGCAGTGTTGAGTGACCCCCTGGGGTCACAGCCACAGACCCTTCCCCCTCTGTCTCCCCTCCTACTTTGAAGGACTTATTCTTTCCTCCCATTACCACCCCAGCATAGGCTATTTGCTTTTTAGTCCATTTTTGTTTTCAGTGCGAGTTAGTATCAATCACAGTCATTCTTTTGTACTTTGAAATGAGAGGCTCAGTTTAAAAAGAAATGTTCTCCCACCCTGTACTGCCAGGCAAACCAAGGTTGGAAGGTGCCACTGTTGGTACTGCCTTGTTTCCACAGCCCATAATGTACTTCACTGAATTGTGCGTTAGAAATGTCCTGTAGTTTGTGGAAATCACCCAGTTAAACATGTTGCTTTTAAAAAAAAAAAAAAAAAAAGGTAAACATAAGCAAGACTCTGGAAGGCAGGGTTTCTTTCCAGTATACCATGAGCAGCTCTTGCTGAAACAGCAGAGACTAAGTTCCCACTTTCTAAGTTACCAGCTTCAGTTTTGTAGCCCTTGTTGACATTTAATGGTTCTGCCACTTCTTAGAAGTACCTCTCTGATCTGAGTCCAAAATGAGCAGCATCTGCAGTATTCTAGTGGCAGACCTTACTGCTTATTCTCACAGCAAATAAGTTGCAGAAATATATTTCTGAGCTATTCTCCAGGTTTGTAGTTTGGATAAAATATCTAATGTATGATACTTTGTTACTGTTCATCTAATTTGGCCCAGTAGAAACAAAATACAGGCAAATATATTGCCTCTGATGGTTATCTTTTGAGGATATTAAAAAAAACAAACAAAAAAACACCTATCTGTTCCCTTGGGAATTACCTGAATTTCTAAACATCGAAAACAAATGTTAAAAAGGGAGAGGAGTATAAATGTGAGACAATAATTTTTTCTGAAATTGACTATTGCTTGCCTTGTTAACCTTCCAGTCTTTATCACACAGCAGGGATTTCAATAGGGTCTTTAATGATTGGGGAGAAACAGCCTGAGGTTCATACAGGAAGAATTTACAGTCAGAAATTATAAATGGGTAGCCTGCCCTCCAGGGAAGCATGGCATCACAGAAACCATTCCTTTTTTTTTTTTTTTAATTTTAAATATATTTTATTTTATGAAAAAAACTAAACAGACTTTTTGGCCAACCCAATGTATCACTTTTTTATTCTTTATGCATTAATCTCTCAATGAACACAGGTTGTTTCCATATCCTAGCTCTTTTAAATATTTAAATAGTTATTCAATATCATAGAGGTACAAATATATTTTCAAATTGTTTTTTTGTCCAATAAATACCCAGAAATGGAATTGCTGATTTGCATTTTAGTTTTACTTTTAAATTTTTGAGAAAAGTTTATACTTATTTTTCCATATTGGCTGCACCAATTTACATTCCTACGAACAGCGTATAAGGGTTCCCTTTCCTCCACATTCTTGCCAGCATTTGTTATTCGTTGTCTTTTTAATAACAGTAATTTTGACAGGTTTGAGGAGATAGCTTATTGCGGTTTTGGTTTGCAGTTCTCTCATGATTAGCTAAGCATCTTCCAATGTGCCTGTTGGCCACTTATAAGTCTTTCTCAGAAAAGAAAATGTGCATTTAAGTTCTCTGCCCATTTTTAAAATCAAATTGTTTGATTAAATTGTGTAAGTTCTTTACAGCTTTTGGGTATTAATCCTTTATTGTATATATCATTTGCATATATGTTGTCCCATTAAGCCGGTTGCCTTTTCATTTTGATAGTGTCCTTTGCTGTGCAAAAGACTAAAGGCTTTTTAGTTTGTTTACTTTTCCTTTTGTTGCCCTTGCCTGAGGAAACATATATATAATTATATATTATATATTATATATATTTTGCCAAGACCTATGTCCAAGAATTTCGTACCTATGTCTTCTGCTGGGAGTTTATGATTTCAGGTCTTACACATATGTCTTTAATCTAGTTTGAGTTTATTTTTGTGTATAAGTGATGCAGAGAAACCATTCCTGAAGTTACAGCTACATTTTTATCTTGAGTAAGATGGTAGCAGTACTTGAGATATGGAATTCTGGTTCTTAGGGCCAAGATGAAAATCATACTCTTTGTAAATGGGCTTCATGCTGATCAACTCTGCAGAAGTCTACAGAAGTGGACTGAGCAGGGGGCCAGGAGCAATGTGCATTGTTAATACCTTCTTCACTTTCTCTTCCTCTGTTGACCACAGGGGTGGAGCAAGTTTAGTGGGATTTTGTAGACAATGGTATCTTCTCCAGGAAAGAGTAGGCCAGGAGAGGGTAATTTACCTGGTGACTGGGCTAGGGTAAATGCTTCACTCTGGTTGCACTAGTGGAAAAAGGACATGACACAAATCTGTCACGTGGCCAAAATATTTTAAGGCTAGGAATGGACTAAGCCTCAGGAAGCTTTATGAAGGCATGTTAACTGAGTGATTTACTACTGTCTTTGGGTAGTGTACACCAGTTTGCTACCCTCCAGGCCATCCAAAAGCAATGTCACTGTCATGGTTGAGACCAGCTGGTGGGCTCATTATACAAAGTGCTAATTTTAATGCTTTATTTTTAAAATTCAGATTTCATTACCATTGGTTTGTCATCTATCTCATAATTAAGAATTCTAAGCTAACTTTGTTTCAATAACTGGAATTTTAATGATAAACAAATTGCTTTTCAGCCTTCTGCAGTAAAAAGTAATTCTAACAAAAAACTTTCTAGGTATCAGTTAAATAAATTGAAACAACTTTTGTGATCTAGAATTTCCTAAATTCTTTAATTCCAGGCCTCAGGCCTGTTTAATATTGCCAAAAGTTAAATGTTTACTCTGGTAAGGTGTGTGAATATCTATTTTCTAAACAATGTAAGAATTCATTAATACTTTGAGAAATTCTACTTAAAATTTTTTAGCAGTAGGTCATTTTATGTATGTTTGTTTCTAAAGGTTTTAATCAGAACGAATATAATTTATTGCACTCTAAAGAGTTTTGGAAGTTTCTAAAAATATATGGAAAAGGTACAATTCTGAGTGAACCTGCCCTGGACTTAACATTTGGGTGTTTTCTTTTTGGTTGTTGTTGATTTTCCTCTTTAAGTAAATTGCTTAGTCTTGCACCAAGGATTGACAAAAATGTTACACTGAAATTACACCTGTTTATCTAAAAGCTTATACTTTGGCTGTTTCAGAGAACACCTTCTGCCTCCTGAGACACAGCCTCTGCACGAGGTGGTGTACTTCACTGCTGCCCACACCCTTCATGAGCACCTGAATGCTGCTCCTCGAATTGCCCTCCACACTGCACTGAACAATCCTCATTATTATCTGAAGGTAAGAAACAGATTCATTTCTCTGAGTTTATTTTCAGACTCCAGGTATTATGTATCACAAAAATACTGTGAATTTACAATTCTAGTGACCAGGGAACTACTTGGCAGCTCAGGGTTGTACCTCATTCAGATACTTTTTATCCTTTTGACTTCAGAGGGAGTTTTCTAAGCCAGTGAAAATAACAATCAATAGTCAACTAATCCTGCCAATTTTGGATCATTTGTAATTTTCATGTGATAATGGATTTCAAATAAATTGAAAAGCGCTGGTGATTTTTGTAGGTGTTAGGATCTATAGTGTTGACAAGTCTTTTTTTGAGATTACAGCCTTCATAGTGGTGTGTTACAGTAATTCTGAGAATTCAAGTTAATTTCAAGTGTTGGAAGTGGCAATTTATTGAAAATCCACAAATTCCATAAACTTTTTATGGAAACCGTAGATTCACTGCAGTCTCAGAAATTAGCAGTGTATTAAAATGAAAACAAAACTTATGAATAAATGAAAAATATGCTCGTCTTCTATTCCTGGGAGTATTCTAGTGACTGGGAACTAGGAGATTATGACCAAGACCTAAACCTGAACACACAGCTAACTGTTGGAGAGTAAATGCAACTCACTACGTAAAGGAAACTAGAGTCCATTTTATTACTGGCTTACTAATTTTAGGTGCGGAGGCTTATTACTGTCTGGTCTTGCTCTCCTAGTCATTTCTAAAAGGTAGTCATCTTAGTTTACTGTTATTTTTAGAATGAAGCACTGAAAAGTGAAGAAGGCTGCATTCCAAATGTTGCCCCAGACATCTGTATAGCATATAAACTACACCTTGAGTGCAGCAGGCTAATCAACCTGGTGGACTGGTCAGAGGTAGGTGGGGGAAAAGCGCAAGCGGTGTATTTGTATACCATACATGACAACCCTCCTGGGAGTCTTTATACTTTTGGTACTTTGAAACTGATGTTTTTTAATGTCTTGTCTTATTTGGAAAGTATAAATTGCCTCATACTTCAAAAATTCCTCCAGAGTAACAGCTTAACAGCTCAACAGTCCCACTCCCAATCCCCTTGCACTCTGATCTCTCACACACTTCAGCCAAGCCAGTGATGCATTCACACCAGGTCAGAATATGGGATTCGAATCCCAGTTAACAGTTAACCAAAAGCTGAGCAAAACGGGTAAGTTTTGTTACTCTGCGAAATAAGTATATTAACTAGCATTTTCCTTATTGTCTAAAAGGAAAAAAAGAAAAAAATCATATTCAAATAACCACAGTAGCACTCAGGAAATACAAGGAATACTTGGCAAGAGCATGAGACATTGCCATTCTTATTTTAAATTAACTAAAATAAGGCTTTCACCTTCCCTTCTCAAAATACGCATATTATGACATTAATTCTGTTGAAGGCTCTATTTTACAGATCTCTTGTCACCATTTAAAACTGTTCACGTTTGGTTTCTTCCAAGAAAAATGGGCATTTTTCTGGGGTAATGGAGGTTGGGGAATACAGGATACATACATGATATCCTTTGCTTTTCAGTTTCAACTTTTCCCTCTGTACCTTCTTCTCTGAAACATAAGATTATTCAGGAACTGCTCTATTATCTTCTAATGTGTACTTGATTTCAAGTCATCATGAGTATGGTTTTGAGAACCTGAAGTTTGTTGTAATTTTTTAAAATGTGCCAGTTAGCAGCAGCAGTGCTTGATCTGGCTTCGTACTGAGCCACCAAGTGCAACTGAAGATGTTTGGCAACAGTGGGGATTTTTATTTTCTTCTGTCTTGTCTCTCAAAAGGCTTTTGCAACAGTTGTGACAGCTGCTGAAAAAACAGATGCCAGTTCTGTAACCTCAGAAGAAAGGAACGACATTATCCAGTATCCTCTTAAAACCATTTCTGCAATGTCCAAGTCTATGTATAGAATGTTTCTAGTTTTCCCAGATCTACATTACTGAATGTAAAGACATGGTGCAACCAATCTTGTAATTAACCATACCATCCCAGAATGACTCATTTCTAAATATTTAATCTAAATTTAATAAAAAGTGAGACCAAATCTAAAATATTTGGCTCAAAACATATCAAGGTTATATCCCAAAATTCACCAAAAATATCTAAAACTGTCATTATTCAATTCTCTATTTTTATAAGGTTATTAATGTACTTTTAAAAGTGGAGGGGGCACAGTTTTCATAATTATGGGGAAAACTAGAATTAGCATCAAGCACTTTTCCATTCATGTCTTACTGATGTGATTCTAATTACATTTCATGTTTTCCCATAGGAGTTATAGTTTGAGGAGTACATATTTGAACTACATTTCAGTTTACCAACTAACGTTTTAACATTGAGATTTTAACCTTTCTGTCAAACTACAGCATGACCAGTTTCCTTAACTATATACCCTTCAGTGCTCGGTTTATTAGAGCTGTTTCTGAACTAGAACTTCTAGGATTTGTAAAACCTACCAAACGGAAGACTGACCATGTGGCAAGGCTAACGTGGGGAGGCTGCTAGAAAGCAAGTGAATGGAGCCAGAAGGATCACATTTAGCTTAAGAGAAAATGGACCCCTGTCATAATTATATACACCTACATGAAGACAGATGATGTAATTCCCATGTAATGTTTAACAAGAAAGTAGACTACTAATCCCAAACAAGAACATACCAAAACACCTTTGAAGTACTTTAGAATCTGGTAACATTATAGTGTAACTAAACCTCTGACATTATCACTGTAATTTTCACATCATTAATAAATTATTCTTGAATAGTATATGAATGTAATAAATTCCCTTACCCAGGAGTATAAATCGGTTGCAGTTAATTTAACAGTAGTCATTCTTGCTTCAAGACGTTTTGGGGACAAATGGGGAAATCTGAATATGGAATGGATGTTAAATTAGGGAAGTACTAAGTGGGATAAAGATATCAGAATAACTACCTTATTCTTAGGAGCTGCAGCATGTATGTTTTTGAAACACACACACACACACAGTATACACAGCAAATATGGTACCAGTAACTCTTTAAGTGTATTAAAATGTTCTTTTAGCTTACCTATGTTTGGATATTTTCCTAATAAAAATGGAAAAAATAAAGTTCTTGAGTTTTGCTCTAAAGGTTGTAGAGCAGAAACAGGGTAATAGAGCTAGAGAGGGATTACAGGATCAAGATTTTTAATGGCCTGTTTACTATGCTTATGGGAATGCTCTAGGGAAACAAAATAGATGCAGGAGAGGATGCTGGGAACTATCTTTGGGACAAGAATTTGGATCAAATTTTTATCTAAGGCAAACATAGGAACAAAATTGTTGGAACCACATCTGAGTTAAACGCACAAATAATTAGGTGATTAATTAACACCAATTACTGTAAAATTTTGAATGGAGTAGATAACCCACATAAGACAATCACTTCCAACCCTAACAGCTTGAGATCACCTAGGGAGCATATTAAATTCCAACAGTCCTCCCCTTCCCCAAACATAAAGCAGTATTGGGGTAGGGTCTGTCTTTCCTACAAGTTTGCCAGTTAATATTGCTGATTCAATAAATGTCTCATTTGGAAACTATTTTCTTAAGCAGCGTTAAGTTATTACCATAAACCAAATTAGCTTTCATATTTTGAACCTCCAGTACATTTTTCTCAGATTGCCTATGCTTTTCCTCAAAAATACAAAGAATTGTATCTGGCAGTGTGCCCTTGTTAATTGGAGATTTACTGAACACATCACAGTAACCTAATTAAGTACATCATCACACCAGCATTGCTTTTTACTGAAATGGTACAACTGTTAGCACACTAAGTTCTATATTTACCTATTAAAAGCAATTCCAAGGATATTTGGGAATTTGGAATCCCTAGGCAACTAACTTATATTGTATAATCTATTTATACAAAGTGGGGCTGGGCCCATCTAATTATAACCAAATATGATAAGTTGCCTTTTTTTCTGCAAATACCTCACATAGTACTTTTAGTAAGTAGTACGTAGCCCCAAAACTAGGGCTTTTTAGTTACATGATAAAGCAGAAATTTGGCTGTGGAAGAAAATTTATTCTTGATCAAAGTTGAATCTAGAAACTATTACAGGCATACCTGGTTTTACTGTACTTCACATGTACTGTTTTCATCAACATTTTGCTGGTGGTGGGCAATACCCACTACCAGTAAAATGAGTACAACTCAAAGTTCAAGGTGATGGTTAGTGTTTTTTAGCAACAAAGTACTTTTAAATTAAGGTATAATTAGGTTTTGGGTTTGCAGGCTGGCACTCAATCCACTGCGCCACATCAGCCAGGGCTAGTGTGAAAATAACTTTATGTACTGGGAAATAAAAAAAAATTGTGTCACTCACTTTACAATGTCTGCTTTATTACAGTGGTTTAGGACCACACCCAAGTCTTCAAGGTATGCCTGTACTTGCAGCTCCATTCAAATTTATTTCCCTTTTAGTTTACCTTGCCCTACAAGTGTAAGTCCAGTTCTATAATTCTATGTGAAAATTTGCACAAGCCTGTTTATAAATGAATTCATCCATTATTTTGCTCTTATGGATAGGGGACTTAAGGGGTAAAAATGTATTCAAATTCACCCTACTCCCAGTCCTTCAGATTTTACCCTACTACTTGCTTTCTCCTAAAAATGCTATCCCCACTGTACCACTGTTTCTCGGCATTTCCTCCCCCTACCCCAACATTTAGGCAAAATCTGGAGGCACATTTTAGTTGGGGGGGTGGGGTGGGGGGGTGCAGGGCACGGGCAGCATGCACTACTGGCATCTAGTGGTAAAGGCCAGAGATACTGCTAAAAATCCTGCAACACACAGGACCACCCCACAACACAGAATGATCTCACTTAACCCTGAATAGTGTGGCTTGGTTGGGTCACAAAGTGAAAGCTCACTGGTTCGATGCCAGGTCCAGGATGCCAGGTCCAGGGCACGTGCCTGGCTTACATACTAGAGCCAACCAACTGATGTTTCTCTCCCTCCCTTCTCCTCAAAATCTTAAAAAAAAAGAAGAAGAAAAAAAAAAGATCTGACCCAAATTGTCAAGTGTTGTTGAGGTTGAAAATCTCTGCATTATGATGTCCATTAAAACCAGGTAGAATTACCCACTTTACTGATGACCACTCTGTATTGTACCAATGTTTTTCAAATACTTAACGAGCATATGAATTATCTGAAGGTCTTATGAAAGCCCTACACCTCTTTTGGCCTTGTTTTAAACAAAGAATTGGTAGAATAAAATGACCAAAGTTGTTTTTTAAAAAAATCCTTTTTCTTCCACAAATCATGTAAATTATAAATATGTATGTCCTGGGACATTTATGATTGGAATATGCTAAGAGAATTCAATAAAGCATTTCCATTCACTTCATTATTAGGAAAGCTGTTTGAAAAGCATGTATTGAGAGTGAGTTAAATATGCTTTCATACATCATCATTAAAAAAACAAAAACACTTGGATCCTACTGGTATCTTTGAAGTAAAAAATTCCACAGCTGTTAAAACTGATGAATTATGTAATTGTACCATGCAGTCAGTTACAAGCAATTTGAAATCAGACTCAGTTTTGGCAAATGGCACTCAAATCTTAGATCTGGTAATGAAAACATTGATTTTTAAATCTCATGAGAAAATTAAATTCCTTGATTCCTTACAAATTCATTGTAAGAAAATGCTTACATTTAAAACACTGGCTTTATTCAAATATTACCCGCCTGTACATTAAAAAACAAGCAGATTAGAAGTAAATGTTTTATTCCAACTAAATTCCAGTACTACAAGGGCAATAAAACAATGATACACTGGGCGGGGAATGCAGCAATAAACATTTGTTAAAAAGACTGATAGAATAAATAAAAACTACCAAAAAGGGGGGGGGGGTAGAGAAAAAATTATATAAACCCATTCTGAAACCCCAAGAAGTCCTGAAATACAGAAATGCCCTCTTCCTTCACTATTTCACAGGAAGCACTGTAGGCTATTTGCTTAATAATATCCTGGAATTACATTCTAAAGTATTAACAACTGGTTACAACTTGGTTGTAGTGCACAATTAAAATCACACTAACTTCATCTGAAGTGTCATTCTACAGTTTTATTTACACAACCAGTGAAGGGCATATTCTTAGAGTACCAGCTTTAATCCTTTTCAAACATATTAATATAAGAAGCCAAATTGTAATGATACATCAAACGAGGCCACTGGTATTAATACAGGTAGCAAAAGTCCACATCCAGGTGGTACTGACATCAGGGAAATTTCCAAAACCAGTTGCTGCCTAAGAGTGGTTGCCACAGACGAAAGCCTGAAATAACCTGTATTCACAGGGGGGGTATCAGCATTGCTGCATGTCATATTTGGGACCTCTCGCAACAATTCAACAAGGAACAAGGCAGCCCACAAATGCAGAAAATGTGATTCATGAAACATCTAAAGGGGGAGAAAAGGAAAATTAGTGCAAAGTCCAATTCAAAACTCCTAAGATTTTTATCCCCAATATTTCCCTAGGTTAGCAATTTTCAGTCTTTCTGATCTCATTGCACACATAAACTACACACTAAAATTCTGCAACACACCAAAAAACATATTTTGCCAATCTGACAAAACAAAAGGAATAATTTTGATTTATTCACACCAGATGGCTACTATTATGTTGGCTGTGGTCATTTTTTTTTTACGACAAAGGGAAAAGAGGTCAGTGCCTGACTAGTCAAGTACTGCATGTTTTTAAAATTCTATGGCACACCACTGTGCCTCTTGTGGCATACAAGTTGAAAAATCACTACCCCAGGTATTTAAATTACTAAATATAAGCCTTAGTAAAATTTGTTGGCTATTTCCTCCAGGCTAGTAAGATAATTATAATAAATATCTTACAAGACTGTTTTAGTTCATCTATGCAATACTTACAACTAGCAGGCTGTTCTCCATATCGTCGCATTATTTGATCATGCGTAAACTTCACAAATGCATCATATTGTTCTATAAACAAAGGTACATGTGATTATATCACTTGCAAAATAATGCCCTCTCTAATAAATTAGAGCCAGATAAACTGAAAAATCCAATGTGTACAGTGAAACAATTCTAAGTTGGCACTTTATCAGACATAATAATCTCAGTAATAATGATAGTATATTACAGTATATAGAAACATTTTAGTCCAAACCACATGACCTCATTTATGGGCTGGGTAAGCCCATTTTTCATACTTAACACATTAAAAAATAAAAGGCTTGAATACACTGGCCAGGTAGCTCAGTTGACTACAGCATTGTCCTGAAAATGCCAAGATTGCAGGTTTGATCTCTAATCAGGGCACATACAATGGTTTACCAATGAATGCACAGATTAAGTTAAGTGGTAGATTGATGTTTCTCTCACTCTCACACACATCAATACATTTAAAAAATGTTTTTAAATAATAAAAATACATCTTTGTAATCTGAAAGTTTATAAGTGGTTTATAAATGCCAAATTTACTGCAATGAGAGGAAATAAGATGGCAAAAGTTTAAAAAAAGACAAAGGATATATTTTTTAAAAATCCACCTGTAACCTAATCAGGTATCACAGAAAAAGATGTTATATAATTAAGCAAACTCCCTTGCACCTTGATTTACTTCCTTAAGAATCAAAAAGCTTTTAATATTGATCTTCAGTAAAATCTGTGGCATAAAAAGCCCTGGCTGGTGTAGCTCAGTGGATTGAGCTCAGGCCTGCGAACCACACGATCGTGGTTCGATTCCCAGTCAGGGCACATGCCTGGGTTGCAGGCCAGTTCCCAAAATGGGACTCACGAGAGGCAACCATACATTGATATTTCTCTCCTTCTTTCCTTCCTCTCTAAAGATAAATAAATAAAATTAAAAAAAAAAATCTGTGGCATAAAAAACTGGGTGGAGAATTCTAATTAAGTTATCACATATAACAAATTTTATTCACTGCACTTAACACTATCAAATTTTACAAAAAAAATTTTAAATAAGACTGTAGCAGCTTGATACTTTAAAATGATATACATGGTGCCAGGTAGATTATTTCAAGTTTCTATACAAAGTTGATGACAAAGTTATCATGAAAGCTATAAAGTGCAAAAATGCAATCAAGTTTACATCAAAAGAAAAATCTAGTTCACTAATACTGCTGCTGATCTACAGGACTAAAACTACCATTTCTTGAGGTCACTAAGGAGGACCATGAGCTACAAAAAAATTCCTTTGAAAATATTGTACCACTGTACATAACGGGTAAATAACTGACATGAAGTGTATGTGGGAAATAATGCATTTTTTAGTGACTTCTGGGAAACTAAATAGAACTCCTACCTGCAAGTTTTGTGTTCAGTATTTCTTCATACTCTTCTCGAACTTTCTCTTCACGTTCTTTCAACAAGCGTTCACAGATCATCCCAACCTGCCGTAGAGTGAATAAGGGCTGTTCTTTCTTTAACGGTGAGGATGTTGCAGATGAACTCCCTATGTATAACATGAACAACAACAGAAAACATCTGATTTAGAGCCATCACAGAAAGTGTCCTCTAACTGAAGAATTGACATTTGAATCTTTTGGTGTGACTGGAAGCACACAGTAAGATGCATGCAATGAAATATCAGAGAAAAAGTCTGAAGATGAGTGGAGAAAACTACAAAATACAGACAAAACTTAATGAAGTTTTTGTTTTTTTAATTAGTGATATTATTAGCTAGATTACTTTGTAAAAGTACTGAGGATATATTCCTAATATTAAATTTAATGGTTCAGAGTCCTTAAAGTTTATTCATCTAAAAGCCACTTGTGGTGTAATCAGATAATGATACTTAATACAAAAGATTCTTAGGAATGCATTTTCCTTAAAGTACTAGTTAAGAGATTTGATTTTCCAAAATCATCCTCATTTCTTGAACAGAACATGTGATATTAATGTTTTTGAGAACTCAGGATTTACAGTCACCCCTTGTAACACTGCTGCAAGAACTTTATGCACATACAGATACACCAATTTGCTACCAATAATTTGTCCTGTTCTGTGTATCTGTCCTGGTATAGCCTCCACTTTCTCTTTTCACTTGTTCCTTATAACCTGCATGGTTGGGACCAGTTAACTAACTTCGTTTCTTAGTGATGTGTCTATAGTAAGAATAAAAAATATCCCAAAGCTTTATTTATACCACCTAAAAGTATACCATAACTACCCTAAGGCTATCTTTATTTAATTTCAAATTCCCAGCTCTGTTAGCTGAATCTGCCAGTCAATCTACAAAATAAACTGACTACTGAATAATGATGATCATTTCCTGTGGATATAGTCTAGTCTCTACCCTCTACCCCCACCACCTCCTCGTACCACATTTTACCCACTTATATCTGGCTTTCCAAATTGGCAGGAGCACTGCAGAATTTAGTTTTCAACAAGTTCATGTTTCCTAATATAATCTGATTTCACTGGTTTTTTTTTAAAGAGCCTTTTACTATTTGTTTTTTTACTCTGCTGCATTTTCCTATCCCTGCTGGAAAGGAAGAGAAAACAGGCAGGCAACTACTGTCAGAAGAAAAACTATTTGCTGGGAACTTTACTAAAGGTAGGAGCCACTTTTGATGGCTTTTCCAGTTACAAACTTTACTTGCCCTTCACTTCAAATAGTCCTCATTTTCCCTTTTAAAAAAGTGTTATTTGCAAACTACTCCCTCAAGCAAAAAGGTAGGTAAAGAACAACAGTGGGTCAAAATAATCCACCTTTAAGAATCTATCTAACAGGACAACTGAATAAGGGTACATGTACAAAAACAATTTTGTGGTATTGTAACAGCAGAAATTCAGAGTCTAATTCATTAATGGTTAAATAATTATTGGAAATCCATAAAATGGCATAGTACTCAGCTATGAGAAGTGCATGGTAATGGAGGCTGCAAATCACAGCACTCATGGGAAGTCCACTTGGGGGGTATTACATACAGGTGGTTGTCTTTGGGTAATGGGAATCCTGTGGCAATTATTTTGCATCATATTTTTAAGAGATCATGCATGTCTTGTATAAATATTTTTTAAAAATCAAAGGGAGAAATACAAGCCTAAGTGATTAAAGGTTACTTTTTCCCATACTAAGTAACATTTCTTTTCACTGAAGTTTATTATTACCTGGTGAAGCTGGTCCACTGAGGAGAAATGCATGTGGCTGTGCATCAGAAGTACAACATGGGTCTGTCTGCTGGAAACTAGTTTCTAAATGTCTTCTCTTCTGCATGCGTTTATACTCTTGTTTTATGTTGTACAGAATTTGCTCTAAAAAATTAAAATATGGCAGGATAAACTTTCAAGTTACAAAAAGGTTGTTTATAGAAATTAGCTTATGTTAAAAGTGGTTCTGTCATGTCATTTCACTTAATGGCACAGAACCTGTCAATGTTGTGAAGTGAAAACTTACTGTACATTTCAAGGAGTTAATTCCAACCCAAAGCAAAATTACACAAAAATTAAAAGGCAGACATGACAACAGGTCAGCAAAATAACAGAACACATGGGAACTAAAAAAACTATCAACCATTAAATGGTCACAGCCATTAATATTAAGCTCAACAAAAACTATGAGTATTAAAGCATTAACGGCAAACTTTTGTTCTGAACCTTGGGGGTAAAAACCCATGGAGAGTACCTCCCTGGTACATTACTAGGTACCTGTACCACACACTCACTAAGAGTGCCATTATCTTCAACCCCCAACCACGGAAATGGGTCAAATTATATCAAGCATATCTTTAGGCCAGTATGACTCATTTTAGAACAATTTCTAATTCAAGACCGTTACCATTTAGTCTCTCTAGAAAATCCCTGAAGTTTCTATGACCCTCCAAACAGACTTTCTCACAACCACCACAGCTTCTAAATTAACAGGCTATCCATCTGAAATAACATCAACAGGTCCTTGAATAACATCATTTCATTTGATGTGCGTTTCTTTTTATAACATAGATAAGATGTCTAGAAACTTAAGTCCTGTTTATATCAATTAGCCTATGGTAAAACTGGTTTAGTTATACATCAATGATGTTAATTGAGTGAGGATCTACATACACCCTAAACCAAAAAGGTAATAATCCCAATGAAAACAAAATTAAACAAGAATTAAAAGTTATTGTAGTAATACAATATAACAGGCAATATGACTCATAAATTTAACAGGCTATAACTTTAACAATTCTACAATGATGCACTGATTTAAACATGAACTAAAAACTCAATTGAAGACTAAATATTTTTGTAAAAAGAAAACAATCCTTTTAAAAAATATTTTATACTGGTGGTTTTCTTAGGCATATATTTCATTCCTTTTCTTACCTTATACTGCTTCCCTGGTAAGAACTTTTAGGGCTTTTGAGAAATAAATTGAGGGTTCATCAATCAGTCCCATGAACATTTCAGATTAAACTATTTCATTATTTTAATTGAAAATGGGGGAAGAAAAACTTAAAACATATACTCAGTGAAGATTCCATTTATGCAAAAGAAATTTTTATTATCACCTGAGACCATGCTTTTAGAGAGAGGTGGAGAGAGAGAAGGAACGTGGATCAGTTGTCTCTTGTACATGCCCTGACCAGAGACCAAACCCATGTGTCCTGACATGTGTCCTGCAACCTAGACATGTGTCCTGACCCAGAACCAAACCCATGACTTTTCAGTTTAAAGAACAATGCTCCAGCTGAGCCACACTGGTCTGAACTGTTCATATAAATTTTGTGTGTAAATAAACCTGTTTTTATATGCACACACATACACACACATATGATTGTGCAGTGTAAGTACAAAATCACATTTTGGAATGATTAACCTTAAAGGTGAGGGATGCTTGAGCTATATACTTAACACTCTTCATTCAGATTAACATTTGCTTATATCAAAGTTTTCATCTTTTTCCATTTAATCGAAATAGTTTGTAATTTCAAAACAAAGTTTCCACTGTAAAATAAAATGGCTATTTGAACAATTACGCACTTTTATACAAGTGGATTTCCTAAGCTTCACAGAGGTATCCAATAAAAACTGGGCAACGTTCTATACCAATCAGGAAAAGTTCATAGTTATTAAGAAATAAGGATATTTCAATAGCAGTATCTAAAAGGTTTCAATGTTATGGTTTGCTCTCATTCATTTATCACTTCCTGCTGAAAGCTACCATCATCCTGATCAAAAGTGCCATTCAAAGTATCCTAACGTTTATGCACAACCTGAGATTTCAAATGTACTACAGCACAGAGTAACTTCACCTTTAAAATCTTTTGTATAACTTATTCTTTGATCACCACACAGCTGTTCTCAAATTACTTTAGTCTTTTTTTCACTTCACAAAAATCTATCAAAGCACAACTACGAAGTACCAAAATAGTTGTAACAAACCATTCATTTGACAGCCTCAAAAAGATCTACAGTAGGATTAAGATATGGTCAAACTTGCTAAGGAATTTTAAGGTGTAATTTACAAATGAATGCACCAACTTAAATGTATAATTTGATAAGTTCTGACAAGTGCATACAGTCTTGGAACCACTACAATCACAAGAACTTCATATCATTCCCAATGCTTCTATTCACCACCTTGATCCCTCCCTTCCACTACTAACCTACTGTCACTAATACAGTTTTTAAATGACTTCTCTAAAATGTCATAAATGGAATAATAAGATTTTTGTGTCTGACTTCTTTCATTCAGCAATGATACTGTATGAATCAGTGATTCCTTTTTTATTAATAAGCAGTATTACAGTGAGTGTGTGTGTATGTGTGTACCATAACTTATCCATTCTCCTTTTAATGGGCATTTGAATTGTTTCCAATTTGGGGCTATTATCAACAAGGCTATCGAGAATATTCAGGTACAAGCCTATAGGTGGGCAAATACCTAAGAGTGGGACTGGATGGCCTAAATTATATGGTAAGTGCATGGCTTTACTTTATGAGAAACTGACAAACCATTTTCCAGAGTACTTACACTATTTGCATTCCCACCAACAATGAAAGTTCCAGCTGTTCCACATCTTTGTCAACACTTGATAATGCCAGGTAAAGAGTTGAATAATTCTGAATGCCATTGCCTGCACTGCTTTCTACATCTAACAGGATGCAACTATGCCATCTAAGCCTCACTGTGCCCTCAAATGTTCTAATGCTGGTAACATATGATTAACACTATTATGCAGTGAATGGTCCAATTTCACTTTTCTGGGATTTCAGCAACACAAGTAGCAAAGTAGCCAACAGCTAACTGCAACCTCAAGCTCAACTTAGTTCAAAAGCGTAAGCAGTTTTGAAACTGATTAACTCAAGAAATTTCCCCAGATTCAATTCACACTGTAAGCTCAACCTAGATTATTTGCCTGAGTTAAGCCGCTTCCATACCAGCTGGATAAAGGCTTTCCATACACCAATAAAGTACCCATGTCCACTTAGTCATAAACTACTTAAATCTAGCCATCTCTTATCAAACTAGGAAGTAACATTTTATTCTAAGTACATGTAATATCTGACACTGTGCTGGCAACACAATTTGCAGTCCATTAAAGGCAATGTTTCCCTTACATATCAGTTGCACATACGAGTTTTAATCAAGCAGTTTTTATACCTGAACATAAAGCATAGACTGGATTTGCAGCAAATCATTTAGAGCAAAATATGTAGTTACTTTCATGTTGATCTACACAACAACTGGTTGTACAACCCCATTTCAAGATCCTAAAAACTACAGTCTTTTATAATAGTATACTGCTAAGATTTTCCTTCCACTGTACTAGATTAAGTCAAAGATCAGTATTAGCAAATTCTATGACTTGTAATAGCATTTTCATTCCCAAATCTAGTAAATGCCATTGAAAATGCAAGTAAAATTCTCCTTTAACACGTAGTAGTAGATTATCAATGAAACAAACTTCTTTGGAATAAAAAAAAAATGATGACCACAAAAACCCCGCAACAACCAAAAACATAAGTAAATGTGTGTGTGTTTGGGGGGTGGGGGGGGACACACAACATGGGACAAAATCCTGGCTTCAGAGAATATAGCCTACTTCCAAATTGTTTAACTTTTCTTAGTTGCCACTGATTACTTGAGAAAGCCTTTGCACAATGAGTAAGGTCAGAAATATAAACAGGAGGAAGCTGAATAAGACTAAAAAAAAACTTAGTTGATAAAGTTAAGAGAAACAGCATTTACAATGAAACAGAGCAAAAGGACAAATACTGAATTAGAAATAACTAAAAATGTGTTTAAAGGAGAACAAAATTTGGGGAGGGGAGGAATCAAGTCTCTTTTTCCTAGGGTCCATAAAATGTCTAAAAATCTGACACTAAACTTTTGGTCCAAGTTAAATAAGATTTACTGTTTTCCTTCTGACATCAATAATAGATCAAACATTAAATTTCATTAAGTTGTAAGTTTAGCTATATCATAAAACCATTTTATTTCACTCCGTATGCTAATTTTTCTATGGTATATCTTTGAAAAAACAAAGTGAAAGTTCATTTAGACAGATAACTCAAACAGTGGAATTAACATAAATAAATCTTGAAGGTCTGTCAGCACTAGGCAGGAACACAAATGTAATAATAACAAGCAGTAGGCATTAAGGCCTAAAACTAAGAAAATGTTGCAAATAAAATGAAAGACCCAATCTAAAACTCCAAATTACATACTAGACATTGTCATGCCTACTTTATATATTAAAACACTCAATTATGAGTTGCTGTAAATCAACTTTCCCCCCATGATCATCTGTTCAGAAACAGCTCTTATATTCACCTCAAAGGAACCTTATGGACAATGTTCTTAACCAGCCAAGAGCTATCAGCACAAAGAATGTGCTGATGCCAGTTTTAATTCACTTAAAAAGTATTG
Organism: Sturnira hondurensis; assembly: GCF_014824575.4. Lineage (NCBI taxonomy): Eukaryota > Metazoa > Chordata > Mammalia > Chiroptera > Phyllostomidae > Sturnira > Sturnira hondurensis. The sequence goes on along the minus strand of NW_028098001.1, from coordinate 7,141,870 downwards.
CTATGTCAAAGGGGCCTGGAACCAAATCTTAACACACAATTGTGAAGTTATAGCTACAGTTTTAACTTCTACTTGGATTAGCATGAATCCTAACAATATAATATAGTTGAACACAATTATATAAACATTAGGATATTAACTACCTACAGTATTTTAAAATTTGTTATATGACATCTTACTGGGTTAAAAAGCATTCATTGATCTCAAGAGGAATAAAAACTTTAATTACTACAGGTCAAATTCTATTATTTCATTGGTACTATAATAACCAATGATTATTTATTTGAAATGACTCAATCTGTTAAAACCCTGTAGGCGGTAAGTATAATTTTACAAATTGCACAATGGGCATCACGAATGCAAAGAGCCCAACAATGCTCAATCAGCAGATGTCTCCTCCCACACTTCTATTTTATATTAAACTAGATTCTAAAGGGATGTGTTACCCCTGTTGCTTTTGCTGGTTAACTCTTCAATATCTCTAAGTATGTCTTTAAATAGCTTACAAGCTAGAAAAATAAAGAGTAATAAGAACAAAAAAGGCAGTCAATAGGGAAAGAGGAAATTGAACCATCCAAATCCAAACCCCAAAACATGCGTGTTAACAAAGTACATTTAGTGCTGAGGAAGGAAGTCTAGCTTTCATTCCAATTAACCATGGCCATGAAGGTAAGACTTGGAAGGACAGAGAACAAGACTCCCTGAGGAGGACTCCAGGACAGCACAATCACACTGAAGAACAAACCAGCCTTCTACAACACAAGTTATAAGGGCACCCAACACACACAAACACACATACATCAACCTATAGTACTCTGGGAGGTTGCACACTGATAATTCACAGGCTAAAGACCTATCTAGCTTGAATAGTTTTTGACAAACAAGTGTGAATTTGTGGGCAACATTTAAAAGTTGGGCATTTTACATTAAAAGTCAGTTTTTTAAGCCACTGTTGGGTGGAAAAGGAATTGGACGTGGTAAAATTCAGGTGAAGAATGGCCGCTACCTTTTGGTCTTAAGTTCTCAAGTGTTTTTAACCTTCAAGTGCACATATAAATCACCTGGGGATTTCCCCCCCCCCCCTGCCTTTCAATGGAAACTGAGGAAGGGCACCTCAGACTCTGTGTTTTTAATGAATTTCCAGGTGATGCTGCTGGTCAGTAGCAAGGTTCCTAATTCCCTGGTTCCCAACTACTCTACTTCAGTCATTTATTACTACTTGTCTGGAACTATGGGCATTTAAGTTGCCATTGCTTAAAATAGTAACTCCACTACTGTGGCAATTAGAAAGAAAAGTGGTTGGTTTATTAATTATTGGCCATACAAGGAAATGCAGGGGAAAAGAAAAGCAGTGACAGCAGAGATTACTGCAAGTATTCAATTCAAATAGATGTAAGGTGTATGAAATCACTGCTACACTCACACAGCTATTCTAGTTCTATAGTAGACATATCCCTCCCCAGCAAGAAAATACTCTGTAAATCAATTTGAATTTGATTGGAGACCCATTACATGACATTAACATATTAATTTTCCCTAGTATACCTTTAAAACCCAGGTTCATTGCATAATTGATAGTGAACAAATGCATCTGCTTTTATATTGTCTGCCTTTAAAAATTTTTTACTTTTAATCCTCACCTGAGTATATGCTATTTACTGGTTTTAGAGTGGAAGGAGGAGAGAAACATCACAGTGAGAGAGAAATGTGGATCAGTTGCGCCTCCCAACATGCCCCAACACCAGGGATCGAACCTGCAACCTAAATTACATGCACTGACTGGGAATCAATCTCTCAACCTTTTGGTGTGCAGGGCGGCATTAAAATCAACCAAGCCACAAGGCCAGAGCAATATTATGTCTGCTTTTAAAAAGTAATTAAGACTACCCCACACCAGAAGGCACTGATTGGAAGCCCACAGACATCTTTTACTTATCCCATACATTTTGTAAATTACTCATGAATGTTTAAAGATCAACAGATTTCACAAAAATTATGACTTCTGGAAGTGGGGAAGGTTACTGAGAAGGTCCAAATTCTGAACTGCCCAATCTGAGAAGAATGGTATGAACTAAACATATTCGAGTCCCCTGTGAGGGCAAACGGAAGCCAGAAGCAAGGGTGTGACAGCTCAGAGACTATGAAACTGGACAGAAGTGGAGCCGAACACAGAACTAAGGAATTCTTAAGTTTAACTTTGGCTGATGTGGCTCAGTGGACTGAGCACCAGCCTGAGAACCAAAGGGTCATTGGTTCAATTCCCAGTCAGGCACATGCCTAGGTTGCAGACCAGGTCCCCAACAAGGGGTCCATGAGAGGCAACTGCACACTGATGTTTTTCTCCTCCTCTCCCTCCCTTCCCCTCTGTGAAATAAATAAATAAAACCTTAAAAAATAAGTTTAACTTCATGTTACATTCAGATACTTAAAGGATGCTACAAGAGTCTCTAAATCTCCTCCTTTCAGGATAGGCATTAACATCTGACCAGAATGTTTTATTAGTGTTCTGAAAGTGAGGAAGTGTTCTAAATTGTAGATCAGCATTGCCATGCGCAGTACTGACTACAATGCCAGCCTCTGATAATGTACAAATTTTCACCTTGGGCCATGGATGGACTGTTACAGTGAGCACCAGCAGTCAACAGCAACCTAAAACCACCTATACCTTAAGCCAATAATACACTTAGAAAAGTTTTTGTTTCAGAAAATACTCAGCATTAGGAACAGGGTAATCCTCTATAACAAAAGGCAAACTTCAGGAACAATAATGTTTTAAAAATTGGCTTTCTACAATCTTTCAAATTCCACTCTATATTCCATTTCTTCAATTGCTAGATCAGTGCAACAAAACCTTTTTAAAAAATTAATTAATTTGTTTATGTTTTTATTTATTTATTTTTAGAGAGGGGGAAGGGAGGGAAAAAGAGAAACATCAATGTGTGATTGTCCATCATGTGTCCCCAACCGGGGACCTAGTCTGCAACCCAGGCATGTACCCCAACTGGGAATCAAACTGGCAAAGCCACTGGTTTGCAGGCCCAACAATACTTTTCGTAAAAAAAAAAAAAAAAAAAAAAAAAAAAAAAAAAAAAAAAAGGAGCAAAAGATCTCCCCTATCCCTCCCTCCAACCTTTAATTTCAGATTGATTTTTGGAGTCTTCTAAGAATTAACATAAATGAAAATGAATGCTAAACTGAAGTCGGACTACACATCATACACTGAGACAATTTCATATATAGCCAATAAACAAGGTTCAACACTCACTTAAAAAGAATAACTTTTTCTTTAAGGCTTCAAAAGCAGTAAATAATATGTAATTTAGTCCAGTAACTCAATTTCAATTCTTGGGCTGACAGAGGTGAAAACAATGCCAATATGTATAAATGTGCACACAAAATTAAAATAAACATATTGATAACTCAAAGATTACAGTATTTTTATTCAAGTTTAGCCAGCTAATCAAGTATTAGCAGGAGTGGCTTTACCAGTAATCCCTCCAAAGACTTTATCTTTTCTTTGCCTAAACAGCACAGTTCATGAAACTCAAATGAGGTTCATAAAAGTTAGAGCAAATGACTTCTAGAATAAGTATTTAATTTTTAATAATGTTGAGAAAAATCAGGTACTTATACAGATATATAAATATACAGATATATAAATTAAAAATCAGGTCAGACCCCAAACTTATATTACTACAAAGATTACAACTTTTATTAAATCAAAATGCAAAGCACTAGAAAATGCCAGGATGATCTGGCATATGACTGTGAGAGACAAACACTTATGATTTTTAAAGGAAGGAAGAAATTAAGTGTATTTAATATGAGTTGTTCTTCTGGTAGTAGAATGTTAAAAATCTATTACTACTACCCCTAAAGGAGCTTAAAACAAGGAAGGCTACAAAATCTGGCATACTGCAAAACTATCAAAACAATATCAAACCTGGCAGCTTGTCATACACTATAATTTTAATTTTCATTCAAGGATAATCCCCCTGCACAACATATTACAGTTACAACATTTTACCATGTGAGAAATTTGCTGTAATTAAAAATAATTCCTTCAGAAATAAAAGATCAGAACTTCATAATACAAAGTTTTTTCTCCTAAAAAATTATGTAAAATCTTTACAGATGTGTTTCTTCAAATGAGCCAATCTCTGAAAATGATAATCTTTGTGAATGGGGCTATTTCAAATATTATTAATGCACATAATCCATGTATACCATCAATTGCCCAGAAAGTTAAGAGAATACTATTTCAAATGCCTAAGAAAAAGTATTGTTTTAAATCTTTAAGTATGGTATTTACTATCACTTTACTACATTTTTTGCATCACAATTTAAAATATATTTTATCACATATTATAGCTATGTTGCCACAGAAGTCTTTAGAAATGGGCACAGGAGGAGGGAATAGAAGTGAAATTACATTTTAAAAAACACTTCAGCATCTTCAAGAACCTTGAAAAATGCCAATGCTTGATTAACTCACAATTTTAAACTTTGTGGTAAGACATTAATTAAGGAGGGTAGTTTGGTAGAGAAGAATTTCACAGTTATTTTCAAATTATGTAAGACCCATGTGACCCACCTCAAAATCCAGAGGGCATTCCTGTTAACAAGTCTTACTGCTACAGAATGCTGCTGATGGATCACATTTCTTAGATGCATTTAGAAGTTGAAAAATGTTGGTAAGCCGAGTTCTAGAATCTCTACACTCTTGTAAAATTAAAGATAAATCTCTTGAACTATATTCATTTGTGAATACCTCTTTACTGTCTTCAGATGCCAAACCAGTTTATATAAACTTGAACAAGTATGTCACCATTCATACTTTTTTGAAAGTAGGTAGTCTTCTCAAAAGAAAGAAACCAGTTGCATATATTCAGAGAACATATTGTGAGACAACAATACTAGCAGTGTTAACACCAAGACTGCAGGAATCGTCAGTTGCTAGTTAATTCAATTATAGGTACTTGAAAAGATCCACCCCTAAAACCATTTTCTAGTTTCACGAACCAACTGATCAGGAGGTCCAAACTCAACCCATGCTATTATTCTGAAGGAAAACCAAAAGTTTCTTTTCAAAGAGGGAAAACAAGCAAAACCAAGCACTTCCACCAAATCTCTTAACTCTCCATCTTTCAAACAAAAGTATTGCTATCGTGTCTTTCTTAAACACTAAGGAAAGACCTACTTGAGTAATACACAGTATACTATGTTTCCCATAAACCATTTAAGGACTGAAGAAACTAGTCTCCTTTCATCCGAGGTTATAGTTCTGTGGCAAGCATGGTAAGTAGGAGCATCTATATCTAAAGGGCTTGCTTCTCTCTGATCTAGCCAGCTTATCCAATGTGTTTCTACGTTCAAGTTAAGCTTTATTGTTCTACTTTCAAAACAAAACAGCTCAATAATGAATACAATTACACTCTACTTTTAATGGTCATAAATTCACAGAATTCTTAGATATGTTAATTCACAGAAGTATGAAATAACTGAAGCTACATATACAGTCCTAAATGACATACCAAGTTTAAAATCCCAAGTACAAAGACCATAAAAACACGTTATTTGCCAAATCCACTGAGAAAGTAGAAGCAACTTAACAGCTGTCTAAATAACCACAAAATATTAAAAACACTTCTGATTCAATATAAATGGCATCTGAAGTGAAATGCTGCCTCCTCCAACAGAATCTCATTTGTTTGCCTAGAACCATTTATACTTCATTTAAGCCAGCTGGTGTCTCTGCAGGCATGCATCAATGCAAACCCTTCCCCATTCACAAGCTGCAATTTCCATTTTTAATGGCAAGTTTCCAGCAAATACAATGAGTTCTTCCAGTGGAATTTAACTCTTCATTCAACTCAAGTCCTAAAGCAGACTAGAGCAATGGTAACAAGACAATGTGTACAACAGTGCCCAACAAACTCACAAATAGGTTCACATTCACAGAGGGAACTCTTCACCAGACCATTCATTCATTGACTACATAATTTATGAAAAATATGTGTTGCATTTGACTGACAGTCTCTTGTAATGTTGCAACTTTTGGTTTTACTACAATAATTTTGCTTTTAGAAATGTCATCACTAAATGCTAAGATTCCAAGATGTTTCCAAAACAATGCCAGAACAGAAACCTTTGAATGTTTTCAACTAACTTACCAGGATGAGTGCTGATACAGCTACTAGAGGCATTCATTTCCCCCCATTATAGTCAATGCTTTATACCCCGCCCCGCCTTCCACATTCAATTTTCCTTTTTCACATCCATGGTATTATAAACTGCAAACACTCTAGACCAGGGATATCCAAACTTTTTCTGTAAAGGATCAGACAGTAAATATTTGAGCTTTGAGGAAAAAACAGTCTCTATCACAACTACTCACAATGCTTAAAAAAAAAAAAAGAGTGTAGACTATGTTCCAATAAAACTTTCTTTGCCAGCCCCTATCCTCTTTCCTGGTATGTGGTGCAACAGTCTGAAATATTAATTTAAATAATAACCAAGTCAAACTTTAGAATCGCCTTCTGGGATGACTAAAATAAACTGGGGTTTCAAACAGCCGTCTTCTTTCCTGAAACTACTAGTAAAGCCGCAATATGACTTCAGCTACCCATCAGGAGATGCTGATGATAAATTATATACACATGCTCTGAGGAAAAAAAAAATTTCAGTACTCTAGCTCTAAATTGTTTAAATTACAGTGAGTTCAAAAAATGAAAGGAAGATCATTTCCACAGAGTCCCAACCTCAATTTGGTAAGTTATTTTCATTTCCAAGCCTAGCTACTTACTTCAGCTAAAGATATATGGGTATTCACTTTTGTAAAGTTTAAGAATCCCCACTGTTCAAAATAAGGAACCTAAAATTTAGGTGCTTGGAAAAACTATTTCCAAGTTTGGTGACAAGAAAACTGGTAAGCTCTTTCATACCTGCACAACACTGCAGCTCCCATTATGACAACATTATTACAAAGACCACACAGGAACATGCCCCAAACTGGCCATGAAAACACAAAGTGAAAACTACATGTAAAATGTCATTTAAAATTAGTTAGAAAAAGCAAACTTTAGCAATTCAAAACCAGCAATTTTAGCTGCTTTTCTCAAGTCAACCTTTTATGTTAATATTCAAATTAGGTCTAACAGCTAAATAACTATTAACAAACTCAATAAAATTCAATTACGGTGTGATTTTACAGTTCAGGATATAATCAACCCTCAGGGGTATGGGTCAAAAAACATCTCAAAGACAGAAGACAACAACAGTTTGGAAAATGTGAATTTGAATCAGCAGGTTTAACAATCCCAATTGTTTTTACTAACCACTTAACTGAAATTAGAGATAATGTGAAGCCAACTGTATTAGCCAATGCTACAATATATCAATGAAATGACAAATTTGCCAAGAATCACAATTCTTTGAGTAAGTTCCTTTTAAAATGAGGACAAAAGTTGTAACCCCTGGCAGACGTACCATATATATTCAAGACTATTTTAGCATTGAGATATATTTTAACTCCCAAACCTAACACTGTATTAACTCATCCTGTGGACTCAAACTTATTTGCTGGTTAGCTAGAGCTATTTTTAAGTGGCCTAATTAGTTAAGTACAAATTTCATGGTATCACTTCAACTTTCAGTGATTTTACTAAAAAGACAAACTCTAAAAATAATGCTCATCAGTAGGAGCTCATTCTTAATCGTTTCTTTTATTGTAAAGTCTAACAACAAACCAATAAATACCTTTCTAGAGAACACAGCCTAGGTATGGTTACTAAATAAAAGTGGAAATTCCTCTGAAAACTCACTACAACTCTACAATAGTGTATACTTAAGTTAAATGAAATATTCAATGGGGAAAAAAAGGAAGTCCCCTATTATTTGGGGAAAGGTATTTTAAAATCTGACTTAAAAAAAAAAACACTAAACTAATTCCAAATGAAGTTCTTAAACATGCCCACAGGCATATATACACATACACACACACACACACACACACACATGTTTAAGTTATAGATAACAAAACATCTAAATCAAGCTAAAAGGCTTGTCTATAGGTCAAAGGCTTGTCTATATTATTAAAACACAAAGAGAACAGATTTATACCACTGGTCCACAAAAGCCTATCCTAGGACTGTGCCAGGGGCACACAAGGGTTTTCAAAGTACATAGAAATGGCACACACATTTCTATGCTGTACAAAGCAGCCAAAAGACCCTTCCCTAGTCACTGTCAGGAAATGTTTCAAGACGAAAAAGCAGTAACAGTCTTAAGTCCCTTGGACTCTTAGGTTAATTTATCATTCTCAAGGCCTAGGCTGTCTCCCAACACACACTGTTGGGCAGAAATAAAGCACTTCCAATTAAAAGCAACTACTCAGCCCCAATTTTCAATACAATTTGCTTTTCGTTAAAAGTTCAAGTTTCCCAATTCTCAAGGTCTAGAGTGCAGTGTGATCATATTACATGACTAGGGAAGAGCATTTTCTTTGTTGTTGACCCTGCTAGGAAAACAGGTCTTGACTCAGCCAAAGTGGCGTTCTTGTGGGTGATTAATGACAGGCCTAGATCTCGCCCCAATGACATCCATCCCCACCCCCCACCCCCTCTGTACTAAAATCAGCCATGTCTGAACTGGAGGACGGGCTGCCGCCTCGCCTGAAACCACCTAGCCCCACAGTTAAAAGCTGCAACCAATCGATTTGGGGAGCTAGACACCGAGATTCGCGTGAAATGTGACCCTTCTCTCGCTTAAATGTACGAATAATATTGCCCTCTACGATCATTTCCGCTGGGGCTCTCCCGACTACGGAAACACTCAACTCCAATTATTCGACCCAAAGAAAAGGATCTTCCTCTTCCCCACAATACTCGGCAAGGCAGAACCCCTACCCACCCCACTTCCCGACCCCCCTCTCGCAGGCCCCTTCATACCAGGCCATTCTCATTGTGTCTCGGAAGCTGAAGGAGTTAAAAAAAAATGTGCTCGCCCGACCACTTTGCTAACTAGGGCCAGTCCTACACCCCCACCACTGCGGCCGCAACCCGCGCCCGGGAACCCCACCTGCCCACCCCGCGGCCGCGGGGCCGAGTCCCACCTGTGGTGAGGCGGGACGAGACGTCGCCGAACGGGGACGGCTCCATTCGGAGATACTTCTGGGGAGAGGCGGCGGCGGCCGAGAAGGAGGCGGCGGTGGCCGCGGCCGCAGACGACGGGGAGGCTGTGGCCGAGGTGGGCGCCAATGGCGCACATCGCCTCCTCTTCGGGGACGCCGGGCTCAGCAGCGGGTCGAAATCCAGAGTCCTTTTCAGAGTGGCTCCGCACGCCATGGCCGGAGGGGCCGAGGGGCCGGGCTCTGGGAGGTTAAGAAGGGGTGACGGGAGGCGAGGGCGAGACTCGAGGAGAGGCTAACAAACGGGCTCAAGAGCAGAAAGGTGGGTATCGAAGCGCTCGTGAGGTGAGGGGAGCCGCCGCTGCCTCCGCGGCAGGGGCAGTGGCCGGGGCAGGCACAGGAGAGAGCAGGAGGGGCGGTGTCGACAGCTCACGCCTGCCGCGTCAGGGGGCTCTTGCGCCTCCTCAAGAGCGGATCCCCCGGGAAAAGCTCCGGGCGCCCCCGCCGTCCGTTCGAGCTTTACGCCGTGCCGGAGGCGCTCCCGCGCTGAAACCGGCTCCCTTTGGCAGTCGATACCAGCCCCGTGGGGTGTAAGGCTGAAATGCGCCTCCTAAAACGCCCGAGTAGAGTCAGAAGCTTGAGACCGGCGGTCGATGAGGCGAGATTGCAAGGGAGCAGCAGCGTCAGGAGCTCAAACAAACACGTCTAGCTACTTCCCTCTCCACCGTAAGACTCTTCCACCCGCCGCCGGCCCCAATATGGCGTCAATAACAACGCCGCCGATTCAAATCCTGCGGCGTCAGGGCGCGTGCGTACGTCCAGGAGTAGACACCCTAAGGATGCATTCTGGGAGTTGTAGGTTTTCAGAGCACGGAGAAACCAGCGTAAAAAGTGGTTAGGAAGGAGTCGCGGAAACTACGACTCCCGTCATTCAAGGCGGGTGATCCCGAGTTCCGGGTTGGAATTTAAATCCCCTTGCACAGCTTGTATGTAAGAGGAACTAAGCAAGAGGAAAAAGAAAAGGCTCTGAGAAATTGGGAGAGGGGAAAGGTATCCGGTGTGGAAAGCAGGTTTGGAAGACCTTTAAAATTTAGGACATAGGTGTCGTGATACCGCTTCCACAGTGACTTAAAAACCAGGAAGTAGGAAATTAACAGCCTAAGAAAGATTAATTTCGGTAATACCAGTGGCAAAAACGAAATCTGCCACATCGAGGGGCTAGGAAGTAAGATTATGGAACCTGATTAGGACTGCAAGAGGGAACAACAGTAATAGTATCAGATTGCAGGATCCTTGATTGAACTCGATACTTTTCCCTTCCCAGGTAGCTGCTTGCATCCATTTAATTCTGCAAAGCAAGTTTCACTCTGTAACTGAATAGTATTTGAACATCATACAGAACCAAACCGTTTTTGTTTTGGATAAAAAGCGAATGTCGTAAAACATTCTATTACCTTTGTCGAATATTGGTGTGTATCTTGTGAACGGAATAAAGACATAATGTAAAGAATAGATGTTGGACCCATTTTGTGAGCAGAGAAAACTTTATTCCCTAAAAGTTGTGCTTATAATCAGGTACCTAGAATAAGAATCAAATACAGCATGAATTTTAAAAAAGTGATTTATGGCCCTGGCTGGCGTACCTCAGTGGATTGAGCCCGGGCCTGCGAACCAGACGATTGCGGTTCGATTCCCAGTCAGGGCACATGCCTGGGTTGCAGGCCGGTTCCTTGCAGGCTAACTACTAGCAGGGGACGCACAAAAGGCAACAGTACATTGATGTTCCTCTCCCTCTCTCCTTCCCCTCTGAAGATAAATAAATAAATAAAATCTTAAAAAAAATAAAAATAAAAAAGTGATTTATGTAAAAAACTGTCACCAGTTTTTTGCCTATGTAAGTTTTCACCAGTCCAATACAAAACTAATTATCATAGTTTTGGATGCCTTATTATCATAGACAATAGATAATCTATTATCATAGATAATAGATTTATCATAGATAAATGATCATAGATATCAAACAATGCTTATTTGTTCCTGTCATTTATTCAGTAACTAAAAGATATTTTGTACTCTTTTGTCTTTATTTTTTACACTATTTTGAGACAATAGGCAAATATATAGTTATTCTCATTTTACAAAATTGTTTGGTACCTGAAAGATCAGCAGTCCTGATCACAATGTTTGCACCAATAACTATGTTACACTGTCTGGGAAATAGCTTTTGAAAAAGATTAGCATTTAATGAAACAGCAACTTAACAAAAATTTACCTTTACTAAATTCTAAACACTCCATGAAATCTATGATAAGGTGAAATTAACAGAATATACCTATTTTATGTAAATGAATAGGAAGAATCTGTCAACCCATGGAAAACAAGTCACAAAATATTTATGTTCCTGGTAAATATTTTCTGAAATTAAGAGTTGAGCTTAAATTATAGAATTTACACCAGAAGGAATCATTATGAGTTGAACTGTCTCCTCAAAATCCAAATGTTGAAGTCCTAACCTCAGATATCTCAGAATGTGGCCATATTGGAAATAGGGTCATTGCAGACATTATTACTTAAAATGAGGCATTACTGTAAATCCAACATAACTGGTATTCCTATAAAAACAGTAAATTTGGACACAGGCAGAACACTGTGTGAATATGAAGACAGGCAGAAATCTAGGTAATGTGTTCATAAGTCAAGGAAAGGCAGACTGCCATCAAACCACCCGAAGCTAAGGGGAGAGATTTGGAACAGATTCTCTCTCAGTCCACAGAAGGAATCAACCTTGCTGATACCTTGATCTCAGAGTTCTAGTCTCTAGAACTGAGAGACAATAAATTTCCATTTTTTAAGCCACCTAGTTTATGGTACTTAACCTGGCAGCCCTAGGAAATTAATGCAGGGGTTGTGGTTATTTGAGCTACACTGGATTCCTGAGAAAATTAGGAAAAAGTTGAATTGGGTAGGCCAAAAAGTCCATGTAGCTTTATCCATAAAATAAAAAACTTTTTTTCCATTTTTCTTTTTCACAGACAACTTTATTGACTTAACTTTGAGTGTGTCAGCTCTATCTCCTGCTGTTAGCTTCTAGTGGGTAGGGGCTGGGGTGCTGCTAAACATCTTCCAATATATAAGACAGCCCCATAGTGCCCTGGCTGGTATGGCTGAGCGTAGGCCTGGGAACCAAAGGATCTCTGAGTTGGGGCCTTGCAAGAGGCAACCACACATTGATGTATCTCTCCCTCTCTTTCTCCCTCCTTTCCCCTCTCTCTACGAATAAATAAATGAAATCTTTAAAAGAAAAAAAGACAGCCCCATAGCAAAGAATTATTTGGCCTAAAGTCCAAATAATTGGACCAAATATCAAGAAACTTCGCAAACTACTTGTGACATGTTTGATCAGTCATAGCACCTTCTCCATACACTGCACAAATCTTTTGATTCAGTTGCATTTTTACCTTTCTTGAAATAATAAAGCATAATATGCCAAAAATGTTGTGTTTCTTCTTCCATCTTCAATATCAAAATGGCTGCACAAAAAAATCACCAATTTTGATAAGGTTTTTAAAAAGATTTTATTTATTTATTTTTAGACAGAGGGGAGGGGAAGGAGAAAGGGAGAGAAAGATCAATGTGTGGTTGCCTCTCACGTGTCCCTCACTGGGGACCTGGCCCACAATCCAGGCATGTGCCCCGATCTGAAACCAAACCAACAACCCTTTGGTTTTCAGGGCAGCACTCAATCCACTTAGCCACACCAGCCAGGGCGATAAGTTTTTTTAATGCATGCTGATATGACAGCTGTCACAGTACTATCTAACAAAATTGTTTCTAATGAAGTTTAAGACTAAGCGCTGCTAACATCATCATATGGAAAAAACTGCACAAACTTTTTGGCCAAACCAATATGTAAAAGTGTTAGGGAGTATCTGGTAAACTTGCCATTTTAGTTGTAAGAGCTGCCCATGAGATCATCCCTGCACAGCCATATCTGCATAAGGCTCTTTATCATGATTAAACAGTGACACGCCTGAGGCAGCCTTCCCTTTTACCAATGAGTAAGAAGCTGAGAGGAACAAGAGGTACCTTTTTCTTTTTTTTTTAAGATTTTATTTATTTATCTTTAGAGGGGAAGGAAAGAATAGAGGTAGAGAAATATCAATGTGTGGTTGTCTCTCGTGCGTCCCCTGCTGGGAACTGGCCTGCAACCCAGGCATGTGCCCTCTCTGGAAATTGAACCACACTCCTTTGGTTTGCAGGCCCATGCTCAAGAGGTACCTTTTTCTATTCACCTTTATGTCTTTGCTCAGGCTCTCTGCTCCAAGCTCTTGCCTGACTACTTTAAGATTCAACCAGGCTAACTCCTATAGGAAGCCTTCCCCCAATACTTCAAGAATGAGTTTATTTTATAGATTCACCCATCTGCTCATCTTCATCATAACCCTCACCACACTGTAATATAACTCTCTGGTCACGAATCTCCCTCTCCCACTGCTGTATTTAACTCCTTGCCAATAGTATAGTAGCTTGCACATTTCACTGAACACCCACTGAATGTTTCTTAAACATTTTTTAATCACCTTGTCCTCCCAGTTGCTCACATTATCCTTGTCCCTTAAGATAGCTGTCTACTAAAATATTATAGCAGCCCTGTTAGGGTAGAAGAAAACTGTTGAAGGAAAAAAAACCTAAGAAAATATTTCTTAGATAAAAATTAAAAATCAAAAATAATACTTGAAAGCCCATAAGTCTCAACATTGTTCAGAAGTGAATTTTTATTTTGCTGATCAAGAGGAAAATAAACTATAATATATTAATAAGTTGATTCAGGTCACATTAATCTAAATATATAGTACTGTTAATGGCTTCAGAGTCCTACACAGACCAGAATTGCTCTTGTTGTGACTAAAAGGTCTATCACAAGTTTTAAAGTCTTGAAAATATTTATAATACTTTTGTGATGACCGAGCAAGTATTTTCTGATTTGTACAATCTCAGAAGCCTCTGAAAAGAATCAAACCAATATATTAAGATGCTGGTCTTTGCTTGGCCCTAGACTTCTAACACCTCCCAAAATATTCCCCAGGATCTGATTTAGATGAGTCACTCTTTGACCAAAGTCTTTAAAACTAGACATAGCTGGATGACACAAAATTTCATTATCCTCAACCTGAAATAATTCTTTGTACCATAAATTATTTTCAGAGAATTGTTCTGCCATCAAATAAAGGTAAATGCAAGTTTGTAAAGTGTGGAGAGGTGTTTGCTGACTTTGCATGCTGAGTTTGAGTAATGATAGGCTTAGTATTAGGAACAGCAGTTCTAATTCAGGAGTCATTTCAAATCTATATTCAGAACAAGCATTGCCTAGGGGCCCAAAAAATTGCTTAATCACTGTGTAAATGAGTTCAGTAGGGAGGACTAAACATTGTAATTCCTTCCACATAAGATTTTGCAGGCTGGCCAGAACCTCTTCTAAGCACCATATTTGGAATACATACTATTTTCCATCATAGATATGATGTTGATTAATTTTACTTTGATTTCATTATTTTGGATGCGGTCATTATTCTGAATTGATTGGATAGAGCATAAACTAATCAGAACTATATATCTGTGAATGATTTCAAGAGTCAGTCCCCATGATTACTTAAGTCAAATTAATATATCTGACTTTTCCTAAAGATTTTCAGGAACAACATCTGAAATCTTGTAGTGAAAATGCAACTGCAAATTCACTTATATCTAGCTTTAACCTTTTCTTCAATAGAGGTTGATTTCTGCTTGTACAGGCATACCTCGGAGTCGCTGCTGCTTGTTCAAACACTGTATTAAAGCAAGTTGCGATCTTTTTTATGGTGGGGGGTTTTGCCTTCCATTTGTAAAAAAACACAGCACCTGTGAAGCACAATAAAGTGAAGTGCAATAAAATTATATGCCTGTATAGTGCGCTATAAAGAACAATGAACTCCAGGAAATAAGCCATGATTCATCTATTCTGAGAGACTTTGAAAGAAACTATAAGATAATCTCTGGACAGTCAAAATAAGTTTTCATGAAGTTCTTATTTTAAAATCTGCGTATTCCTCTCAAATATGTATTCTCAAGTACTTGTATCCTTACTCAAAAACTATTTGCTCTTACTTTACCGAAAAGCCAAATGTGTGTTGGATCTTATTTCCCAGCCCAAACTAATTAGAACAATCAAGTAGAAGGAGAGGGAAGGGGGAATTGAAGGCACAATACACTGAGTACAATAAACAATACAATCAGTGGATAACAAAAAAAGAGACTGTTAAAAAATAACTACAAAATTCAAAAAGTACAAGAGCCTTCAGCTACCAAAGTATCAGAACTATCAGATTAGGACCATCAGGACTATCAGGACTATCTGATAAGCCTAATTGCTCCTGAGGCATTGCTGCACTATTACAGCATCATGTCATAATGGTAGGGTTGCCAGATTTAACAAAAGTGTAAGACACGCAATTAAATTTGAATTTCAGGTAAACAAGCAGTAATTTGTTAGTGCACTGTCTCCCAAATATTGCCTGTGTTTATCTGAAATCCAAATTTTACTATAGGTGAAATACAAGTGTTTTTAAAATACAGGTGTCCTATATTTTATCTGGAAATTCTAAATAAGATGGTGACCCCAAGTCCTCAGTAAAGTACGACCTCTATTTAGCATACAATGCAAAACTGTGTAGCAAATATATTAGAAAATGTTCCACTGATAGTATTTAAAAAGTCAACACATTCAATTGTTTGAAGAGTTAATTTATGTGAAGTACCTTGAGCTATATATGTTCTATTCACTTCAGAGTGCCAGGCATAAAATAAACACTTAAAAGCAGTGGATGAAGTGAAAAGCTTAACACACCACTCCTCATTGGTGGGGCACCTCAAGTCCCTGCATTCTGTCTCTAGCCTCTCCTAGTCATTTAGTTTTAGAATTGCTTCACACCTTCCACTGTAGGCGCCAATTCTGTTGTCCTGCTCTAGTCTAAGCCTGACTCAGAGTTGGTGTCACTGTCTGTGTCCGGCTGCCATTCTCATTTGTGCCTCTTGTCCTGGGTTTCCATGATGTCACAGTCACCTTCTCTGAGGCTTTATAAGACAATGAGCTGGTTCCTACCCTTACCCAATATTTTGGGCTTTCTCTGCAAACCCATTGTTACAAGGGTCAATCAGGTGTGTGGTGTGAAGGAAATGGAGAAACAGGTCTAACTCCTCTTCTGGAGCAGCTTTTCCAGCCGCGCCCACTGATAACAAATATCAACCTAAACCAATTAATTATTGGTCTTTTATAGTCACGAAGGCCTGTATTAAGGCTAGGGCCTCATTAGCTGCCCAATAAACTGCTAGATTTCATCTGGAACTTGTGTCCTACAGTTATTCTTTGTAATTCTATTAGTCCAAAAAGTTACCCCTATCTTAAAGAGTCTGCACTCTTACCAGGGTTTGCCTCTGAACAGTGGGAGGTAGAGTAGGGCCGTGGGAACGAGATGAGCAGCACATGGTTCCCAACCTCAAAGAGGCTTACTTCCTATCTTATATGATTGTCTGAAGGTTCTTTTAAAAAAATTTGTATTTTTATTTTTAGAGAGAGAAGAAGGAAGGGAGAAAGAAAGGGAAGAAACATCAATGTGTGATCGCCTCACACGCCCCCTACTGGGGACCTGGTCTGCAACTCAGGCATGTGTGCTGACTGGGAGTTGAACCATCCTTTGGCTCACAGGCCTGCACTCAATCCACTGAGCCATGCCAGCCAGGGTTGAAGATTCTTTTACAAAAACCCCATTTATCATAACCGTTTCTAAAATAAAATATAATTTTCTGGAAAAAATAAGTAATTTCAAATTCCATCAACTGGAAAACTAAGTCAGTACATCTTGCCCTGACTGGTGTGGCTCAGTTGGTTAAGCATCTTACTGCAAAGTGAAAGGTCGCAGGTTCAAGAGGCAACTGACAGATATTTTTCTCACGTTGATGTTTCTTTCCCTCTCTTTCTCCATCCCTTCTTTTCTCTCTAAAAATAAATAAACAAAGTTGTTTTTTAAAAAAGCCAGCATACCTAAACAGTGCTTAGCCACAGTTAAACAATAGTAAGTGATGGCTATGATTACCATGGTAAAAAAAACTCCAAAATCTCACCAAGCTGAAGCAGTCAAAGAAATGTAAGAGTATCTTCTTCCTAGACTGCCCAGAGGCCAATCACAGCTGCTGGGGGCCAGTTTCTTAGCCCCCCTCCACCTGCTGCTGCTAGGAGGGAAGTCAGACAAGATCTAGGTTCCAAATCAGTGTAGTTGGGTTACAGGGCATGCCTCACTTTAATTTCATGCAGGTAGACAAGTTAGAGCCTAGGTTGGGATTATTTGGAGGGAACAGAAGTATTATTTATAGGGATCCCACCATGGGCTGGGTGCTTCCTCAGTTTATCCTAATAAAACTCCAAGTTAGAGTGGTAATCTTACTTTACTGTTGAGCCTGTGGTTCATACCTATAGCCATATAGTCTTAAATGGGTCAGAATGGGGACTATTACCCAAGTTTGTAAGAGCCCAAAGTTGTGTTTTACACTCTGCCACGTTTAGTTGGGCAACAAAGAAACCTGGAAAGAGATGGATTCATTTAAATTTTACAAAGCATCATAATGGTGATAAGCAGTAAGTGATCAATAAAAACATTTTAAGGACAGTGTCAGGATGTAATCCAGAAGACACAAAAGAATGTATCCTATGACTGTGTCACTATGTTTTGTTTCCCTGTGGAACCTGATACTTGAGCTCAAAGCTTTGACAGATGACGGACTGTTGTGGCATCATTTTTCCGTCCTAGGGCAATTGTGAGTTCCCAGGGAGTATTGTGGAATCTTGAGGCCCACAAGCCTCACTTTCCTTTCCTGAAAACGTCTTTCATCGTGTCTCCAAAACAGCTAACTACAGATCACTGAAAATCTCTCCTAAATCACACATTCTTACTTCATTTCCTAACAAGCAGCTAAATCAAAGTTCAGGTTCCTTTTATTCCTCTTGGTTGCTTACTCCTCAAAATGTGGCCCATGAACCAGAAGCATTGGCATCGCCTCAGAGCACACCTGGGAGCACAGCTGGAGCAACCTAATCAAAATCTACATTTCAACAAGATCCCCCATGTGATTCACATGCACATTAAATTTGAGAAGCTCTGCTCTAGTTCACTTAGCCTCTTCCTGGCAGATGTGCTGGTGACACTATGCCACAGTCCTCACATGTACACCAGGCCCTCTGTGAGGCCACAGTGACACTAAGATAACTAAGACATGGCCTCTGTGACAGAAAGTAGAATAAAAAAGGGATCTAGGTAATCTAAAAATGCTCCCCTGGTTCAATGGAATCCCTGTAACTAATTGACTTTCTGTTCTGCAAGAGCGTAGTTCAGAATGGCTCTCAGTGAAGACACCACACCTGATTTTGTGTTTGCTGTTCAGGAGATGGTAACTTAGGAATGTAGTAAGAAGAAAAAGGAAAGATGCATTTCCTATCCTGCTAAACTTTTCCTTCTTTCCCCAGGAACTGTCCCTCCACTGCACTCCACCAAAGATGTAAGACAGCTAATTCTAGCAAATTTTTGAGTGATTGCCATAGTGCTAATAAAACTGTTAGCACACTGTTCTAAGTGCTCCAGTCACAGGTAAAAAAAAAAAAAATACATGGTCTCTGCTCTCATGAAGCTCGTAGGTGTGTGAACAATTACTAGCTAAGTGTGTCAACAGAAGGCTCTGGTTCGCAGTTTGAGAGGGAAGAACAAATTCAACTTCAGTTTTCTTTCCCCTGATAGCCTTTGTGTTCCTCTCAAGAATTTCTTTAGCAACTGAGATGCAAGTGTGTGAATAGATGTTTTCTTTCTTCCGAAATGGAAAGTCTTGGTAAAGAACTAAAGCAGCATCTGCTATCCAACAGTGTTTCTCCTAAAATTTTGCAACTCAGCATTCTAGCACTGTGTTCCATATGACTGCTACTCATAGTGTAGTCTGGGGGTTTGTTTCCAGCCACAACAAGTAAGTGTAAAAATCAGCAATGATGGTTCAGAAACTTTTACAGCAATTTGACATTATCGCAACATGTCAGGATATCACCAAAGGACCAATCTCATTAGTCAAGGTGTGATAAATTGAATGTCTGTGTCCCACCCCCCATTCATATGATGAAACCTAAATCCTCAGAAGGGTAGGTTTTGGAGGTGGGGCCTTTGGCAGGCGATTAGGCGTGTGGGTGAAGACCTCATGAACGGAATTAGTGTCTTTATAAAGGAGGCCTCAGGGAGTTCCCTAGGCCTCTCCACAGGAGGACTCAGAGAGAAGGTGCTGTCTATGGCCCAGAAGTAAGCCTTCTACCTTGATCTTGGGTTTCCCAGCCTCCAGAGGTGTGAGAAATAAATGTTTTTAAGCCACCCAGTTTATGGTATTTTGTTATAGTAACCTGAACAAACTGAAATGCAGGTTATAGTTCAGGTATTGAACTAGAATCGGTGAGTCACATGTGTCCCCTGTCTGGCTGTCCCTTGTAGAACCACGTGGGATATTTTAAGGTTAATTTGTCAACCGTCGCCCAAAAGTGTATAAAATCCAGAATTCATCTCGTTCGTTTTTGTATCAAAGATAATTTAAATTTAACTATAACTTTAAAGGATCAATTTTGGAATGACTACTGATGTGTGAAAATGAATATTGAATATAAAACTTCAAGTGTTTTATTTTTGATCAAAGTGAAAAGTGAATATCCAAGGCTTATAGAAATTACTTTACATTCTCTCTTCTCTTTCTTATCAACCTGCTTCTGTGAGACTGGTTTCTTTACTGTGAATGTTTTTAAAGCAAACCTAGAAGCTGTTTAATATACATGATCCCCTCTTCATTGTGCCATCATCTACCCAGACTTGATAAGATAAACTAACAAGCAAAAAACAAGCTCATCACCTGAAACTAATACAACAAATATTGAATATAAACTGCAATTGAAAAATAAAAAAGCAAGCCCACTTACCACATGAAAACTTTAAATATTAATATACAAAGTTTTTGTTTCCAGTATGCATATCAGTGTTTAATATGGAGAATTGGTATTTTCTTCATAATTTTTTGTTTTGTCACAGAAATGGAATGACAAAAAAGTTCTGAAATAAGACTATTAATTGCCTGTATTCAGGCTTTCAATGAACAGATACATTTTTGTAATTTCTTTCCTGTTTTTTTCCTCTGATTATCTTTATTGAAAGGTATGTCTTTTGAATCTAATTTAAAAAGTGGGCTTGTAAACCCTGGCTGGTGTAGCTCAGTGGATTGAGTGTGGGCCTGTGAACCAAAGGCTCAAAGTTCGATTCCCAGTCAGGGCACATGCCTGGGTTGCAGGTCAGTTCCCAGCAGGGGACACATGAGAGGCAACCATACATTAATATTTCTCTCCCTCTCTCCTTCCCTTGCCCTCTAAAGATAAATAAATAAAATATTTTTAAAAAGTGGGCTTGTGTTTCATAGTCACTCCCTTTTTGTTCATTTTTCTATTGATTCAGTTTTGTTCTATTTACAAAATTATTGGTCCACTTGCATTGGGGTAAAAAACTGGTTCATCACCTCAAGTACTTTGAGAAAAATGTCTCTATAATAACCTGCCTGTTAATGACTACTATTGTCAAATCCAGCTGGTGAAAAAGAAAGTATTAGCTATTAGCTAATACACTATTAGCTAATATGTATATTGTGTTAAATATCTGTCAAGCATGTTCTGTGTGCTTTAACATGTATTAACACATTTGCTCTTGCCTTTTGAATTAGGTGAGAGCCTAATCCCCTCTCATTGTATTACTTTATTACTGTTGAGAAAACGAGGCACAGAAAGATTGAGTCCCTTATTAAAGGTCACATAGCTCTAAAGTGGCAGAGCCCAGTTCCAGAGTCCATGCTCTTTTCTAAAAAAATTTATTTCGAGAGAGAGGAAGGGAGTGAGAAAGAGAGGGAGAAAAACATACAAGAGATACATTGATAGGGTGCCTCTCACATGGCCCCAACTAGAGACTTGGCCTGCAACCCAAGCATGTGTCCAGACTGGGAATTGAACCAGTGACCTTTTGATTCACAGGCCAGATAAGGGCCACACCAGCCAGGGCCAGAGTCCATGCTCTTATCTGCAGGGCGACAGAAGACAGGTGTTGTAGTCATAGTCTTCCACCAAATAACTGTGGGTTTATGTGAGTAATTTAATCTGTGTGGGAGAAGAAAAGGAAGAATTAGAAAAGATAACAAAAGCTGCCATGCAGAGTCCCTCCCTTGTGCCAGAAATTGAGCTAAGTGTTTTACATGTATGATCTCAGCGTATCCTAAGTGTGGGGTAACACAGGAAATGGTTTCAGGTAATAAGGGAGATGATTAAGTGGTGCATGAGCCAGGCAGAAGTCAAATTGCATCACATAATGAGAAAGCTATTTCTTCTTTGAGTTTCAGACTCCTTCGATCACATCTGGTAGAGTCCCTTTGGTGGAGGCCTTGAATGACTTCCTAATGTTGACTTATTTCCTTTTACTACAAAAGGAGAACAGGACTTAGACTTAACATTTGTCTGAAAACAAGGTTTTTTTATTTTTATTGCACCTTCAATTTAGGGCAAGTTGTTTTCCATTTATAATAAGAACATACAATTTTTTTAAAAATGTATTTAAATTTTAAAAGAGCTATGGAAAAATATAAAGAGGATAATAGTACAGATTTTACATGGACTTGACAAAAGACATGACTAATGAAGTTTAAAAAAGACTTCATTATCTTTCAACAACCCAGGATGTTAGATACACTGTTGTTTTCTTTTTATAAGTAGGAGCACTGAGGTGTAGAAAAATTCAGAACCCTTCCCAAGGTCACTCACTGTATAGGAAGGTGAGAAGCTGGGATTCAAGCTTAGAAGTGTCTGCTTGCGAAATTACTGTCCATACCCATTACATATGCTTCCTCCCTTTGATGGCAACCCATGTCTGTTCCCTCCCAGGGTTGGTTCTCTTTGTACTTCATGATCTAAAACAGCAGTTTTCAAAGCATGGTCCTTTCTGGTGGTCCTGCAGAAAGGCCCTCCCCTAGGTATTTTCATCATAACACCAAGATGTTGTTTGTCTCTTTTACTCTTGTTCACTTAAAGTGTTCAGGGACACTTCCCAGAGGCTACATGACATGTGACATCACAACACATTGAGTGCAGCAGCAGGTATGAGAATCCAGACACTTAAAAGATTTACAAAAGTTTAAGCAATGCTATTCTTCTCATTAAATCATTTTTGTTTCCTTGTTTAGAAAATTATTTTAAATAAAAATATGTGATTTTTGTGACTATGTTTTGGGTTTATTGCTATTTTAAATGAATAAATATTCTATGCATTTATTCATCTTAATTTCTAATACATTAAACATTAATACATACAACCCACAGAAACAAGTTCTTTTGGGTTGTCATGAGCATAAAGGGAGTCTCAAGATGAAAAATATGTGGTGAGATGGTATGTTTTTATATTCATGGAAATTTGTTTCTCCCAGTATTTCCACCCCTCCTGTTCCTCGAACCCTCCTCCACTGAAGCAAGTAACCCCTGTTATTTAGTGCTTCAGTGAAGGAATATTACCAAAGCAGAAATGGTGCACCATTTGGCCTGTTGTGTAATTTTTGCTTCAGCTTCTCTTCAAGCTTGGGAATCAGAATTCTTAGGGCTCTTTTAGGCTTCTAGGAACCAAGAAAGGGAAAAATTAAGGTCAAAATATTCTTTCAGATCACCTCCCCCACCCCCCCAATATTTTCATGGTGAAGAATCTGTGATAATACTTAACAAAAATCAGTTCAAACTAGCTTAAGGAGACAGAGTTTTCTCACAGGCTGGAGAACAGAAGTACTGAAGGCCATAGGTCCTGATCTCTGCTTCTAAGGTATGTCAAGCTCTGCTTTTTCTCTTTGCAAATCTATTTTCTCTTTATGATGCATGCAACCAAAAATGGCTGACCCAGCCCAGCTTTGCATCATTTTCCAGTTTAAATACAGCAGCCCAGAGGTCTCCTGTTCTCAAATCCAAATTCCTAGGAGAGAAAATTTATTGGCCAGCGAGCTCCTGTCACATATCTGGACCTGCTACTGTCAAACGAAAGTGTGTATATATGGGGTTGGAGAGGGAGGAATAGAAGTGAGTAGTACAGACACACAGTTCCAAACACTTCAAAGAAGAAAATCAAATGACTAAGGAACACCTGAGATGACACACATCTTCACTGACATTCAAAGAAATGCAGCCTAGTGTGAGTATGTGACATGCTGGTTTTTTCTTTTTGGGCCATCAGATCGCCAATAATGAAACGTAAAGATAATTGTAGGAAATTCAGTAAGAGTATGAGGTACTATGACTTATCTGATGTGCTATTGGGCATTTTGTTGTAATATTTTAAATGTGCATAATCTTTAACCCAGTAACTTTAGTTGTTGGAATTATCCTAAGGAAATAATTAAAACATCCACAGGTACATGCACATGCTTATTTGTACATAGATGTTTATTAAATTTTTTTAAAAATTTTATTTATTTATCTTTAGAGGGGAAGGAGAGAGGGAGAGAAACATCAATGTATGGTTGCCTTTTCTGCGTCCCCTGCTGGGAGTTGGCCTGCAGGGAACCACCCTATAACCCAGGCATGTGCCCTGACTGGGAATCGAACTGTGATCGTGTGGTTCGAAGGCCTGTGCTCAATCCACTGAGCTACACCAGCCAGGGCTATTAAAATATTTTTTAAAAATATTTTATTTATTTATCTTTAGAGAGGAAGGGAAGGAGAGAAGGAGAGAAATACCAGTGTATGATTGCCTCTTGTGAGTCCCCTGCTGGGAACTGGCCTGCAACCCAGCCATGTGCCCTGACTGGGAATCGAACTGCGATTGTGTGGTTCACAGGCCCGCGCTCAGTCCACTGAGCTACACCAGCCAGGGCCTATTAAAATATTAAAAAAAAAACTTAGACCATCATCTATACCTGCCAGTGAAGGATAGAGATTATGTACAAAGGAATTCTGAGAGGCCATTATAAAGGATAAGAAAGATAAGAAGCCGTTGAAAGTAAAAAAAAGAAACACAGAAAAGAGTAAATAATGACCTGGTTTTTGTTAAACACTAAATATATAACATATACTGTACATATTATATTTGATGTATCCATAGATGTGTATATGTGTATCTATAATATATAATAATTTGTATATGTACATATATATCTGTAAGAATAGATATGAAACTAATAATTGTGGCCATCTATGGGAATAAACAGATTTATGAAAGTTTTTACTTCCTACTTTACCTATTTCCATATTGTTCAACATTTTTTTAAAAAGCATGAATTATATTTATAGCTGGATGAGAAAACCAATAAGCTTTTCCATTTTGGGGGGACAAGAGTATACATATATTATACATAAGAGAGAAACATTTGATATTTTAAAATTGAAGAAGGACAACAAAAATCCATTTTCCAGTGGCAAACAGGTGTAGTAGGTGATAACAAAGGCTGCCCTGCTCAGGTCCTAGGATTATTAAGCAAGAGCTTTCCAGGGGGAAAGGGAAAAAAGTCAGCTCCTCCCAGGACTACAGGGTACATTAGGGCTATATCCTATTAAAGGATGTGCTTTACCCGCAATCCAAAGGGCCTTTCCCTGCTACTATAGATAAAGAGTGAACTTAATTGAGTCAAACCCTTCAGCTCAAATCTATAGATAATATATTTATATTCAATATTTATAAAGAGGAGGCAGGTGATGATGAGATTTAAGGAGTGCAGCTAAGTGAGGGGTTGGATATCAGAAGAACTAGAGGCCAAACTGAGGAAATTGGAGATGGGTTAGGTCTTCTATTCTCAAGACACATTTACCTGCTGTCCATCATGGGTTTGTGTGGATACTTGGGACTCTTTTAAAGGAACTTAAATAGGTTGGAAAATTGAAGTTCTTGCTGGAATTGTTATTATGAATTTTTAAATGTTTCCCTTAGGATTTTTCCTTTTTTGATAGGAATATGCTAAATATTTAAAAATCCAGTTGTAATTTCTCTCAATACCACAGTGGACTTCAGTGGTGGAAAAGTTAATTTTGCTGTATAGGCACCTTTACAAGAATGTCTCAATTTCACATACTACTGGGTAGCTACATTAATCTGCCATAAATAGAAAACAAGTCAGTTAAACAGTCTTTTTTCTTTATTTGCAGGAGACATTTGATCAATAATGAATGCATTTTAGAACATTGTTCACTGACAGCATTAGAATTGACTGAAATTTACTATATTACATTGTTTATAAAGTCTCTAACACCTTGACAGGCAACTTTTTTAGAACAAGTTCTGTTTCTTCTCTTCTTTTAGAATTCCCCTCTAAGCAAGAAACATTTGCTGAATGCCTTCCTAGGGACTTCAACATTGCTAGCTTATATAATGGCCTTCCAAAAAATGTTCATAGTGGTGGTAATGTTGGCGACTACACACCACTGAACTTATTACAAAGACAGCTTTTTGAATGATTGTTCATATAAAACCTGCCAAATCTTTGATATTAGGGTTGCTCATTCCTTACATGATGAGGCTCTGAAGAAGAAAATAATAATCAAAGACAGCAAGAGCTGGAAGGTCATCTTGTTCGGTTCCCTCAGGTTACATATAAGGAAATGAATCTCTGAGAGATTAGAAGTGTCTGGTTTCATGACCAAGAAGTAGCAGAGATTTCTTCTTTACTCCAAAACTGATGCTCTTTTTATTACAACTCAGCATGCCTCTCTGAGACAAGTCTGCCTCAGAAATGCCAAGCATTCCCTTCTCCCTACCCACATTCCACCTCGGAGACTCTGCCCCGCTCATAACCCTGGGAGGGACAGCACAGCATACCATGTGACTGTGTCCCACCAATCTCTATGGCTGACCCAGGGATAGACAGCTGACCTAAGCTGGGCCATTGGATACTCTCCCAAGAATTTGGAAAAGGGACAAAGAGGCTGAGTCATTTAGCTATGTAGAGTCAGGTTGCAAGGTCATGCCCAGCTGGCCTGCCACAGCAGGCTGAAACTTCATGCTACCTAGTAAGGGGAAGCTGAGGAACCATGAGTCAGCAGAAAAACCTGGTTTGCAAACAGAGACACAGAAAGATGGAGCAGATGCCCAGACACAAATAGAGAGACCATTTACCTCAAAAGGCAGAGGAGAAACAGAGAGAGAGAAAAATCCGCATAGTTGTCTTCTTGGTCTCATAATGCCACTTGATCTGTGCTGCTATATCATGACCCCATGATATAGGGGTCATGACTGCCTTTCAATCAACCCTCTCTTTTTTTTGAGCTAAGTGGAATACTGTTTTTGCACCTAAATTCTTCCTGTTTAATCTGAGATACTCTATACCTCATAGTGAATATATTTTGGGTGGAAAGGCTCCTCTGACTTTTATGAAGATTATGGAAATTGGAATTTTATCTCAAAACCTGCAGTAGGTTAAGTGGTTTTCTCCATTCTCCTCACTAACTATTCCGACTCTAGAGACCAAGCTTTCCAGGTGACTGGTTTCCAGAACCTCGAATGGAAGCTAGCCTCATTTTGGATCTTTCCCAAAGTAGTCTAGAGATATTGCCCAGACATAGAGATCTTGCTGGGGTATGTAGCTGCCCCCTTGGGAATATATGTCAACGCTTCCGACCTAGGGTCTTTCCGCTGAAAGTTTCCGAGGGTTACGACTGTTTTCCCATAAAGCCTCTGTTCCTGTAGTTGTAGAATCTTCGTAGGCCCAACATTGACCCAGCGGAGGGGTGGCCATATCCATGAAAAGTTCAGGCACTATTCCTGTAATTTCTTTTGAATAATGTGAAGGGCTTTTTTTTTTTTTTAAGATTTTATTTATCTTTAGAGGGGAAGGGAAGGAGAGAGGGAGAGAAACATCAATGTATGGTTGCCTCTCATGTGTCCCCTGATGGGAACTGACCTGCAACCCAGGCATGTGCCCTGACTGGGAACCGAACTTCGATCCTTTGGTTCGCAGGCCCACGCTCAATCCACTGAGCTACACCAGCCAGGGGAGAAGGGCTTTTGGAGGAAGTCCACTTACCCTTTTAAAATCCTTAGAACTAAGTAAGTATAAATAATAGAGAAATGATTGAGTAAAATTAGATATCATCAGATGCAATACTATACAGATATTTTAAAGGGTAGCTACCGAAATCACATAAATAACACAGAAAAATATTTATGATTCAGTGAATAAGAAAATTGAAAAATATAAAATTATAAGTATCAACCATGTGAAAACAGGTTCACATAAGGACATTTTCCTTGATAGCAATCAGCAAGGTGAGTGAGGTACCCACAATCAAGTAATAGATCTTGATTTGTAGGATGAGATCTATCAGCATTTCTGCTTTAGATGATCTCGGCTCGGGGAAAGTTGTGGACTTGGTTCAGGCTCTGAACTTTTTCTTTCATAGGCTTGATTTTCTGCACTGTGCTGATCTAGCACTCCCAGCTGCTGCGGCCTGCTGATATTGGAGAGATTCTCAGTCCCTCTGTCTGCAATTACTTAAGTCTTACACAGAGACTTTTTGCTTTGCATCACATAGATTTCAACAACTGTATTTAGATTGTTTTCATTAGCGTTTTCTTATTTACTATTTCTCAAACCTGTGACTTCTTACCAGTGTGCTAACAGCTTCTGCAAAATTTCTGGGAACACCCTCTAAGCTGAGGAGGGAAGACAATATATATCTTCTTGCATTTGGTAGGAAAAAAACCAGTTTATAGACTGAATACCATCCACAAGTCTTTCATTTACAGAAGAACCCTTCTATGGTTGTTTTCTGAACCAGCAGAGACAAGTCTCCTTGAAAAGCAGGAGTTAAATACTGGCCTCTTGCTGCTTACCATAGGCTGGTTGCATAATGATCTCATGTAGACTTTTGTTATGTTTGTGGCCACACACCATCTCTCAAAAGCCTTTCTCGGAAGTATGAGAAAACTTATACTTTATATATCCTGCCTTCTCAAGACAAAACTGGAACTCACTATTCCAGCCTGCTCTGCAACCAAGGTGTAAACATGTGACCTTGTTTCTGCAATCAGATGCATCTGTGCGAGACTGCGGTGTGGAAGAAGAAACCATGAGAAAGCAGGTGTCAGGCAGAATCAGCTTCCTGGTGAGGGCTGTGGCACTTGGCAGGCACCAAGGCCGAAAAGGCAGGAGCCCTAGTGTCGGCATCCCGTTTGGGACTTCTCAGTGCAGCTCTATGCCTGTGCCGGTGGCAGTGTGATTGGGGTATGACATCTTGCAAAGTAGCCTTAAGGCATTGATTCTCTGGCCCTTCCAGAAGTCTATGTGCTAATAACCCTTTAAGCCATTTTTTATAAAGAATTTTAAACTGGCAAGAGTAGATTCTGTTGTCTGCAACTAAAAATCTTCAATAAGTACCAACTTTCATGATTTAATATTAAGTTGAAGGACTTAGAAATATGTATTTTTCTTATTAATCATGCTCTACCAGCCAGGAGATACAAATAAGTTTACAGTAATGACAAATTCTAAGTTTTACTAGGTCTTCCTTCCACTTGCATAATGTGTCCTCCAGAATCCCCAATTGGGGCCTACGTGCTCACAGTTCTCTCGTGTTCTTATAGCCGGTCTCCTGTGTTTTCAGCTATAGCCTGAGAAGCCATTTACTGCTGCTGGTTCAATACCTACATCAGTACCAAGCATGATGAGACTGATATCCATGTCAAATGTATGATACTTCTAAATGCTTTCACTCTGTGTCATCCCTGGACCAAAAGCATCACAGCCTATCTCTCCTGATTTTACAAGTGTCCTTTAAAAATACTTCTTTTAATGACTGCATACAGCCCTTCTCTCTAAGGCTCAGATGTAAGTACGTGAGAGTGAGCCGAAGGAGTAAATAGGGTGCTGTTTATTGTCCATTTCCTTATTCTTTCTGCAACCCACAGGCTCTCCTCCCCTCTCCTCCATGCAAATCAACTCATGCAAATAGACATCTGCTAATAGACATCGCTGGCTATAACATTACAGTTTATCATTCAAACCTTTTCTGATCTGCGTCCTCAAAATGGAAACAAATTAGGACCAAGCTGGTGGACTTCTGAGGCATTAGTTTTATTTTTCAACATTGC
Source organism: Sturnira hondurensis (assembly GCF_014824575.4). Taxonomy (NCBI): domain Eukaryota; kingdom Metazoa; phylum Chordata; class Mammalia; order Chiroptera; family Phyllostomidae; genus Sturnira; species Sturnira hondurensis. Next base: position 7,112,554 of record NW_028098001.1, on the reverse strand, counting down.
ACAGTTGTCGTAATGCTATTTTTCAACAAGTAGAAAAGTATGACCTGAAACAGTCAATTAGTCCTGTGAAATTTGTGCTGACACAGGCTGCCTTTGCCGGGATACTTTCTTACAGATGTCTTCTTCCTCTGCACCCTTGGGTACTTGTCTGTTAACAAAATACAGACAACTTCTTTGGCAAGCATATTCAGAATGTCAGCACAAGTGATGAGTCTTAGGAAAATGAAACAATTAGGAGATTTCTCAGCAGTTCCACTGCCAACTTTCTCTGGGCACTTGTATCAGTGCTTATTTTAATGACTTCAATCAGGATATTTTACTCACCCTAACTCAGAGGCTCTGGATTTTAGAGATCAACAGAGGATTCAATATATTATGGTTTTGCTCTGCAGAAATTATTGGGTGGAGTTTTTGTGAGTAAATGGAGCAGTAAAAATCCCTTCTTACCACTACTTTCCAGCCCAGCTTTGTCATCTGGCATCTGTCCACCCGTAGTTATTTTAACAATTCCAGCTTATGGTTCATAAAAAAATCATAAAACAATATTATGCCACAGACGAGTCCTGCAAATAGCATTAAAAATTTTGCTTTAGAAAATATTACAAAAATGTCTCATAATTCTATACGTCCAAGATTTTCATCACTTTTTTGATCTGCGTTATGATTCTTATGGGAAACACAGTTTGCTCCTGTATAGTGAACGCCTATAACCTTTTCCAAATTCATCAAAGGGCAAAGAAAGAAAAAAACCGGTGAATGTAAGAAGTGTTTTCTAGCCATGTTCTGTGGGAGAGATTTTATGAACTGCCAAAGTGGCCTGAAAGGATTTAAAGGGAAGCAACATTCCGAGGAAGGTGTAAGCCTTCAAGTTGATTCGAAGCCAGTGGGCACTCTGGGGAACTCCCATTGTTGAAAAAGTATCTCAAGATCTCAGTTCACTCCTCCCATCTCTAGCTGAATCCTAGAAGAGAAAGGAAACATATTTTTAAGATGTGGTAGGAAGAAAGGCAAGCTACATGGGAAAGAATAGCAGGAGATATAGAGAAGAAATGTGAGTTAAAGATGTTTGTGGGGATAGTTAGAGAAGTGATTTTTTTAAAGCCTGTTTCTACCCCCACAATGCAGTGCCCTTTCTTACATTTCCTAATAACCAATTTTTCAAAACATCCACAAATCTATATCTATATCTATACACTAATTTAAAATAGCTAACCATGCATAAACTAAGCATCACATATTTATGTATATGAAATAGATAATCACATCATCTTAGCATTGTTTCTACTGAAAGTATAGAGTAAAAACAAAAAAGATAATGACAGAAAAAGATACTGACTATATCCAATTATTTTTATAGGATGTAAAAATCTCATGGTATATGTGTGGTTAGCTTGAAATCTTAAAATGCATTAATTGTAAAGCTCAAGTAATTCTGAGATAAGCTATGATTTTGGTTTATGATCATAAAATAAAATTTAAATGTGGGGCAAATGAATTTTCTCAGATACTGTGCTTTCTTTTTTCATTTTTTGCAGAAAAATGTGAGGATGAGGTACAAAACGTATGCAAAGACTATAACTTTCTTTCATTTTTCTGATGACAAAAAGGTGAGTGAGTCATCTGCTCAAACACCAGCCCAGAAATTTTATCTCATGCTTTGCTGAATAAGAAGCCTCAGCTGGGCAGCCCTCCAGTTGGGTAAGAGGATCTCAGAGTCGCATGATGAGAAGGGGAGGCTGAACCGCAGCCCTCCCTTTCTCCTCTCTCTGGCTCCTCACAGCCTTTCTACACACAGGTCACCCTCTACTGTGATTCTGCATGCAAGTCTCCAGTGCTGTTCCCCCTTGGCCATGCCATTTGGACCAGAAGCTAGAGCCTCTATGGAGATATAAAGTCAGGCAGGTCTGGCTCAGCTTCACTTTATTAACATGAAGGAACATGACCTTCAGGTTCCCTGGGAGTAGTTTGTGCCGTTGGCTGGGCTCCCAGATCAAGGTCATCTGTGTGATTCCTGGAAAGAGATACAAAGTGGGCATCCCTAGCCTGGGCCATGTGCCTCCAATCGTTATTTGTTAGAATAGGTTCTTGAGAAGGACTAGACAAGTGAAGAAGTTTGCAGTGATGCATGCAAACACTTCCACTAGGGAGACATGTGAAGGTGTGGATCACCTATCTCAGCTGAGTCACCAGCATAAAAGAACTCAGCAGGAGGAGTTTTAGAAATCACACAAGCCTCAGTTTTGTGATGGTGCAGGTGCCTCACCTGGAAGTTACAAGTCCCAGTAACTTCCCCTTGCAGAGGGGGCATGGAAGTACTTTCTACTTTGAATTTCCATCGTGATGGTTATACAATTGGAAAGAAACTAAGACGAAGGAACTCCGTGGCTTTCTTGATGAAGTAAAGCAGTTTTGGCCAGAAAGAGGTGAGGAGCCATGTCAGATTAGGAGCAGTAGTTCCTGTATCCCCTCCTGAATCATCGTACAATAGGCTTCTGACATGTACAAAGCCCTGAAGAAATGTAGCAGAGAAGGAAGTGAGTGAGCCAATGCAGCTGGCTCGGTGCCCCAGGAACACCCTGCTTGGAGAATAAAATTGCATCTCTCGTGCCAACAGTTCAGGCAAGGGAACCCACACAAGTAATGCTTGAAATTCAATGGAAGGACACGTCAAAGTGCTCTTGTAGGTATTTTTTTTGGTGGATAGCCTCTAAGATTGTTCTGTAGCTTGGTTTGGTTGCTTGTTTGCTTTAGTGCAAGTGATGAGATAAGGGAACAAATAACCCACCTTCTTGTTCTGAGAAGCATGTTTAGATGACACAGAAGGACATCATCCAGGTGAAAAAGGGTGTGGAACCCTGCCACCTCATACCTCCCTCCTGAGTAAGTGAAAAGCCAAGGGCTACTATAAAAAGTAATTTGTGTTCAGCTCTTTAGGGAGGGAAGTATTTTCACACTGAGAATGTCACACTCCAAATTTTAACCTACTGCTGTTTCCTGCTCTTACTCATGATGTGATTCACATGACTTTTAGTAGCTTTAGCTTCTTGAGGACGGAGGAACCAGCAAGCCAGTGGCTGCCCGATAAAATTACACAGCGTGGCTTATTTTGGAGGAAAGGGAAGTCAGGGTGAGGATCATTTATTTCATCAGCCTCATGATCATCAAACTTACACAGGCTAAAAATGGTCTTCAGTCATTTAGCCATTTATACCCCCCAACACAGCTTCAAAGTTCTCATGCTTAAATTCCCCTTTTCCAGAAGCTACTTTTAACGTAAAAATTCTCCCTCTATCCTTTTTTTCCGTCACTCTTCTCCTTGTCTAATCCTTTCCATTACCCAATAATAGAAATAGCATAGCATAAGGACTTGCGGTTTCCTAACTCAACCCCAAATCAGGGAGTAAGAAGAGAAATGGAAGACACTCATACACCAGTTTCTTGGCTGTGGTCAAGAAACCAACATGTGGCCAAATCCAACCAGATTAAACAAAGGAAGCTGTAGATTAATCATGCGCATTGCAATCAGACTGAGGTAATTAAGGACACTAATATGGTAGCTTGACAAAAGGATACCCAAAGGTCAGAAATTTCAGGATCTGACAGTAAATGTTAGGAAAACACTTGATCTGGCCATGGAGCTAACACTTCAGAGCTTACTGCGTACTGGGAACTGTTCTAATCACTCTGGACATATTAATTCATTTAATCCTCGCAAGAAAGCTACCAGGCATTTACCACTGTTATCTCCACTTTGCAGACAAAGGAAACTGAGGGACAAAGTGATGCCTGCGGTAGACGTGGAGACGCACTGTCCTTCAAAGGACTTTCTGCACAGCTGCCTTCACCTGTCTGTACCTTCAGGGTTAGTCTCAGCTATTTGGCTAGAGGTCAGGGCCTCCCCAGGGCAGCCTGCCTTGGGTGACAAAGAGAAAAGGTATAAAGGTCTAGCCTACTTGGGCCAACATGGAACAATTCTGATAGGAACAGTCACAACAAAACTCTCTGCCTGAGTGGCAGAGCCTTTGATGAGCCTCTGTAGCATTTCAGCTTCTCTCTCCACTGGGGTGACCAACTATCCCAGTTTTTCCAGGACTGTCTTGGTTGTGCCACAGAAAGTTCTAGGTCTCAAGAACCCCTTATCCCAGGCAAATCAGAATGGTTTGTCACTTTGGCCCAATCCTGCCTCCTTTCCCTTCCTTCCATAGGTATTGGTCCCTAATCACCATCTTGCACCCCAAACTCCATCTCAGTGTCTGCTTCCTGAGAACCCCACATGTGGCAGAGCCCTGACTGTATCACAGACGATGGTCCTGTCAGCATCAGACTGTGTGTTCTCAATCTCCAGGTTTCACTGTTCTGGTCACTAGAAAGGGATACTCCACAGAGGTGGAGACAGATTCGCCAGGCTTTATACTGTCCGTGTGAAATATTTCTCAATAAGAATGAAAGTAATTTGTGTTGATTAAATGCCTCAGGTGATAAGCTAAGTGCTTTGGCTAGGAGGGAGGTTGTATCAATACCCTTATTTTACAAATGAGAAAACTGAAGCTTAGAGAGTTGACCTGCCCTAGGATTTTAACCTGGGCATTCTGTTCCTATATTAGAAATCTAGATAAATCTGAGTAGTTTAGCATTATAAATTGGAATTTTTTTCTTCGGGGATAGGGAGAGTAGACTAGTAGAGTAGGTTCAGGATAAGCTGGTGAAGATTTGTACTAAAAAGCAAGCCCAGGAAAGTGGCAGGAGGCTACAGTCCAAGTTGTCAAAAAAGCTAAAGCAGTTTAAGAACAGGGATGTTAAACATTCAATTGTAAGTTGTTTCTATTACAGTGAAGTAAACCCCTATCACTCTCTCCCTCTTCTCGAGTCTTCCTGAACCTTCACTAAAGTTTGGCCCAGAAGGACCTCACGTTTAGAGTGTGCAATCCTCCAATGGGCTGCCTGAGCAGTGAATAGGAATTGATAGGGCAAGAAATCAGAGCTGGAGGGACCATGGGACAGACTTCTCTAAATTCCCTTACCCCCACCTCCACTAGACCTGGAGGAATTTGCAGAAATATTCAGGAGGTTATTGAACTTTCCATAGACCTGGAAAGGAATTTAAATCTAATTTGCTTATATCTTTGGGGACAGAGAGATGCCAGATGACAGCTGAGATGGATATGCATGACAAATTTATTAAGATAAATTAAAATGATAAAGATAGCTACCTAGATCAGGGAAGTGGAAAATTGTGTATTTTATATATATTTTTGTGCTTTTACTTGGGTTGCCCCAGATTTGTATAACAAATGATCTTGAGCCAACAAGTGTTATCTCTATAATCTGAGAAAAAAAACAATAAATGATCAGTATCTATTCCTCCTGTATTCTTTTTTAAAAGATTTTATTTATTTATTTTATAGAGAGGGGAAAGGAGGGAGAAATAGAGGGAGAGAAACATCAATGTGTGGTTGTTTCTCACACACTCCCTCCTGGGGACCTGGCCTGCAACCCAGGCATGTGCCCTGACTAGGAATCGAACCAGTGACCCTTTGGTTCACAGGCTGGCACTCAATCCACTGAGCCACACCAGCCAGGGCTCTCTTGTATTTTTGATTATATAGATTCTTTTTGTCTCTTGGGTGGGTCTACTCGTTAAAAAGAAACAGACAAAACAAATGCACATGTAAACTACACCACTGACTCATACATAGTTATTTCATATACAGTTGACTCTTGAATGACATGGGTTTAAACTGCTCAGGTCCACTTATATGTGGGTCTCTTTTCAAAAATTATGCCGTCAGACCTCCATATCTCTGGGTTTTGCATCCACAGATTCAACCAACTGCAAATCAAAATTTTAGTGGGGAATCTTCAGATGTGGAGGACTGGATGTATACATTATTGTACATCAGTTTATATAAGGGACTTGAGCATTTGCAGATTTTGGTATCTGCAAGGGGTCCTGGAACTAATGTCCCACAGACACAAGGGGATGACTGCAGTTACATTCTTGGGGAATCAAATGGTCTATGTGCATTTCTGACTATGCAGGGATCAGTGTCTTAAACCCCAGCATCATTCAAGGGTCACCTGTAATTATAGAAACGTGATCCATTTATTGAGGAATTATTATCTTAATGTTAGAGCACAGGAATCTTTCAAGTCAGCACCATTGGTCTATGCAGAGCAAAGGGTTCTTTAAGATTTTAAGTCAGTCCTTGAGATGTGGATCAAACCAAGCTGATACTGATCAGACCAAGGTTTAGTCTTTGAGTGTGCAGGTAATTTTCTTAACTTTCTTATTTTCAAAATGACCAATATTATTTATTGGTCAGAGAATACAAAACATGTTCAGGTCTTTGGATTAAAGATTCTATATAAAAGGAGGTTACAATTATGGCATATTTCTATGTTACTGATCAAGCGAGTGATCAACATTCAGGCCAAAACACAGAAACCAAAAATTATAAACAAGTTCCTTTGCTTATTTTGAATAATATGGGTTCTAGTATTTCATAAAAAGATTACTTTCAAGTATAAATGTTTCCCCCTATTTTCAAAAGTATTTAATAGAAAAATAAAGGCATAGTTTATTATTTGAAATAGTTCAAATACCCTGGGGTATAGAGGGATGAAAGATCCACGATTTCATGTCTTGGATATATCATCTTTGACTTACTAATTTCCACATTTTTGTCAGAGAATGATTGAAAAATGAGTACTTTTTATCTTTAGAAAATGAACAAACCCTGAGAGAAGGCATGGGAAATTTGAAGTGTCATCTTAAAGAGAAAGGAAGGGAAAAAAAGAGAAGGGAGACTCTGTGAGCCTTCAGATCTGTATCCTCTTGACTGTCAAATCAAAATGTATTGTTTCTCTCATCTCTGAAGTCTTAGTCTGAACTTGGCCATCAGGCTTTGCTTTCTTCTGCCATGATGGTGGTTCCTGCCAAGGAGCTGCTTTCTGCTTCTGAGTCACTGGGCAAGATTTATTTTGGGGGCCCAACTTGTAAACAAACATATTTCCATCTCATAGTGATTTTAAGATTTCTTTATTGCTAGTAAGGACTTCAGAATCAAGAGAACATAAATGTCATCAGCGGCAACAAGTTTCAGAATGAAAAGAAATTGCAAATACCCTAACCACGTGCATGTAGTGTTCATTTAGTGCAACAACAGCAACACTATATCTCTTTCTAAATTGGTGGGTAAAGTATGAAATTAAAAGGAAATGTCTGTATATAAAAGATATACCATTAAAAATTTTTTGTATGATCATTTAAAAATTGTTTGCTTTAGATCCCAGTTTGGAAGATAGATATAAAAGATATTTTAGTGGATGACTGGGGGAAAATTTTGAAGATGGAGTAGACTGCCCACTAGGTGATACTCAGGAGTTAAAGTTAATTTTGTTCAGTGAATAGTCTTATTTTAGTTGTGAAGGAAAATGTTCTTACTTTTTAATCATGCGTGCTGAAGTATTTATAGGTTGGATGTCACTGTGTCTCCAGTTTGCCTTAATAACTTCAACATAAAAGGTAAAGTGAGTTAAAAAATTAAAATTTGTTTCATTGTGTCATGTTCTCTGTTCATATTTTGATTCACGATTTTTCTTGTCGAAACATCTTACTTCCCTGTATTCTTATTTATTTATGTATTTATTATTTTTATCATGAAGGTGACATAGGAATATTACAAAAAATTGAAAAATTCATGATTACACTTCTCAAGCCCAAGTATTAAGACATGTATTTTCTTTCAGTTTTTAAAAACCTAATATATATAATCCATATATATGGCTATATGTATGTATAATATATATAATATATATGTATCTATATAAACTTGAAGCGAGTATATGTACAGTTTGGTCTCCTGTGGTTTTTTTGCCTTAATATTGTGTTTTGAGCCTTGCTACCCCTTAATTTTCCTAACATACTATGTTTTGCCATGCACACCCACATTTTTTTGCATATTATACATGAGATTATTATGCCCATTATTATACCCATGGTATGTAGTCATTATACCCATGTATAATGTGCATTCTTGTTTCTCCCTCAAAAATTTGGGCAAAAATGTACACATTATAACTGTCAAAATACAGTACATACTTTTAGTGCTGAAGGGAAGGCAATTTTTAACTTGCCTATTGTCTGTTTAATGGCTAGCCAAGCCTAGGGCCATTTGCTGAACTCATATGGGTTGCTTATGGGTGCAGCTCATATGGGTGCAGCACAGCTGGAATGGATAAAGAAGTAAATGATAGCACACTGAAGTTTGGGTTCTTCCATCCTGCCCTATACAGAGTATAGATACAACCTTTAGGTCTTCTGTAAGTTGGAAAAAAACTCCATTGTGCCCAGTGTGTATTTGCGTAATGCACTCCACATATTCCACATCATCGCCAGTTATAAGGGGGAAAAGCTTTGCAAGGGAGCTCTGGAGGTCACTACTTAAACCCAGTTGTCAATTTCAGCATCCTCAATTATGAGGCACCTGATATATGTACCTCTTGGTATGATGCAATATAAAGTATAAGTCTAAAGACTTCTGTGAAGGATTACTGCCAAAATGTTTAATCTACATCTAATCAAGGCTTCTGTATCTACATTTCCACCTATAGGAAATACAGGGGATTAGGGAACATGTTAAGTGGTACCATAAGGAACCAGTCACGTAAATCAAGAAGTTGGGACATTCTACAAACCAACTGACCCACGTTTCTCAAAAACCGAAATTGTGTAAAGAAAGGAGGCTGGGAGGAAAGGGTTGTTTTAGATTGATAGAGACTTGATATCCATAACAGCAAAATGTAGTATATGTTTCTTGTTTGGATCCTGGTTTGAACAGACCAGGTATAAAATAAACTTTGGGGAAAACTGAGTATTAGATGGTGATAGAAATTATTAAAAATTTGTTAGGTTTGTTACATAAGAGAATGTTTTTATTCATTGAAAATGAATATTCATTATACTATTCTTTCTACTTTTCAATATATTTTCAACATTTCATCATTGAAAAGATCTTCTGGGAATGGAGTGGAGGCAGGGAGGAGATTCTTTCACCAGGAGCAGGATGGGATGTTTCTATTGTTTTCTGCTATCATAATAAAGGAATTACTGTTTAAGCCATGAGAGATGAGATAGTCAAATAATAGAAATACAAAATTACACAAGGTTAAACACACTTTATTTTACAGTTTGTTGTAGAATTTAATTTCATATGCCTGTCTCTGAGATAAGAATAACACAGGCAAACAGTCTTAAAATGGAAATCCCTAATGCAAAAGTTTTACTACACAGGAGAAAAGAGCAGATAAGCACAATATGTATTTATTGAGCACCTACCGCATGTCAGGCACCACGCCAAGTACTGGAGATAGTACAACAAAGTCCAGTGTGGTCCTGCCATAGGGGATGTATTCTCTGAAGAGGAAGACAGACAAAAGCATGATGCAACAGACACATTAGACATATGGGGCAATTACTCTTGTGGGAGAAACAAACAAGGGCTATGAAAGAGAATAAGTGTGATGGTCAGGAAAGGAGTCTTCTTGGAGACACACTGAGGCTGAGTGCTGTAAGAGAAGGAGTTAGCCACAGGAAAGATGAAGAATATTCTAGGCAGAGGAAACTGTGCAAAAGTTTTAACGGGGTGAGGCTGAGTAATATGGCAGCACAAGTAAGCACAGCTCACTTCCTTGCACCACCGTATCAAAATTACAACTGAATTATAGAGTAACCATCACTCAGAACTAGCAAAGGTCAAGTTAAATGGAAGTCTGACAACTATAAAGTTAAAGAAAACAGATCCACCCAGACTGGTAGGAGGGGTGGAGATGTAGAGTGGGCTGGTACCACATCCATGTGTGGTGGATACAAATTCAGGAGGGATACCTTGGGTATGAGAAGTCCCAGCCCCAGACCAGAACCCCCAGCCCAATGTTCCAGTGCTAGGAAAGTAAGTCCCCTTAACTCTGGCTGCAAAACCCAGTCGGAACTGAGTTGGAGGAAGAAACTACTGGAGTCCCAAGCAGTTCTTAAGAACCCCCCACACAAACTTACTCAGACTCACTTCCTCTGAGCTCCAGCACAGGGGTAGCGACTTGAAAGGCACCAGTGACATACAGGGGGCAACTGAAGTGTCTGGCATCAGGCAAGAACTGGGATGGCCTTCTCCCAGACACAAAGGTGGGCAGAGGCCATTTTCTCTTTTCTGAACCCTCTCCCCAAAAAGCCACAGAGCCAGGTGGGTGTCATAGCCTAGACTCCATCAACCTGGCTAACATTGTTTGACCCACCCAGAAGATGCCCTGAAACTCCATTCCACCCAACTTAGGGACCTGCCTAGGTAACTTTTCTATAGGAATGGTTGGTCTTGGCTCATGCTTCACAACTTCCTAAATCCTCTCAAACAAGCAACAGTCAGTCTCAGTGAGCCCCCAGCTCCTGTACTTCTTGCTAAGTGGCCCCAGGCTCAACACTAGCAACATCCAGCCTAGATTCACAGCTTGGCTACTCCTGGGAATCTCCAAGCACAGCACAAGTAGCAGCCATCTTAGATTGCTTTATAGCTGATGTGAGGTGGCCAAGGACAGAACATAGGTGGGGGCTTGTTTTGGCCCACACTACCCAGGAAACTACAGGGCTTGTGCACCAAGTGGACAGTTACAGACTATGTCAAAGTACCACTACCCTGCATCTGTACAGTTGATCCTCCATGGAGGGCAGAAGCTGGTAGTCAGTGGTCACAGCCAATCCTTGCAGCTGAGTAGCCTGGGTAAGTTCCTCCCATTGACCTACCAAGAGCAATCAAGGCTCAACTATAAGAGATGGATGTACCTAGTTAATATGAAGGGTGCACCTTGAGTACTCAGGTTGGGTGATAGGGGAGGCTGTGCCATTGGACCCTACCAGAAACCTACTATATTAGCCCATGCTAACAAGACACAGAGTCAAGGCAGCTCCACCTAATACATAGAAACAAACACAGGGAGGCTACAAAAATGAGGAGATAAGGAAACATGGACGAAATAAAAGAATAGATCAAAACTTTGGAAAAAAAAACTAAACAAAAGGGAGATAAGTAATCTATCAGATGCAGAGTTCAAATCACTGGTTCAAAGAACTTAGTGAGGACCTCAACAGCATAAAAAAGATCCAGTCATAAACCAAAGATACACTAATTGAAATGAAGAACAATTTACAGGAAAACAACAGTAGAGTGAGTGAAGTCAAGAATGAAATCAATTATTTGGAACATAAGGAAACAAAAAACAACCAATCAGAAAAACAAGAAGAAAAAAGAATCAAAAAATATGATGGTGGTGTGGGCAGCCTCTGGGACAACTTCGTGTTGCAACATTAACATCATAGGGGTGCCAGGAGGAGAAGATAAAGAGCAAGAAATTGGAAATCTACTTGAAAAAAATAATGAAAGAAAGCTTCCCTGATTTGGTGAAGAAAATAGACATGTGAGTCCAGGAAGCACAGAGAATACCAAACAAGATAGATATCTGCAAAGAGGCCCACTCCAAGACACATCATAATTAAAATGCCAAAGGTTAAAGATTAGGAGAGAATCTAAGAGCAGCAAGAGAAAAGCAGTTAGTTATCTACAGGGGAGTTCCCATAAGTCTGCCAGCTGATTTCTTGAAAGAAACTGCAGGCTAGAAGGGATTGGCAAGAAATATTCAAAGTCATGTGAAACATACCTACGGCCAACATTGCTCCACCCAGCAAAGCTATCACTTAGAATGGAATGGCAGATAAAGAGCTTCCCAGAAAAGAAAAACTAAAGGAGTTCATCATCACCAAACCATTATTGTAGGAAATGTTAAAGAGACCTTTTTAAGAGAAAGAAGAAGATGAAATGTATGAACAATAAAATGGCAATAAATATATATCTATCAACTATTGAATCTGAGAAACAAACTAAGCAATCAAGAACAGAAATAGAATCATGAACACGGGGAGCATTTTTTATGGTTGCTGGATGGGAGGGGTGTGCAAGGGAATGGGAGAAGAGGTGAGGGGATTAAGAAGTATAAACAGATAGTTACAGAATAACCGTAAAGTTGTAAAGTACAGTATAGGAAACGAAGAAACCAAAGAGCTTCTATGCAAAACCCATAGACGTGAGCAATCATGCAGGGATTTCCTGAGGGAGTGGGGGTGCTGGGTGGAGGGGGGAATGGGGAAAATGGGAAAAATGGGGAAAAACCAGGACCACTGTAATAGCATAATTAATAAAATATAATTAAAAAAGAAAAAATAAACAAGTTGGTTGAAAAAAAGTTTTAGTGGGAGAAAAGCAACTGAAGAAAACTAGTGTGACAGGTGTGAGTAAGCGGCACTATGACATAGGTTGATGCAGAGAAATAACTTTTAGGTCATGGCAAGTAATTTAAAATTTTTCCTAAGTGCAATGGGAAGCCATATTGAATAGTGTTCATTTATTCTAAAATGGTCAATTTTAAAGGAAGACTTAGGTAAATTTCTGAGATGCTAATAGCTTAGGAACTACAAGCACATGTCCTATACCTTGGCCACACTCAGCCACTTAGTATAACCTTTCAGTTCTAATTGGGTGCCTCCCAGCTGCCAGCATGGCCCCTGATTCTCACTGGGAGTATTAGGACTCTATTGCTGGATGACAAATTATCACAAGATGTAGTGACTTGAACAGTAAGGGACAGTTATTCTCTCACAGTTTTTGGGAGTCAGGAGTTCAGATGTGGCTTAGCTGTACGGTTTGGTTGGGGGTTTCTTATGCTGTTGCAGTCCATGTTGGCAAAGGCTTCAGTCCTCAGAAGGCTTGACCGGGACTGCAGCAGCCACTTCCAAGATGGCTCACTCCATGGCTAATGGCAGAAGGCCTTACTTGCTTGCCATGTGATCCTCCCCATAGACCTACATAGACCTCATGGCATGACAGTTGACCTTCATGTGAATGATCCAAGTAAGAGAGGAAGGAGAAAACCACAGTACTGTTGATGACCTGGTCTTGGAAGTAACACACTGTCACTTCTGCCATATTTTATTAATGTCACAAAGAGACGAGTCACTAAGTCCAACCCACACTAAAAGGAAGGAGATTTAAATTCCATCTCCTAAATAGGGGAGTTCCAAAATTTTATGGACAGATTTTAAAACCACAACATTTAGCCCCAGCTAAATGGGGCTAAATGTTTCACCACATTTAGTTCTAATGTGGCTCAGTGGATTAAGCACCAGCCTGTGAACCAAAGGGTCACCGGTGTGATTCCCAGTCAGGGCACATGCCTGGGTTGCAGGCCAGGTCCCCAGTATGGGTAAGGTGGAGACAACCACACATTGATATTTCTCTCCCTCTTCTCCCTCCCTTCTTTTCTCTGTAAAATAAATAAATAAAAGTTTTTAATAAAAACCCACAACATTTAGTGACTTAACTCAAATCTCATCTTCTATGTGAAGCCTTCCATGATTTTCCTCAGCAGAACTAGTCATGCTATTTGCTCAATTTATACATTTTAGTTCTATCTCTTACAGTTCTTACCTTGTTTACTGTAAACTATTTACACGCCTATCATTCTCACAAGACTGGAAACTCCTTCAGGCCAAGGGAACACGCCTTGTTAATCATTTACCTCCCAGACTGCTCACTAATAAAATTCTTAGGTCACAGGACACTGCCATCCACCGCTCTTGTCAGGACTTTTAAAAAAATTCCTTTATAGTTAGTCCTTTTCTTGTTTCTCTTTTTTTTCTTGATTTACTGTCTGTATTATATATATAGACCTATTTTCTCAACTAGATGATAAACCCCCCAAATAAGACTATTTTAATCATCTGTCTTTTTAAATTTCTCATAGCACAAAAGGCATTGCTCTGCATAATAATAATAAATACCTTTTAAAAGAATTAAACAAGACTGCCCTGCAAAATTAAAAAATCTATTTATATTCTTGGTATTCAGAATATCTGCTGGGACCCCACCTCTATCTAAACTCTAATAAGGAAAAATGACCTCAGTTCATAAGGCACAAAACATCAACCTTTCGAAAGAGCTCTGAAGGACAAGCGGTCTTCTGTTTGCTTCCTTTTTTCCTTCATTTTTGATGTTTTATTATTTATGCTATTACAGGTGGCTTCCTTATTATTTGAGAGAATCAAGGTCCAACACTGTGAGGCTCTCTTTAGCATTCTGTGGAAAGAATTTGAGATCTTGTTTTTACACACTCTCTCTAAAAGTGAGAAGCCATATTCCCTTCCATAGTTATGAAGTATCAGCTTGTCCTTGGTCTTAGTTTACAGAATGTTATCTAGTCAGGTAGTTTTATCTAGGTAAGTTGGAGGCCTGGATGGTCTTGGTTCTCATGACTAAATCTTATGACATTGCAAGAAATCTTCTGGGGTAGAATTCTTTGGGTTTGAGAGAAATAGTTTGACCAGCACTGAGCTTAAGACAGGCCTAAGGTGGGGACAGGGGCAGAACAGATGAGCAGTGGGTGGAACATGGCGTGCACCTCTGTCCTACTTTGCCTTGACAAGGATGCCCTTTCTCGGGGCTCCTCATGAAAGAATCAAGATTACCACACATTAAAATTAAAGAAAAATAATGGAAGAGCCTCTTGCAAAAAGCCAATGCAGCTTAGTATTAAGGGGTCACTTTCTTCTCAAAAGGAAAAAGTAAATGCATATCATCCTTTCCTTTCTGTCTCTGACCTGTAAAGACAGGATTGCCTTGCTAGAACAAAGAACAAAAATGCCTGTTTTTACTCGGTTCTCTGATTTCTACGAAGGTGGTCCATTCATGCTAAATCAGATAACGTGGTAATCCCAGAGTGTGGTACCCTCACACAGTAGGCTCTCAGACACTGCCAGTTGCTCTGATGCTAATGCTGCCTGGGTTCTTTGGTAATGTAACAACTTAGCTATAATAAAATCCTGATGACTTCTCCAGCAGGAGAGCAAGTAGGTCCTGAAGCAAGAGTCAGAGAATCTGGATTTCACTAGGTGGTATTTATTTGGCCTGGGCACATTCACATTTTATATGTCTCAATTAAATGGCACAATGAACTGGAAAGAGAGAACTAAGATTTTGAAGATGTTTGCAGGAAGTGCATCTTGGAAACCTCTTCTCCCAGGATTGCGAGGCAGGAAGAGAGAGACACCTCCACCCTTCTAAGGAGAGATAGCAGACCGAAGTGTGCTTGTTTCACACCAGAGCTGACAGCACAAATGACGGTTTTCTTTGTTAAACAGCTTTTGGAGACATGTTAGCACCCTGTCTGACTGTTGCCTGAGAGGGTGGAGGGCACAGACTAAAACTGCAAATTGCTGGTTAGTTACCAAATATTTGAGTTTTGACAAATCTAGCATTCATACTGATGTTATACTTAATTTCAAATTTAACGTTACATCTGGAAAAACTGAAATCTTGTTGACAACCAATTAAATGATTTATGAGTTTAAAAATAAACACAAGATCAAGAGCTTAAAAAGAAATTATTTCAGTTAATACACTCTCTCCCCTGAGGTTTTCTTTTCTAAGTCAACTGAAAAATGCTTAATCACATTCCTTTGATTAAAGGTCTTCACCCACGGAAGTGCACAAAAGGGAGCTTGTTTCACTTAGAGAAGAGTGTCCAGTGGTTTAGTTGCTAGAAGCTTGATATTTAACAACATACATTTCTAATAGAGACTCCCATTTTGCTTAAAGTTGTGGAAAACTAAACCTTGCTAAAGGAGGAAATAGACTTGAATGTCTATTTTTTTTCAGTTTTCATCTCATTCACAGTGATTATTACATGTGTATTAATTTGGCCTGAACATAAGTAGTATTATACACTAAGTATTATAAATACTTATGTGTTTAACATAAGTATTATTAAACACATTGAGTTGGCCAAAAAGCCCATTTAGTGTTTTCCACAAAATAAAAGATGCCATTTTCATTTTCAACAATAATTTTATTGGTTTGGATATTTTTGAGTATGTCAGCTATCTCCCACATGATATAACACTGACTGTTCTCAGTTTGATTGCTATCAGTTTCAACTGGTCTACCGCACCATAGAGCATCATGCAATGAGAAATCTCTAGCATGACACTGTGCAAACTATTTTTGGTACATTCTATCAGTCACAGAACCTTCTCCATACACTGCACAAATCTTTTTTGTATTTCAGTTGCATTTTTACCTTTCTTGAAATAATAAAGCATAATATGCTGAAAACGTTGCAGATTTTCTTCCATTTTCAATATTAAAATGGATACACAAGAATTCACCAATTTTGATTATTTTTTTAAATGCATGCTGATATGACAGCTGTCACAATACAGTCTAACAACAGTATTTCAAATGAAGTTAAAGACAACTAAGTGCCACTACAGCTATCTTATGGGGAAAAAAGCCCCGAACTTTTTGGCCAAACCAATAATTACTGGGATAGGACAAGTACCCTGAGATTAATATCCTAAGAAATACTGACTGATTTCACCAACTTCTCCTAAACAACCAGGAGAATTCATATGATAAGCACTTGACTTAGCAGATGCTGCACTATGAGACGATGCAAGGAGAGGCGCTGTGCTGTGGGTGAAGGCACATTGGGCTGGGCACAAGGGCCCTCAGTTCTAGCCCAGCTCTGCTGGGAGCAATCTCTCTAAGGCAGGATAAGCCGTTCACCCCTATGGTCTCTACTTCCTTCTATAGACCTTGACTAGATGGTTTATAGTATGAGGCTAATTAATGAGTCTTGTACATCTATATGTGGCAAGGTACCATGATGTCCAATGTAGTACAGAGCCTAGGCTCAGGAAGAAAGCTGTCTTGGTTCAGAGTGACTCTTAGATGAGTGAGCCCAATGCCCCATTCATGACCTATGAAATGAGGATACTAAGGGGCCCCCTGTTACAGGACTGTTGCAAGGTCTAGATATGATAATACACCTAAATCCCTTAGAATAGAGTCTGGTATAAGTGTTAGCTGACATTTGATTTTTTAAAAAATGTTTCCCTCTCCAGATGGATTTTTCTGAGTTCAGTGCTTTTGATTGGTCACCACCCCCAATTGTCTGAGGTGTCCATATGTCCCCTGTAACTGTTTTGTGACTTTTATTATCTCATGGAGGTGAGATGGAAGTTCTTTATTATCACATGGAAGTGTTCAGTGGATGTTCTGCATAGCTATAAGTGCTCTAATTTTTAAGCTGGGAAAAAAAGTGAAACTTGTTAAGAAGAAATGCCTTAAGCTTTCAATACCTCTAATGTTCTCTGGTTTTAATCTCGTTCAGTGGCTGCTGTTTAGTGCCTCTGTGTGGCATTAAGTATCAGGATCTGAAGATTAAGTATCAGGACCTCGAGGGCGGTATCATAAATGCTGCTGATGGCTCCCATGGTTTTACAAATCATTAGACCTTGCCTAGGCCCCAACTCAAAGGCATTTATTCATGCACTCATTCATTCTTTCACTCACAAGCTTTTATTGTGTACTTGCTACACATGGCAGTCACTCTACAAGGTAAATAATACATGATTCTTCCTTTTGAAGAGCACACAGCATATGGGAAAGACAGATCAATGAATTTATAAATTACCAAAGTTGTAAGTGTAAGGACATGAACAAAATGCTGTGGGAGCCCAGAGAACATAGCAACTAATTGTGCCTGGAGGATCCAGGAAGTGACACAGAACTCGGCCCTGAATGGCAAGCGAGAGCTTTCGGTGGGATTGTGCCAGTGCTTATTCATCTGGGCATCGCAGGCAGGGGCAAGCAAAGGCCCGTGAAAGGGCTGAGGCCTGCTGAGAGGCACAATCTATGTCCCTGGGAAATGACAAGGAGCTTTTTTTTTTTTAAGTGGTGGGAGAGAGGTTCGGAATGAATTCCTCTAATATCCTATTTTCTTCCAGGCGTGAGAGAATTTAAATAGATATCCTGAGGGGAAAGAAAATGTTTTTATAGGGTATTTAAATGTTAAGTGTTGAACTCAAAGGCAGGTGTATAATGATTTTGAATTCTCCAGAAGAACCTGGTATAGCCACAAAGCTTCCAAATCCATCCTAAAATGTATGTGGTGTGGGATGCTATCCACAATCCCCAAAAAGTTTCTTGAGGTGGGCTTGTGAGGCAGGTGAGGAGAATGGGTGTTAGAATGTGGAAGACGAACTAACTGAATGCTCTTAGAAACCCACAAAATCAGTATAATGCACACTTATATACCTACTGTCTAGATTCAACAATAGTTAACATTTTCCATTTCACCATATTTGATTCACATATAGGTATGTATGTGCATGCATATATATATGAGCAATTTTAATGAAAATTACCAACATCATAATATTTTATACCGAAGCATCACATGACCCCAAGTTGAGGTCATTTTGCTTGTGTAACGAAACACCAGTATTACACCTAACAGAATAAATAAGAATTCCCTAATTTCTAGTATTGAATCCATATTTATTTCTTCTAGGTTGTCCCAAATTATCTTTCATATCTCTTTATTTATTCATTTATTTTTTTAAAAGATTTTATTTATTTATCTTTAGAGGGGAAGGGAAGGAGAGAAGGAGAGAAGTATCAATGTATGGTTGCCTCTTGTGCGTCCCCTGCTGGGAACTGTCCTGCAACCCAGGCATATGCCGTGAACTGGGAATCGAACTGTGATCGTGTGGATCGCAGGCCCATGCTCAATCCACTGAGCTACACCAGCCAGGGCATATCTCTTTTTTTAAATAAGGCAAAATATATTTTTAATGGCTGGCATAAGATTTTTGGACTTCTCGGACATAGAAAATCTAATTTTTACTTTAAACTGTATTTTGTACTTTCCCAGATTTCTTTGAAGCTGGAAATATCACTAAAGCTAGTCTAAGTACACATAAATGCTCAAGAGGAATGGGATTAATCTGCTAAGGAAAGCTAAAGAAAAGAAGAACTGGGATTTAGAAAACCATGACCGTCTAAGAACCTCCTCGTCCCTACAGACCAAGGCTCTCAGCAAGGGGGGGTCTGCTTTTTTCCTAACAGAGAGCTCTGGAGAGAATGTACTGATGACAGAAATACGAACAGATGAAACTCAACTCTTTTTCTTCACACTCCACTGTGGACTTGGGTATTTTAATCAGATGTTAGAAAATAAAATAAAAAAGCGAAGCAAGAATATTCTGCCTGCTTTTCAAAATTGTTTTCTCACACCTGTCCACACCATCACACACTGCCCAGGATCTACCCAATCAGTGCTGCTACAAGCCCCGCTGGATTCCACAGCCCAGAGGGGAATTCCAAGGCATTCTCCACTAAGATATGCGCCTGAAGACGCTCTTACTGAAGACACTCTTACTCCCGAGAAAATGAGAACTATCATTTCTACTAGGAGAACAGAAGCAACAGTTGGAGGGGAAAGATTTAATTCAGTGCAGTATAAGAAACGGATTTGGTAACAAATGATACATAATAAATTTTTTTGAGTGATCACTGATTTACCACAAGGTTATAAATATAGTACCAAGGATTTTGTTCCAGGACCATATGAGAAGAATTTTCCAAACTGATGTCCCATAATCCCTAATACCTTACTCCCCTACACAACCACAACGTAACCATCAGCTTCAGGAAATTAACACTGATACCTGAGTACTATCACCTAACACTCAGATCCCATTCAAGTTTTACCAAATTCCTTTACAGTCAAAAGAGTCGGTTTGAAATGACATGTTGCTTTGTTTCTCAGGTCTCTTCAATCTTCTCCAATCTGGAAGAATTCTTCCATTTTTAGTTAACTTTTATGATCTAAAAAATTTGTGGCATCCAAACCAGTTGTTTTGTAGAATGGCCTCAGTTTGGTTTTGCCAGATGTGTCCTCATGATTAAATTCAGATTGTGAATCTTTGGCAGGAATGACACAGCTTTGGCCCTCTCATTACATCTTATCAGGTGGGTATTTTAATTTTATTTTAATTTGTCCCACCACTGATAACATCCACTCTGATTATTTGATTAAGTTCTTACCTGCCAAGCTGCTTTGATATATAGCTACTCTTTTTTCTCTTGTGGTAATTAATATTTTTTTGTGGGAAGGTATTTTGAAATGGTATAAATGTACCATTTCTAATCAAAGTTTTAATTAATTAATTAATTTTAATCGTCACGGAGGACCTTTTATATTATTAATTGTTTAGACAGAGAGAGAAACACTGATGTGAGAGAGAAACGTCAGTCCGTTGCCCTCAGCGTGCACCCTGGCCCGGGATCGGCCCTGCACCTGAGGTGGGTGCTCGACCAGAGAGCAGAGCTGCAGTCTGTCAGTGTATGGAACGAAGTTCCAACCAGCTGAGCCTCCCAACCAGGGCTGCTCGTTTACTAATTCATTTCATTTTGGGCTCCAATCTTTCTAAATTCTTCAGTGGTTTGTAATCTGTCACTATTCTTTATTTTGGTGATCGTATTTTCCAGGATTTGTCGCCCAGCGGTCCCCTTCAAGCTGACTCCTTGTGTCCTTTTGACAAGGCTCCACTGTGCTTTATCAGAGTGCTTCCTTGCTCTCTGATACAAAATAGGTTCCAGATTTATCTTGCATGTTCCAACCCCCAGCCTTGAACTGGCCATTCCTCCCAGGAGCCTTGGTTCTTTTCAGTGCAGGCTGGTATTGATTTGCTAGGTGTGCTCCTTGCTCTTGGGGTAGTGCTTCTCCCAGGAGCTCTTGCTGGATAGAACTAACCAATATGTGTGTATTACTTTCCAACTGCTACTGTCATAAATGAGCACAAATGTAGAAGTTTAAAACAACACAAATGTATTATCTTACGATTCTGGAGGTCAGAAGTCTAAAATCGAGATGTCAGTAGGGCTATGCTCCTCCTGGAGGCTATAGGGGAGTATTCAGTCCCTTGCCTTTCCCAGCCTGTAGAGGACGTCTGTTTTTCTTAGCTGGGGGAAACCCTTCTGCCATTTTCAGAGCCTGCAACATGACATCTTCAAATCTCTCTTTCCCTCTCTCTTACCTCTGCTCTGTTGTCCCATCTCCATCTCTGACTGTGAGCCTCCTGCCTTCCAGTATAATCACAAGGGCCCACCCAGATGGTCCATGATAGTCTTCCCATCCTAAAATACTTAACCACAGCTGCAAAGTCTTTTTTGTCCTGTGGATAACCTCCATAGGTTTGCTGCATTAGAAGGGGAACATTTTGGAGGTGGGGAGTCTGTTAATCTACATTCAACAATATGTATGTGCATACATACCTATTTACTTCTGTATCTACATAAATATATCGAAAAACATGAGTTCACCTGGACACCTCCAATTCCAATCCAACAACTACAGTGTTCATTCCGGGTTTCTCTGTTCCAATATTTGCATTTCCCTTCATCAACGGCGAGAAATGTAGCTCCTATTACCCTGAATGAGTTACTTATTCGATTTATTACCTCTATGTAAGCAGTCTCCTGTTCCACTTCTGGCCTCTTACCCACAGAAGAATGTCCTCCCACTCTGCCTGGACTCTCATACTTCACACTTGGCTGCCCTTCCACAGGGTCTCCCTCCTTACCAACTCGGACTTTGCCAGCCAGGCCAGGCGGCCCCTGTAGGAACGCCATCCTCACCTTGCTCATGGTTGGTCAGCTCACCCTAGTTACTGTTGACTACTAACTAGTTAACACCCTCCTAACCCTGCTGGTGTCCCAGCAGCCAGTGCTGACCATCAGGGCTTCCCCTTGTCAGTGTTCTGTCCGCCCCCAAAGGTTTTAGGAGCAAGTTGTTGAGAGCTGGAAGAGAAGAAAAAGAAAAGCCCAAATGACATATTTTTAGGAAGGAGAAAGGGCACTGATACATGAAGGGTGGGAGGGACATGTGGAATACTGCAGGGGCAGAGGTGGGGAACCAGGTACACGACCGGGGACCTGAGGCTTGAAAAATGCTGGTTCCTGGAATTGGCCTCTGTTCTTGGATCTGCTTGCATATTTGAGGAGTTGACTCATTTTGGGGGGCTGAGAAGGCTGCCACCAGCCTGGAGTCTCATCAAACCAATTTTTTATTTAAAAAAAACACCAAAGCAAAACAATACACATGTTGGCTCCTGATGTTTTTTATGCTGATTAAGAACACTGACTTGGCTAAAGGAACAAGAGGGCTAATTGTTGTTCTGTCCCTTGAAGCAGAAGCTTTTGATCGAGTTATGTGGGAGTTTAAGTTTGAGGTACTTTAAAAAGTGAAGAAATTTGGAGATAAGCTGATGAACTGAGTTTGAACTTCATTCCAAACTCATTGAGCAGAAATGTTTCAGATCCTTTTAATCTGGGAAAAGCCTGTTGCAATGGCCCTTTTAATCCCTTATATTTCTTCAAGATAGAGTTTCTTCTCAAATTGCCTATTATCTATCTACCTACTGTGAAGGGCGCTTCAAAAATAAAGTCTGAAGTTGAAAAATGTTTGAATTTCTTATTTTCTGAGATAATGGACACCTTGGCTCAAGTGCCTTCTCCCTCCACCCTGGCATCCGGACCAAGGACATTGTCTGGGAGTGACTAGGGAGGACCAGCTTCTCAGTGGCAATCTGGGGTCACGCTCAGCTTCACCATGTGGGTCTCTGTGGGTTTGTTGTACAGAAAGCAGAATCTTGTGGGTTCTAATATCAGTTCCTCCACTAGCTTCTGAGTGAATTGAGGCGAGTCATTTAATTTCCACTTGTTAGGTCTGCCTCATTCGCCATGTGGAGCTAATGATACCCCTCATCCACTTATCTCAGAGGGATGTCGTAAGGGCTGATTAGTGCACAGGGCAGTCAAACATTGCATGTGTGTGATGAGCTAAGCACAGCGAGGCTGTGAGCCCAGAGACCTCTCCAAATTAGAGGTGATCTTTCCTTTCAGGAATGAGCCATGCTTATGGTGCTGGTATTTTCTTTGGCCATTTCTCTGTTTGTCTTATTAATTCAGCTCATGCTATTACTTATTACATATATGATGATAGGCTTGGCTCAACAGAGATGAAGTCACCCACTTTAACATTTGTGTGTGTGTACTTCCAAGTTGCCTGACATTCTCTGTATTAGAATTAAAAACCTAAGCAAAAAACAAATCATGAGACAGTCAGAAAATGCGAAGTATTTATGAGCAAATCTATGTTTATGTTTCTACTGTCAACTCTGATGATTTGTTTGTTTGAACAGAAGCTTGTCTTTTACCATAAAACTTATCTGAAGGAAGCTGAGCTTCAGTTTCCTGAGTGTTTGTGAAAGACACAGCGTAATTTTGGAAAGGTAGGACTCCTCAGTAGCCAATTTCTCACCAGTATATCCTCATCATAGAGAAGTTAAGTGAGACTGTACGTGAACTGAACACAAACTGAAAATGATTATTTCATACTTCTGAAAATCCTCATTTATGCACACGTGGAAGGAATTTCTTTTCACAGTACGTCCCCTGCGCCATGTGAATGATCACTGCCTTCAACTACTTTATCTTTGAACTTGCAGCAGAAGGAAAGCTTTGGGCTTTTGTATTAACCGGAGCTAACTTTGGAGTTCAAAATGCCAGGGGAAAAAAACCCCCACAAAATAATACAACACTGAGTGGGAAATATTAAGGGTTTGGCAACTTTGTTTCCAGTGTTGGCTTTGGCTCAGAGCAGGGCTTCTGCTTGGTTGATGTAGGAAATTTCGACAGACAGAACAGGCCACATGAAATTTCTAATATTATTTCAAGCTTGCTTGGTTATCTAGTGCACTGAACTGGTTGCCCTCTATCCCTTATCCTGCAGGACGTCATTACTGAGGGTAGCTCAGTGCACAGGGACCTTGCCTTCAGAGCCTGTTTCAGAAGCATCCCCCCCTCTTCAGGGTGAGACCATCCCTGGTAAGGGCTTAGTGCTGTGGCTGCTGATGTTTCTGGAGGAGAATCAAAGCAAATCGGGTATTTCTTCTCTAAAACTATGTGATAATTATGTGTCAAAATCCAAGGCACCACTAAGCCTTTAAACTAGAAACTAGATAACATTTTATAGGACTGCAACATTTAAAATCCTTGTGTATTTCTAACCTATATTCCAGTGGAGAATTAGGGAGAATGTTACCAGTTCTCTAGGCAACTCCCCACAGTAGGGAGCTTGGTTTTGCTCCCCAAACTCTATTTTCTCCTCCTCAGTTAAGGAAAAAAGATGTAGGAATTTAAAGGACCTCCTTGGGATTTAAACAGAACCCTTGAAGCTTCAAGTGTTTATTTAATATACTAATTCTTATATATTTGTATGTTTTAACCTTAGGCATTGAGAACCCCAGAGGCGGTCTCATCTGTTGATATCACATTCCTTGGCCTCCTAAACAAGGAGAAAAAGTTTGGACCATGTGATGTTCACCTCATGGTGTGCCAGCAGGTTGGGGGTGACTGATTTCTATTTTTTTTTTTTAAGTAAGAGTCCTGAGCTTTAGGAAAATGGAGTTTGAGCCAAGGGATAGCTTTGCTTGTTATTTATTTATTTATTTATTTATTTATTTTTAAGTATTGTTCATCTTAAGCATTGCTTTTGAAATGGATTTTTGTTTCTTCATGCTCTAGTCCTATTGCCTTGGGAGCCATTAAGCATGGAAGAAGGATGACAAAAGGGAAAATGTCTTTGTGCAGATTGGTTGGTGAAAAAACTGGGCCGGAGGAGAACCAGGATGGTGGAATGTTCTGCCTTTGTCACTGATTCACTTGTTCAGTGACCTGAGGCGATTCTCTTCCTTATTTCACTACTCACTTTCTCTTTGGAAAACCGGGATGCTGACATTTGCCACTCAGGTGCTATGGCAAGAGGGGTGACGGCGTGGGGTCTGGAGGCAGATCGCCGCGTTTGAATTCTAACTCCGCCACTTCCAACTGTGTGGCTTTGGGCAAGTTATTTGACATGCCTCTGGGCCTCAGCTTCCTCATCTATAAAATGAAGATAATAATAGTACCTATGTCTCGGGACTGCTGTGAGAATATGTGTTATGATATGAGTAAAATGCCTGGCAGATGCCTGCCTCAATCAGGATTACTGTCAGTGATATTGAACTTATCTGGAGGAATATGGCTATTATTATTATACCCTAACCAGAGACACTGAGGTCCAAAGAAATAGAGAAGTCAGCACAATAGAAGTTTTCCTTGAGTGTACTTAAAGGCAAAACAAAAACAAGGGCAAAAACCCCCAGCTATTTTGTGTAACAGCCGAGAGTTCAAGAACTTTTGCAAATCTGGATTCATGGGAAATATTTCACAACTATGCCCATGTGATGTCAGTAAACTGTGTAAGTAACCAGCCAAGTGGTGCAAGGTTGAGGAGCAGAGCGGGAGGTGCCTGCCTCTGTCGCCATGCCCGGCTGATGCCAAGGCAGTTGCAGGGTCTCCAGCAACATCCTTACAACCATTATTTTAGGGGACATTAATGAGTTGCTTGGGTGGGGTGTATGTCACTTCCTGGGTTGGGTTAATTGAGTTGCAAATAAACAAAAGCTTTGAGACGATGCATCCTAAAGTGTTCACTTGCAGAGAAAGGCAAGCCCAAAGCAATAACCCAGGGCTCAATTCGGTCTCATCTCTCCTGAGCTGGCCCTTCTCCACCTGTTTGGGCTTATTTTCTGCTTTTCCTCAGTGGGCCCCTCTTGCTCCCTTCGGCTTTGCCTCCTATGTCCTGGGAGTAGGAGGTGCGCAGGCTTTTACTTCTGTTGGCCACCTTGAAAAGCTTTCTGTTCTCATTCTCTTATCTATATGTTATATATTCTTTAAGCACTGGCTTTCTCTCCTTACGTCTCTCCTTTGATATGCTGCTCTTATAATTTCTTTCAGCATCTAGAAAACTTACTGTATATAGCCAAAATAAGGCTTTCATTTCTTTGCTATAGCCCTGGCACCATGTTACTGCAAGTAATTAATACATTCTTTCTTTATATCCCTTGCTGCACATTTATTGAATGCCTACCATGTGGTGTGACTGTGCTAGCAGCCAAATGTTATAAGTGGTTATTATTTTCACTTCAGAGGTTTTAAAAAATGAGACTAAAATATTGTTGTTTGCTCAAGGTCCCACAGCTGGTGAGTGACAAGTATGGAATTTAAATGTGGGTTTGTCCTTTTTAGAGAACCTCATGTGCTGATTGTGAACAAGTGAGTAGATAGGAGGGGTAGAAAGGGCTTTTTAGAACATCTGGAGGTGAACTGGACGGCAGAATTAGAGTTGGTTGCCAGAGTTAGTGATTGGTTGGGTGGTGGCGGTCGGGGGGCAGGTCGGCAGAATGTTCAGAACTGAGGACACAAAGAGAGAGCAAATGGAATGTTCATAGAAGACCAGAGGAAAATGGAGCCTCAGAGGTGGGTGAGGGCCACGTCTCGCTGACTTTCTGTCTTGTGTGGGGGTGGGGGCTCGCGTGCTGGCCAGAGACCTGGGGCCAGGGTGAGAACTTCTTTATAAAACAGACGGAGAGATTTAAAGGTTGACTACAAGATTCGACCCTAGGGCAGAAGAAGGCCAAAGTGAATGGGTTGCTTCTTCCATCACTGAACCCAAGCACTGAGAGCAGGGCCCAACTGAGAGACAAAGCAGAGTTTCAGAAGCTAGGTGGACACAGGATGGAGGAGAGAGTCAAGAGTAGGTGTCATGGCAGAGCTTGGGTCCAAGACACACTTGGTGACTAGAGCTGGAGGCCTGAGGCTTGTCTGAAATAACTTCATGGGGTGAAGGTAGATCTGTGAGGCTAATAGGTACAGGATCTGGAAAGAGGAGATAATGAAGAGCCTCAGATGATTATACTACCATGCTCTGCATAACGACTTTCTGACCAAGGATAGACCGCATGTACAAATGTGGTACCATAAGATCGCAATGGAGCTGAAGAGTTGCTATTGCCTAGTGACGTTGCAGCTGTGTTGATGTTATGGTGCAACACATTACTCATGCGTTTGTAGTGACGCTGGTGGAAACAAGCCTACTGCACTGCCAGTTTTATAAAAGTACAGCATATACAATTATGTACAGTACATAATACTTGATAGTGATAATAAATGACTATGTTATGGTTCACATATTTATGATACAGTATTAAAGGATAGAATCTTTAAAAAGGTCTCTCATCCCTCTGACCTCACAGTAAGTTGTAGGGATGGGGGGTGGAGGTGGAGAGCAGGACTGTTGGTGGAAGAATCGGTGAAGAGCCTCTGTAGAGTTGATTCATTGGAAGTTTCTATAGATGATTCACTGGGAGCTACAAAGGTATGGGCAGAATACTCCACCAAGAGCCCCGGTGACCTTGCAGTAACATATGTCTAGGGGGAGCTCCACTGAGTTCTCTAGAAGTTGTATGTGGAAGGGCTTCTGCCTGGATGTTGATGGATGTTTGGGGGTTTGTGATCCCCTTCCCTCCACGAACATCCATCTGTTCCTTCATTTACTAATTATCTGTTGAGCATATAACGCTGTGCTAGTTACCACTCTGGGCGTGAGAACAGTGGGGCCCAAAGCATCAAGGCCCCTGTATGCAGGGGAGGAGGCAGGCTTGCAACAAATTAACACACAAATTAGGGTATAAATATATTAAGTGAGTGCTATGAGAGCGATGATGGAAGGGTCTGATTTAGACTGGGATGAATAAGGAGGCCTCCCCGAGGAACTGATATTTAAGCTCTGATGGATCAGCAGGAGTTAATAAGGCAAATCAGGAGGGAAGAATATTCCAGGCCAAAAGAAGAGTGTGTGCTAAATCTGGCAAAGAATGTGTAGTTCCCAGAGAAATCAAGGACAGTACGTTGGAATTCGGTGAACAAAGAAGATGGAGCTGGAGTCGGCAGGGGTTCAGAGTCCAGGTTGGGGATTTCAAATTTTATCTTCTATTCCTAGGGAAGCCTTTAGAGGGAGTTAAACAGAGGAATGGCTTAAAGAATGGGTGTTTTAGCTCTGACCGCTATGTGGAAGGTAGATGGGAGATGTGAAAATGGGAAGACCATTTCAGAGGCTATTGCAGAGTCCAAGCAGGACATAACCACATTCAGAAAGAGAAGTGGTGGTGACAGTGAAGAGATGACAGTGTGGTGTAGTTTTTCTCATTCACGGGGAATGTGTTTCAAGACCCCCAGTGGATGCCTGAAACCGTGGATAACACCAAACCCAATGTACACTATGATTTTTCCCTATACATACATGCACACCTATGATAAAGTTTAATTTATACATTAGGCTCAATGAGATATAAACAATAACTATGATAAAATAGGACAACAGTACCAACACAGTAGGATAATGAAAAGTTATATGAATTTGGTCTCTGATAACTGATCTGATAACCGAGTCGGCTGGTTAGTGACTAACGGGTGGGCAGCCTCTGCCAGGATAATTCTTGTATTAGGTGGGACAGGGTGGGACTGCATCCGATTTCATCATGCCACTGGGAATGACACAAAACTTAAAACTGGTTTTAAGACTTGGGTTTTTTTGAGTTTTCATTTATTATTTTCAGAGTGCAGTTGATTGAGGGTAACTGAAACCACAGAACATAAAACCGGAATAAGGGTGTGGGGTTAATGTACAAGTAGAGTCAATCTGCAGGGCTTCATATATGCTAACCTTTGAAAATGAAACATCTCTTTTATATATTTTTAAGGATTTTATTTATTTTTAGAGAGAACAAAGGAAAAGAGAAAGAGAAGGAAACTGGTGTGTGAGAGATTCATTGATCGGTTGCCTCTCCCACACCCCCAATTTGGGACCTGCCTGCAACCCAGGCATGTGCCCTGACTGGGAATCAAACCAGTGACCCTTGAGTTCATAAGCTGGCACTCAATCCATAGAACCACACCAGCCAGGGCTGAAAGTGAAACTTTAAAAAATTACCTGGAATGTGGAAGGCCTATAACTACAGATCTGCTTTCATGCCAAAGCTTCAGTGAAGATGCTGAAGATGCTAAAGATGCTCTTATTTTTTCCCCCATCTACTAAGAAAGAATGCGGATTATGTGTCTTCTCTTGATCCCAGCCAATTGGCACACTACGTGGTGAGCAGTCAAATCTAAAGCAGTCGTATGCTTTACTAATGTCCTCTTAGTGACAGTCATTCATCTCTTGTCTGCTCTAGTTATGTTTATTTGTATAAGACTGCAGGCTGGATGAATTTCACTAGATATGTTTCCTTGGTGAGAGGGTCACAAAGGGACACTGGGGATGTTGTGTGAGCTGATATCAAGACAATACACACAGCACAGAGCAGACAGAGGCTGTACCCCTGCAGGGCTTGCCTGATGCTGTGTGAATCTACTTATGTTTTCAGAAGAGCATCCTTTTAAAAAAGGTCTTTTTTTATCTGGCAATTTAGCTTATTGATATCTATTTTAAATTTTAACTAATAATAATATGGTATTACAAATAGATGGATGGCCTAAAGTTTCAAAGGATCTGAAAGGCGGGGATATAAAAGAGAGATCTCTGAAGAATATCAACTAGTTATCAGACAGAAGAGGGTTGGCAGTAGTGGGGGGTGGATGGGGGTTAATAATGGTGATTTGAAAGGTGGTTTGACTTCAAATCACTTCAGGTGGTGGGCACACAGTGCAATATACAGATCTTGTATCATAGAAATGTACACTTGAAACTTACATGATCTTATTAACCAATGTTAACCCAATAAATTTTATAAAAAATTAAAAAAATAAACAGTCTAAAAAGTGAAAAAAGAATTTCAACTTGTTAAATATGGACAGGGAGGTTTCATGGTGAAATCTTCAGTTATAAATGTATATGTTGAGGCTCTATTTAAATTTTTTTTCATTGAGGTAAAATTGATATGCAACATTGTATTAATTTCAGGTGTGCAACAGAATAATTTAATATTTGTATACATTGCAAAATAATCACCACAATAAGCCTAGTTAACATCCAGCACTATAAATAGTTACAGAATTTTTTTGAGGCTATATTTTTTTGAGAACATAGAAAAAGCAAGAGCAACAAAAATACTGTTTTCTTTTTCTTGTCACCTTCCCCCACCCATGTTCAATCCCGGAAAATATTTCAAGAGGAAGAGTCACAGGTCAGCCCAACCTTCTCTTTCTCCTCCTGATGTCTTCTTCCTTCTCACTGTCTCAAAGAATTGGCATCTTCAAAAGACACACAGTGCCTGAGGAGCTGTTCTGTGGGAGTGTCTGTGGAGAGGTGACGTGCAGTAACATTTCACACCTTCCTAATTCATAGTGTTGGGATGCCAGCAAAAGGAAAGTGAGAGGAATTCTAAAAAACTAAGAAAGATAAATATCTTCGTCTTGTCCCTTGGAGACTGGGAGCAAGGATATGGAATTAGGGAACCAAAATGTACCTATCAGAATGATGAATAGGGTCCTGGGGATCTTTTAAGTCCGTATAAGACAGACAAGTCCTGGGTTTTGAGGTATCTTTAAGAAGGCTCCAGAAAGGAGAGGAGATGGAAGAGACTGAAAGAGGGGAATGAGAGGTGGAGCCAAGGAGAAGCAAGCAGCATCAACTCACAACTTGGATCTGTCTATATTTCTCAGTCTTCGTGGGTCTGAATGGTTTTACCTACCTGACAAAGGGTGCAAACAAAGATTTCATCAGGTATCACGTTCTACAGGTCAAAATTGAGGAACTTCTTGAAATGACCAGCAAATAATAGAGAGTTTAATTGAACCTACTGTGGATGACAAGGGGCCACACAGTAACCCTGGTAAGCTCAGGGGAGGCCTGTGTGGCAGCCTTACAAACTCAAAGACCAAAATAATCACGTAGGATGGTTTGAATAAAGGCAGTTCATGGAGGGTAGTCAGGTCCTAGGCCAGTGTTTTTCCCCAACAAGGGACAATCTTCTTAACTGAACTTGTTTGTTGTCTTTTTCATCTAAGATAATGAATATACCTTAGGAATATCAAACTAATTTCTGTTTTGATTCCTACAACTACTATAGCAGAGCAGAGACCACAAATCCCTTCAGTGTTATTATCATGTTAATTGTTTAATTGTTGACTATTAGCAATCCTATATCCACAATTATAAAAGAAGTATGTGTCTATTTGGTTTACTTTTTTTTCTATTATTATTTCCAGAGAGAGGGGAAGGGAGGGAGAGAGGGGGAGAAAAACATCATGTGAGAGAGAAACACCGACCTGTTGCCTCTTGCATGGGTCCTGACTGGGGATCAAACTTGCAACCCAGACATGTGCCCTGACTGGGAATCAAACCCAGGCCAGTGCTTGTTTTACTTTTTATGCATTCCCTGAGATTTCCCCACCTTTCCTCCTCCCCCTTCCCTGATCTGTCAACAGTGGATTTCATGTTACCCGCCACTTCTCCTCCTCAAGTGTAGTGTATAAAACAAGGTGCAGAACCATCATTCTCCAGAGCATTTTACCAATCCATGGAGGTTTTGCTAACTGGCAACTGTCTTCAGTTTGGCTCAAATATACACATAAAATTTCTTACAGGTTTGGATGTTTCTTAAGTTGATACTCCATCAACATACACTTTATTGTTAGTGAATCCTAGAGGACCTTCTAGATAATTTTTAAGAAAAAGAATTTGCC
This sequence comes from Sturnira hondurensis, assembly GCF_014824575.4. Taxonomy (NCBI): domain Eukaryota; kingdom Metazoa; phylum Chordata; class Mammalia; order Chiroptera; family Phyllostomidae; genus Sturnira; species Sturnira hondurensis. The sequence goes on along the minus strand of NW_028098001.1, from coordinate 7,081,043 downwards.
CTTTCTTCATTAGTGTGGTAGTGTAGAAGTAGGGTCTAGTCTTTCTAGTAAAAAAATCTTTGTTTAGGTGTATCGGTTCTGTGAACTTGAACAAGTTCCTGCTAGAATATAAATGTCATTAGCTTGGGTTCACTGATATTGGGTTCACTGATATTAGGTGGCATTCAGTAAGTACTTGTCAACTGAAGTCATTCATATTTCTGAACCTTGGTTTGCTTCTATTGAAGAGGGGAGTGTGATACCTCAAAGAGTTGTCGTGAAGATAATGAATGACATATTGTAAAACACCAGAGCAGAGAAGAGAGTCTGTTAAGAGAGGACCTTGGATAACTCAGCGGTATTTGTGTCACCTGGTGAGGTTTATTCTTGTCTCTCTCTTCCAAGCTTTATATTTTCACTTGCTTTTATCAAATTGTTCATGAATTTTTTGTTATTATTTCTTAGCACTGTTTCCAGATAGATTCTTAGCTCTATTGGAGAATGTAGGCAATTAATTCTTCATTAAAAACCATCAACCAGATGGCAGGATCCTGTCACATACACAGCCATTGAGCAATCTCTTAATGATATGCTAAAAGAATATTTACATATAAATATAGTGTGTTCTTCTTTGGGGACTTTTAGCCCATCTAAACAAGTGCTTTTGAACAAAAAATCCTTCAGCCAAGTCCTTTTATCTCCATGACTTCCTCTCCCCACAGTTTCTATTTTCTGGCCACCCTTAGTTTCTCTCAGTTCTTGAATAAGCCACATTCTTTTAGGACCTCTAGGCTTCACGTATCTATTTCCTCTGCCTAGACTTCCCATCACTCCACCCAGCCCTTTAAGCCTCATTTTAAATGTCATACTTCAAAGCTGCTGTTTTCTAATTTTGCAGAGTAGCTCAGGTCTTTCTTTGTAATCCTGTGATATCTGTGTTTCCTTTTTCCTAATACTAATCACACCTGTCATTACTTCCTCTTCCCTACTACTCGATGATCCTCATGATGGCAGAATATTCTTTGCTAACCATCATATTCTTGGTGTCTGGTGCAAAGAAAACACTTTGAAATTTTGGTTGAGGTCCTGGCTGGGTAGCTCAGTTGGTTATAGCATTCTCCTGATATGCCAAGGTTGTGGGTTTGATCTTCAGTCAAGGCACATAAAAGAATCAATCAAAGAATGAATGAATAAGTGGAACAACAGATTGATCTCTCCCCATTCCTTCCTCTCTCTCTCTCTCAAATCAATAAATACAAAATTTAAAAANACACCTGTCATTACTTCCTCTTTCCTACTACTCGATGATCCTCATGATGGCAGAATATTCTTTGCTAACCATCATATTCTTAGTGTCTGGTGCAAAGAAAACACTTGGAAATTTTGGTTGAGGTCCTGGCTGGGTAGCTCAGTTGGTTATAGCATTCTCCTGATATGCCAAGGTTGTGGGTTTGATCTTCAGTCAAGGCACATAAAAGAATCAATCAAAGAATGAATGAATAAGTGGAACAACAGATTGATCTCTCCCCATTCCTTCCTCTCTCTCTCTCTCAAATCAATAAATACAAAATTTAAAAAATGGTGTGGCTGGTGTGGCTCAGTGGATCGAGTGCAGGTCTGAGAATCTAAAGTTTGCTGATTTGATTTCCAGTCAGGGCACGCGCCCAGTTCACAGGCCAGGTCCCCAGTTAGCTACGTGTGAGAGGCAACCAATCAGTTTCTTTTGCACATAGATGTTTTTTATCCCTCTTTTTCTCCCTTCCTTTCCTCTCTAGAATTAAATAAATGAAATCTTAAACAATTTTTTTTTTGCTCGGATTGATAGTGAACAAACTAAAATGAACCCTCAAAAAGATTTCAGCACTAGAACAGATCTTAAAAGTATAGTGATTATATTTTCGCAAAGGGTAAGCAAAAAGTTGTCTAATAAAAAATTTTGGGACTTTTGGCCAAGAAGGAGGTGTAGGTAGACACACTGTGCTTCCTCGCACAACCAAAATAAGAACAACAACAATTTAGAAACAAAATAACAACAAGAACTGACAGAAAATTGAACTGTATGGAGGTTGGACAACCAAGGAGATAAAATAGACACATTTATCCAGACTGGTGAGCGGGGTGGAGTTGGGTGGCTGAGCAGAGATGGGTCACAGCACAAAAAGCACCTCTGGCGCGCGGGTGGTGGCTGGCAGACCCTGGGCGCAGGGCATCACAGGCAGACCCAGCCAGGTGGCAATTGTGAAGTGAAGCACTATGTACAAGGCAGCTGGCTGACCAGGCAGTCCCACATTTGTGTGCAGATAAACCAGGTGAAATTGGGGAGTTAGATAGACCACGCAACCCAGGGTCCCAGCACCAGAAAATAAAGCCTCAGAACTCAATTGAAAACACCTGTGGGGGTTGAGGCACAGGGAGAGACTCCCAGCCTCACAGGAGAGTTTGTTGGAGAGACCCACAGGGTCCTAAAATGTACACAAGCCCACCCACCTGGGAATTAGCACCAGAAGGGCCCAGTTTCATTGGGGGAAGCAGCAGAGGGGCCTGAAATCCAACAGACAGTGGAGCAAGCGCCATTGTTCTCTCTTGGACCCCCACAGTGTCACAACCCAGCTACTGGGTTGACCCGCCCTGGTGAACACCTAAGGCTCGGGTCACTACATAACAGGTGCCTCAAGACCCCCCCCCCCAAAAAAAAAAGGCCTACATGGAAGAACATATCAAAGCTCCAGACTAATACAACTAAGCAACCAAGAGATAGCCAACCTATCAGATGCACGGTTCAAAGCACTGATGATCAGGATGCTTACAGAATTGGTTTGATTTTGGTAGCAAATTAGATGAAAAAAATGAAGGCTATCCTAAGTGAAATGAAGGAAAATTCACAGGGAACCAATAGTGATGGGAAAAAAAACTGGGACTCAGATCAATGGAGTGGACCAGAAGGAAGAAAGAAACAACCAAACAGAAAAGAATGAAGAATTTGAGAATTCAAAAAAATAAGGAGGGGCTTAGAAACCTCCAGGACATCTTTAAATGTTCCAACATCCAAATTATAGGGGTACCAGAAGGAGAAGAGGAAGAGTAACAAGTGGAAAACTTATTTGAACAAATAATAAAGAACTTCCCCAATCTGGCAAAGTAAATAGACTTCTAGGAAATCCAGGAAGCTCAGAGAGAAGCAGCAATATATAAGGGGACAGTCACCTACAAAGGAGTTCCGATCAGACTGTTAGCTGATTTCTCAAAAGAGACCTTACAGGCAAGAAGGGGCTGGAAAGAAGTATTCCAAGTCATGAAATCCAAAGACCTACATTGAAGATGACTCTATCCAGCTAAGCTTTCATTTAGAATGGAAGGCCAGATAAAGTGCTTCTCAGATAAGGTCAAGTTCAAGGAGTTCATCATCACCAAGCCCTTATTATATGAAATGTTAAAGGGACTTATCTAAGAAAAAGAAGATAAAAAACACGTATAGTAAAATGACAGCAAACTCACAATTATTAACAACTACACCTAAAACAAAAACAAGCTAAGCAAACAACTAGAATAGGAACAGAACCACAGAAATGGAGATCACACGGAGGGTTAGCAACAGGGGAGTGTGAGAAGGAGAGAGGGGGGAAAGGTACAGAGAATAAGTAGCATAGATGGTAGCTAGAAAATAGACAGGGGGAGGGCAAGAATAGTATGGGAAATGTAGAAGCTAAAGAACTAATGACACATGGACATGAACTAAAGGGGGGGATGGTGGGGGAGGGGGTGTGCAGGGTAGAGGGGAATGAAGCAGGGAGATGGGTCAACTGTAATGGCATAGTCAATAAAATATATTACAAAAAGAATTTTGGTTTTGATTTTTAAAAATTATATGAAAATTCTGATAAATCTGAAAATTAAATAATTTTTAGTTTTGTACTTAATAATTTGCCTTTATCAAAATATTAAAATTACCTGAAATTATCATGATCAAGAAACATCTTATATGTAAAGTAATCCACAGTTCAATAAAATAAAAGCCTATGCAGTGGGTTAATGTTTTTGAAATACCAGTTCAGGTGTTTTTTATCCTGATAATTCCTAGTTGTTCCATGTTACCTCACAGCTCTGATTCTAGAGCCAGAGAGCCCGGGCTCAAATCCATTTTCCACCGCTTCATTCTCATTGACTTTAGGCATGTCACTTAAACTCTCTATGCCACATTTTCTTTGTCTGTTAACTGGGATAATAATAGCACCTGTAAATAGAACTGTATTTGATAGGGAAACTCAATAGTTAAAGATTTTAACTTCAGTCTTAGTTGATAAGCTTAAGTGATTAATGCATGTGGAAAACTATTATTCCAGGAACTGGACTACATGGCCAATGGGACAGTTTACCCTTTGCGCCCCTGGGTGTCTGCAAGCAATGGAGATGGTCCCTGAGCCATTGTGTTCTAAAGAGGGAATGTCAGTGAGGCAGATAAAGAATTGATCAACAGATAAAAAAGTACTAGGAAAATGGATGCTGGGCTGCAATTCCTATCTGATTAACCTTTTTTCCTTGCTCACTCTTTCTTCGTATAAAAGGTCAGCTTGAAATGTGATATTAAGATGATTTTTGAGGGTATGTAACCTACTGTCTTATCAGATCTTTGGTTTCTGAATAAAGCACCCGTTATGATTCAATCCTTGTCTCTACTTATTGGTTCTAGTAGTGACAGGAAGTATTAACACTGACTTTTCTGGTTTCATTTTGAAGATTAACTGAGATAATACATGTGAAATTATTAGAATGGTACTTGGCATATGCTCCTCAATAAATATTATATTATTATCATGATCATCATCCAGAAAGAGAAAGCAGGCACAGCTGAAAATAGTCATTGCTTAGTTTGCATTTTAAAATGCTTTTGAACGTCTATAATAGAGTGACATCAGCAAAAATGGCAGAGCAAAAACATCCAAAAATTCCATGAAAGCTGCAAAAAAAAAAAACCCTGGAAAAAGAATCAACTTTTTTTTTTAAAGGAATGCTGGAAATTAATCAAAGGCTGTAGCACTCCAGGGAGCACTTATTCAAGAAAACAGCCGAATCTCAGTAACAGTAAACTATGTGGCATTTTAACTTGCTCTATTCCCATGCCCCACTCCAACTCTTTGGTAGCCTGGAAACCAATGGCAAAAAATAAAGTGAAAACCAGCAGTGTGGTGGCCACTGGAGAGGTAAGAATGGGCCTGTAGTTCCTTCAAAGCTTCATTTCGAAAGGATTATCATTATTTGACCTGTACGATGGTTCTCTAGAAGAAAGTCGTTTTAAGAGGGTCCCCGCCAAGGCAGCCCCATCTAGGCTCTCCTGTTGCTGCCAGTATCCTAAGCCCTTCCTGTTTCCCTGTCCTCAGCTTTAATAAACATTCTCCAAAAATCACCTGATTGTGTTGTGAAATCTTTCCTACACACTACTGGCCGGCCCTAGGGAAACCTGCTCAGGGCCAGGTCCCCTTTCCGGTAACAATGGGAGAACAGCCCCATAAGGGCTGGGATGACAGATGTGGCCAAGTGGCAGAGAATCTGCAGCAGGATGAGAGCTGGTTTGGGAGAGACCATCATGCCCCAGGCTTTTTTTGAGTACCAAACTGGCAGAGGGGATTTAATATTCCAGCTGACTTTGACAACAGTCACAGTGGAAACAGGCTACTCCCCCAAGACTTGGTGAGACAAAGCATACCTCAGGAAGGCCAGTGTGGACAGAAATGACACAGGGACCAATGACCTTCCCTTGATGTTAGCATAACATGTAATCCCTCGTGGAACTTCAATTATTCTTGGACAAAGAGAAAGAAAAGGTGAAAGGAAGAGAACCTTAGGAGACTACATTTTAAGATGGAAGTGACCTGGGTATTCATTTATTTATTTATTTTTGTAACTTAGGTATTTAGACTTGGCACAACTAAGTGTTCTGTTAGCTGAAGAGATGGGATCTTGAGAGCAGGATTTAATTTCGGCTATAATGAGAAAAGTATATCCTTGCACATCAGGACCATGGTACTGTGAAAATGTATCCCCCGATGTACCAATTTAGATTACTTCTCATTTGATTCCGAATTACATGTATTTTGCATTATATGTGCATTTAATTGTTTACATTAAATACTCTGAAAAAGAAAAAGAGAAATACTCTTTGATTAGTATGGGAGAGTCCACCTATCATTCCATTTAGTGAGTTTATGTCCCTGAGTGAATTAGGCTGACATGTGAATAAGCCGTTCCCTTGCTCTGCTCAATATCATACCTAAGGGCTTCTCCGAGAGTGAAAATCTCACCAAATTGAGCATGATTCTATTGCCAAAGAGACTTAACTTTTACAACCCTAAATGCATGTCAGTTATTTCATCTGGTGCTCAGCTCTAGCAACAACAATCTGTTCCAGAAATGGAACAAAAACAGACTCTCAGGGATTTACTGAGTGAGCATAATGGTGTCTAACATAGAGGCCTCCTAAAGGATTGTCAAGGGGGTTTGCTGACATGTGCATTTCTCTGTTTGTGGACCTAACCATGGTAAGGTAAGACTTCATTGCAAATTTAAGTTTTCAGATGAATAACCAGAGGACAGCTCTAGACACACTGCCTTTAAAGGGCTTACAGTGGCTTTATATTTGTAGGCTAATTTTTCTTTAATAACTTCCCAGATCAAGTTAAATTACTGTTTACCTTTCTCAAAATGCTGAGATGATCACCCTAATTAAATCCAAATGTGGTATTTTAATATCTTCTTATAACAAAGTAGTAATGTTTGAAGGAAAAGATTGCCTTATGGATTTAGTTTCATATATACTGGGGTCTCTCAAAGATGAACAAACATTTGGAGCCAACTGGAATTCAATGCCGAGTAAAAGCATTCAGCTAGCTGAGCACAGTTGCCAAGGCCTTGGGCAAAGAGCCTGAAATGGGGCCATTGCAACAGGGCCCTGTTTCTAAGTTTCAACAGACTCTAGAGTATATTTGGGCATTTTTCCCTCTTCTACTGGTCAAGGAGAATTCAGCACTGATTTTTTATTTTCTAGCTATTTAGGTAGTCTTTGTTAAAATGGAAATTCTTTTTTTTTGAAAAGTAAATACAGTCCTAGCTGGTGTGGCTCAGTGGGTTGAGTACTAGCCTATGAACCAAAAGTTAGCCAGTTCGATTCCCAGACAGAGCACATGCCTGGGTTGCAGGCCAGGTCCCTAATTGGGGGCCATCAAAGTTTCTCTTGCACATTGATGTTTCTCTCCTTTTCTTTCTCCCTTCCTTACCTTCTCTCTAAAATAAGTAAATAAAATCTTTAGGAAAAACAAAAGTAAATACATACACATAGTTTTAAAAGTACAATAATATTAGTGGGCTTTATCTCTCTACATGACCTAATTCTTTTTTCTAAGAGGTTGAAACTTCCAAACACTTTCAAAAATAGCTATAAGTAGCTAGCAATTTTATGGTATTTATTTCTGTATTTCTAAGTAAAATACTGCTTTTTTTCAGCGTTAGATCGCATCTATAAACTTCTTACTATGGAAGATATAGATTCAGATTTCTTAATACCCACTCTGCCCCAATGCATATGTGGGATTGTTAGAGAGCCACAGTTATGGAGAGATCACCAGGCAGGAGCTGGGGCCAAAGGTTAAGGAACAAGGCTGTTGCCAAAAGTCTATGGATTGGGGCAGAGTGAGAGGGAAGGCAGAATCGATTTCTCAACCTCTCATGTCCTTTGATCTCTTGTTGTAAGACCTTGATAGCAGAGGGGCGACCTCTTGCTGGCTGAACCAGTCGAGAAACCGGAAGATAAAGGGGATTGGATCAAGCATTCTATTGGAGGTCAGCTGCCTGAAGCCAAGATGGAGAGAGAACAGAGATAAACTAGCACATATCATTTTTTGTTTTCCCTTAAGTAACACTTGTGCCACTTTTCTTGTTGTTGTTTGTTTGTTTTTTAAGTTTTTTTTGTTGTGCTGTAGAAACAAAAACTCATTTTGCACTGATTCCAATATGACTAACCACTTTTCATCCCAAGACAGTCCAAAAATAATAGGGTTCATCTGGGTTTGGTCCCTCAAATAATAAAAACTTGAATATTTCTTTTAGACCCCAAACCCCTAACAAAAATAATGTTACCCCTAATTTTTACTATACAGATGTCTAAATACAAGTCATGACTTTGTGAATGAGATAATCAAGTGAAAAAATTGTTTTTTCCATCCGTGAACAAACTAACATAAACTTAGTAGCTTGGTGATTTTTTTTCTTTAAAAACTTGTGTTTTTACCAGCTCAGAGTCAGGTGATCAGCTCCTAGGATGTGTTCTAGGTTCAGAGATGAAAGAGAGCCCTAGAAAGGTTTATGGTTTAACTAGGGAAAAATTTAAAGCAGTGTTTCTCAGGATTTAATGTGCACCTAAATCCCTGGTATCTTGTTAAAACTTAGATTTAGCCCTGGCCAGGCAGCTCATTCCATTAGAGCCTTGTCTCCACCTGCCAAGGTTGTGTGTTCGATCCCTCGTCAGGGCGCCTACAAGAATCAACCAGTGCTTGGTTTAAGCAACCAATAAATAAGTGGAACAAAAAAATCAATATTTCTCTCTCTCTCTCTCTCTTTCAAATCAATAAATTAAAAAAATTTAGATTCTGAATCTGTAGTTCTAGGGTGGGGTTTAGATTCTGTGTTAATAACATGATTCCAAGTAATGTTTGTGCTGATAATCCAAGGACAAGATGAGTTGAAGAAATTTTAATTGCAATACAATAATAAAAGTGTTGTATCTGAGGTAAAAGAGAATGCTGTAGGAGCAGAGAGTTGATAAGTAACTGCTGATGATGAGTAAATGCTTCACAGTGAAATCTCAGGGTTGAGGCTAATTTTATTTGGCACTAGGGGAGGAGTGCAGGGCATTCCATGCACCTAAACAAAACTTGCTGTGTGCTTGTTGCTTTATACAAAATTCAAAGGGTATAAGAGCATATTCATTGAAAAGCCCTTCCTCAGTTACTTACTTCCCTTTCCTGGAGGCAACAAATGTTTACTGTTTCTGGCGTATCCTTCCAAAAATATTCTTCACCTATATAAGTGCAGTGCTGGGTAACTTCTAAGATAGCCGACAATAATCCCCAACAATCTCACATCCGGGTACATCTATCTCTTCCTCTTCACTGTGGGCTGGGCTTACAGATTTGCTTCTGTGAAATAGAATGCTGCAGAAGTTGTGGGATGTGACTTCTGAAACTTGGTTATGCAAGAAACTGCAGCTTCCAACTTGGGTGTTATTGATTACTCTCTTGTATTACTCACTCTGGGGGAAGTCAGCTGTGATGTGGGGTCAGCCCTGTGGAGAGCTCAGGAGAGATGGATGCCTGGCAGCAACCACCCGAGTGAGCTTGGAAGCAGATTGTCTCTCTGCCAGTTGGGAGATCACAGCCCCAGCTAACAGCTCGACTGCAACCTCATGACCTCCTATGCCAGAGGCAACCAGCTAAGCTGTGCCTGGACTCCTGATCCATGGAAACAGATAATAAATATTTTAAGTCATTCAGTTTTGGGATCATTTGTTCCACAGCCACTGATAACTAATACAAAAAGCAAATATGTTTTTGTGCATTCTCCAAAATTGTATACAAATAGTAGAATACTATATACCCAGTTTTGTACCTGTCTTTTCTACTTACAGTATCTTGGAGATCATTCCATGTGACTACATAAAGAACTTCTTTAATTTTTTCTAAGAAAACAAAAAACTTCTGTTTTTAATTTTGTGGCCAGTCTTTATGGGTCTGACTTCCTTGTAGTCTTTGCAAGTAACATTTTTCTTTTCTAAATGCTTCTGCTTCTAAGTCTTCTTTTGATCCTACCTATCAGTAACTCATCCAGAAACTTGCTGATAAAAATGAAAGTTTTCCCTTAATGTTTAGCATGTTGGGCATTCAATCAATTTCTAACTGTGCAATCGGTCTGATTCAACCTCTTCAGAAAGTAAACAACGGCCTTTTGCTTGACTGGGGAAAGCATGACTTTGGGCTGCACAGGGAGGAGTTGATGGGGGAGAGGGGGTGAGGCTGTCTTAAATGTTCCTTATATAGACCTGTGTGATGATGGCTCTGTCTGCACTACTTCTCTACTTGCCTCCAGCATTTTCTGGTATCTTCAGTTTTTAAGGCTATCAGAGATGTTCAGCTTCAATTCCTTCTCTGCGCTTTTGAAAGTTTAGAAATTCAGTTTTTTCCCACTTTGCTAAATTAGTTACTACGTACCCATCAGTATTCTAGCTTCCAGCATTGGTGTTGATTTCTTTTGTCTGCTTTTATTTTCTCTGTTTCTGGGACCTGTTCTATTCTTTTGCTTTCGTTTGGTGAGATGTTGGCAGGGAAAGGAATAAAATACATGTTTGAGTATATTTAAGTAGATATCAGAACTTCTTTTGGGGGATCAAAAATACCAAATTCCAGGATTCAGCATTCTTCCCCATAGAAATATTTTTGATCTGAATCAACTTGTCTTGGATTTATCAAATATAAGAGTTTTGAGAACTTTTTTTGTGTGCATCCTTACATCCTTTTGGCCCTGCCTCTTACTCTGGCCACTGCTGTGGTAACTAGTTCCCTGCAGGTTTCGACTAGCTGCCTGCCGTTTTATTCTAGCAGTGCCTTATTTCAGCCACTGGTTCCTGTCCTACAGCTTCCTGATGCTGAAGGGGGACACCCGCAGAATCTCTGAACACTCATGCATGGGAAAACAGGGAGTCCAGTGGAGTCAGTATGCACGGACTCATCTTTGTCTAGTGGGGCGTGGGGAATCAATGAAGAAACGCTTCCTGTTTGGGTACTTGGCAAACAGTTTTGCGATGACCTTCAGGAGGAAAGTTTGCTCTTCCTGTTCAGCAATCCTACTCATTGGGATCCCTTCCCAAATAACTCTTCGTACAAGGACTTTGTTCAACTCTTGAGGGAATCTAAGAAAAGACACTTGGTATCAGAAATGACACTAGGAAGCAGGCCCTCACAAAACTTTAGAGCTGGGTCACTTCATCAATCAGATGGCAATAAAAACTCCATTGCTAATTCTAGCCACTCAAAAAAATACTATGGTACCTTACCCAGTTTCCATATTTAAGTCAATTCACAGATTCAGATGCCTTTGTTTGAAGCCAGGTCCTCTTGATAAAGGATCTTATAATGCAACACAAATGCGTAAGTAAATATTTTCTACTTTCTTTTCCTGGAAGGACCTGCAGCCATTTGTCATGGTAAGTCTACTGGGGAAAAAAATGAAATATTCAGATTCAGAGAATTTGTGATATGGTATCCAAATTACCACTGATATCAGGGAACCCCAAAACACTTCCATGGACCTCCAGATATAGTGGCTGCTTTGGGGGGCCATGTATTAAGTGGAATTCTTTACCAAATCTATCTCATAATGGGTCCAATGGGTCTGTCAATTCATCTTCTTCTTATCTCCCAGTCCCCAAGGGTCTAACACTGAAAGAATCCTCACATTGTTTCCCTAATCAGTACAGTGAAAGCAATTAGAGTAAGAAAGGCCAAATGGAAGTTCCTCAACTACTCCTCCCCACTGTTCTGCCCCTTCACCAGGTTAATAAATCAGAAGTATATAGCATACAGCCAGGAAGAATTTTAGAGATTGGCCCCATCATGGAAGATTTAAAAGATATAGTTGTTATGGTTACTATCACTTCCCTGTCCATTTTGCCTGTATACTTCCTGCAAAATCTGGTTAGATCACAGGAGACTGTGGACTCTCAGAGACTTAACTAGATATTAATTTCAATTGTACCCTGTCGTCCTGGATGCAGTATCTTTTCTGGTTCAGGTCAACATAGCCTCTCACACTTGGTAAGCAGCTACTGATCAGACAGATGCATACTCCTCAATCCCCCCCATTAAGAGGGAGGACCAAAAGTAGTTCTCCTTCACATGGGCAAGACAACAGTATGACTACCAGATTATCACATGGCATCTTGCTAAACGATGTGCAAGAAGTAGCAAGAACCATATATGCCTTAGTAGAATCATATTTCCTCAAAAAAATGGAGATAAATTTTGTGAAGATTTAGAGATTCACCGCATTGGTGGTGTTTTTAGAGACCCAGTGGTCTGGAGGTCAGCGTATCCTTTCTAAGATACAAAACGAAAGGCTGCCCCTCACACCTTGTACCATTAAGAATGAGGCACAGCCCTGGCTGGTGTAGCTCAGTGGACTGAGCGTGGGCCTGCGAACCAGAGGATCGCAGTTCGATTCCCAGTCAGGGCACATGCCTGGGTTGCAGGCCAGTTCCCAGCAGGGGACTCACAAGAAGCAACCCTACATTGATATTTCTCTCCTTCTCTCTTTCCCTTCCTCTCTAAAGACAAATAAATAAAATCTTAAAAAACAACAACAACAACAAAAAAACAATATGATGTGGATTCCCCAGTTTTTTGTTTTTTGTTTTTTTAAATTTTTACCCATGGACATTGTTTTCACTGCTTGGAGAGAGAGAGAAGGAGAAAGAAATATCAGTTGGCTGCCTCCATAATGTACCCCAACTAGGGATCAAACCTGCAACCTAGGTAGGTGCTCTGTCCAGGGAACAAACTGACAACCTTTTGGTTTATGGGATGATGCTCCAACCAACTGAACCACACTGGCCAGGGCTGCAGATGTACTTAAGTATCAAGATCAACTGACCTTAAGATAGGGAGGTTATCTGTGTAGACCTGACCCAATTATATGAGCAATTTAAATCTGGATCTAGAGATCAGAAATATAGAAACCAGTGAGATTTGAAGCACAGGAACGATTTGATGTGTGTTGATGGCTTTGAAGATGAAGGGAGCCACATGGAAAGGAAGAAAGTGTCCATTGGTTGCTGAGAACCCTCACGCAACAGGAAGCAAAGAAATTGGAACCTTAGTCTTACAACTATGAGGAATTGAATTCTGTCACAATCAGGTAAACCTGGATGAGGGCTCCTGGTGGACTTCTGACCTACAGAATTGTGACCTGGTAAATAGGTGTTGTTTTAAGCCATTAAGTTTGTGGTAATTTGTTACATAGCAACAGGGAAAAAATATAGTCTGAATATTTGTTGCTTAGACAGCAGAGCCTGAGGCTATGGCTTATGTGCTCCCAGTTTATTAGGGAGTGCAATCCCAAACAGGGAGCAGGAATAAGGGAAAAGTAGAGGGAGGCAGGGGAGGAGGAAAATGCAGTGCAGGAGTGTTTATTAATAGTGACTGATTCCTTAATTTGGAGGAACTATTTATTGGGAGACATATCACTGCTTCTCAGGGTAGTACTCCCAGAGGAGAAAGGGAGAAGAATTATTTGTTGGCTTTCACATCCTTTTTGTCAAAGATTTTCCCTGCCGAGTGTGCATGTGTAGGCACTGAGTGTATTCTGTGGGGTCTCACACTGAAGTATCAGCGGGAAAGCCACAGGACACAAGGTGAGAGAGATGCATGAAGTGAGTTGCCATTGATCTGTCCAAGTGGAGTGGGTTGAATTTACATAGAGTTGGCTGCCACAATGTTGGCTGAGCCGGAACAAGAGGCCAGAGACCACAGAGAAAGATGAGCCTGAGAGGATCTGAAGGGGCACAGAGAGGTGACTGATGTAGTAGGAATGTTGTCTTGGTGTCCTCTTTTATGTGAAGAAAGCTGAAGGAGTAGTTAAATTTTTATTATGTTTTGAACTTTCTTCGACAGAGATCACTAACTGCAGTTTCAAAATCTATCATAATGTTTGTTGTAAACAGGGTATCTAATCTTGCTGAAGCATCTCCATAAAGATTGTTCTAAGTTTCTCAAGGGCATTTAAATGTCCCAGAGAAAACTAATCACTGTCAACTCTTTTCTGAGTGAACATCACAGTTTTCTCTCAGAATTTGAGTTTTTTCCAAACATGGTTTCTTCTTTAGTACATAGCTTGATTTGGAGAGTGTGTAAAGAGATCAATTCAACCCTTTGATCCATACAGCATTCTCCAAGAGTAAACATACATTGATAATATCACTCCTTTTGAAATTCAAATTACATTGACTTTTGCCTCCACCTACTTTGAAGTCTCCAGTTTTCTCCTTACTCTCTGGGCCTAGGGCAGGGATAAGCTTTCTCTGGGTAGTTTTAATTATTATTACGGAGAAAATAGCCCTGGCTGGTGTGGCTCAGTGGTTGAGTGCTAGCCTGTGAACCAAAGGGTCGCTGGTTTGATTCCTAGTCAGGGCACATGCCTGGGTTGTGGGCCAGGTCCCCAGTAGAGTGTGTGTGGGAGGCAACCACATATTGATGTTTCTCTCTTTTTCACCCTCCCTTCCTCTCTCTAAAATATAAATAAAATCCTCCCAAAAGTATCAAAAGTCTCCCAGAAGATTCTTCCTCATGTTTTTTTGGCTAGAACAGTATTGCCTTTTTACCCCTAGATGCAAAAAAGGGTGGGAAAGGCAGGCTCTGAAATTTTTATAGGCAATTATGGGAGGTAGGTTCTGACACTGATGAAGATGGGGAAAGAAGTGGCTGTTGGAGAGGCAACCCAGAAATTATGTTTTCTTAATTTCCACCAGTCCTGTCTCTTTGACATTTACTCTAGAAAACTTGACTAAAACTGGAGGTAGTATATCTTCTCAGCCATATATTTGCAGACCAATTTTAGGACAGGTAATTTTCACTAATGGCTCATTTCATCCATTATGTGTTAATTCTTACTAGGTTCACTCTCAGAGGGTGATCTTACTTTTAAGTTCAAGGGGTACCTTTCTCTCCTGAAACATTAATTACAATAGCGGTCACAATTTTCAAACAATTTTGAGTTTAAATCTCTATTGTGTTTTTAAGTTTATATATTTGTGACTTGTTTGATTCTTGAAACAATGTGAGCTTGCAATTGCTTGGAAAGCAATACATCTCAAAAGGAATTTATTCCTTTTCATGGGGTAAATTGCATGCAGAAAACACAGGCCAATTTTCCAGAATAGAGACATTTATTTCTTGAAGTACCAAACATTTTTTATTTTAATTCTTCTGAATGGAAATCTTTCTAATGTATATCCTAGTGCCTACTGAACACAATTTACACACACAGCTGGAGTGTGGGGCAGGAGCACAACTACCTTTTGTCTCCTGTCTGTCATGGGAGGCTTTCGGGGACACTAATGGAAGGAAGAGCCACTGTGGCCTGGCACTTCTTCCTGCCGTGCCTGCATCTATGATCTTTTCCCATTAGCTTCTTCATACCTGCATTGGCTTTAGAAAAGGATGACTGAACTCAAAAAAATTTTGTCTAGCCTGGCTGGTGTAGCTCAGTGGGTTGAGTGCAGGCCTGCGAACCAGAGGATCGCAGTTCGATTCCCAGTCAGGGCACATGCCTGGGTTGCAGGCCAGTTCCCGGCAGGGGACACATGAGAGGCAACTATACATTGATATTTCTCTCCCTCCCTCCTTCCCTTCCTCTCTGAAGATAAAGAAATAAAATCTTTTAAAAATTTTTTTTGTCTAAAATAGAAGTAAATTGTACTTGACTTGTGGATTCTTTTAAGTTTCCCATTGATTTCTGCCTAACACCACTGCCAAATGACATATGCCTGCATTTGATGTCACTGCCATCTGGGAGAGGATCTCCTTGGGAAGACCCAAGGAGGAGGGAAACCTTTGAAAACTTCAGTCAATGTTCTACAGTTCTAATACTATTCTCTCATTTGATGGGGGCCTGGAGAAATTTCCTCACCCAGTCAGTTAGGGGAAGAGCCCAGGCAAGAACACAGAACTTGGGTATTTTACTCTTATGTGTGCAGATATGGGCCTCTGTGGGTAGCTTGTCCTATTTCTTCCATATCCAGTGGACATTCCATGGGAGAGAGCTGGGAGTTTGTCCTATTCATGGCAATATTCATGGCACCCTGAAGATACACTTTGGGTGATCAATGATGATGGAATGATTGAATACTATATTCTTCTCTGCTTTTGGTCTTTGTCGTAAATTCTTACTCTCATTATAGCTCAAACTCAGAGAACGTACTATGGAGAAGTGAAAAAGGAGAACTCTAATGTGGAGAAATCTTAGAGGAAGAGGGGAGTTGAAGCATTTTTGCAGAACAACCTCAGTAAGAAACCCTTTCTTGTTGGGGATAGGGTACAGTGAGAATATTTGCTCTACTTTGTGTGTCTGTGCAGAAGAACTTCAGTCTTCTGGCTTCTCCTTACCCCTGAGATGAAAAACTGAACAGCTCTGAGTGGTTTCTTCCTTTCTTTTTGAAAGACTTTCCTGCTTATTCTGCTCCCTGCCACTTTTTAAGGACTTGCCCGTGAGGAGGAGGCCTGTGGTGGTCCAGCTGTGCCTGTCAAGTCAGAGGTAAAGCTGCACAAGCCTACTGTGGCCACAGAGAAGCCATGTCCTGCTATCCATGGTTTTATCAGCAATCAAACAGATGTCCTACTCTTCCTCTGTCTGAGCTCTGTGTCCATTTCTCAGTTAAGCTGTTATAGATTAACCCTTAAAAATCTTTTAGTATGGCTGCTGGCACTGATTTTGTTCAGATGTAGGAATTTTTTGCTTTAAAACTGAATTATAGCCCTGGCTGGCGTAGCTCAGTGGATTGAGCATGGGCCTGCGAACCACATGATCGCGGTTCAATTCCCAGTCAGGGCACATGCCTGGGTTGCAGGCCAGTTCCTGGCAGGGGACTCACAAGAGGCAACCATACATTGATACTTCTCTCCTTTCCTTCCCCTCTAAAGATAAATAAATAAAATCTTAAAAAAAAAACAACTGAATTATAGCCCCAGCTGGTGTGGCTCAGTGGATTGAGTGCTGGCCTGTGAATGAAAGCATTGCTGGTTTGATTCCCAGTCAGGGCACATGTCTGGGTTGCAGGCCAGTTCCTCAGTAGGGGGCATGTGAGAGGCAACCACACATTGATGTTTCTCTCCCTCTCTTTCTTCCTCCCTTCCCCTCTCTCTAAAAATAAATAAGTATAATTTTTTTAAAAAAGACAATACCCCCCTCCCAAGTTATAGTAATTATTGCCATTCATGTAATGTCAGGTACCATGCCAAAAAGTCTACAAGTATAACGTTGCCGAGTACTCCCAGCAATCCTGAGAGATAGGTATCATTATCACTTTATTTCATAGGTGAAGAAGCAGTTTTAGAGAGTTAAAAATTTTCCCATGTTCAACATGGCTAATAAGCTGTGGAACCAGCTTTTGAACTCACTTCTATTCTGTTCTTAGTCTTGCTCTAAGCTACCAGGTTATTTCTCGCACAGCTATTCAAGTAGAATACTGTGAGGAGAAGGAGAACAAGAAAGTTTTGGAAGAACTAAAGGAAATTCTGTGAAAAGTCAGTATGGGCTAATTGAAGGTATTCCCAAGCAAGAAAGGTTGTCTTCTAGAAAACACTGGCTCAATTTGGTCCATTTGTATGAATACATGACCTGCAATTATTTTAAGAAAGAATATTCCACAAGAAAAACTGGTCTTATAGTCACATTCAGAGAGCAGTTTAGATTTCAGAAAGAGTTTTTTCTCCTTATGTTACTCCATGTCTTTTTTCCTACTCTCTCCTTTGTTTAGTATTTGCCTTCAAACAAGCAACACCTGCCAATTCATGGTGGTTTCAGTGTTTTTGGACAATTTTTAAAGCCTCAGTGTGCCTAAGTTTCTCCATTTGACAATATAAAGGAATTATTAATACTGACTTCTCTATCTGGGTGTTGCGTTAAGATTAATTTCATAAAGTTTGTAGCATATTTTGAAGGTACATGAATAAATGCTAAGTTTTTGTGTCTGTACACACTTAAGTATTTTATACCATATACACATTTATTAGATTCATTTATCTTTTGGCAATATGTATTCAGATTATTTTTTAAAATTTTGCTTTTCAATTACAGTTTATATTCAATATTATTTTGCATTACTTTCAGGTGTCCAGCCTAGTGGTTAGATAATCACATACTTTACAAAGTGGTCCCCTGCCCCAGCACCGTACATAGTTACTACAATATTCCTGACTCTATTCCCTATGCTGTGCTGTATTTTACATCCATGTACTTTATGCACATTTAAATTCAGGGAGCATTTTCCATTTTTATTTGAAGAATGGCTTCTTTAAGTGCGATCTTCCAAAGTAATCCCAAGTCAAATTTTCCTTTCGCATGTTTATAAGACTTGAAGCATTCATAATGAACTTTGCTGAGTCAGTCTCTTTAGGGGAGGAATCGGGTGTCGTCACTTCAAAATATCCCATCAAAATCCAGCCCATTCACAGGTGGTAACTTGCAAAGTAGGGTTGTTCCAGGCAGCTGGGAGAGTGACACAAGCACAGGCAGGAGAAGGGTCAGGGCATTGGGAAATGCTAACTAGAGGCTGCCAAACACTGACAGGGTGGGAATACCTCACAGCAAGCAGTTCGCATCCCTTGAGCAAATCCAGCAGGCACTAGGAAAGAATCAAAAAGGAGAAAACCCAGCCAGGCATAAGATGAAGGACGAATAGAAACAAGGCTGGGAGGAGTACAGATTTGTACTCCTGCCTGGATTCTTGTTTTCCTACATAGTACAGCTTTATTCAGTAACATATTTCAATAGCTAAGCCAGGCCCCCTGGGAATTACTCAGGAGAGCATGAATCAGTGGGAGGGGAGGCTGAGATAGAGAAGTCACACCTCACTGCTGGGTTTGATGGGCTACCTGCAGGCTTGTTTAACAAGTCTCTGATTAGTGTAGAGCTGTCCAGTGGAAAGCAAATGAATCACTCTGGGAGCTGTGGTGAAGGTCATCTGTGTGACAGTGGGAAACCTGAGAAATGCAATATAATTGTCCTCTGGAAAATGACAGCAAGTGTTGCCATTCCTCACCCCAAACCTTTCTCCTGTACTGTTCTGTATCCCAGCAAATGTCACCAAACTATTGCCTTGTCCTTTGTTAACCTTTATGTTAACCTTCAAGGTTGCTTGGGTTCTACTGGAGTAAAGGTTTATCCACCGCCTAGAGGCAAAGACCCCCAATTCCTGTGGACGGCACAAATACCCTTTGGCTTTCTGAAATATCGGAGTGTGACTGAGGAGTCACACAGCAGTTATCTTCTGAGAATTTCCCACAGCACCTCTCTACCCACCCTCCTCACTACCTGGCAGCTTAGTGCTCTGGGTTGGAGTTTATTTAGATTTGTTTACACGAAATAATAGCATTTAACCGATCATTTCTTTCAGCTTTTTGAGCATTTCGTAATATATGGTGGGAGACTTCAAATTTAACGAGAACATTTTTAGTGAATATCGAGTAGGAACTAATCTGTCATTTTTACATTATTTATTCTTTCTTCTCTAGGAGGGACATCAATTTGTCACATAGAATACATTCTCTGCTTAGCAAGAAAGGGAAATAGATGAGCAGAATAGTCTTTTTTTCTTTTTTACCTTGTCAGTAAACCAGGACATGATCCTTTCCTCTCCTCCTAATTTTTTATTATCACAACCTGCCCAAACTAAATTAGAATGATTTGCCCTTCAAGATCCCTTTTTATCATTAGAATGTGAAAGGGAATTAAAAAATAAAGACAGAACCGACAGATATGGTTTAGAATAAAAATGAGGAGCTGACATCAGAGAGGTCAGATTGGTCCCTCGAGGCAAGTGTTGCCAACATTAACATAATGTGAGCCATACCCACAGTTTTAAATTGTGTAGTAGCCAGCCCCACTAAAGAAATTAGAAAAAAACATAGGTAAAATGGATTTGAAGAATATATTTTCTTTAACTCAATATATCTAAAATATTATATTTCAACATGTAATCAATATAAAAACGCTTAGTGAGATAGTTTGCATCATTTTCTTCTGAGTCTTTAACACTTGATGTGTATCTTCCATGCAGCACAAACGGAATTAGCCACGTTTCAAGTCTCAACACTCACGGCGGTTGGAGACCACCATTTCTGACATCGTAACTCTAGGCTGTTACCAGCTCTCCTCTATGGTGGCGTCTCTGGCTCTGCTCCAGAACTCAGAGCCCAGATCTTATGGTAAGCCAGGCTTCACTTGTGGATTTTTAAAAGAATGCTATTGGTTTCCTTGTTAGCTTTAACCTTCATTTCCTCTTGGCTCCTCCCACTTGGAATAATATCCCAAAAATTGCTTCTGGGTAAAAGGGGTTAGAGGAAACTGGATTGTGTCGGAGGAAAGGAGCAAAGCCAGCCTTTCTAAATGGGTGGCTAAGTGTTTAGACCTGATCCTTCTTTCTCATGTGGGAGATCCTCCAGCTGGCTTACGGTAGAAAAAAATGTTTATAAGGTAACAAAGGCTATCCTTTAACTTCTAGTCAGAATGCAGGAATTCATATCAGCCAGTCAATAAAGAATACACACTTTCATACTTTGTTTTTCAGAAGCACAAAGAAGCACTTCACTGGCAGCAACCAGCAGAGAAGGCAGGCTCATCCCCATGCGCTTATGGAGTGGCCCACAGCATGGAATGGGAGAGTCGGCCCACAGGGCCTCAGCTGCACCTAATTGTCCAGAATTTGGGAGAGTTAGGAATTCTTTCCAACTCTGGTTTCACTTCCTTCACTTCACTTTAAGGTTTTGGCAGGGAGGGCTAAGTCTTTCTGTTTCACCCATCTTCTCACGGGGTACAAAATGCATAGTCTCTAATCCTTAGCCACACACTTGAGCACATCTTGCTCTTCGCCTGGAGTATAATGATCGAGGCAGGAAGCTGTGTTGTAGGAGAGTGAGCCCTTCACTTCAAGTCAGAAGAGACGAGTTCTGTCAACTCTTTATGACATGACTGCAAAGTGACTTGACCTCTCTAAGCTATCGTGCCTTCATTTCTAACGTGGCATTTAGCTCACAAAGCTGTTAAAAGGATTAACTGAAGTAAGTGTATAAAAGCACTTAGGAATCCGTAAAATATGATACACACTTCCGTTGTTAATAGTGTTCTAGTGAGGTTCCAAGATGTATTCCTGCTGAACCTCCTGGGCATTCCAATTCTTCCTCAAGTTCCTGGAGCTATTAACCCCACTGTATTCAGAGTCTCAGTTCTGCCGGTTTTGTTTACTTCTTTTCAGACCCTGGCCCCACAACCCTTGCGAAGTGGTCAGTAGGTCACATGATCACATGCCTGGCCACACTGAGGGCCAGGGTAGACACCTAACTCAGATTTTCACTCTTTGAAATCAGAAGTTGGAACCCAGGGACTTTATTAATTGCTTGAATTTGAACAGTGTGGTTCAAAAACCCCTGGGGACCCCTGAGACTGTTTTATGGAATCTACAACATCAAAACTGTTTTCATAATAATGCTAAGAGGTTACTGGCCTTTTTTAGTGTGCTTTTTTGCAGATGACATAAAAACAAAAAGTTAGCATCTCAGCATGAATTCAGGCCGTGGCACCCAACTATAGTCATCATATTTTTCACTACCATGCACTCACAGTGAGAGAAAAAGAGAAGAAAAAGAAAAGCAAAAGGCTAGTTGTGCTTTATAGGGCTTTTGATGAAGTGTTAAAATGATTAATTTCATTAAATCTTGACTTTTGAGTACACAACTTTTTAGCATTTTGTGTGATGAAATGCGAAGTTTGCACCTTTTACTTTCTACTGATGACCAAAGGAAACAGCTTTTTTGAGGAAATACTTCTGTGGTTGTTTGAACTAAACAAGTGTCATTTTGAAAGGAACGCCGTTCTTACCTGAAAGAACAAACTAGGGTTTCTCAGGCAGGGAGACATTTTCTTAAAAAATGAATATTTTCCTGTCACTTCAAGGAAAATATAGAATAGCATTTTTTTCTTGCCAAGAATGAAGTGTGAGTTTCCAAATGAAAACTAGAATTTTGAAAAACTTATAACTGCCACCATGAGCTTCACAGGTTTTTGATACTTAAATTTTTTTCTGATGGGATTAGTGGTGATATTAACAAATGTGATTTCAAAAATATATTTATATGAAGTGTGTCAACATTTGGAAGGTATGAGTACTTGGTGAACCCATATTTTCCAAATAACAAATACATGGGTAAGAGATCTATTCAAAGTGAGTCGACTAACAGATTTTTAATGTAGCAGTAAGAAAGTTCATTAACATGATTTTAGATTCCATATTGTATCTAAACTTTGAGAAACTACCACTTGTTGAGTTTTGGTGTAGTTATCAAAGATTATCCATAATCATTTGAAAAGTTTATTAAAATAAACTCATTTTTTATATACTTCAACCAAAACAACATATTACAAATTGAATGCAAAAGCAAAAGTAAGAATTCATTTATCTTTCATTAAGCAAGCAATTAAAAGAATGTGCAAAAATGTCAAAAAACATTATTATAATTGAAATTTCTTATTTGTTTTTGAAGAACAAAAAGAAATCATGGGTAGCTATGTTTCGCCCACAGATGTGCAAATGGATAGAGGAAGCTACTATTTAGAGAACAAGAGAGAGACAGAGGTGCAGAGAGAAGCAGAGATGAGAGAGACCACGTGAGCACAGAGGTGAGGGGTTGGTGAGGAGAGAGGGACAGAGAGAGAGGGAAGGAAAAGGTGATTTGGTTCCTGGTGGTGTTATTCTCTCTTAAGGCCATGAGGCTCCGATTCTAGATTTCCACATATTCTAACATAAAACTTCTTTCTGTTTAAGCTAACTTGAAAAGGATATCTTCCTTATGTGGTTGTCCTAAATCTCAGTACATAGACTCAGGTGTGTACAAGTATGACCTTTTACAATTTTCTCTAGATCAACTTAATTTTATCTTTAGGCCTATATCCTGCTGGGTTGCTGAGTCATTCTTGTTTTTTTTTCTGCCCATTTTCAGGTTGCGTCAAAGCGCTGGGGAGCATAGTCTGAGAAAGCTGCTCTCTTGAAGCCTCTAAAGATAGGCCAGAGTTATCACCAAGTGACAGTCACCTGGAGTGGCTTCTCCCAGCCATGAGGAAGAGCAGGCTAGTGGCCCCTTCTCAGTCCTGGTGAAGCTTGTCCTGATCATGTAGATAAAACCAAAGGCATATTCAGATGGATCTTTCCACGTGGGTTTCTTGAAATGATTTATAGAGGGGAATGGAAGTTTTGGGATTCTAATCCACAGTAGCCAGGGTAGGGAGGCAGAGTGCAATTGCACTTTTACCCTATCTTCTCACTCTCTGCCACATCTGTCATTTGCAAGAATTAATGTCTTTTGTCTGTGAACACGTGTTTCCCTCTTCCCTCCCTTCACTATGGTCCTAGAAGTGACGACGGAAAAATCCTTGTGAGCTTTGATGGCCTGGGAAGAATTTTGGGGACACCATTATTCTGGTCCACAGCACATGCTTCCTTATAGTGAGATCAGTTCTTCTACATCCACCCTTTTCTTCCTTTGTTTTCCTACGGCCGCCATCCCTGGTGGCTCCCATCCTTGCATGGCTGGGTCCCAACGGCCTCCCTCCCTCATCGAGCCACTCTGCACACAAATTAGAAGAGTCCTCCAGAGCTGCAATGTTCAGCGTGCCATACCACTCATACCAATACTTAGCCCAGTTAGCTTCTTTTGAAAGTCAGTTTCTTTTGAGTGGATGGCTTGTCTTCCCTTGAAAGTGGAGACTATTTTTTAAATTTCTGTGTATCCTCCATGTCCATCACAGCATAGAGAGTCTGCTGCTGCTGATTCTTTCATGGGAACATGAAAGGAGTCTTCGGCGGTTATAGTTAATTCATTCAACAGCTTGTATTTAGCACCTGTTGTTTGTCTTACTCTGCTGAGTGCTGGGGTCTCAGAGATGAATTGGCTACATCCCTTGTGTGCCCATAATCATGCAGTATGATAAACGCAAGAACAGCTCAATAGTTGAGCTCCTGTCTTCTCTGTGCAGCTGTTCTGAACCACCTCAGGCTAGTTTAGCAAGTATCCTTCCTCCCTGCTCCCAGGTCCCCTCAGCATGTATCCACTGGTGCATCTAGCATGCAATCTGATTTATTGAAAAAAATATAACATTTCATTATGGAAAATTTCAAACTGCATACACGTACAGGAGTGTAAAGGTCCCTCCCTGCTTCAATAATTTTCAACATGTTGCTACTCTGGCTTCCCTGATCGCCACAATTATTTTTCCTGGGAGAAGAATTTAAGGCAAATCCTGGACATTGCCTGGAAAATTAACAATAATTCTTCAGTGTCATCTGATATCTGGTTCATGTTCATTTTTTCCTAAATGTTCTTTTATTTATACTTTCTGTTTTTAAAATTAGGCTCATAGTTGCATTTGGTTGATGCATTTAAGTTTCTTTTAACCTGTAATAGTTCCCATCACTGCCACCCTTCCCCAGCCCCATGTATTTGTTGAAAAAATCAGCTCAATTTTTCTGTTTTGTAGTCTGGTTTTGGCTGATTCCACCCTTGTGGTGTTTTTACCATATTTTTCTATTCCCTGTATTTCTATCAGTTGCCAGTTAAATCTAGAGACTTGACCACAGTCGGGTTCTGTTTTTCTGGCAAGGATATGCCGTGGGTGTGTATCTATAATTATACTACACCTGGAGGCAGGCAATGTCCTGTTATGCTGTACTCTAATGGTGTGTTTACTCGTCTTCCCTTTTTGACTTGCTGTTTGTTGAGAGAGAGAGATTCTTGATTCCCCCGTGGAAATCACCACGTGTTTGATCCACCACGTGTAGAGATCCCACAGGATCCCTTCTCTCTCTTGATCCACCACGTGTAGCCCTTCCTCGGTCCAGCAACTGAAGAGCTCTTGGGTAGCTCTGCCAAAGGAGCTGGGAAGGGCTTCCTGCAGAACGTGGGTCTTGGAGGATGAGCCAGTGTTTGCCAGGCAGGTGATGGGGCAGACATTCCAAAGGACAGACCTGGGTGAGTTCAGTAGTCTGCTTGATCCTCGTGGGTGTGGTCATGCTAAGAACAGAGGAGACACAAGTAGGCAATGCAGTGACACTCACTTTAGCCCTGGCAGTTATGGGGGCAGAGAGTATCTCACAAAATAGTGCTAAGACCACTTCTCCGTTGTCTTTGGGTTAATTCCAGCCCCACTAAGGACTAGCCAAAGAGTTAAAAAAAAAAAAACCATGAACCTTAAGCAAGAGTTGGTGGGAGTCAGTGTTACTAGCACTTGAGGGATTGGGATGAGTCATCTCAGACATCACCAACCTCATCCATCCCCTCATCCATGGAGAGTAAAGAGGAGGGACCACGCAGGGGGACAATTCTAGAGTCAAATCTACTTTGACATTTTTGAGCCCTAACTTTTTTAACCTATAAAGTGGTGGCAATAAAACCTCAAATGCTTGTTGTGAGGAGTGTGTAAGACCACATACCTTAAGCATTTAATATGGTAACTGATACAACTTAGAGATGAATGCATGGTAATTCTCCTCCTTTTGTTCTACAAGCATTTAGAGGGACTAGTGACTACAAGGCACTGTACCAGGCAGGGAGAGACAAAGAGGAACCCATTGCATACAGGCTTTGCCCTCTGGGAGCCTGAGACCCAATACTAGAGGAGATACAGAAAGTGGTAAGTACGCAAATCACTGTGATGCCCAAAGGACAGTGCGAGGTGCTGTGTGAGAGGCAGAGCTGAAAGCGCAGCAGGACAGCCACGTTTTTGCTGTGCCTGTGGTGAACCAACTTTACCCAGGGAGAGGGGGTACCCACAGTGGATTAAAGCAACTTTTGCTTCTCTTGTTACACCACATCGAAATCTCTAATTTGGATGTTGAAAGGGGGAAGAAACCCAGAAAGGACTCTTCTATTTCTATATGAAATACGGCTATCAAAATGACTCAACATCCTCTCTGACCTAGGGGTGAGGACACACCTGGCTCCCCCATCTTTGCCATAAAGTCAAAGCCTCTTGGGTGATGGTTGGTCCAGCTGCAGTAGAACCCAGTGCTTTGGATCAACAACCTTAATCTGATGTGTTTCATCTGGGATGCTACAAAGCTCAGCTGGTCGATCCAGCAGGAAGTATAAACCACAGCCTGAGCCTGAGGATAATTGGGAAGAATCCCGTGTTGTCACACAATGTGAAGTCAGAGGGGCACATACTACCTGCAGGGATGGAGACTCTGAAAGCAGTACTTTCTTTTCTGAAGAGAAGGGTAGACTCCGCAAGGATTTGTCTCCATGCCTGGAGACAGTTTTTTAGAAAAAAGTGTCACTACAGTCTTCTCTTTTGGCACCAGGGCAATTGATACTTCCGTCAGAATTTCTGGCACCATCAGGTGAGAGGGGGCAGGGCCAACGGTGCCTCCGGTGAAGGTGGGTGTTTCCCCAGAACCTCTGTGAGAACACACACTGTGAACACCGGGCTGGCGCTGAGTGTGTGAAGTGTGGGCGGCCTGAAGGACCCACTGTTTGTGTGTGTGAAACCTCAGTGATCAATCTTCACTGCCTACATGAACACAGTTTGTGAGTCTGACAGCCTGCAGGTTCGGGCTGGAGTCACAGCTTTATTAGGCATTGCAACAGCTGAAGGGGCTTTTCTTTTCCTTTTAATTTCGAAACCTGAGTTCCCCTCCCTAGTCTTAAAATGCTCAGGCTTTCCTTTTCTTTCTAAAACCCTTTTGTTAGAACTGTGAAGTGTGGTACACTTACTGAAAAGATCAGAGAAAAAAAATATAGCATCATGAAGGGAACACCCAGGTAATGATCGCCCAGGTCAAAAGGTTAACCATTTCCAGCTCCCAGAACCATGGCCCTCCTCTATATGCCCCTTCCCAGTCATGCTCCTCCCTCCGCCCTGATTTTTATGCTGTTTCCTTGTTCCTCTTTATGGTTTTGCCACTAAACTATTCATCTAGAAACACTATAATTTAGTCTTGCATGCTTTTAATGTTACATAAATGGGATCATGCAGCACACATTATTTCATTGCTTGTTTCTTCCACCCAATATTATGTCTGTGAGGTGCATCTATGTGGTTACATGGAGCTTGTTCATTTTCACGGATATATAGTATTCTATTGTTAGGACACACAGTATATTCATTCTGTTGTTTCTAAACAACTAAACTGTTTCTTATTTTTGGCTTAGATCAATAATGCTGCTGAGAACATTCTTATATAGCAATCCTGGTTCAGAAGCTCCTCTCGAAAGGAAAGCTGTGATGTGATTTTATGCACTGGAGACAGGGGCCTTTGGCAATGCTGGGATGCAAGGAGCTAACTGTGTGTTCAGGATGGTGCTCCAGCTCCTCTCCTGCCCACCACTGGGTGGGTGGATGGGGCTGGAGGTCACTCGTATTAGAATTCTCCCTAGAAGTCAAGGGGGAAAAGAAGCCAGAACTTTCTGGGCAGGATAAAGGGAACAACTTGAAAGAGCACTGAACTGGAGATCAAAGAGCCCTTCATGCTGCTGGCTTTGATGTTAGTGTAACTGCACATGCTGTGGTAATTAACTAACTCAGCATCAGAGCTTGCTGCATTCCCACCTACCGCTTCCTAATCAGCCACCTTCCACTCAAGGCCAACACATGGTCATTAACAAATTCTGGGACTTGGAGGGAGGGTGGCCTTGGCTGCTGTAGGCACTCAGCACTGTCGGAATAGCTCTGGGGAAGAGCTTTGAAGGCCACTTGCAGAGACTATAAAATTAGACAAAGTTGGAACTGAAACTCCTTAGAGATCATCATAGGCAGACTCTGCGACTGTTTGTAGGCTTGTTGGGGGAAGTGAAGTTTTCATGGAAAAGGAGCGGTGTGTGTTTGCATTCCATGGCACTGGTTAGCAGGGCAGGTTCAAAGAAGAATCCCCACTTTTCTCCTCTTTCCAGCCCTTTTGTCTTTTTCAGCCCCAAGCCTTCTGTTTGAGAAATTGATTTGCTTATTCTTCTAGCTTTGAGGAATTGGTATACATATCCCTCCAATGAATGAGCCTTTGGCAATCAATACAACCTAATGGTAACAAGAGGAGAATAGAGAAATGACAGGTAGAAAAAAGAAACACAGAGAAAAAACCCAGTTGTTGGAACAGGCAGAACTAAACTGTGATGAGAGTGAGAAGACATGGGAGGGGGCATTAGGGGATCTCCCAGGGGACGTGGACTTTTTAAAAAATGTTTTAATCCTCACTCAAAGATTTTTTTCTTTTGTTGCCTTTAGAGAGAGCGGAAGGGAGAGAAGAAGGGTGAGAGTTGACTCATTGACTAGTTGCTTCCCACTTGTGTCCAGACTGGGGATCCTTCTTCACCCTGGGCCAGGGGCCGAACCTGCCACCGAGGGATCGAACCCAAAACCTAGGGATGTGCCCCGACTAGGATTCAACCTGCAGCTGTTCACTTACAGGAGGATGCTCCAACCAACAGAGCCACAGTAGCCAGGGCAGAACCTGAAATACTTTAAATTTTGATCCTAACGTTGCTTACGTGAGTGAAGGCATTTGATAAAATCTGTCCAGCTATGCACATTGAAAAAATAAAAGGGCTGCCAGGAAGCTTCTGTTTGCACTGGTCACCTGCGGTTTTACCTCCAACATCCTCTGTTATGGTACAGTTGTGGCCTGTATCACAGGTACATGTGAAATGAACCACACAATACAATGCTATAGTTTTTACTTTAAACAGTCATACACATTTTAAAGGAAATCAGAAAAGAAAGAATGTTTTCATATCTACCCACATGTTTGCTATTTCTGAAGTTTCTTTTGGGAGATCCAATTCTCTGTATTCTATCATTTCCCTCTAGCCTGAAGAACTTCTTTAGGTATTTCTTGTAATGCTGACAACAAACATTTTTTTTAAAAAATTATTTATTTATTTATTTATATTTAGAGAGGAAGGGAAGGAGAGAAGGAGAGAAAGATCAATGTATGGTTGCGTCTCATGAGTTCCCTGCTGGGAACTGGCCTGCAACCCAGGCATGTGCCCTGACTGGGAATTGAACCGTGATCATGTGGTTCGCAGGCCTTTGCTCAATCCACTGAGCTACACCAGCCAGGGTGCAACAAACATTCTTAATTTTCATTTGTGTGAAAATGTCTTTTTCCTTTGGTGGGGAAGGGTACTTTTACTGGATGAAGGATCCTAGTTATTTCCCTTCCTTTCTCCTCTCCCTTTTTTCCTCCTTCTTTCCTTTTTGCACTTTAAACATATTATTCCATTCTCATCTGCTTTCCTTTTTTTTCCTTCTTAGTGAAGAATCAGCTATCACTTGTATCATTGTTTTCCTGTATATAATATGTTGCTTTTCTCTGATGCTTTAAAGATTTTTCTGTTTATCTTTGGGTTTCAGCATTTTGACTAAGATTTACATAGGTATAATTTTCTTTTTATTTACCCTGCTTGGGGTTCATTGAGATTCTTGAGGTCATAAATGTATGTCCTTTATAAAATTTGGGATTTGTTTTGGTAGTTATTTTTTCTAAAGCTTTTCCTTCACTCTTCTATTCTCTTTTCCTCTGGAACTATAATTACATGTTTGTTATACCTATTATTCCCTATTTTCTCAAGTTTCTGAAGTTCTTTTTACTGTTTTCATTTTTTCTCTTCATTTTTAGATTAAATAATTCTCTTCACCTATCTTCATATTTACTGACTTTTTTGTCATGTTCACTCTATTGCTAAGCTCAATCACTTGATTTTTTTAATTTCAAATATATGTTTAATTCTAGAAAATACTATAATAATTATACTCTTATACTTTTATAATAATCACTTTTAGATAGTGATTATACTTTTATAATCTCTATCTGTTGTGATTTTCTATCTTATTCATTATATTTATTTTGTTTATTTAGACATAATTCTAATCACTGCTTTAAAGCATTTGTTTATTAATTTCAATATCTAAACCATCTTGGGTTGGTCTCCATTAACTGTTATTTCTTTGGTATGGAGTCATGTTTTCTTGTTTCTTCTTATACTTACTAATTTTGGATTGTATCATGCATATTTTTGGTACTTCATTGTGGGGATTCTGGATTCTTCTATGTAACTCTGAAGAATATTGCTTTTTTGTTTTAGCAGGCAATCAACCTGGCTGATCTTAATCTCTAAATTCCTCTGTGGTGAATAGCAAGTGAAATTTCTGTTTAGTTCTTTTAGTCTTAGATGGATTTCTTGGCATCCACCCAACATATGCTTAGTTTAGGGTTGAGCAGAGTTTATACATAGAATTTGAGGCTTCTTTTTGTGGCTCTTTTCTTTCCATTGTTTCTCCCATCTCTTGCTAACTGCTATTGTCCTGAATTTTGTATTCGAATTTATCAGCCGGTAAGCTGTCTATTCAAGTTTTAGCCACCTTCTTGATGCATCACTTGTGAACTACCCTCGGACAAAGGTCATAAAAAATGATCAGTTATCCAATGCCATACTTTTCCTCTGCCTTCTTTTGGTGACTCTCAGATGGCTTAAGATATTGTTTCTTGTGCTTTGCCCAGACCAGAGTTCATAACTGCTACTTTGGGAAGATTGATCTAATATGACCTACTGTGTCATTACTAAAAATAAAAACTTGTAATCCATTCCTGCCTAATGATCTTATGGATTAGTTTCTTATCCAATTTTTTTAAATATGGCAAAGCCACTAATGAGGAAATTTTTCTTCATCATTAGAAATACTTCCAGTGCTAAAAGATAGTTAATAATAATAAAAGTACAGTAATTTTAAAATTCTGACTTAATAAATACTGTATGTTCTACTTATGAAGATATGAGGATAATGTTTCTTTGAAAATTGGAGCTTCCTTAAAGAAGATTTAGAATAACCAAAAAATTTCAAGAATCATTTACCTAGTGATTTTTCCCCTCTCCATGGAAACTCTTCTTAGTTTGCTCACTTCTAAACTTCATCTTCCAAAATCCTCTTTATATTAATTTGTGCAAAGTGTGGGTGCTGAAATAGATTTTAAATTTTGAGAGGAACTATGGTAAAAGAGTAGAGTTGGGTCTAAAATTAGAGAATTTTTATTACCTTAGGGAACGATCTTGAAAGGATTCTCTTTATCTTTATTTCTGGGGTAGACCAGAAATAAATGTTTGTGTGTTTTAAAAAAGTCCCACTCTGGCTTTCTGCCCGTTGTATAACATTATTCTGAAAAACTCTGATGCTTTCTTTGGTCAATCTGTCATTCCATTTAACTCATGGGTATGTAGGTCCTCGTGGCACAGTAGAATTGGTACTGTTGTGGGGACACAGGGACAGAAATTGCTGAAATACGTCATGGCTCTGCTTAGCAATGAATCCTGAGGTGCTAAGTCTCCCAACTTTTCCTGTATTTCATAAGGTATAAAACGAAGAGAACCCTGACATTTTAACCAGGGGAGACTCTCCTGGGAGACAAAGATGTGTGGGCAACTTTGGCGCCTTGCTCTTAGGGATTACACTGATTCTTCCTGTAAGACATTCTCTATTAACATGAGCCTTGTTTACATTGTGTCTGATCAGAGCTTGAACAATAATTCCAGAATTTTTTGAAGAATTAAACTTTTAGCAAATAATGAAATAACAAACGTTACTATATATGACAAATAAAATTTATTCATAAATAAAATATTATAAAGTAATATTTTTGAGGACTCAAATACATGCTATTTAATTTTACTTACCCAATACCAGTATTTTCTTACACAATAAAACACTGAAGTATTTTCCTGAAGCACATCTGGGTGGCCGAAGGCAACAATTTTTTTTATGTAAGGTGATACATTCATGTACGTAGGGAGAGAAGAGCATAGACACTGTTTTATGCGGCCACTAACAGTTTTTATCCAGGTCCTACTTTCACTATATCCTGACAAACCACTGACCCCGGAGAAGCTGGAGAAGGTTGTGTACTCCAAATCATGAAGGCATCCAACAAGAATGTGAGTCTTTTAGTTTTAGGAAAAGTAAAAAAATGTTAAATTAACAAACATTTTATTATTTAATCCAAACATGAGACTTTGCATTAGTTGTCAGCTGTGCTTTGTTATGCTGCCAACTAAAATTTTTTTTCCAAATATTGTTCTGGTTTATGTAATTCTGGATTGATGTTTTGTTGCATTCCCTCACTAAAACGAAGCCAAAGGTACTGGATTTTAGTTGTTTGTCTTTGGAGATTATAGAGTGACAAGGAATCTAAATGTTTCCTTACGAAGCTTAAGGAAAAGAGCTTTAGAGTTAAGATTGACCGAAGAAAAGGATATTCTTCAAATCAAGTAATTCCAATTTGCCAAATAACTGAGCTGTTCCCTGGCTCTTTATTGTGGCCTGTTAGGTCCCAGACCCTGGGCCAAGGTTTGGCAGGAGATAGTGGGAGGAAGACCTGGGTAGGACTGATTAGTGGCCACATGAGCTAAAGTCTTACCCTCTTCCTTTCTCACTTCTGTCTCTTGTAAAAGGCAGTTGTTGTCTTTGGCCACACAGCACATGCACCAAGGAAATACTTTCCTGTTTCATTTTAGAAGAATATCCTTGTTTTGAATAAAGAAAACTAAAGGACTTGCATATTTTATGTCCTTAATAAAAGTTATGAAATGAAGGTCAGGGAAGCTTAGGATAAGCCAGAGATCAGTGATCTGTCTCCCACTTTTTTAACTAATTATTTTATGTGATCTCCATGTAGAACCAGTATAATTTTAACTAGGTCCAAATATAATTTAATTTTGCTGGCTCACTTGCAGGCATTTCCATAATGTCTCAGTGAGACCAATCACTTTGTAAGCCAGCCATGTGGATGCAAGGACTTCATTTCCTCCAAAATCACTATGTGCCCAATAGCTATCTTAGTATTTCCAGTGGTATGGGGACATCTAAGATAACAAGACTGAAGTTATTGCTTTTAGGATTCATTCTGCAAGTATAAAGAGAGATTCATCTATGAAAGAATGATGGCTGTGAGCATAGAGTTTTTTTAAAGGCTTTTATTTATTTATCTTTAGAGGGGAAGGGAAGGAGAGAGGGATAGAAACATCAGCGTATGGTTGCCTCTCGTGAGTCCCCTGCTGGAAACTGTCCTGCAACCCAGGCATGTGCCCTGACTGGGAATCCAACCGCCATCGTGTGATTCGCAGGCCCACGCTCAACCACTGAGCTACACCAGCCAGGGCGCTGTGAGCATAGATTTGACAAGTAACAAAATGTAATAAAAACAGCTAATATATTGAATACTCACAGTGTGTCTGTCATGCATTACACTAAGTACTCTCTGTTGTGTGATTCCCTCTGTGCACCCCATGAGTAAGTATCAATATTATGCTTATTTTAAGATGGGGCACTGGGACTTATACAATTTGCTTGATGTCAGACAGCTAATATGTAGAGGACCCAGCTTTTAACTCTAGGTCTGCCCTTCTCCAAAACTCTTTTTAGTAACTTTCATATCCTACTATTTATTTGTCTATGAAAGTTATCAAATTCAGTTGACTCATGGGTTCATCAAATTAATCAAAATAATACGATTAATGTAGGGAGCAGAATTGGATGGGCTAGTTTATCTGGAGACAGAGAGAAGTTACTCCTACAAACCAAGTTGCTTTGTTTAATTTAAATGTCTACTCACATGCAGGTGGGAGCTTAATCTGTGGTGCAGCGGTTCTCACCCGGAGGCCCCTGAGACGATTTCAAGGCCATGTGTGATCAAACCTGTCTTCATAATAAGATTAAGACATTATTTGTTTCTTTTTTTTCAATCTCTCGAGAGTGTACAGTGGAGTTTTCCAGAGGGCACACGATGTGTGATACCACAGAAGATTGAAAGCAGAAGGAGCTGTGACTGTATTAAAAATCTATAAAGCTAGATGTTAAAGGGGATTTACAAAAAGATAAAACAATGTCTTTTCACTGAGTAATTTTTGTTTTGGAAAATAAAATTATTTTGCATATATATTTATTTTAACATTTAATGAGTTTATTTTAATTTCAAAATAAATATTTGAAAAATTTCTGTTTTAACATTTAATATGGTAAATATTATATGCAGATACAGTCCATATAACCAAAAATTCATTGAGGTTGTTGATAGTTTTTAAGAGGATGAAGGGACCTGTAGACCAAAATGCTGGAGCCCTAGCCAGGTGGCTCAGCTGGTTGAGCCCATGTACCGGAAGGCTGTATGTTTGATCCCTGGCCAGGGCACATACCTAGGTTGTAGGTCCGATCCATGGCTGGGGTGCATACAGGAGGCAACCGGTTGATGTTTCTCATTCACATCAGTGTTTCTCTCTCTATCTTTGTCTCTTTCTCTCTCTCCCCTCTTTCTCTCTCTCTAAAAAGTAATAAACTTATCCTTCAGTGAGGATTAAAACTTTTTTTTAAAGTTGGAGAACTTCTTCCCTAGTGTAACTTAAAATTTAGATGGAAAGGATTATTTGGCTTATTTATCACACACATTATTTTTCCCTGTCTTTCTATTGCTTTCTAGCTGAGTAACTTGTAATATACAGAATCGTAAAAGAAATTTCTCAGTGCGAGGTGGCTGTGGAATCCCTGTATACATTTCCTTAAATCAGACACCTTTCTCCTGACCTTCCTAGCTCACGATGCCTCTCCTACTGACATCCATGTTTGAGTTATGGACTCCAACCCCCTGTGGCTCTTGGTTGGAACAGGGTAAACTGAAGATGAGCCAATTAGATTCTCACCCCTAGGAATTTGGTGTTGGGATTCAGACACAGCCAGTTACTTTCTTTATGGCTGGAATGCAGGTGGTGAAAACTCAAACAAGTGATGAAACAACTACAAAAAGATCTGAAGAGAGAGAAGAAACAGGTGTACTGAAAGAAAGAAGGAGGAAATATGGAGACAGAATGCATTTCCAATGGCTTTCTAGGTCTTCATTCTAGATTTTTCTGAAGCTTGTCTGCCTTCAAGCCCCTGGATTTTGTGAAGTACTCTTGTAAATTTAGAGTGAAATTTTTCTTTGAAATAAGCTAGCTCAAGCTGGCATCTGTTATTGTCAACCAAAGAGATCTTAATTAAGGTATTCAGTTTCTGTAATGTTGAAATTCTTCTGGAGGCTTGACCCCTTCTTCTTGTTTAAAGGTGCAACTGAAAATATCTCAGACACTGAAAATAATTTC
This sequence comes from Sturnira hondurensis, assembly GCF_014824575.4. Classification (NCBI taxonomy): domain Eukaryota; kingdom Metazoa; phylum Chordata; class Mammalia; order Chiroptera; family Phyllostomidae; genus Sturnira; species Sturnira hondurensis. The sequence goes on along the minus strand of NW_028098001.1, from coordinate 7,046,091 downwards.
TTATAGGAAATAGTAAGAACATTAATAAGGAAAAAGATCAAGTCATGCTTGCTTGGAATTTTAGTAATATTTATAGACATTGCTGACTTTAGAAGGGCATGCCAAATGTGGTAGATGGGCAGTCTGCTGGAGAAATCAAAAAGCATCTTTTATCGCCTTATCTAGTTACTCAGCAGTCTCCAGTCACTGCTCTGCTCACTTGGAGTGTGGTGTGTAAGTGCACATCATAGACAGATTATCTGGACTATTCACTTCATTTTAGTATTATTATTTTAGGTCCACTTTGTCATGTTTATCATTCCGTCTCTAAGGACTTAGAATTGTGCCTGACACAGTGTGGACATTTAGTCACCATTTGCTGAGCAAATAAATAAGTGATAATTTTGAAGAGTCGTGGATAAGGTTCACTAGACCAAAATTACGAGTTAACATCTTACTAAAATTTTATCTGGTATTTTACTTTTAAAGTTCAAAAATGAAATGCAATGTTCACTCAGATAAAAAAATTATTTTCACTCCTCAGAAACTTTTTCTAGCAAGTCTTAACCTCTCAGCCTCTCTGTCACTCTGTCTCTTTGTCTCTCTGCCTCACTCTCTTTCTCTGATTCACCATCTAGAGTTGTGTCACTCCCTTCCTTGTCTCTGATCAATCCTAGCAGTTTTCTTTCTTTCCTTTTTTAAATTCCTGGGCTCTGTGTAGTTGCTTAGCGATAAGTCGTCATCATGGCTCATATGATGGGGAGTAGCATAAGATTCAGACAAAACGAGGAATTAAAACTAGATCAAGGAGAGATTTGAGGTCCAGGCAAAGGAGGCTGGGTTTTATCTTGTGAACATTAGGTTACTCTAGAAGAATATCACATGTTCTTCTTATCCCTGACTTCTTCTTATCTAAAGAAATGCATCTTTTAGGAAGGTTAATAAGGCCCCAGTGTGCAGAATGGATTGGAAACTGAGAACCAATGGCCTGGAAGTCAATTAGGGCTATCAGCAAGGTCTGTGCATAAAGAAAAACACGGTTTAGTTTCTTCCATGACTGTGGTAAAAGGTGCTTGAGGGTAATTCATGTGCAGAGGAGAGGCAGTATCATGCTTCTCTTCCCCAAGACCTTGTACCCTGAGCATAGTGTAGGGAGGACTTACAAGTGGGATTTAGGAGTTGATGTAATTACGTAGTTTCTGCATTTGTAAGGGTTTCATGCCTCCATACCATTGGTATCTTTAGTTCATCTTTTTGCAGTGTCCTTATTCTCATTGTTCCCTAGTTGGAATCTTTTTATCCTTTAGGTCCACTTTCTCTCTGTCTCTTTACCTGAACTACTAATCAGATTTAAGGTCTCCATCCTCCCACCTTCCACAGAAGTAACACGTTTCTTTAGGAGGCACTTATTCCATCAGGCCTTGCCTTAGGATGTGGACTTTTATAGGGAAGGGACCATGATGGACCCAACTTTGTGTGTCCTGCAGTGCTCAGTTCATGGCCTTGCACTTAGAGGAGGATGAATTTTGTATACTATACACTTTGAGGCAAGTTTTCAAGATTAAAGCAGAGTTTTGGCTGTGTTCTTCATAGCTGAGAAGTCATTAGATAAGACATTTTATTTATGCACAGTGATCACAATGTTGAACAAATGTCAATTATTTCAGTTAAAGTTGTGAAAATCACATACTCTGTGTTCATTCACACCTACTACTTTCCAACCTATGGGCCTTTCTGAATGACTTGCATGGCTATTCTTTTTCCTGAATGTTCACTACACACCGAGATTATAGGGTAAGCCTTTAAGTAATTGCCTCAGAGCTAAATCCCACCTATACAATCTCCCTCATTATTTTGGAAATTAAATGACATGCCATTTAACTGTGTGTTGGTCTAGCATAGCTTACAGTAAATGGTGTGCATGGTTTGGAAAGGTTCATTAGTCAGATCTAACAACTTGACTACACCCTTCAAAACATGGGTGATTAGGACTCATTCAGTGAAATGAATTGGTACACAGGAGTAGGTTCATGACTCAGATGGCATAAAGGCCTTTTACAAATTTTTAGCAGAGGAAAAGGTGCCAACAGAGGTAATGACTCTGGACTTGGGTTAATAGAGTCTTTTATACAAGCACTGTGCCTTACAAGACTTTGTTCTTCCAACACAATTATCCAGCCTTTAAATACAGCTCCTGCCCATTCTGGGTGGAATAGAAGTGAAAGCAGACTTTAATAAGAGGTTGGGCATGCAGCAGGAGCCCGTTGCTATTCTTATTTGCTTCTTGGGTTCAGAGATCCTAACTCTTCTATACAAGATTGAGGAAAATTATACTGTGCAACATTATTCAGCTATATTCAAACTCATTTCTTAGGGCTTGACAAACATGAAATAGAACAGATTCTTAAATTGCAAAGCTGAGATATACAGCACCCTGGTGATTGAAGGCAGAGACCAACTTCTCCCTGGAGTTCAAAATTTTTTCCCATTGGAAGGGAAGGAAGAGAGGGAAGGGAAGTCCCATTTTCTTTATCTCTAGCCTTCTGTGGGAAATGTGGACTCCTTTCTTTGCTCTCAAATATGGGATATTTTAGGGAGCAGGCAACATACAAATAAAAAAAACAATGAGGGTTGTCTTTTAAAAGCAGTTAATATCTTCTGATCTTCACCTTCACTGTCATAATCACCATACCATGAATAGGTTCTGGATGGTTGGGTCTTCTGTGGAAACAGAGCAGGTCGAGGGAACAGATAAAACACCTTGTTCCTGCAATTTGGCAAAGGCAATAGTGTACATTATAGAGGAGACCCTTAACTTTCTAATTTTTGGAAGATCTATTATTATGAGTATTCTTTTTTTTAAAAAAAATTATTTATTTATTTTTAGACAGAGGGGAAGGAAGGGAGAAAGAGAGGGAGAGAAACTTCAATGTGCGGTTGCCTCTCGTGCACCTTCAACTGGGGACCTGGCCTGCAACCCAGGCATGTGCCCTGACTGGGAATTGAGCCAGCAACCCTTTGGTTCTCAGGCTAGCACTCAATCCACTGAGCCACACCAGCCAGAGCTATGAATATTCTTATATAAAGTATATGCAGCAAATTATTTATTCCAGAGTGGCAGAGATTAACTTATAGAAGACATTGAAAAATATGTTCATTATCTTATTTTAAACATTATTACTTCATCCATTCATGCATGTATTCATTCAATCAATATTTATTGAGAGTTTACTCTATGCCAGACACTGTTGTAGGCTTTGGGGACACAACAGAGTCCACACAAGGATTTAGCCCATAGGAACCTTCACATGCACAGATCATAAATCAAAGGCAGATGAGTGATAGTCTAGTCTGACTCTCTGTTTTACAAATTAGGAATCTGAGGCTGCTCATCCTTCGGGAGTTATAATTATGGATAAGAAACATCAAGTTGAGCACCAAGTGGGGTGGATTGGGGATCCCAGCCCATAATGAAGTGCAGGAGTCAGTGTTTGAAGAATCATTTTCTTTATACTGAGTCAAGTGTAGATTAAAAAGGAGGTATCTTCTCTTACCTGAGAAGATAAGGATAAATCCGTTTTCAAAGAAGAAGGGACAAATTATATGTCCTTGTTAATGCTAATGCTTGAATAGCATTTAAATCACATCTTGTAAGTGGCTACTAGAAAACAAGCAAAGTCTTTTTACCTATAGTATCTTATTTAAATCATTTGAGCATTCTGTGAAATAGAGGTTATAATTCTTATTTTACAGGTGGGGCAACTAAGTTCATGAGCCTTTCAGTAATCTGGTAAATAAGTAATAATGGAGCCAGGCCTTGGAGGTGGGTTCTCTGGTGCTAAGCCCAGAGTTCTTTGCATAGTGCCATGCTGCACAGTATGCCTAACACATGGGCATTGGTGAATTCATTTCCTTGACAGTTTTGGGGGGCCTATTACTAGTCTGTAACTGTGCTTGGTATTATGACAATACAGGCAAAAAATTATAACCTGGCTTCAAATAACCCAAGAATTATAATACAGTGTGATAAATGCTGTGGCCTCGGTGTGCCCAGGGTATAGGGGGCTCATTGCTCTGTTTCTTAGGTGGTTGAAGAAAGCATTCTGAAGGAAGTGACACCTGAATCAGGGCAATTATCCAACTGGAAAGTAGTCAGGTAAAGAATGGATGAGTCTAGGATGCTATAGGCAAAGGGACCAGTGTTGGCAAAGGCATGAGGTTTTGAGCAAACACAGTGCAATTAGGGAACCAAGCAGGTGGGCAGGAAGCTCAGGTCATGAAGACTGATGCAAAATCTCTTTTTTTTCCAGTGAGGAGACTGTGGAAGACTGTGCTTTCAAGTTAGTTCATTGGGAAAAAATATTTTATTCTCTAAAGAGACTTTTTTTTAACGGAAACATAGCTGCCTTCAACTCAGAATTCTGGGTCAGACATATTCTGACTCCCCCAAGGAATGTACCAACAGTTTGAATGACATGATTTCCCAGTAGGATCAGAAAGCATGATGCTAGAATCATCAACAATCAGTTGAGCCTCAGATGCCTTCTTGGTGCTTCTCTGATCTTCTTGAGGAAGGTTTTGCTTTGAAGTTGCAGCAAAGATGATTGAACCCTCTGTGAAACAGCAGCAACCTGGTTTCTAACAGGAAGTTTATGATCAAATGAGTTGTTGATGCATATATCTTGAAAGCGACGTTTGTTTGATGTTTTCTATTATTCACCAAAGCCTGTTCCTTTAAGATTCACAATGTCCAAATGTATTCTAAAATATGCCCAACTGAACATTTCAAATCTTCTAAACCAGCAGGGGATGCTGAATCCTTGTATCTACCCATGTGTATGAGCCAAACTATAAAAACTGACTTTACCTGCATCTGAAAAATACATTTAGTCTTCGTCTGGAATATTATCATATCAATGGAAACATCTACCCAACTTTGGTTTTCTGATTTCAATTTAGAATCCCTCAGTTTTTTCTAGCTATACTTATCCCTAATTTGTAAAGCAAAGTCCTTTCTTCTCTCTTTTCCTTTTCACCAATATTGGCATTGTGCTTCTAGTACAAAACTTGTATAATGATCCCTACCTTGGCCAGACATTGGGTAAATGAGTAAACAGCTCTGTTAGGAGTGATTTGAACCCTGCAGTAGAGTTGATCCACACTCTCCGTCTCAGACTCTTTCGGTTGTGTTGAGATCTAGAATATGTGTTCAACAGAAGTGCTGCCAGAGCTTCTCAGGAAGAAGGTCAGAAGAGAACTAAAATGACTTCAGGACCATCTACTTCTTTCTTATTATGAGCCATAGAGGAACTTATCTGACCACAGAAAATAGCATATCCAACAGAGGCCAGGTGGTAAATCATCTAAACCACTCTCAGTCTCATAGGAGGAAAGGTTTAGCCATTCCTGTTATGGCCTTCCTCTTGTATTTTTGGTGATTTTACTTGAGTGACTATTGGTACTATGCAAATAGGCAAATGCACTTTCAATTTAGTTGTCTTTCTGTTGCATAGTACCATAATCCTTGAAGTGATCCGTGAAACTTTCACGGCCTAGATTATCTCAACTGAAAGATGAGGATAATATAATTGAATCACTTCACAGGATTATTGAAAAAGATTGCAATAAAAGCCATTCTTTAGATAAGGGATTCTTTGGGGTTGGAATAATTCTGCTGTTATTTCTGCACGCTTCTATTATCAAAGCTCTATCTTCTTAATTTTTTCCCTTCATACATTTATTGAATATATCAGCTTGAATAAGGTTAGGCTGTATGTAACAGTAAAACTTGAAATAACAGAAGGTTAAACAACAGAGTATGTTTCTTCACTGTCATGTAAATACAATCCAGAAGTAGGCACTAGGCTCTACAGGCATCAGAATCACAGACACTTTTTATTTTTCTGTCCCACTGTGTTAGTCTGTGATTTTTATTCTCAAACTCACTTCATAATACAATTTGGTTGCTGAGGCCAAGGCATCATATTTGAGATGCAGGCCAGAAACAAGAGGAAAGACAGAAGGGCAAAAATGATCTGCCTTGCTAAGACAGTTCCCTTGAAGCAGAATTCTCGGAAGCCCCAAACAGTTCTACTTATGTCTCATTGGCCAGAATTTAGACATACCCAGCTGCTAGATATTTTGGGAAATGTGACTTTTCAGCTGGCAATCTTGCCATTCCAAATCAAACCAGAGCTGTTACTAAGGTGGAAGGGGAGAAATGGATGTAGGGATAGGGAACTAGCACATTTTGCCTTAGTCTACTTCTTTACTGTCCAACCATTTATGCACACCATTTCCATAGGTCAAACATACTCACTCTAAACAGATCCTCAAACAAATGGGAATATAGGCTAAGATATATGACTGAGTTGGAATTTTAAAACAATAAAAACCCAGTTATAACTACAGATGGGACATTGGCAGTTCTTGTTACCTACAGTGGAAGAGTTACTTAAATGGTTACCTACCTATGCAAGTCTTAGGAAAGAGTGGCTATCACAAGACACCATTATGGAGGGCACAGGAAGAATACGAGACCTATAGGCTTTGCTTACTTCTTCAAAGCACCCTGGAGAAGTAAAAGAAAGAACATAACAGGTTCACATTTTAAATGCTCAATTCAATAAATGATCAAAAAACTAAGAAATTTCTAAGGTTTTTTAAAGAATTTTTAAAAAAAATTATTACAAAGGAATTTATGTAGCTGAAAGTTATATCCAGAGTTTAATCCTGTGAGTTGCTGAATTGTAACATGGTTTAAATGTGCAGTCTTGTCAGTTCTCTCAAGTAAAGATTAGGGCATTGACGGGAAAGAGTGGGACCCCTAAAATTGGGATGAAGACACTTGGGATGAGCTGTATAACTGAGAACCCTCATCTCACAAACTTTCATTTTGGTACCAATTACTATATTGCTTAGTGTTTTTGAGCTGTAAGTCACAGAACCCACACTGGCTACTAAGGGAGGGTGTGACCAGCAGGTTGCACTAGTTATGCTCACATTCCATTTGCCAAGTCCTGGTGATGTGACTTCTCTTAGCTGCAAAGAAGACTTTAGCTAAATTGCCATGTGCCCAAATAAACCTATCACTATAAAAGGAAAGAATGAATATTGAAGAGGCAATCAATGGTATTTCTAGCTAAAACAAAGAATGAATAAAGAGGACCTAGTTGGGTAAGAAAACCATGGGAAGGAAGAAAATAAATTTGGCTTGGAAAATATTGAGTTTTAAAGCCTGTGGGACATCTATATTAGATGTTCAACAAGATGGTTTGGGGAAGAGAATCTTTCCCAGGGAGAGTGTAGATGAGAAAAGATGGCAAACACTTAAAGAGAAAGTGGAGGAAGGGGAGTCTCTAGGAGGAACCAGAAAAGAGAAGACAGAGAAGTAAGAGGAGAATCCGGAAAAGGTACTATCTCAGAAGTCAAAAAAAGAGAAATTAAGGAAGGAGGTAGTTATCAAGAGTGACAAATGCTGCTGAGAGGACAAGTAGAAAAGGGGCTGAGAAAAAGTCTTTTGGTTTGTCTATTTGTGACTCAGAGGAGTGATGCGGACTGAAGACAAATGGCAGAGAGGTGAGTTACGGATAAGAAGTGAAGAACTGGAGGTGTGAAGAAAACTAAGCAGAAAAGGGCAGCAGGTGGACTTCGAGAAGGTTTATTTTGGGGATAAGGACTTTTGATCATGACAGTAGGCTGAGGGCATGGGTCCAAGGGAAGAGAGGGCAGAAGGAAAATACTAATGATGTGATGTTTGTATGGGAGATGGGGTGAGGTAAAGACTTCGTGAGATAGATCTGCCCATGAAAAACAGAAGGGCTGCCTCTTTCCCTGGGACATAAAGGAAGATGATAACAACTGATAAAGGAGATAAAGATACATTGAGAACTTACAAAGGAATCTGACAAGACCTTTCAAATAATAATTTCTAGTAATAGTTGAATTCTGGAGCTCGGTGCAGGTACATTTCCAGTGTCTATTATCACTCAGATATACACAGAGAGCTAGGTTTAAGCAGCTCAATTCCCTAGCATGAGTTCCACCATTGAGCTCCAAATGACCTCCTTTTCTGAAGATCTGTAAGCAGGAGATTTGGAAAAGGAGAGGCTAGGGACATCACAGAACAAATTCCAGAATGTAAGAAAGGGCAGAAACAGCAGCAGAGTGTTATTTTCAGGAGTCACCTTGGCTTATCAGACTGTGGCAGCTGGGCCCTGCAGGGCTTTGAATGCCAGGGACTCACAGACCCTGAGGTTCCTCCTGGAAAAAGAGAGAACAATTGGGACCTTCCCAAGAAAAACCTTTTTAAATGTAACTTTAAAAAATTTTTGGTGTGGATGGTAAAATAATTATTGGAAGACATCAGAGAGCTCCTATGACTCACTGCCTAATGATTTCCAGCAGGATTACAAAGGATTTAAAAGTAAACTCAAAGCTATTGAGAAGAATATGAGAGTGGTAGGGGTTATGGACTTTATGAAAACTGTATTGTTAATTTAGAAAAAAATGAACTGGATTCCTAATGTTCAGGAAGTCTGTTATTTTCCTAATGTTATTTGTCTTGTTTCAGCAAGACATATGACATTAAAAACACACACACACAAGCTAAGCAGAGAGAGGTAGCTGTTTAAAACCTTGTTGACCAGATCATCTCAGAAGAGTCTGGCAGAGTCAAAAAGCAAAACCTTTTAGAGATTCGGGTGAACAGTTGAGTAGAGAGGGGGAATGAAAAGAAGAATAGGTGCAAGAAAAGAAACAGGAATGGTGGCCCTTTGCTGTAAGCCCAAGATGTGTTAGATATCTTGCAGAAAGGGCTGTAATTATTTCCCTCCCTAAATCCATGAACCTTTTGCAAGGTAACTTCGCAGGCCCTCCCATGAAGAGATGGTGTCTGTTTCCCTGCCCATTGAATCTGGCTGGACTTGTGACTTGTTTGGCCAATAGAATTTGAGGGACATGAATTCTGCCAGTTTTGAGCTTAGGCCTTGAGACACCTTGCACTTAGGCAGCCTTTTACCTCTTGGAACCCTGCTGAGCTCCCTAAGAACAAATTTTGGCTAGCTCACCAGATGATAACAGTTCAGTTGTCCCCAAAGTCTCTGTTGACAGCCAGTCAGCCCCAGAAACAAAGTCACTCAGCTAAGAAGCAGCATGAATGAGCTCAGGTAAGAACAGAAAGATAACTCAGCTGAGCTCATCTCAAATTGTTGACCAATCTACAGAACTGTGAGCTACATAAATGGCTGTTGCTAACCATTAGGATTTGGAGTGTCTGTTATGCAGTGGAAACCAATTGGTACACCACTTTGGGCTCGGGAAGGTAGTGAAGTAGGAGAAGGGCAAAGAAAGAATATGAGAGAGGGAGGTTGGGAAATCATGCCACCATGAATTAATTGTGCATGGCATAATGCAAGGAAGATTAAAACTAGTAAGAGGGGAACTGAATACCCATTGCTGCCTATTTCTAAGCTTTCCATTCCCCACCTTCTAGAATCAGTATCCTGCCTTTCTTCAGTACACATAATGAGTTGTATACTACTCAATCAATCTCATTCTTCATGTGAGCTACTGGTGGGGTTAGTCTCAAAGCTAAAAAAAGGGGGGGAAGGCTGCTGTCTGTGCTTTTCCTGTCATAAGCAATATTTTTTTTCTGAGGTTTGTGGTCAGGTATAACTGTAAGAAGCTTGTGGCCCAGAGGTGTAGGACGTAGTAGGTGCTTTTAATTATTCATAAATATTTATTTGGGGAATTTCACTTTCTTTTACTGAGCCTTCCATCAGAGACTCAATTTATGTCACTCAAAACCTTCTGAGGCAATTCATGTTTCTTCCAAATAAATAGGATTTCTCTTATCCTATTTTTCTGCTCAGCATGTTATATAAAAATTTGTTGAGACACTTCTGGTAGCTTAAGCTCTCTTTCTTTTTGCTAACCGGGAGCTTTCATAGAAGACAGCTCTGCTGTGAAGGTTTTTCCTACTACCTTATTAGCCCAGGGTTCTGAAGTCTCCTCCTAAGAGAGGGACTCCCTGCTCCTCTTTGAAATCCTTACTGTTGGCTGTGGTAGAACAAAGAAGCTGTAGAGCCTTTCATCCCAGGGTCTCAGAGCCCCAACAAAGTGCATGGTGTTTAAGACGCTGCACTGGCATTTTCAAAGTGCTGTGCCACTATTAATTGGTTGAGCTGTATATAATAGGGCTTTTGGTGTTAGATAACTCTTTTCCCCACCTTTTCTCGCTGGAAAGTGTTTGCTAGGAAAGATGAAGGGAAACATCTACCTCTCAGATAGCGGTAAGGTGGATTGAGGTAGCAAGCAATGGTAGGAAAAGTGTGAGATTTGTGTCAGAAAATCTGGGGTTGAGTCCTGGCTACTCCTTTCTCACTGGCTGTAAAACATTGAGCAAGTTACTTACCCCATCCTAGATTAGTTTCTGATGTGTAAGTGGGTATAATAATATATGCTTTGGAGAACTGTGTGATATTTAAATAATGAGATTATATATGTATGTAACATGCCTGGCACATAATACATATACAATAAATGGCAAGTATTGTTATTACAAAGATGATAGAGGGGATTGGATCTTCTCTTAAGATACATGTTAGTCTTCTATGAGACTCAGGCAAAAAGGATTTGTGCCCTAGTCTCAGGGAGCTCACATTAGCTGCTCCTACCCCTTACTCCCATCTCTCTCAGTCCCATCCACAGTTCTGATCCAATGATCCAATATGTTACTTCCTCCTTCTTTGTTTTTGAGCAAAAAAATTAAAAAATTGATTTTAGAAAGAGAGGAAGTGGGTGGGGGAGAGACAGATAAAGAAACATTAATGTGAGAGAGGAACATATTGGTTGCTTCTTGCATGCACCCTGACTGTGTATCGAACCCATGACCTAGGCATGTGTCCTGACCAGGAATCAAACCAGCAACCTTTTTGGTGCTGGGATAACACCTTCCACCATTGGATTCAGGCAGCTCATGTCATGGTATCCATTTGTTTTCTTGGTTTCCACTCCAACTGTGGCCAGGCTTTGACTTTCAAACGTTGTGATTTCCTTTCTTTCCAGCCTAGAAATCATTCTTACAGCGACTAGCACATAATTTGCCTTTACTTGCATTAAGTTATGCAATGCTTCTCAACCTTTCCCATAGCATGACACACAGAGAAAACGATAATGTTTGTAGACAAACTCGGGTAACAGATGAAGATGCTTATGGATGGAGCCCTGTCCAACTGTCCTGAGGAACAAACATTGTCCAGGGCACATTTTGAATGACTGTTGGGAAAACTGCATGCTGTTGAACATGAATTGCTTCATTTAGTATATTTTTATTCATCATTGTGCTGGCATTAACAACACAATGATGAACAGAACTTATTTCCTGACCTTGTGTAGCTATGTTACTGTAGTATATGTGTTGATACAGACATGTTGAGGTGGCAAGATATATAGGAGAAAGAAATTGGTCTACATGAAACCTGTCAGTCTGGGATTACATTTTAGCTTATTCGCTAGCTAGCTATGTGAATTTGAGCAAATCGAAGTTAACTCTTCTGGTTTTTAGTTCCTTACTTAGTAAAATGGAGGTTGTGTATCTACCTTTAGGCTTCTTGGTAGGGGAGAAAAGCGAGTATAGTGAGAAAATGTTATTTTTCATCCTTATTTGTAAATAGGGCTGTTTATCTGCAAGTGGCCAGTTGAGTTCTTTCCAAAATGCCTGAATTCATTCTGAGTTCCTATTGCAAATTTCATACTGACTATCACTTATAAGCGCTAGAGTATAAATGGCATTTTGCCTCTGAGTCCAATTTGGGGAAGTATTTGCTTTTATCGACTAGAATCATAGGCTGTTCTTTTCATTTACTTGTGACTAGTTATTATGCCCTCACTTTATGTCAAGATGAAGTTCTCAGCTTTGAGGAGGTCACAGTCTGTGTTAGGGCAGGGGCTCAGAGACCGTCCAGTCAGCTGGTGAGTGACAGCTGGAACTCAGGTACTGCATTTTCCAGTTTCGCGATTCTCCCATCAAGTCGTGGTGTTACACTATGAATTACAGCAGCTACAAGGGTCACTAGGATGCATTCTTGCACTTCTGCAACTTGAGAACCTGACTAAAGTGAGCTATTTAAGCAACTTTACGTTGATGAATCAAGTCAGCAGCACTACCTTCTCTAATAATAGGGCATTTGGGGGGGATATATCTCAAGTTAAAACTAATAATATTATGAATTTAAGATGATCCTAAATATTGCTCTGAATTAAAAAAAATGATCTGACAGTTACAAATGATCAGATGTCTCTCCAAGGGCTTGATATTCTAGCTGTCCATCTGTTTCTCCATCTTTCTGTGCACACAAACACAGATGCACTTGAACCACAGCTAAAGGTCACATACAGAAAGTTTGCAGTAAGAAAAAAAGTGGATAAAATACACGCATATTGTTTTTTAGCTTTCTGTTCTGAAGGCGAATTCTTTATGGGAAGGTTATTGTTTTGCTTATAGCCTAAGAATTCCCAAAATTTTATATTTTACTCCAGATCTATGTTTAAAAATTATTCTTCTGTTCTCTCAAGCCTGAAATTTTATTTATGGTAACAGTTTGCCTGAAGTCATGTAGAACTAATAGAAAAATGTCTTTAACTTGTGAGTTGTTCATTACTTAGTACATATATTAATAGACTTTGTATTTTCACACCCAAATAAATAAGCTGATATGTAATAACTTCTCTGAAGAAGAATAAATGAGTTTTGGTTTCCTATACTCAGAGATAAAGTACAATAACAGACACCAGGAGCTGAAGATCTAATCTTTCTTACAAATTAATGAAAGCTCAAGTGAGGTAATTCCTGATTTATAGCAGAGGAACTAAAGTTTACATAGGAAACAACATCTTGGTTTTATTTTTAAAATATGAGTGAGATAATGGAAGGTATTAGTATGCAAAATACTTAAAACAATGTCTGCAGATACTAAGCACTCAATAAAATGTTAGCTATTATTATTGTAAGAAAGTTGATGTATTTACACAAATAAAGGACACTGGCCCTGGCCAGCGTGGCTTAGTTGGTTGGAGTGTCATACCTAAACCAGAAGGTCAGGGGTTCAATCCCAGGTCAGGGCACCGATTCCATGCCAGGACCCATGCCTAGGTTGTGGGTTCAGTGGGAGTGTATACAAGAGGCAACGGACTGATGTCTTTCTCTTGCATTGCTGTTCCTCTCCTTCCTTACCCTCTTTCTAAAATCAAAAAGTATGTCCTTGAGTGAGGATAAAAAAAATAGACACTATTCTATAGAAAACTGCTCATGAGGAATGGTCTTATATTTTCTATCACACATCTTTCAATGATTTCAGAATGTGAAACAACAGTCATTCTGACCATATATGAAAAAGAGATATCTATTTTCTCAGTTGATTTCTAAGTACCAGCATCAAGTTTTTCATCGTAGAATTACAAACTATGTAAAAAATGAAATTGAAATTGAAACAAATAGTTAATGATATCATGAGTGGTACCTAGTCTCAAAGGCACTGAAGTAGAGAACTAAAAGAATTGAAAGTCAGCTTGGTTTGCTAAGACTTCTCTTGTTTTTATTTTGTCACCTGGTATGATCCTCTTGCATTAGCCAGAAGTCAAGTGTGCTGATTAAAGGAAGCAATTTTCTTTGCTTTTCTTACAAAAGCTATCAAATTCATTTAATTATTTTTCACATTTTCTCACAAGTACAGTTGTCTCCATTTTCTCCCCAGCACTCCCCACAACCCCAGCTATCCCCACTTCCTACCCTTGATCATACCACCCTTTGGTTTTGTTCAAGTGTCTAAAGGAAGCAATATCAGCCCATATTCAGACTTGGAATCATAAGGAGAAAAAATCTAACTTAGAAAAATTTCAATTACATTTATTTGTAAGTGCTTCAGTTTTTATTATATGCCATAGAGCAAAATTCTTGGATTTTTAAAAAAGTTTCAGAAGGTTGAGGTAAAGCACTATCTCATGGTATGTATGTGTATGTGTGTGTTAATGTGTTTATTGGGGGGGGTGGATGGATGACTGAGAGTATGGACCAGGACAGAACTAATGATTTCAGACAACACACCAAGACTGCACTCCTAAGACTGATAGACATTTGACAGGCTGATAAATATTGTGCTGAAATATTTTCAGTGAAGACACTTGTAAAAGGTGAAAGAGTTGTATGATCTGAAGAGAAACCAGAGTATTCAATGAAGAAAAAGAAAATGCAATAATTCAATGAGAAATATGTATTTAATGTTTGGTGGCTTCTAATTAAATTCAGGTAATTTAAGAGATTTCTTGTTAGGGGAAAATATTAGATAACTATAGTTGGAGTTAGTTGTTTAGAACGACTTTGATTTTTAGTAATGGAAAGCCAAATTGGTATAAAATTCTTCTTTACCATCATTATTGCTAATGATGTGTTACATCAAAGTCTGGGTTCTTCTCTTGGTTGACTCAGGGTTGCATCTAGTCCCTTCTCTTATTTTTCTCCCCTTTGGAGAACATCTTTTTGGATATTAATGTAGCTAACAATAGCACAATGAGAAGGAACTGGAAAGAGAAGAGGAAGAGAAAAAGTGTGCACTAAATAGTTTCTAAAAATGTGAGAAAAGCTTTGTGAGCATGATTCCACCAGCCTTGGAGCACTCTTCAGAGTTGAACAAGTATTGTGTTTACGTATATCCCACTGAGATCTGAACTACTTTTATCCACAGGCACAGTGAGCACTGCATAGATATTTACTGATGGATTAAGCATGAAGTCATGATTGCCCAAGCCCATAGAATGAATAAAAATAAAATTTTGGGGAATCTCTGTAATGTAAGGCAAGTAGAATTTGAAAGACACAAAGAGTCAGCTCACTCTAGGATTTTGGCCATCAAGCAACACTCCCTGAATTTCTGTTCCTGTGTTGGGGGTCCAAAAATGACTTCTTGTTTCATGAGTTTTTCCATGAAGCATCCATGTGGTGGCAAAGTCTCTACTTCCTCATCTTTAAATGAGGAGCTTAGATTATTCTAAACTGTCATATTCTGTATGATTTTATGAAGTATGTGTTTGGACTTCTTCTCTGTAGGAGGAAGAGCCATAGAAATAGGAGAAACCTCTTTTCTGGTGCTCGAGGGCATGAAGTCTAGCTTGGACTGGACAGTAAATACTAACAATAGAGGGGAAGTTTTTTCCCTGCTAAGTGCACCATGTTCCTTAACTCTTGGGACAACCTCATTAATCTTTTTCCAATTATTTTAAGCTTTGAGTGTCCTTGAATATGTGTTACTGGGCTCTTGTCCTCATGTTTTTAAATGTGATATTATGCGCTTTGTGAGAATAACAAAGGGGGAAATATATGTGTAGTGTATGGATAGGTAATGGTTTCCTTAGCAACATTTGCAGTAAGAAAAATATATCAAAAGTTGTGGGTTTTCCCCTACTTTTATTACTCCCAAATCTACTCCTTGCCTATAGTTAATCTTCCCTTTTTATTGTGAAATAAAATAAAGAATCATGCACTCTTATAAGAATCTATTATAACTTGAGGGCAAACCATGATTACATATGCGCAGGGCACAGGGGGACCTTCGCTGCTGTGCAGGGTGCACAGGTATACGTGTGGCTTTTTTCCTCCTTTGAACTGTTCAGAAACCTAAGCAACCTATGAAAGCTGTTTTCCTTTATGCTTTCTAGATTCCCATACACTTATGTTCTAATGTCAATTGGAAATGCAAACACCCAAAACCATAGAAACTACCGTGTGTAAATGTCGAGGCAAATTAGATGTTCCCTTGAAGCCATGAGGACAAAAGAGGATATGAGCACTATTGTCATTTATAAAATGATTATTTAGCCCTGTATTGGACTACCTTCTTTATTTATTTACTTATTTTTCATTTATTTTAGATAAACTCTTTGAGCTACTTATTGGAAACCTTTTGAGGTTTCTTCTGTTTTAACTATTTACTTTTCTGTGATGGAGAGAAGACTTACCTAGAATCACCAGAATTAGTATGCAAAATCTCAATAAAGATCCAAGAACATAACTTTCTGGTAAGACATGGCATTGCCTAAACTTGGAGCTTCTTAAAATTAATTTAGTAAGGAACCAGAAGAGTTCTCAAGAACAATCTGGTTGAAGTTTGATTCTGGAGATGAAGACTTGGGGACAGTCTCTCCTATTGAGTTGCTTCAGAAATGGGTGCACAGCAGACTGAGAAGGCAATATTTCCGGTCTATTCTAGACAGTTGGTCCACAAATCAGTATTGATCCTTTTGTTGATTTTTCCCTTTTGAACTTCAGGAGAGACAGAAATCATGAAGTAATTTTAATGTCATTTCATCACCTGTTATTTACTCTCCAGATACTGTTGCCAATGAACTACCTTATGACCCCCTTTCTTTTAAGGAAGAGAACTTCTTGCCTCACCCTCCTGCTTCTGTGCAGGAGAACAGAAACACACCTGGCCTCAACTGACCATTTGTGTGTTTCTTTGGTTCAGGGAGCTGAGTCATATGATCCCCTTCCCCACTTCTATTGAGTGCTCTCTATTTTACATAACAATGAAACAACTGATGGCCACAAATCAGAAAAAGAGAAACAAGTTAGAACCTGAACAGTGACATTTCTGATGTGGCAAAGAAATGGGTCAAGTGAACAAACAACTAAATCCCATTCAGAAACCACGTGAAGAGAGGCTTCTGACCTCAAGCACGCCCCCTGCTGGGGCCCTTGGTAAGAGGAGGCTGGGGTGGTAGAGGATGGGGTTGACTGGCGATTGGAGGCCACAACTGGAAATGAGAAGTGTGAACCCAAGCCTGGCTTGAAGTTTCTGGCCAGTCCGTAAAGTTACTTCCACGTGACCATGGCTTATGGATATTTCTGAGAGCCTGCAAGTTTGTGGAATTAGCACAAACAAGCATTTCCAGTGATGCCCAGTAGTCTTCATTCAGCATATCACTAGTGAGACATTAAATTGCTTATAATGTAACGTGAGTTGAACAAAGAGCCATCCCAGAGTGAAAAAGTAGAATCACCTGGTTTTTGTTCCTTTAGTTATTATTTAAGTTTTTGCATTTAAGAATGTGCTTATTCTAAGCTTTAAAAAAATGTCAACATATCAAGTCAAAAAGGGGTGGAAGGGAACTCTAGTGGCCACAATTGTTCGGTTCTGTCTCCCACTTGAGTTCTCCCAGGCCTCCCCACAGCCTAACAAGCGATATGCTTATGTAGAAACTAGCCAGTAAGGAGGCTTGGGTGTATGTTTTAAATAGCTATGTGAACTTTAAAAAAGCTCTCAGAAAATAAGCAACTTCTGCAGTCCACCTGTTCACATTATAATTTCTTTCTCCCGTGTAATGTGTTACTCTCTGTCCTTGTTCCCCAACCCTTGGCACGTATTCTGAAATAAAAATGCTTTCCATATTTAGTCTGTCTGGTTCTGTTTCCTCTGAGACTGGCAGGTAGTTCAAATTTCATTTTGGGCTATGCTTTATGGAAAAAGCCCATCCCTACTTCTTTTTTTCCCTATTTATATCTTCTTTCTTCCCCAAGGTATTCTTTTCCTAGTTCTGCTTCCCTCTTCCTTGTATCTTCTTGCATTTCTAGGTCAAATTTACCCTTTCCTTGTTATTTTCTTTTTTATTCAGCTTCTCTGTACTTTACCACCTAATCTGTGGGGAAGACGAATTACTTTGTGAAATGGAACACGACTCCATTTATGACATCTAACATCCTTTTTCCTTGCCCATTTTGATGCTAAAATAATTTAGAGAAAATGATTCCAGATCCAAGATTGTGTATAAATTGACTATCTATCAACATAGACAACAGGAAAATTTCCCAAATGCTATGTACCAATGACTAATTTCTTCCTGTCTTGCATATTTGTACTGAGAAAAAAATTTGGCCTATATTGGGAGGTGCAAGAACAAGAGGAGCTTCTGTCCTTACCACTCTGCTGAAAGGGGTCTTGTCAAGGTCCCCTGTGAGCAGTGCTGCCAAATTTGATGGTCACTTCTGTGTCCTCATCTTGTCTGACCTCTCAGCAGAGTTGACTCACTTGTCTTTGGCTTTTCTTCCCACTCCTGACTCTTTCTGGTCAGTCTTCCTGGCCAGACTTCCTGGCTGACCCTCTCTTCTCTATTTCAAATGCTTATGCCCCATGGTCAGGCCCAGGCCTTTTCTCCATCTAAGCTCTTTCCCTGGGGATTTCATCTTTAAATATCATTTATATTCTGAGGACTTCTAAGTCTTATAAATTACCAGTCCCTATCTCTCTATGAAGCTCCAGACTTCTAACAAGAGATCCGTGTGTGCAGACATCTGACATTTTCTCTTTGTATCTCCAAAAGATGATCTGCGATCTCCTCTTCTCCAGCTGAAACACGCCAACCAAAGCAGAACTCTTTATTCCCACTGCCACTCGCCTCCCTAACATGCTTCTTCCTCAGCCTCTCCAATTCCAGTAAGTGGCATCACCATCCATGCAGTTGCTCAATCCAAAGTAACACCCCACCCCCAGATCTAATCCACTACCATCTAGCTCTACTTCCAGAATCCTCAGAAATCCATTGGCTTTTCACAACTTCACTGCTATTGCCCTTGTCCCTGCTGTTGTGCTCACAGCAGCAATCGTTTTCAAAGAGGCTTTCCTGTTTCTGCTCTCGTTCTCGTGGGATTTTCTCTGTATAGCAGCCACAGTAATTTTCAAAACTGTAAATCAGATTACATCATTTCTTTTATCATCACCCCTCCTCATACCACCCCTTCATGCCTGCTCCCCAGCCCCCATAAAATGCTCTTCTTTGCATTGTCTAGTATTTTGCTTCCACCGTAGTCCTGACCTGCTGAGAAGTTTAAGCCTCTTTATGCCATCTGACTTCTTTCTCACAGATAAAAAGAGTCCAAAAATATTTACAGATCTGAAAATTCTTTCAAGTATTTATTGCTATGCAGGTGGACAGCCTCCTAGGCACCCTCTCCTTCTTTGAAGCTTGGACGGTGGAACTTCAGGGACCGTTGGTGGTGTTTCTTTCCTATTATGTGTTGAAGGTACTAGAGAGAGTTGGGAAAAATGACGTGGATTTGGGGAGACAGGTAGATTAGTGGGAGAATAAAATGAGGAAGTAAAACTTAGCAGGTAGGTTTAAAAGGGGCACATAATAATTTTTTCTTTATAATTCATGTCACAGTAAAATTTTATAAATTGGGTTATAGTAAAAGGAGTAATAAAATGACACCAGTTAGCATTATATTAATAATTACACTATTTCTTTCTGAATTATATATATAGTCTCTCTGAAAAGAACTAAAAATTATTTTAAAAAGCTATACTGATATTATATTATTGGCACCGTGTCTATAATAAACATTAATTATATGGTATTAAACAGATCCACAGAGATTTTAAAGGTACAATAGCCTAATAAAACACCAGAAACCTAATTGCTATTCTAAAAACTTAGAATTAAAATTAGCTTAATGATATGAAAAATTTTAATAAGAAAAATATCCACAGCACATTTGCCATGGTATAGATTTTCGATGTGAGGAAAAATTTAAAAATCAATACAAACGAAATAATTATTCAGATCTTCTTACACAAATATTGCTGTTAAATTTTCCCTTTTTCTTCCATATCTTATTGTGTGATTTTCAGAGCCTTTTATAAGTCAGCCACTAGAGAGCAAACTTCTTCTTTTTATCAGGCTGTGGTTTTATTTAAAAAACATATATATATATTGCATATATATCAGTACTCACAAGATCACATTGTCTTAGACTGTAAAATCTGACGATATAGCTTCTGAATGCCTGGGGTTCTGGGCATGGGGGTGGAAGTAGGGGAATTTTAAGGCTCTTTATATTAAATACATAGGAAAGAACAAGATAAAATGTTGTAATGCTGAGCTACCTTCCTGGAGTGAAAATGAAACCTTCTGTTAATGGAGCATAAAGTCTTGAGTTTCATCCCCTGTAATAAAATATGGTAGGTACTGTTTGGTCTGACAGGCATCTTGGGCCTTGTTCCCAGGCAAGTGTTTCTTGAGAGCTCAAAGAAGTAGTATTGTTTTCAGGTGAAATGTGGACAAATTACACTGTCAGCTAGTTCTAGAGGCTTGAACCAGGAAAAAAAATAAAACTAAATAAAGTAAAAAAGGCTACCAGTTAAGGAATATTCTCATCTATTGGACAGAATCCCCACTAATGACCTCCCTTCTAAACAGACGTTAGTCCCCAATGCCAATACACAGGCAGATCAATCTGCTAAAGGGTGTCAGGAACAGAAGAGGTGGTGCATGGAACAGTGGGGGATTTAGTGCACAGAGAAACCCCAACTCACCAGGCACCAGAGGGGCTTTTTCAGCTGGCTTTTTGGCCAAGGTTTACTCATTAAATTAAACTACCGTCTCTTCTGGTGGACTGTTAACAATTGGCCTTGGGCACATGACCCCAGGGAGCCATGGCTGAACAAAATTGTTGTACCAAATTTCATCTCTGTTGTCTCGACTTTTTGGTATATTTGAAGAGCTATAACCTAGAATTTGGCATTTTGTAGTATTTTACAAAATAATGTTTAACAGTGATAAGATTATAAAAGAATATAAAAAGGGAGATTTCAAAGCTTTTCAAGGAAACACTTTCCAGGGTTTATCAACTCTTCTGTTACAATATTTTTCTTACATAAAATGGACTTGTGAAAATGTCCATATTTGAACAATTTGGCTGAGAAAATGACATTTTCACAGGGTTTGACCAAATACTTCATTCTATAGGACCTCCTGTGGAGAAGCCTCAATGAACGTTGCTTATCATTTAATCAGTAATCAGCAATCACTGCACACACCAAGGCCAGTGCAACTCAGCGAAGACGTTCACTGAACACTTCCTCTGTGGCAGCCCAGTGGTGAGCACTTGAGCAAATGTTAGGGTCGACCAGATGAGTCCTCTCTTTGCAAAGCTCATGTTCTAGGGTGAGATGCTAATACGAATCACTCACTGCGAAAAGAATCAGGCTGGTGACACGTTCTCTAGATTGGAAGAGCTGTGGGAGTAAGAGAGAGGATGAGATTCGTCCTCACCGGGGGACCCCAGGGACATTTCACTGAAGAGGTGGCCCTTGCATTTGGGAATGGATCCTTACACGGAGGAGGTGGCAATTTACAGCTGGACTTGAAGGCTGCATAAGGTTATTCTTACAATTTCTGTCAGGTACCTGCAGCTGGGGTTGTGAAGTGGTGAGGTCCCTGAGGGCTGTGGTCTCTCCATAACCACAGGGAACCTGGCATGGAGAGGAGGCTTCATTCAGGCTCCCACGCCTGTGCAGTTCAGGGGTGAGAACACTTATTCTGCAGTCATGCTGCCACTTAGTAGCTACATGAACCTGAAAGATTTATTGCACTTCTTGGTGCCTCTGTCCTCATCTCTAAAACGTGAGTAAATAATGGCACCTATCTATTCTCTCCTTTGGAAATCAAACATGATTTGACACTTCCACAGGTCTGTGGGTGGGCTCACCAAAACTCTTCTTACTGACACACTAACGAAGCCCCCATAGAAAGAATGAAAGGGAGAGCTGGATTAACGAAAGAGGGAGGCAGGCTGGCATGTCTGGCTCATCTGAAGCTGTAGTTAATTAGGCGAGTCAGGCAGAACATTATCCAATGTAATGCTTTCCTCTGGCCCAGTTCTGTGCACTGATTCTTGCAGTACGTGTGCAAACTGGGTTTACAAGTAAATAAATGAAATCCTGGAAAAGCTATTTTTTACCTAAATCTCTCTAAGATCCTGGGGCCTTGGTGCAGTTTCTTTCCTAGCCCTTAAATGGATTGTAACTCAGGGTGCCCAGTGCTGTCTTCTTCAGAGCCCCAGGACTTCTTCTGGGTGGCAGAGGTGCCTGGGTTTCTCAGGAGAAGCCGCAACCTCATCTGATACCAGGTGGCATGTCTCTGAGCACATCCGAGAAAACCCCTGAGAATGCCTAGACATTTGGGCTGGGTGGGAGCTCTTGGCATAAGGGACCTGAAATATATAGCAGGGAGGGTGAAAATCAGCAAAAGAAAGGTTATCACCCAGTGCTACCCAGTTTGTATCCTTCAGGCTGCCGCAGTCTGGGGCACATCAGTTGCATGAATCCTGCAATTCAACAATTTCCATTGTAAATGAAGGTCAGAAAAGTTTAAAAAAATTTCTTTTCCTACCTAAGAAAGTAATATATCTCATTTTGGATAGTTAAAAATATAATAGAAAGATATAAAATTAGATTAAAGTTGCCATTAGCTTATTATCCAGTGATAACTACTTTTTATGTATTTTTAAAAATGTATTTTGATGTACAGTATTTCCAGCCAGATTTTATAACAACAAAAGACATGTATACTTGGAATTAGATAACTTTTGAAAATTTATTCAGATGGCTATGTATTGCTATAAAAATTTTATCAATTCTTATTATCTTTTTCACTTAATATTGTATTTTGAATACTTTTCTATATTAGCTATTATTGAAAATATCACTTAATATGCATATTTTCTTATATAGGTTACTATCAATTTTAAGTCATTTAAATTTTTATTAAAGTATAATATGCAAATGCTATATGCAGATATTCTGCAAAATGAAATAGTGTTAAAGGTCATTAAAATAAGAACAATTCCTTCTCCACTCACTCTTACCTACTTTTCCTTCTCTCAAGAGGAACTAGCTTCTTAAGCTTTATTTATTTATTTATCTATCTATTTATTTATTTATTTCCTCTCCTAAGGATATGGTCTCCTTGATTTTAGAAAGAGAGAGAGAGGAGGGGGAGATTGAGAGAGAGAGAGAGAGGGAAACATTGATGTAAGACAGAAACATCTATTTATTGCTTCCCGTATCCACCCCAACCAGGGGAATCGAACCCACAGCCTTGAGTCCACAACCTTTTGGTGCAAGGGATGACACTCCAACTGGATGAGCCACCCAGACAGGTGGCTTTATCTCCATATTTTAAAATAATGTTAATATTTAATTATTTCTTCATTTACCAGGTTAGTGCATATAGTGAAGACTTTTGCTTGCTTTTACCCTCTCTTTCTTGAATCATCTTAATGTAATTATATTTTATTTTAATGAAATATATATTTATTGTTTTCATGCTAATTATTATATGAATATTATTTACTACCAGTATAAGTTATATGCCATTAGTATGTTTTCTTTCTTGTGTATTTTTGTTTTTTCTTATAATTAATCATTGTAATGTTCACTTGCATAAATTTCTTTGACATATGTTAAGTCTTCCTACCTTCCAATAGCTCTGTAAAATGGTTGTCTATACAATTTTCCACATGGTCAAACCTGTCATATAACTTATAACTTCTATTTTATTGTGTGAAATTCCTTTAAAGGACTCTGACCTCCTGCTCCATCCTAGACTGCTTCTCCCTAGGCTAGGAGCCTGTAGATTTTTTAAATGATAGACTGTTATTAATTTTCTTTAAAAAGTATGTACCTACAATATTTGTATTATTTATTTATGTATAAATGTGTTTTTATACAATAAAGTAGTGTGCATATTATGAATCATAATCAAAAATAGAAATTTAAAAAGGCTAATAAAAAATAAATTTAAAAAAATGTTATTTCCTTCTTGTGCTCCTACGAATTGTCTTTCACTCACCAGGCTATGCGACCACTCTTCTGGACTTACGCACAATGATTGTCCCAGGAATCTTCCTTGCCATCAATCCAGGAATTCCTTTTGGCTAGTTCTCATGTTGGACTTTGCTTCTTGGACTCCGTACTTCCTTCTTTTGTGTTCTCTCTCTCATTTGGAGGGCGTACATTCTCTAGCAGTTTCCTAAGAAAAGGTGCAAAGGAGATTAATTTCATAAAATTTTTATTGTCTAAAAATGTCTTTATGTAAGAAAATAAAAGCACAAATGAAAAGATTTGTAGAACACTTATGTGATGAAGGATTGTCTCTAAAATATACAAAGAACTCCCAAAGAACACATATGCATGAACCATGGACAGGGACACCTGTATGGGAATGGCCTGCAGGAGGGAGTGTAGGGGCTGGTTGGGGTGGGCAAAGGGGCAAAAAATGGGGGCAACTGTATTTGTGTAAATAATAAAAAAAGAAAAAAAAAGAAAGCAAATAGTTCAATTAAAAACTGGGCTAAAGTTCTGAATAAATACCTAACCAAAGAAGATTTACAAATATCAAATAAGCATATGAAAAGCTACTCAAGATCATATGCCATTAAGGAATTGCAAATTAAAACAATAATAAGATAGTACTACATACCTCTGAGAATGACGAAAATCCAAAATATGAAAACACCAAATTCTGTAAGGTTGTGGAATAATAGGTACTCTCATTCATTGCTGGTGGAAATGTAAAATGGCTTAGCCATTTTGGAAGATGATTAGTATATTATCCAGCTATCACAGTAGCTGTGTGATCTATTTACCAAAATAAGCTGAAGATTTATGTCCACACAAAAACCTGTATGTAAATATTCACAGCAGTTATATTTATAATTGTTCAAACTTGGAAGCAACAAAGATGTCCTTCAATAGGCAAATGGATAAATAATTGTAGAATATCCATATAAGAAAAAAATTATTTAGTTATTTAAAAAATCTATAAAGCCATGAAAGACATGGAGAAGGTTTAAATGCATATTGCTAAATGAGATAAGCTAGTCTGAAAAGCCTAGGTATCATATGATTCCAACTATATGACATTCTGGAAAAGGCAAAATTGTAGAGACAGTAAAAACATCAGTAATTGACAGGGGTTGGTGGGGAGGGAGGAAATAACTAAGTGAAATGAAATTTTTTGGCATTCAAACTACTTCGTATATATACACGACACACACATTTGTCTAAACCCAAAGAATAACAGCATAAAGAGTGAACTCTAATGTAAACTGTGAGCTTTAGTTAATAATAATCTATCAATATTCATTCATCTATTATAACAAAAATGCCACATTAATGTAAGATGTAGTCTACAGCCGTACCACCCTGAAAGCACCTGATCTCATGTAATGTAAGATGTAACTAATAGGGGAAACTGTGTAGTTGGGGGGGAGGTAGGGAAATGTGGGGGATAGGGATATATGAAGACTGTATATGATTTCTTTCACTTTTTCTGTAAACCTAAAACTGCTCTAAAAATGAAGTCAGTTAAGTTTAAAAGTGTGCTGACATATGATTGATAATTTGGGTTGAGAATTTTAGATTCACTGTGAAAGATCATTTTCATTCAGAATTTTTGAGACATTGCTCCATTGTCCTCTAAATTCAGTGTTGTTCTTAGAAATGCCATTTTGTGTTGTGATCCATGGTATAATCTCTTCATTCCATTCCTCAGACTCTTCAACATCTCTATTTTTAGTGCTTTGAGATTTCATAATGCAGGTCTTTCTTTAATTAATTTCATTGGCTTTTTAATGTGGAGACTCATCCCAGTAGTGTCAGGAACTTTCCTTAAATTATTTCTTTGATAATTTCCTTTATAATTTTTTGATACATTTCCTTCTCTCCAATAATCTGGGTCTTTGGATTGATTCTCTAATTTTCTTATCTTTCCTTTTTCAGTGCCAACCTCTTTGTTTTTATTGTTGAACTTCCTGTTTTCCTAGACCTATTTGCCAATTCCCCAATTGGGTTTGTCAGTTTTGTTATTATTTTCTCTTCTCGGAAACTATTAATTGTAGTATCATTGAAATTGTCTTCTGCTTTCTGCATCATCTCTACGGACCTCCTCCATCCTCAGTTTTGATCTCTTGCATTCAAGGCTATCCTCCAATGTCTTGTAATCTCTGCCTGTTCATTTGTTGTTAAGAAGAGGGCATTAAAAAGCTGATCAGGAGCTCAATGTACACGTGGGGTTAATCAACCGGTAGGTCGTGCTGTGGAACAATTGGGGAGTAGAGGGCTTTTTAACTGAACTCCCAACATGTAAGCACTGTATTGTCTCTTCAGGTTCGTTTCTTCCAGAGAAGAATACTAGCATCTCCTGCCTGGGGGTAGAAGACTTGCTGCCTGTGTTCTAGTGTTGGCAGTGGAAAAGGCTGGAGTTTAAGCATCCACAATGCAGATTTTCATTTGGTGCCTCTGTTTTCAGCTCAGTACTTCATCTCCACCCTCTTCATTGACTGATTTTTCTTGTCTGGAAACTTTCTGTTTCAAGATCTTCAGATACTCTAGGGCACAGATATTCAAATTTTCCTGTCTTTGGCTAGTGGGAGCCACTTCAGATATGCTCCTGAGTCCTTTGACACTCCAGTTGATAGAATTCTTGCTGTTTTTAAGGACAAGACCTCCCAGGATCAACTTCTATCTTCCTTGCCCCAGACCTTGAATCAAACATCTCTCCAAGGATCTCTCGTTCTTTTTAGTTGAAAATTGTATTTGGAGAGAAAAATCCTGGTGTGAGGATGCTCATTGCTACTGAATCATTATGGCAGGACCTTTCAATAGGAAGAGCTAGAAAATGTTTATTTCTTAAGATAAAATGAGGAGTTCATAATGATATTTCCAGTTTAATATCAGGATAAAAAAGCTCTTACTTAATATATCTGATCTTATATCACCACTTTCTTGTACACTGAGAATCCCGTCTCTCCATGTCACTGGAATAATACAACTAGAATATCATATGATTGCACATTTCTTTTCCCCCACAGTGCACGCATCAATGCCAGAATATCAATACCAACATTACTACCAAGAAATAATTACTAAAAACAGCTTAAGACTCTTTTTGTAACTCTTAAGGTTTTATTTTTAGAGTCTATTTCACCACATATAAACAGTCTCTCCCTTCCTTCCGGTCCCATTGACAGACAGTATAACCATCAGGCCCCTGTCATCCTATGCTTGAATGATAGGACAGTTTTTCTCTCTTTTGACTTCCCTGCCTCCAACCTTTTTTATGTTCCATAACTAGACAGATAATCTCAACATAGTTGCTTGCCTCTGTTATCTCCCTACTAAGAAAAAACTTTGGTAATTTCTTGATAAATAAAAGAAAAAAATCTGTATTCATTAACCTGTTCAAAGACCCCCTACCTACCACCCCAGCTTATTGCCACCCTTCTGACTCATCTGTGCAAACTTGTAGTTTCAGTTACACTGTCCTGTAGATACAGTTTTCACAGCTCCACCTCCATGCCTTTGGGTAAGCAAGCTTCTCTCCCTGAAATGTCCTTTGTTTTTGCTTTGTGCCTTAAATTATATAGATTTTCAATATAAATCTAAATTATATAAAATTTTACCTTGCAGAAACAGAACAGGATGGTCCCATCATCCAATTCTGGGTTCCTACCCAAAATTTGCTTTTGTTGTCAAGACTCATGAGGCTCCCATGCACTAGGAGGGTATGAAAAGGTTATTACTCACCTAGTGGAACTTCCTACGGAGAGTGAGACAGGCTCCCAAGTCGTCTGAAATTGGCTTGAGAGAGAGCAGAGACTGGCCCCAGTTTTATTGTGATTATGGAGTAGGGTTGGGCTGAGGGAGCCCAGAGGGCCAGGTTTTGAAACTCCTGCCAGCACCAAAGGAGGAGGCAACCAAGTTTCTTACAGGTTCATCCAGATGTGGGGCAGGAAAGCTGTGAAGCGCCGGTGCTTGAAAGCTGCCAGCAGCCAGATATCAGAGACGGAGTCAGAACCTTCATTACAAAGACTCAACCCAAACCTCACTGACCCCTCTAGTCCTCCGCCATCAATTTTCTTCTGAATTTTCATCATTTGGCTTTATTTTTTGGCCCCATCCTATTATTTAACTTTCCTGATATTTGACTTATAGAAATAAATGTAATCACTTTAGAGTCGTACTTCCAAGGGTAGAATCCAAGGTTTATAGGTCCTGAATCTTACATAGTTTGGGGTGTGGCCCTCTTTATGAAAAAGAGTACAAACCAGGTACAAGACCTTGGAAGGGGGCTGTGCTCAAGAGGGGTTCTGAAGCTAGAGCTTCACAGTGAATCTGCCTCTGCATGTCTTCCATGCATTAGAAATATACACTAGAAATTTACATGTGGCAAAGTTCACTTCTTAAGAAATAATTTGTTTACTTACGTTTAGAGGGGAAGGGAAGGAGAGAAGGAGAGAAATATCAATGTTGCCCCTCATGTGTCCCCTGCTGGCAACTGGCCTGCAACCTAGGCATGTGCCCTGACTGGGAATCGAACCATGATGGTGTGGTTCGTAGGCCCGCGCTCAATCCACTGAGCTACACCAGCCAGGGCTCAAAGTTCACTTTTATTGGTTACAGTTCTATGAGTTTATCCATATGCATAGACTCTTGTAATTACTGTGACAGGGTACAGAGCAAGTTCAATGCCACAAAGAACCCCCTTGTGCTGCTCCTTTGTATTCAGAGCCTCCTTCAGCCCCTCTTGTATATTCTGTTTTTTTCCATTAAACCTTAATACCTTCCATCTAAGAGTTTGTTGTTGTTGATGATAAGGGTCAGAAAAAAAAATGATATTTTGTTTTTCAAAAGAATGGATTCTCAGTGGTAAACAAAGGTGTTGAGTATATTCTCTGATAAGGATTACCAAGGAAGCCTTCCATTCAACCAATTCAGAATTCACAAATTAAAAAAAAAATGACCATGTTTTTATTTGAGGCACTCAGAATGAAATTCATGAAATTCAACTAGTTTTAGATTCCTCCTTTTGGCTGATGTTTGACTTCACTGGCACAGCGTAATAGTACTTTGAACATGTAGATGTTTTATAAATACCTGGTGACTTAAATTAGTGAACTAGCTTGCTGAAGGAGAAGTTACGCAGCATCCTTTTAAAAGTATACCCTTGATCTTAACTTTGTGTGTTTGTGTGTTTGCGTGTGTAAACACACACCTGTGTTCACAAACAGATATGTTTCCTCTCCTTTGGAAGTTCTAGAAACAAGATTGGGATACGTACTGCAAATCAAACCCTTGAAGGAGGGCTGGTTTCTCTACTCAGAGAAACTAGGTCTTTTTAAATGAAGCAAGTTGGGAAATGAGAAAAAAGGTCTTTTGCTGAGATATCAACTGAATATGTAATAGCTCCTTAGTAGCCTAAATGCCCCAGTATCCAAACTGATTATGCATAACACAGATCAGATCAGTTTTGCCCACACTTGTTTGCAACTGAAGAATACCTAATTTACTGTTTTGACAGAATCACTACTACTGGACTCAAATTGTTCACTTAATCTGGAATTGAAAATGGCTTTAACAACAAGGAAAGCAGGAAGCAGAATGCTCTTCTCACTTCCCTAATGCCTGATGATGAATTGTTTTCAAATATTACTGTGTACCTGACCTTCGGCAGAAAATGATTGTGTCTCAGTTTGCCAGTGCACAGCAAAGAAGGGTCACACAACTGGGTGTTTCAGATAAAAGTCCAATTAACCTCAAAGTAGTTCCTCAAAATAGAGAGAAGAAGCTTAGAAGGCAGAGGCTTTAGCTCCAGAGCACACCTCTCCTCGTGATTAGTTGTGTTAACCAAACTGTTAATTCAGCCTGGGAGGAAGGCCAGGAGTTCTGCTCACTCCTTTCTCCCTGACACTTCCTGAATGTCTACTCATCAGAGTCTTGTCAATGACCAGGCAGTTTGTTTGTTTAGTGGGGCTACAAACAGAAGTGTGGGTGAGAATTTCAAGAAAAGAAAAACAGTCTTAGCAGTAGCTGGCAGCCAGCCGACAGAGAGTTCTCTGGAGAACGGAAGACATTTTTTATCTGCATCTGTAGGCCTGGGGATTTGAAACTGTGTGGTCTTTCCCAGAAGAGGAATGCAGGTTTACAAAATGCCATCTTTCAGAATGGAGCCATGTTACATTTTTTAAAACTGGCTAACAGTTGCTTTATTCACCTTTCTGTGAAAGATTTATCTGCATAGACCAGACTTTCGGTTCTGGATTATTTCCCATTGTGTCTACAATGATAACACTGGTTATTTCTTGTATTCAACCCTCGTGTGGAATTAGGTAGCCAGCCCTTTGCCTCTTTGATTTCATTCTCCTTAATTCCCAGGCATTTACAATCATCCAAATTGTGTTTGATTAGCATAAGCTAGATTTCCCTCAAGAGTTTCCTAATACATTTCTTCTGCAATCAAGTCCCACTTGGATACAGTAAGCCCCTCTGTTCATCCAGTGTGTCAGTCAAGTAGATATAAAGAGAGATGCATATGATCACTGGTACTTGGTGATGACAAAGGACTGAGGCTGCAGGGTGCAGTTCAGAAACCAATGTGGCAACAGCAAAGCTAATGGCGATTAGCGGCAACAAAGCCCTCGCTACTGCTGTCTTTATGAGTCGTGCTGCCAGCCTGCTCCTTAGGGACAAAAACTGATAACAAGGGAGTTGTGATATTTTTGTTTTTAAAGAACAAAGTCTCTGTAAAATTTGATCAGATAAAAGAAGACTGTATTGGAGCATTAAAGAGCATCTCTTGGTTATCCAAGGCCAGGAACTGCAGGGTGAAGGCAATTCTCTTTCAAGATCTGTAAGGCCTTTCCCTGCATGGTTTCCTTTTTTGTGTATTTTGTGGGTTTTGCCTGAGAGCTGCACATTTTTCTGGAACTTGATCTGTGGGAGTCCTTTGAGACCTAGATAGATGTTGGAACTACCATCCCAGGCACTCCAGGAGTTACACTCTCTGCTTGAAGTTTTTCAGACTACACAGCTAACACGAATTTGGACTGCAAGCCATGTGAGAACTGGCATGTGGCTGTGAACACTCATGGGAGATTGTTTAATCATTCACTCAGCACCAAGATCAAGAGAGACATGATCCTTGCTGCCACCTTTTACAGAACAGGGGCTATTGCTAGTTCATCTGTACATTGAAGGTGCAGCTCCCTGGGGTTCCAACATCCTGTGAGGGGCTCTTTATTTAGATTGCCTACTGTAGGTGGGTTTCCAGCCTTGTGCAGCCCTCAAAGCAGAAGCTCAAATGCCCCAGGGTTTGGCAAAAACTTTCAAGGTGAAAGCTGGCTTTGGTATTTACTGCTGTATTTTTGCGGGGGAGGGAGGTGGGATCTGCAGAAAACTTTATTTTATCCAGCTCATTGATGCATTTAAAGAAATGTAAAAATTTTTTAGCTGACATTTTAGTTGTGTCAGTCCGGAAGATATTTGGAAGACCTCTCTCAGTGTCTCCACTTTTCTGTAAATATCTCTCTGTGTTCCTTTCTCTGTTAGGTCAGTTTATTTAAAGTTTTTAGTGTTTGAGAATTCTGGCTTATTGTGCTTCAGATGGCTAAGACCTCTATGGTTCTGACCCAAATCTATTTGCTGCCCTCATGGATACTTGCCCCTGTCATTTCAATTCCCAAGTGAAAATGATTAAGAGAGGAATCTAATTTTCAAGTTGAGTCACTCAGTTCATAGGTCATTGGTCACTGATGTTGGGTCAAAATCTACCCAGGGTTCAGTCAGGCGTGGTCACTGTGTGTGTGTGTGTGTGTGTGTGTGTGTGTGTGTGTTGGATGGTGAGGCCTTGTGTTACCAAACATGGCCACCATTCCTTCACAGGGCTCTGGGTAGGCAGTTTCCCATACAAGAAGATGTGGGAAGAAAGATATACAAAACATAACCTGTATAAACACTGATAAGAATAATATACCTCCTTCCTCTGCCTTAAAAACAAATAAAAATGGGTGGGATTCAAAGCAGGGTGGTTTCTATAAAATTCTTAAGGTACGGTGGATGGTTCTTGTGAGGTGAGAACTTGGTATCCAAAGCAGAATCCTGAATTAATACTTAGTTTTAGTTTCATGGCCTTGAACTCTGTTTATGCTCTTTGAAAGTCCAAGAAATGATTGCAGATACACATGAGAATCAAAATAGACTCACCAAAAACAGGTAGAATATTAACCAAATAAAATGATGACATTTATAACTAGTTTTAAATAATATTGGGAAAACACTTTGGTAAAAGCCTAAACAGGAAAAAGGATGAAAAATTATATATTTCGTATGATTTTAGCTATTAAAATACATGGAAAAAACTGAAAAGACATATATTAAAATGTTAACAATGGGTCTCTGAAGTGAAATTTTAAATGATGATTACTTTTTTACATCTGTTTTTCACTATTCTGCCAATTTTTAATAATAGATAGTTTTATGATGAAATAAAAATTAAATCCAAGCCATGACATAAAAGACATTCATTATTCTCATGTACCTTATTTTCAGATTCAAATAGCATATAATATTGATGTACCTATTGAAGATAATATACTGAATGAGATCACATTTGGTAAGTGTGGGTTAACTGCTCAGATGATAATGGACTTGTGGTTACTAAAATGTAATTGTTTGTCCCATCTTTCTAAGTAGATAACAATCACCTTACGGCAAGACAACAGTCACAACAGCAGACATGCATTATCTCATATAACCGTTACACTAACCCTCTGAGGGAAGTATTATTAGCCCTAGTTTTTGGATGATGAAACTGAGGCATAGAGTATGTATAGAGCTTGTGCAGGATTGCACTGCTAGGTAACAGTCCAAATCAACAGTGGATCTTAACCAACACCCTTGGAATCAGAGCTTTAAAAAATTTTTTTCAAATCAATTATCCTCCTCCAGAGTAGTTTTTCTTGGAGGCAGAAACACAAAGCCAAACCCATAGTACACGAACTCCACCCAGAAACCTACAGTTCTGGGAATTTTCAGAGGCTGCTGCATGTCTGGCTGTAGGTATGTGGTTTTCCCACTGTGGGTGGCAGAAGTGAAAAAAGAGTTCATCGTTGGCTTCCGTCAGGCTGGGTATTAGGCTAAAATGAGAAGCATCCAGTGACAACAATTTAGAGAGCTGTCATTGCTGAGAAATGTATAAAGGCAAAGTCTGTTCCAGTTCAAAAATATACTTTAAAAATCTGTACTGCACACAGATAAATGGAAGCCACATGAGGTGAACTGGATACTGCACGTGGGCTGCTGGGCGGTCTAGCCGCGTGGGAGAGCAGGTAGCACAACTGCGGTAGCCATGGACCTTGGCCTCCACAGTCTCTGGGCTTGCCTTTAGAAAAGAATAGAATATTTTTTTCAGCTGGGAAAGTACATGCACAGGGTAAGAAAAATTTCAGAAGAGAATACAGTGTAATATCACCCCCCACCCACAACCCTCATTTTTTCTTCTCAGAGGCAACTATTGTTACCAGTTTCTTGAGTGTTCTTCCAGAAATATTTTATGCATAGAAGTGTATATTTAGTATTTGTGTATATGCTTTTAAAACAGCACATAAATGGTATCAAATTATACCCACCTCCCTTTTCTCCCCTTAACACATCTTGGCAGAGCTTCCTGTGTATAGTAGCATACGAGGCACTTGGCTGAGGGGAGATTGGGGTTGAAATTCAATAAACTATGTTCTCTGGTGGGAGGTTGGTCTGCCTGGAAGAGGGTCTGTTTTCTTAATTCACACAAAGGTACCACATTGGGCTCTACAGTTTGTCCATAAAGACATATTTAGGTTTATTTCACTCTTTTTTGCAGTTGCGGTGTTTTGTTGAGTAGATGAAACAATACTTTGTTTAAAAGTTTTTTATTGGTGGACAACTTAATTCTTTACAATTTTTTGCTCTTAGAAAAAAATGCTGAAATGCATTTCCTCATCTAAACATTTTTGTACACCTGTGTGAGCACTAAGGAGTATGTTTTGGTATGTAGTTTTTGAGATTCTGAAACATTTGGTTTCAAATGAGAAAAACACATTGATTTAAAAAGACCTTGTCCTGGCTGGGTGGATCAGTTGCTTGGAGTGTCATCCTGTACACCAAAGGATGTACAGGTTTGATCCCTGGTCAGGGACCATACCTAGGTTGAAGGTCAATCTGTGGTCAAGGCGGGGGTGGTTATGACAGGCAACTGATTGATGTTTCTCTCTCACATTGATGTCTGTCTGTCTGTCTCTCTCTTCTCCTCTCTCTCTAAAATCAATACATATATCCTCAGGTGAGGATTAAAAAATAATAAAAATAATAAAATAAAGAACTGAACTCCAGAGGTACTTAATTTTTGTAAACAATATTTCAAATGCTCATCCATTATCAGCCTTGATAATTGACTTCCAGCTGCCACAGGAAATGGTTGCTTTTTTCTCTAGGGCCTTAATCAACCACAGCAGGTGCCTTTCATCTCTTCAAGCTGCCCTTATTGCCTCAGAATGGGCCTCGCCACTCCCAGAAGTGCCCCTGTGGGGAGGTTCCCATTATCTGAAGTTCAGATAAATCAAAATTTCTTACCTGATTTCCATAGGAGAGTGTGGTTTGTTCTCATACCTCTGAAGACTTCAGTTTTCCTGCTATTGAATATCAGCGAATCTTCTGATTCTCCAAAGTACAGACAGTTTACGGCTGAAGTGAAGGGATTTACATGAAAGAATTTTTCTTAAAATTTTATTTATTTTTAGAGAGAAGGAGAGAAACATCTGTCTGAGAGAGAAACATTGGTCCGTTGCCTCTTGTATGCTTTCTGACTGGAGACCAAGCCCACAACCTAGGCGTGTGCCCTGACCAGGAATTGAACTGGAGACCCTTTGCTTTAGAAAACAGCATCCAACCAACTGAGCCACACTGGTCGGGATAGAAATTTCATTCTTAGAAGCAGTGTGGCCTTCAGAATCAACAGAGTAGGGACAACAATCCCAGATCTACCATGTTTGATGATGAATGTGCGTAAAGCAATTTGCACATAGCTGGCAATCGGTAACTAGAAGTATTATTGATGGTGGTGAGGAGGAGGATAGTGATGCACTCTGTGTGAATGAGTAAGGAAACAGATACACCCCTGGGACAGTGCTGGGTATTCTATAGACGTTAACTAATGTTCAGCCCACATAGTAAGCATCATAACTCCATTTTATTTTTTAATTTAATTGTTGTTCAAGTACAGTTTTCTGTCTTTTACTCCCATAGCTCCATTTTATTTTTTATTTTAAATTATTTTATTGTTGTTCAATTACAATTGTCTGCATTTACACCTGCCACCCCCCACCCCAGCCATCCCTACCTCCCTCCCCTGATTCTACCCGGTCTTGGTTTTGTCCATATGTCCTTTATAGTTGTTTCTGAAAACCATTCCCTTCTACCCCCCATTATCTCCTCCCACCTCCCCTCTGGTTACTGTTAGATTGTTCTTAATTTCAATGTCTCTGGCTATATTTTGCTTGCTTGCATAACTCCATTTTAAAGGCAAGGCCAAAGAGGTAAAAAAAACTTGTTCAAGGATTCACAGCTACTAATGGATAGGACTAGTATAAAAGCCACACTCCTCCACATTCTAGCTGATGGTGCTTTTTTAGATATGTATAATAAAACCTTTTTTAGGGAAGTAAACTACGTGTTACTGATGTTGTGAGCAATGATTTATATAGGTTCATTCTTTCTGCTTTTTAAAGACTATTTTTAAAAATTTGTGTATAGCATTTGAATTATTAACAGTAGCTTTCAATTTGAATAACAATACAAAAGGTGTCTTGCTAGGAAGACAGGCTCACTAACAAGGTTTGGGTATCTAAAGATTTAATAGAGAGGTCTTATGATGAAAACTTTGATCTGCAATTCTATAAAAATGTGTTGTGATGATAGACAAGTGTTTTGCTGATCTTCTCTGTAGCCTTGAATATTTTACTGTCTCAATGTATTTTTCTCAGGATGTACTTCAGCCCTCAAGAAACTCTTCCATTTTATTTATCCTCCGTGTTCTTTCCACCTATGGAATGAATGAAGCTCTTAATTTCTTTCTCCCTTGCTAAATTGGATGCCAGATAGCTTGTTTCTCTATCTCTTGTTAACTATGTGGTAGTAGATTTTCTCGTTTCTTATCTCTTTTGAGAAATATGACTGGCAAGATACTTTTTAGGGTAGGAGGCAGAAAGATAAAGCGGCCTTGGGGGAAGCACAGCTGTGAGGCTTGCTTATTTGGAAAGCTTAGCATGTCTGCAGCTGCAGATCTGACAGTTGCCTTCTCTCTGAATTGGACCATCAGTTATCGATGATCCTTATAACGTTATTTAAAGGAATCACTTGGGTAATGCTGCTATTCAAAAAGAGTGAATGTGTTCTCATTTACTCTTTCTGAAGAGAATCCTCTTTTTAGACAATCTATGCATCTTCATTGGGCAAAAGAATAAACATTTAACCTTTTAATTTAATTTTTAATTTAAGCTTGCTATTATGGAAATTGAACTTTCAGTGACACTTGATGCCATTTAAACATGAATGAAAGTTATTTGTGTTCATCCACCAAGCATTTGTACACAGAATGGGATGAGGTGGGCGTGGTGGATATAGCAATGATCCCCGTCCATTTGGGGTAGGGTTCCCACATTAAATACAGGACACCCAGTTTGTCCATATCAGCATATATAGGTTTATTTCACTCTTTTTCGCAGTTGCAGTGTTTTGTTGAGTAGATGAAACAATACTTTGTTTAAAAGTTTTTTATTGGTGGACAACAGAATTCTTTACAATTTTTTGCTCTTAGAAAAAAATGCTGAAACGCATTTCCTCACCTAAACATTTTTGTACACCTGTGTGAGCACAAAGGAGTATGTTTAGGTATGTCGTTTTTGAGATTCTGAAACATTCTGAAGTTGAAATTCCAATATACAACAAATAATTTTTTTAGTATAAGTATGTTACATGTAAAATTTGAGACATGCTTATCTTAAAAAATTATTTGCTGTTATCTGAGATTTAAATTTAACTGACACCTTATATTTTAATTTGCTAAACCTCACAACCTTAATCATAGGATACAGACATAGAAATACATAATCTCTTGACAGTGGGGTAAATGCTATGCTGATGGTTCTCTAGAGAATTCTAGTTGTTACCTCTGTGGTATTTGCAGAGGAAAAACTCTGGCAGGGAATGAAGAGCAGACAAAAGGACATATCTTGAGGCTGATGAGTCAGAGTGCTGGGACTGTCACAATCTGGTCTTTGAGGGATAAAGAAAACCAAGCAAAGGTTTGTGGAGATACTGTGTAATCTCATATATAGAGTGATTAAAATTCTACCTGCTCCATCTCCTACCCTCAGAGACAACCCTCAAGAAAACCACTGGTACTAACATTTTGGGTGTCTGTTGGATTAGTTATTTATTTGGCAGTTTAGGTTTCATGTTCTTCTGTCTCTAGGTATCAAATAAAATGGCAAACAAATATTTATTTCTTCAGTAACAATAGTGCTTAAAGTACTGTATACTTGGTAATCTAGGAAGGCTGGGGGGGAAGACGAGGAAGAAATGGTACAAAATAATCGAAGAGATTCCTCTTCTTGATCAATCTGTTGTGTGTATGTGTAAGTGTGTGGATGGGGGAATGGGGGAGAGTTGGGATGGAAGTAGGGGTTGGGGCTGAGAGAACCAACAACCCAACACTAAGGAGCCTTGTTATTTCAAGGACTGTTAAAAAGAATCAATATCCACTACAACAAAAGACCTGCAATTTGTTTGCACAGGATATGGACTTGAGACTTAAGTGTTAAGGGTGTGGAGTAGGTTTCATCCAGCAAAGTTGCCTGGAGCCCTGGCCAGGTGGCTTGGTTGGTGGGATCATTGTCACAGTACACCAAGATGTTGCAGGTTTGATTCCTAGTCAGGGCATGTACCTAGGCTGTGGGTTTGATCCCTGTCACATGTGTTTGGGAGGCGACCAATTGGTGTTTCTTTCTCATACTGATATTTTTCTCCAACTCTCTCTCCCTCCTGCCCTTTCTAAAATCAATAAACATATCCTCAGGCAAAAATTTAAATAATATTAAAAAATAGTTGCCATAAGAAGATGAGTTCAAGTTCTGTCTTAAAGGTCTAGAATTTGAGTGGGTGTAGAGGAGAACAAAAGGGACTTCTCACAGGGAAAGTAACATATTCAGCAATATATTTTAGTGCACCCTATGCATTCATGTGTGTGTGTGTGTGTGTATGTGTGTGAGGAGGATCAACAGGGCTGGTTGGTGTGGAGGTGAGAGGGTGAAGACATTCAAGACGATTCCCAGAGTTGGAAGTGGAAATGTTGTTTATCAACTGATAAATTTTATACTTATGGAGAAAGCTAAAGGAATTCATTTCACAAATAGAAAAATTGATAAATGAAGATTTCTGGGAAGCTTGGTAAAAAAAGTAGGGCAGAGCAGTGGTTTGAGATAGTATCTTGGATAACTCAAGAGCTGTCCCACTTTTTGGTTGAATTACTAAAGAATTCAGAGAATTGCTTCACAGAA
Organism: Sturnira hondurensis; assembly: GCF_014824575.4. Taxonomy (NCBI): domain Eukaryota; kingdom Metazoa; phylum Chordata; class Mammalia; order Chiroptera; family Phyllostomidae; genus Sturnira; species Sturnira hondurensis. The sequence goes on along the minus strand of NW_028098001.1, from coordinate 7,007,852 downwards.
GTTATATTCTTGCAAGCATATTCTGCTGAAGGCTTCCTGCAGGTGGTATATTAGAAAAAAACATTCACACAGAAAGGTATGAAGAGTCATTTCATTTTGTTCCTAATCTATATTATACTTTAATTGACTTATGAAAAAAACCCTTTTTATCTGGCTATCCTTCTTGCATGGAAATATAGATCATGACCACTAGAAAACTTAACTGCACTTTTCTGCTACAGCGGGACAATGCATTGCTATTGGGTTGGGTCTTTTATTGAAGAATTCTGCAGAGTCTGAATAGTTTAATCTAAATTTCACATTAAAGCCTCAGGCCAAGATTCTAAAAAAGTTATAATAATTTACCTGGAATCTCCTTGGGTCACTTTATTGTTCCTTTTCTTTTTCTCTCTCTCTTTTTAATCTTGCTAATTATTTTAGGGTGGCTCTATAGAGTCATAATAATCACTATCAATCTGCTACTGTTAATTCTAAATATTGAGAGAAAATGTTTTATTTTTTTTCTCTCTGTGGAAATCAGGAAGGGGAGGAGATTAACATTTGAATTTTTTTCTGACTTCCCAGGAATAGATAATTTGGAGAATCCAGACTGGCATGGAGATATTTCCTCTGCATGTTGATTTCCCTTCTTGTAAGTTATTTCTTTATTGTAAAACCACAGACTTTAAAAGGGTCTTCAGAGAATTTCTAGGAATGGGTTGCTACCTCAGGCAGACACAGATTGTAAGCATGGTTTGAAGTTAGGTTTTGGGATGGAACAACTGTCATAGGAAGGGCTCCCTAAGCCTTCATTGTTAATAAATATAATAGGTTCTTATTTAGAGATAGCCTGCTAACTTACATGGTCAACATGTATAGCCAGCCAGTTGCTAGATTATCCTTAGAAGCTCCACAGATCCATTTCTGGAGATGCATGTTATCTGATAGAGTGGTTGTTTTTAATCACATACCACTTTCACACTTTAAGTACATAAAAACATATATCCATGTTTTCAAAAGTTTGACTTGGTATTTTTTAGTTCTTGTACATTTTATTTTTTTAATTATATTTTGTTGATTATGTTATTACAGTTGTCCCAGATTTTCCCCATTTGCCCTTCTCCATCCAGGAACCCCTACTCCCTCAGGCAATCCTCATACCATTATTTATGTCCATGGCTCATACAGGTAAGTTCTCTGGCTATTCCATTTCCTATACCGTAGTTTACATCTCCGTGGCTATTCTGTAACTACTCATTTGTACTTCTAAATCCCTCACCTCTTCACCCATTCCTCTACATCTTCTTCCCATCAGGCAAACATTCCTGCTTTTCATGACTTTGAATTATTCTTGCCAATCTCTTCTAGACTGCAAACTTTCTTTTCAGAAATCAGCCAACAGTCTTATGAGAACTGCCCTGTAGGTAACTGACTGCTTTTCTCTTGCTGTTTATAAGATTATTTTTTTATCTTTAACCTTTGGCATTTTAATTATGATGTGTCTTGGAGTGGGCCTCTTTGCATCCATCTTGTGTGGGTCTGCCTGTGATTCCTGGGCTTGGATGTCTATTTCCTTTATCAAATTATGAAAGTTTTCTTCCATTACTTTTTCAAACTGATTTTCAACTTCTTGCTCTTTCTCTTTTCCTTCTAGCACCCCTATAATGTGGATGTTGGAATGTTTGAAGTGGTCCCAGAGGCTATATATCTTATCCTCGTTGTTTTGGGATTCTTTTTCTTCTTGTTGTTCTGATTGGTTGTGTTTTGCTTCCTTATGTTCCAAATGATTGATTTGATTGTCAGCTTCTTTCACTTTACTATTGTTTTCCTTTAAATTGTTCTTTATTTCAATTAGTGTATCCTTTATTTCTGCTTGGCTCTTTTCTATACTGTTGAGGTCTTCACTAATTTCTTTGAGCATACTTATAACCAATATTTTTAACTGTACCTCTGATAGATTGCTTATCTTCCTTCTGTTTAGTTCTTTTTTCTGGAGTTTTTATCTTCTCTTTCATTTGGGTCATGTTACTTTGTCTCCTCATTTTGGCAGCCTCCCTGTGTTTGTTTCTATGTATTAGGTAGATTTGCTTTGATAGTGTGGCCTAATGTAGTAGGTGTCCTTCAGGGTCTAGTGGCATAGCCTCCTGTATCACCCAAGCTGGGTATTCAAAGTGTGTCCTTCATGTGGGTTGTATACATCTGTCTCTTATAGTTGAGCCTTGATTACTCTTGGCAGGTCAGTGAGAGAGATTTACACAGGCCAGTGGGGTGCAAGGACTGGTTGTGACAACTAACCACCAACCTTTACTCTCTGTGGAGGATCAGTTGTGCAAGGGAAGAGTAGTGTGCTCTGATGTGGTCTGTAGCTATATACAAGGTGCTCAGGCCCTGGGGTTTCCTGAGTGGTGCAGGCCAAGGTCAGCCCCTACCTGTGTTCTTCCTTGAGGCCACCCTGTCTAAACCAAAAAGCAATCTTAAATGGCTGCTAGTTTTGCTGGGCTTAGAGATTCCCAAGTATAACCAAGCTGTGAATCTAGGCTGGTTGTTGCTTATGGCATGACTGGGGCTACCTAACAGGAAGTTCAGGGTCTGGAGGCTCACTGAGGCTGCCTGTTGCTTGTTTGAAAAGGATTTAGGAAGTTGTGAAACATGAGCCAAGACCAGCCATTCATGTGGAAAAGCCACTGCCAACAGCTGTAGGTGAGGTGGGATGGAGCCTGAGAGGATCTCTAGGACAGGGCAAACAGTATTACCCAGGTTGAGGTAGTCTCAATATGGCACCTGCCTGCTGGTCTGTGGCTCAGTGTGGGGAGGGTTCATAAAAGAGACAGTGGTCTCTACCCACGTTTCTGTCTAGGAGAAGGTTGTCCCCCAGCTCTCACTTTGATGTGAGACACTTCAGTTCCTCCCTCTGTGCCATTGGTGCTTTTCAAGCTGTTTCCCTGGTGCTGAAGCTTAGAAGCATTGAGTCTGAGCAAGTCTATATATGGGTTCTTTAAGAGAAGCTGCTTGAGACTCCAGAAGTTTCTTCTGCTGACTTAATCTCTGCTGGTTTTTGCAGCCACAAGCTTTGTGGACTTATGTTCCTGGCACTGGAACCCTGGGTTAGGGGGACTTGTGTGGGGCTGGGAGTCCTCACTTTTGGGATATACCTTCCAAATTTTTATCCACCACATATGGATGCAGGACCAGCCCATTCCACGCCCTCCCCGCCACCAGGCTGGATGCATGTGGTTTCTTTGATTCTGTAGTTGTTAGACTTCCACCCAACTCAACTTCTGATGGGTCTGAGTGGTGGTTGTTCTATAATTTAGTTGTAATTTCGATGTGATTGTGCAAGGAGGCAAGACATGTTTACCTTTGCTGCCATCTCTATTAGAGTTAAAATTTTATACGCACACATTTTTCTGAGTTTTTCTTTGTCAGTTTCAGTGTTTAATACTAAACTTGTATTTACACAGTCAAAGCAGGTCATAACAAGTGTCTCTTAATTCAAGCTTATAAACTTAACAAACACAAATAATTGAGGAGAGATTTTTGGAGGGACTTGTATTACCTACATAACTTCTTTAAATCTTCCTTTTTTATAATAAAATAATATAATTGTCTAGTCTGATTATAGAAAAATAAATAAATTTAGCCACTAACATCAATAGCTTCTTCTCTCTCTCTTTTTTATTTTCACCCAAGGACATGCTTATTGATTTTAGGTAGGGGAAGGCAGGGAGAGAGAGAGGGAGAGAAACATAAATCTGTTGTCTCCCAATTCGCTCACTTTACAGGATGATGCCCCAACTGAGTACACTGACCAGGGTGCTAGCATCTTCTCTTTTGAGACTCTCTTTTCTTCTTTCATGTATCAGTGCCCCAGGAACCTCTGTAATCCATTTTTTAAATCGGTGTCTAGAAAGACTCTTGACAGCAACAGTTACTTCATAGTGTGAATAAAATGAAATTCAAAGAGCTGCTTTAAGGAGCTATTGCCATTTCAAGGCTTTCTGATTGTAAAATGTGTTTAGGTATTTCTTGTGTCTCTGAATAAGTGAGAAAAATGCTCTGGGGTTGGGGATTCTGGAATCCCATCCCATAACTGAACTTACTTTCTCATGTCTTTTCCTCTACCATATACTAGGAAGGAAAAACTATTTAGGAAGTCCCATACTAGACCTAAGAATCTCAAAGGTCTTCCTTCTGTAATAAGAGTCTGTGGGTGTGCATTGTTTACTAGATGGAAAGCACACTTTACAAATATTCACTCAGTTGACTCACAGTGATTGCATAGAGAGTAATATTACCTTATATACAGATGAGGAAACTGAGGCATGAGAGAGTGAAGTAACCTGCCCAAGGTCAAATGAGTGGAGGGAGCCAGGTTCAATCTAGGCAGTCTGTAGTGCTCCTGAACACTTTGCATAGCTGCCCCTGTAAGTAGTTAGCCACTCTGATAACTTCAGTTTTTTTCACTGTTATTTTTATGATGTCACATAGTTTCTACCATTGACTAAAATGTTTTTCTTCCAAGCTAAATATCACCATTTAGTGAGTATCTAGTCTAGGATGACCAAAAGATTAGTCTCAGACCTTGAAACATCCACTCCCATTACAAAAGCTGTGTCATTGTTTTTTTCTCATACAAAAGCCCAAGTTTTATTAGCCTGAAATATATGACATATTTAATTTAAACTTTTCAGAAAATGCATTTCATATGCCACTAATATTTAGTTTGTGACCCATGATGACTCTTTTTGCCAAAACTATTCTTGGTAACTCTGGTTTTGCTTTCTATTCTTAAACTTTGTATGGTAAACATGATATTTTTGTGCATTGTATTGTAGTAATAGGATTTGTGTGTGTGTGTGTGTGGTATATATGAGACAGAGAGACCTCAAACAGGCACCCATTTATAATTTTACTGAGACAAAGGTTTAAATTTCATCATATACATGGAAAACAGTGTGATGATTGCTGTGGGGGGCATGGAAAGAGATAAATGATGATGGAAAGAGACTTGATTTGAGATGATGAACACACAATATAGTGTACCGATGATGTATTTAGGAATTGAACACCTGAAACTTGTACAAATTTGTTAGCCAGCGTAACTCCAATAAATTCAATAAAAAGGAATACGAGATTTGAGTCCAAAGATCGGAAAGCTGTTTTCCAGAACCAGTCATGTTGCAAGTGCTTGTCCTTTCCTGGCGCCATATTCCAATGGGGCTTTATTTTTCTCTAAAGTGGTATTTGCAAACTTGGGAATTTGACAAGGTCTCAACAATCATCCTTCATTAATATCACAAGACACTGCACTGAAATTAGCCCTCAAGTGTATTCTGTTTTTGATGGACTATTTTTCTAGTATTTATATTTGCTCTTTTATTGTTGTTTTATAAGTACACTTTTGTTGAAATATAGTTAGGCTGCTAAAACAAAACGTTATAGACTGATGTCTGTCTGTATACAGGCATTTATAGATTTCTTGTAGCCTTGGAGACTGGGAAGTCCAAGATCAAGGTGCTATCCCAATTGGCTCCTGATTAAAGCCCTCTTCTTATTGTGCAGACAGCCACCTTCTCGCTCTGTTTGTTTACCTGACAGACAGAGAAAGGCCAAACTCTCTGGTACCTCTTGTTTTAAGTGCACTAATCCCATCGTGGGGACCCATCCACATGATCTCATCTAAATTTAACACTTCCCAAAGGCCCCATTTCTGAATACCATCACATCGGGGGTTAGGACTTCAACATACAAATTTTGGTGGACACAATTTGGTCCGTAGGACATAACATAAATACCATTATAAGTATATAATTATAAGTGTATAAATTAAAAGTACACAATTCAAAATATTTTTATCAAGTGAATAGACTCATACAGCCAGTGTGTAGATCAAGACACAGAATATTACCAGCACTGAGAAACTTTATCCTGACCTCTAATACCATTGGTTACTTTTGCCTATTTTTGGACTTTTGAATATTCTGTGAAAATATTCATAATAGTCTAATATTAGAAGTAATCTGGAGAACATTGGTACCTGAAAGTGGGATTAGTGAAACATATGGGTGTGTGTTCAGCTTAATTAAATGCTGCCAAATACTTGTCTAAAGTATTTGAATCAATTTTCAACCCATCAGTTTGAGAGTTCTTATTGTCCTTCATCTTCCAACATTTCACATGCAATGTTTTTCTTTTTAACCATTCTGGTAGCATACAATGGTATCATGCATGGTTTTAATTTGTTCCCTGGTGACTAATGAAGTTGAGCATCTTTTCTTATTTATTTATTTCTCAGTTGCTTTTAATTAGGATTCTATGTATTTTAAGCAGGTTCATTCAACTTCACATCTTCTGAAGGACTAAGGTGTGTAATTCTAATCCCAGATTTCACTTGATGATGCTCTATGGTTCTTAGACTGACACTAAGCCACTGATAGTTATGTTTTGGGTCTGGCTTTTGATTAGTTAGGTGCTAAACTATATCTTGATAGGTTATTGCTAAGAATAATATAGACTTAAACTAAATTTCTTGAGGAAATTAGTTCTAATTCTGCCTCCTTGATCTACATAGCCCTGTGGTTGAAGAACTATATGGATTCTCCCAGGCTGGGTCTTCATAGAGTTGTTGAACCTGAACCATTATTTGTCCCAATGCTTTTGTTATTTTTGTTTTTTTTTAAATATAGCTTATTGATTATACCATTATAGTTGTTCTATTCCCCCCTTCATTCCCCTCCACCTGCACACTCCCTCCCCCACCCTTCTCCCCCCTTAGTTTATAACCACGTGTCTCAACTTCTTTAGATTCTATATTTCCCCCGCTATTCTCGCCCTCCCCCTATCTATTTTCTACCTACCATCTATGCTATTTTCTGTGCCTTCTCCCCCCTTCTTCTCCTCCCACCCCCCTGTTTCTAACCCTCCATGTGTTCTTCATTTCTATGGTTCCACTCCTGATCTAGCTGTCCTCTTGGTTTGCTTTTGTTTTAGGTGTGGTTGTTAATAACTGTGTGTTTGCTGTCCTTTCACTGTTCATATTTTTCATCTTCTTTTTCTTATATAAGTCCCTTTAGCATTTCATATAATAAGGGCTTGGTGATGATGAACTCCTTGAACTTGACCTTGTCTGAGAAGCACTTTATCTGTCCTTCCATTCTAAATGAAAGTTTTGCTGGATAAAGCAATCTTGGCTGTAGGTCTTTGGATTTCATGACTTGGAACACTTCTTTCCAGCCCCTTCTTGCCTGTAAGGTCTCTTTTGAGAAATCCGCTGACAGTCTGATGGGTACTCCTTTGTAGGTGACTGTCCCCTTATCCCTTGATGCTTCTAGGATTCTCTCCTTCATTTTAGTCTTGGCTGATGTAATTATGATGTGCCTTGGTGTGTTCCTTCTTGGGTCCAACTTCTTTGGCACTCTCTGAGCTTCCTGGATTTCCTGGAAGTCTATTTCCTTTGCCAGACTGGGGAAGTTCTCCTTTATTATTTGTTCAAATACATTTTCCACTCGTGGCTGTTTCTTTCCCCCTTCTGGTACCCCTATAATCCGGATGTTGGAATGTTTAAAGATGTCCTGGAGGTTCCTAAGCCTCTCCTCATTTTTTTGAATTCTTGTTTCTCTACTATTTTCTGGTGGGATGTTTCGTTCTTCCTTCTGGTCCACTCCCTTGATTTGAGTCCCATTTTCCTTTCCATCGCTATTGGTTTCCTGTGCATCTCCCTTCATTTCAATTAGTTTAGCCTTCATATGTTCCTCTAATTTGTGACTAAGTTCCTCTAATTTGTGACTGTACTCTACCAATTCTGTGAGCATCCTGATAAATAGTGTTTTAAATTGGGCTTCTGAGAGGCTGGCAATCTGTTGGTCGCTTAGAGTTATTGGCTCTGGGACTTTGAGTTCTTGCACCATCTTTTGGGCTGTTGGTGCCTGTTAAGTAGCAGGAACGGAGCCCTAGGTTTTCACCAGAGCAGGGTAACTCAGTCACTGGGTTGTGACGTTGTATGTGGGGGCGGGGTCAAAGAGGGACAATGGCTTCCCTCCGGCATCTGCCTCTGCGACCCTCCCCCCCCACCCCCCCGCAGCCACCACCATCACCAGGGCCACGTGCCCCGCTCCACTGCACGCGAGTGTGCCACCGCTGTCAGCCCTCCACCACTGGGTTCGCCCCCTGGGGCCTGCGTGGTCCGTCTCACTGCGCGTGAATGTGCGACCTTGGTCAGTCTGCCCCGCACCCCGACTAGGTCCGGGCTGCCTTCGCTCCTAGGTCTGTCCTTCCCGACCCTGCTCCGCTGCTGACTCCGCCTCTCTTACCATCCCCGTTGAACGGTTTGTAGCTGTCGGACTTCCGTATAATTCAGTTTTCTGGTCTCTGGGTGTGCCTTAGTTCTCCAAAACTTTTGTTGTATCCAAACTTGGTTGTGGGAAAAGGCACAGTGTTCCCACCTATGCCTCCATCTTGGCAGAAGTCCTGTCCTAATGCTTTTGTAGTAATTAGTGCCAGGGAAATGAGTTCATATTCATCATGTCTCTTTCCTACCTTCCCTAAAACTACCTGGTCAGTGAGACTGCTTGTTGATAAAAGCCTGGAGCATGAACTGTTTTTAGTGCTGCCGTTGCCAAGATCCTTTCTCTAAAACCATTTTTTTCTTCTTTTTGTTGTGTCTGTTGGAAAATCTTTAGCTTTTTAGATGACCAACATCGTCTTGGTGCTGGTCCATTTGCTCTGCTATACCGGCAGATTTAATTAGGAACTTAAAAACAAGGTTGCTGGCTGTTGGCTGGTGTGGCCCCAGGTAATCCCACCAAGTAATGTTTAACTTTCTTTCAAAAAGGAGCCACTCCAATGACAAATTTTCCAGGGGACTTTGAGTTCAATGAAAAATGATACAGTGGAACCACTTTGTACTTTAGAAACTGTATGTTTATAGCTGTAGCTTTGCCTTTCCTTGAAAAATGTGTTATTTACAGTGCTATATATTTGGCATATTTCTTCTTAAAAATACTGGTCTTAATATATTTTTATAACTTGGAAGTTTAGACTTCTTTTTCAGTTTTATGTGTAGATTTGCTATCATATAGTCCATGTTTTTAACTTCCCGGAGAAAAACAAATTGAACAACCTACCAGGTAGTTTTTTTGGATGTCTGGGATTGAAAAGGGTGCTTCACTCTGATTAGAAGTATGTTCTTGTTTTCTCTATTAACTAAGTACTAGATAATTATTAGGAACATCTATCTAAGGGTGGGTGAGCTTTCCAGGGGTGGCTGATTCACTTTAGGGTCCCTGCAGAGATAGTCATTAAGAAATGCCAGCCTGTGGAACACTGAGTACCACTTTATTTCTTCTGGACCAAAACACCCAACACACACACACACACACACACACACCCCAAAACAACAACAAAGAAGAGTGGAGTCTGCCTGCCTGACAAGCAGTCTAGGCTTGAATCAACCACTGCTCGGGGAGAATCACTTCCTAGAAGCTATCTCTACATACCTTCTGATCCTCTTGCACCCAGTGGACTGCAGGTTTGCTCTTGGAGCTCCGTTTGATCTCTGTCACTGACTTATAGCTGTGGTTAATTTTGATTGTCCTGCTGATTGAAGTACTTGTGCTCAGCTGTGGTTATCACATACTCATCAGAGATATGCAAAAACCCAGCAGTTAGTGGTATTTTTCACTGTGTATGCAGAAATCTGAATACTTTCTAGGTAAATCATTCTCAAGCAACAGTCAACTTTTGTGAGATAAATAAATATGATAATTTATATACTGATAAGTTACTGTAAATCTTTTCAGCATTGTGTTTTGAAAAAATATTGTCAGCTTATTTCCCTTCCCATAGATCCTATATACTAGGGCATAATTGATTTTAGATGATTAAACATAGCTTCTACAACTTACTTATTTAAGAGAGTGTCATCTCAAATAACATTTTTCAATTTCAAAGAAAGGAAACAAAACTTACATTTTGTACTAATTTGTTATTAGCCAAGACAATAACTGCTTGGTTTTCATTTTTCCCCCCTCTATACACTACCTTGGAAGTTTCCATTTGGAAATCCAAACATTGTTTTCTCTCAGAAATGTTTATCAGTAGGCAGAAGGTATGAAGACAAGTTAGCACACTCTGAGAGTATCTCTCAATTACTGCAGGGAGGGTGGGGTGCGGTAGAACTGACTAAAACATGGCCTCTTGATAGTGGGTCTCAGTGTGCATCAGAAGTACCTGATATGTAAAATACAATTTGTGGATCCCATTCCCAGAGATTCTGATTCAGAAGGTTTGCCATAGGTCTTGGATATATACATCTTTTTAGCAAACACTAATAACTCTAATGTGCATGGTCCAAGACCATATGATATGAAATACTAATTTATGGTCTTTTATTAGAACATGTTGTAAGGTTGCTGAAGACGGTAAGAATGCTGGTCACTGTAAGCTATATTAATATTGTAATATAGGAAAATGTCTCTCTTTGTTAAAAATTTTTTTAGTCCTCACCCAATGATATGTTTATTGATTTTAGAAAGAAAAGAAGGAAGGGAGAGAGAGGGATGGAGATAGAGACAAAAATCAATGTGAGAGAGAAACATTGATCAGTTGCCTCCCTAATGCTCCCTGACTGGGAATGGACCCTGCAGTCTAGGTAGGTGCCCTGACTGGGAATTGAATCCACAACATTTTGATATACAGAATGACACTTAACCAACTGAGCCACCTAACTAGGCAAGAGAAATATCTCTTTACCATATTGTCTTACACTGGCTGGGTTCCCTAAGCAGAGCCTGAGACCAGCCTCTGGGTGTATGGGATTTACTGGAGTGGTCTTAGGAAAAGAATAGTACAGGAAGTAGGATAGGGCAAGTCAAGGAGCTAAGCAAGGATGTGGTTTCAGCTGAAGGTCAACTTTAACCTGGTTCCATGGGAGGAGCTCCCAGCATGAAATGACCAGATAGCTGGTCCTAGCTAAGGAAAGGAGGCCAGCTTTTCGTACCCTACAGTGGTTAGTCAGTGGTTGTGGGGTGCCTTGGAATAGATTGGCGATGTAATCTCCTGGATAAGGTGACACCTATTCTGCAGAGGGCAGTTCTCCTTGGAAGAAGCCTTTGGAGCTGTTAGCAACCAACACTCAGAGCAGCTGGAAGATGCCAGGGAAAGGGGATCAGGGAAGGTAGTATAAGCTTACTGCTCTTAAGATACTTTTTGATAATTACAAGGAAAAACATAGACATATAGACATCAGATATACTTAGCTTTTAAAAAAGATTTTATTTATATATTTTTAGAGATAGGGGAAGAGAGAGAATGAGTAGGAGAGGAACATCAACATGTGAAAGAAACATCAGTCAGTTGCCTTTTACACATGCCCCCTCTGGGGAGGACGCTTAACTGAACGAGCCACGCCAGCCAGAGAGGCTTTTTGTTCTTTAAATATTTTTCCTTATTGTGCTTTAATATGAACCATCATCCTGCAGCAAAGAATAGAAAATATGACAACCTCCTTTTGTCAATTTTGTTACCTATTCTCAAAAAGAGAAACAATGACTTCAAATACTGAATTATGGATTCTTAGGCTGTAGTGAAATAATGTGATTTACTCAAAACTTCATTTGCATATAATTCTGTCTCCTGCTTCTCGTAATGACATTGCTTGTGGGGAATATCCCCTTGTTTAGGACTTTCAGTGAAAAATATGTTGTTCTGAAAACTATTGAACTGGTTATCATTGGTTACTTGGCTTTATTAAATAAAACAATCTCCTCTAAACTATGTTCTGTGGAACATTAGTATATTTTGTACTGTGTTCTATATAAAATAAGTTCTATGGTCAAAAAATTTTGAAGGTGTCCTATGTGTTATATTCCCCTCTAGGAGATGCACAAAGCAATTTGGCCTATTGAAGGCTCTAAATATCCTGAAGGAAAGAAATTGTTTACCTTTATTCAACCCATTTCCCAAACCTATTTGCTCATAGAAGAACCTCTTATCACAGCTGCCTCCTTCTTTTTTATTTTTAAGAGTATGTGTTACCATCTCATAGAAATAATACTCCATATAACACAATTTGGGGAATACTGAAATAAAACTTTACTCTTCATCCAGCACTGGTAAGGGGCACAGAACTGGTTTTACTCCTCTATTTTGTACATGCAAAGCAGGTGCCAAGCAGATCTGGGGAGAAGAGTAGTCTCTTGCAAACAAGGACAGGTTATTTGTTTTCCATGCTGATGGGGCTATAAAAACAGTAACATCTTTAATGAGGCCTCACCGTGGATATATTAGTCTCCATAAAACATTTTGTTTAGCCTAACCTACAATTACTTAATGGATAGTGAGTTTTACAAACAGCCAGTCCCCAGCCTTAAATGTTTATTAAGTGTCTCTTCTTTTTGGAGTGACTTTGCAAGGGAGAGTCATACAAGATTAAAAAGATCGAATATTAAAAATTTAGCCAGGACACACCAGGGTTGCCCTGATAATAACAAACAAGGTGTAACATTTCTGAATTTATGTAGATCTCCATGTTCACAGTAAGAGATACTCTGCCATTTCCCAACACTCATTAAAAATTATTTGGATTGTCATGGGTATGTGGCGTTTCCTTTTGTCTTAATATCGACCCTCTTTGAGTTATATTTTTCTAAGGAGTTTTGAATTATAAAAGACAGAGTGAATAAATATTTATTTAGTGGAAAAAGAGTGACTTCCTACATTTTGTATCCCAATTTTTCAGAAAAACCCCTACCCCTTAACTATCACTATTGTACTTACACAA